>NC_060149.1:147182548-147807548 GCF_021461385.2 Schistocerca piceifrons | reverse complement strand
TGAGATACTGGGTTGCAATGAAAATTATTGTGGGATCTGATCGTATCATATATTCCAGTGTTCTTTTTTTATAGTACTGTAGAATGCCTGTTCCTAAATCACTATAACAGTACAAGATTTTGCATAAAAACTCCCGTAACGAGGATTAATTTAATCTGCAGCCTATCATTTACGTCTATTGAGAGGCTTCATGAGAGACTTAAGTGAAAGTTGTAGATGAAGCTTTTGCTTCCTTGCTGAGATAATTCTACCATCAAATGTGATTTTATTCCTCAGCCTGAAAAATAAGTTTCAACACTATACCTTTGGTCTTGATAACAGTGTTCTATACTGTTCATGCATTTATGTTTACAAGTAACACTTCCAGCTAACTCAAAACAAACATGATGTAAAATCTCATCAAATGGTTTCTGTGTACCTTGACTGCAAAATTATTTTTGTTATTGCGTAAGAGCCACATTTTACAAGCAAAATTATGTGCACACTTTCAGCAACTCATGAATTTTTCGCCTACGCTTTGTATGTGAAAATTCAGAGGAAACTACAGTTCAACTGCAAGATCCTTATAAAATTTTTGTCAAATGAGAAAAAACTCTGTCTTCCATTAATAGTAAAATAGGCTAATTGTGGAACAGTGTTTTTAATGTAAGTGATAACATAAGGCTTTTTAATGACAATATACTATTGACTGGGCAAGAAACTTAAAAATCATTTAAAGGAGCAAAAGCTGTTGTTACTTTGTAGCACTGCATGAATTTAATTTTATTTGTTTTTGTACATCCAGAGTGCAACTAAAAGTTTAATGATAAACAAGCTGAATCTGTGTGATGTTGATAATATTACAGTTGGGTTACAAAAATACTACAGAAGTTAACATTTCGAGCATCAACTGACAATATATCTTCACTGTTTGGATATTAGGCAAAACTGATTACATTTCAGCTCATTGTGTTATTTATTTCAATAAAAACCTATTTTCTGGCAGAAATATGAAAAAGCTGTGAAGAGCCAAAGAAACCATTTTGTGGGATGTTAGTAGAAATGTCTGCCATAGAGAAGATTACTAACAAAATTTTTTTATGATCATCTTACTAAGTTAAACCATGTTCATCATAATCATCGTATTTTAACTGATTTGCTATTTGGTAAAAGCTGTAAGTTGTAGACTCAATTTTCACACTGTATTTGATAACTTTTCTTTCCAGCAATACTTTTCAGTGGACTCAGTCGAAGAGATTATTAAAATGATACATATAAGTATAAACGTATTGTATTTTATGTAACTTTTAAAATGCCACTCCACTCAGAACTGATATAACTTAACAAGAGTTTCCAAATATCTTACAACATGAACACTTATGATTAAACATAACCTTTCAATGATAAATCTGTACATAAACTGATATTGATAACACCTAATGTGATGTTAGAGCAATAAAACAAATATAAATACAATAAATACAAGAGTAATAATTAGGATGCTTCAGTGAAACCTCCTATACTGGCTTTCTCTTCCTCCAATGACTATCAACCACAGATTGGTGCACCTAAGTGGTTGACAAGGAAATGAAAACAAACATTCACAAATAAACACTGTATCTGATCCTAAACTGCATAAATTTGCTGCAATTTTTATATGAAGTATATATGTACATATAAATATGTCTATGCTAAAACTTTTGAAGAATGAAATTATGCATCAATGCAATGTGGAATCCTAGAGACTTCTCAGTTTCACCCCTAATGGTACAAAGAAATCCAAACATCAATCCTTCGTGAAAGAATAACTTGTATGAAGTATAATTTATTTGGGAAAAAGAACAATTATGGTAGCAAGAAAATTAGTTTCTTCATTATGATTCTTTGAATGTTGCACCGGATTATATGAGAAAGTGACAGCTCATTACATTTGCAGATACAAAACAATAAAAGACTAGATTGGAATCTGGCACTGTTCCGTTATTTTGTCTGAAATGATTCTCCAAATGCTATGTAACATAAGGCACAGTTATTCACAATATATATCTATAAATGTATGACACAGTCTCAATTCATGTTGGTTTGGTATTTCACAGGGCAAATCTTTCAATGTTTACAGACTGCTATGGAAAGCTTCACCATCAATCCAAACAAATTTTGAAAACAGTTACATCCCTTCTTATCCATTTAGTGACAAAATGATGTTCACAGTGATTGATGTAAGGGATTTAATTAAGTCAAAGAGTTTAAAATGCCATTAGAGATCACCAATGAGATTGCTGATTACATGTCATACTATTTTCTTAATTACTGTAACGAAATTCTGTGAGCTGGTACATGGTTTGCTGAAGATATTATGTATATAATAGTGTAAAGTCAAAGCTTTTATTTTGTTATGGTGCTCTTGTTAGACAACATTATGAGCTACTCTGTGTTATTGACTGAAATCTTGGGTGTTAAAAAGAACAGTCCATGTTGGACCCTTCATTTCTGATAATGATCCTTGTTAGACCATCAAAAGTGCTTAATTTTCAGAATTAGTTACTAAATGTTCTGTCTCACATAATGTATGTGCAAGAGTGTAAATATTTGGACTGAACGGAAATATGTATAGGAAAAGAAAGGCTACATACAAAATTTAATTTTTTAATAAACTGTGAAAAAATTAAAAAAGCTAACTTAGGATATGGCACACTTGTGTCTTATTGAAAGTATGTACCACACAGTCTCACCGAATTCTCACCTTCGTGTTAACATGGTAATTAAGTTTATTGATTTTTGCCAAAAATTTAGAAAGTACTTCTCTTTACAGTACTCTGATAATCATTAGTTCCTGGACACCTTTTTTCTGTTTTGTGAGGTCACAGATGATACTAGCAGAATTTATTTTGTAATCTCTTCAGAGTGAAGAAAATATTAAGCTCTTTATGCTCATGAGAACATTTAATAATAATAATGATGATCTTAATAATAGTAAATATATATGAATTTTAAAACGACTTGCTTCTATTAACTGGAACACACTGAAAGAACATTATTTCGTGTAATACTTCATTTATCATGTAATTTCTATCCATGTAGGTATCCAAACTACTTTTTGTCCAAGCTGATACATTATCTTAGAGTAATACATGGTCTCCATTCCTAATTTATTACTTTATATTCTTGGAGGAAAACTCTTTGTATCTATGTATCTATTAGTATGAAAGAAATACTAAAGAATGCTTTAAAATGGGTGGCATAGCAGACGAATTGCTCGCTACAAATTACCACTGTTCTTTAGGACAGACCATTACTGATAACAGCAAGAAGATCGAAAAATAGCCGTATTATAGTTTCTGTGATTTTAATATCACACTATACAGATACAGGGAAGAAGTTATGTATCACTATGTGAGGTACAAATGAGCACATGGGTTTGTTTTCTGAATATCAATGGCAGAACAGTAAGTGACAACAATTTGCCATTCATCGTGACTGTATTGAGCATTCCTATATCAGTTACCAGTATCTGTGCAAATTTTTTATATTGATTTCTAAATGCATGAAGCATTCCATAGCAAGGATCTCCACAAAGCATGTACTCGCCGAAATTCCAGTACTCATTAGCTGGTTAATTGTCAGTTGAAAAATACGCTTCAAAAATTCAATTTGTGAGCATTCATTTTCCACTGTATACATAAAGTGGAGTGTCTACATTCTTATACCTAAAACAGCACAGGGACTGCATTTGTTTGAGTGTAAGGAAGGAAGGAACATTAGGGCAGAACATCCTATTGATGATGGGGTCATTAGAGTTGCAGCATAATCTTGACTGCAGTAGAATGATGAAGGAAATTGACTATGTCCTGGTCAAAGGAACCATCCTGCCGTTTGCATTAAGAGATTTAGGGAAACCATGGGAAAGCTAAATCTGGATGTCTGGACTAGAATTTTATTTGCCAGTGTGAGTCCAATGTCAGACCACTGAACCACCTCACTTGGTGCATTCCGATGAACTGAAACTTCTCTTCCCAGTTGCATTAAAATTTCCAAGCAGCGAAAGTTGTACTCCCCATGTGATGATTTAGGCAGTATAATGTTAGAAAGTTATATGAATTTTTCTTATATATCTCATAAAAGAAATTCATCTCAAAATATAAATTGAAATGAAATCATTGTATCAATCTACATCTACATATACATATACACTCCGCTAGCCACTAAGCGGAGGTACAAATGCTTAGACATATGAGACCCACGTTGGGATGGTAGTGTCACAGGAAATGACATTGTTGATTTTTGAATTACTGTTCAACTGAAAACAAAGCCTAATTAAATGTGTTCACATTGTAAATCTCATTTAAAGAAATGAATAGCAGCTAGCAAATTTAGTGACATTTAATTTCTAATTAATTATTTGGTGTGAGGACTATTCTTTTCAATAGAAGGCATTTATGGGCAAAACTATAAATATGTCAAGTACCCAGTGTCACTTTGATAAAAATGTGCACAACTAAAATTATCTAATGAATACTGATGCCAAAGTACGTGAAACTGATACATCCAAATCAATATGATCAGATATTTTCATACAGCATGCCAGCACTAATGATTTTATCTATTTGGTGACGTTGAAATTGGTATAGGAACGTCAGCTGCCTGGAAGAGCTCTCATGCATGAGCTAACTTATACCTACAAATTCACATTACACTACAAAAAAAAAAAAAAAAAAAAAAAAAAAAAAAAAAAAAAAAAAAACTTGTCCGTATCGTACTTTTTCCTGCAAAGGTATTAAAAGTGGGGAGGAAGGTTATAATTACACAATTCAACTAAGTGCAACTGCAGCTGAAAAAAATTATTGTAGATCGGCAATGGCGTAATACTACAGTCTTTACTGTCTTGTACAAGTGTGAAAGCCAGTACCTGTAGAGAGCACACAGTTATGACTGAAACTGTTTTATTATTTGACACTTGAATTTTAGTTATTACCTCCTCCTGGAATTACAAAACCTTTTCATAAGAAAGAATAAAAGATTGTTCAGTTCACGTACCTCCAACAATGAAGATATACTTGTGAAACCGATAATTCTGTTTTGCTTTTCAGACACGCTAGTATTGTGGAAGCACAGCCAAACAGTTTATCTTGTTGATGACACTTCAAACTGGCATGGAATTATTTACATGCAGTGTTTCGCATATGGATATGTACTCATGCCTTGAGTTCACAACGAAAATTTGTTCAGCTGTAAAACTATTTCTAAACCAAAATTGGCAAGAAATTCTTTTGCATCTTGCTGATCGGATAAAGGATCTACAAGATTATAATTACTCAGCTGAAATAAACACATATAACATTTTATTTACAAGACATCGGCATTAGTTTAGGTCGTTGTGGGAGGAACTAGAAGGTATACTACAGCTTCGTAGAGTTTTGAATTGAGACAGTTTTGAGCTAATGACACTCAGACAACATGAGGCTGTGATGTTAATAGCTTTTTCGAGGAAAAAATGACACGTACATGCACAGTTATTCACTGAATTAGTCATTCGAACTTTAACCTAAATAATTCACAATTTCATGAAAATTTTCGTAAAATAATGATTTAACCATAATCATTCTATGTTCATCAGAGACGTTTTCGAGCGTGTATCAAGTTCAACAGCTGCGTTCAGGAGTAGCTCGGAAATTATGACAGATACTTAATAATGTTTGAATAGTCACAAAAGTTGTACTACTTACACACTTTATATTAGTTTGAGAGTTTGCTAGTGAAACCTCGACCTAAGTTCGGATAAGACATTTAGATTCAAAGTTTCACTAGTTTCGAATTTATCATCATAGCCCCTTTCATTGTAGAGTGTCACGTACACAGTCTTCGTTGTAAACCGGCACCCAGCACCGTGAATAATGAGGCTGAGACTGTAGGACTACCTTTTAACACCTTTCGTTGTACACAAGCTTCTGCCACGTTCTTTCTCGGCATAATTTGCACGAAGAGAAGAATAGAATAAAAAGGATTATAAACATATTCAGGAACTAAAAGAGTCGGGCAACAGTGCCTAGGCGAGAGAACAACATCAGTAGTGTCTGTCCCTGCACACTGAAAATGTGTTCGCGTTTGGTACTCACATCCAGTTTTCTGTATTCGTCGTACACTGTCAGATGACACACGGTACGGTTTTGCCATTTTCCAATTACAGACGTATAAGGAGTCTTAAAATATTGTCGCGTTCGTGTTACAGCGGCAATGTTCCTCCGCCTGTAACACTACCCAGGCCGTCGTACGTGAAATTTAGATATTATACAAATCATAGCTAACGACTTTTACGGACAGGTGTTCTACACAAATATGAATATATATGCGGTAGGGTGGGTCTACTGCGTGTGCACGCGGAAGCCGTACTCCTCGTCGGAGGAGGAGGACGAGTACTGGCGGCGCGCGCGGCGGAACTCTTTCTCGAGCGACTGCGAGATGTTGCGGCGAGCGCTCTGCTCGCGGAACAGCGAGTACAGGTTGCTGCGCTGCTTGGGGCGGCTGGCCGCCGGCTTGAAACTGCGCGGCCGAGCCGGCAGCGGCGGCGGCACGCGCTTCGGGTCGTCGCGTGGCCTCGTCGTCATCTCGTACATTATCTCCTCGTACACGTGGTACTCGGTGGCCGGCTGCTGCGACGGCGGCAACGGGGCCGGCTCGGGGGGCGACTGCGTCTGGTTCTGCAGGTCCTCGATGATCTCCAGCATGCACTTGGCCACCTCGGAGAAGCGGCCCGAGCGCGCGCCGGCGCCAGAGGCGGAGGCGGCGGCGGCGGCGGCGGAGGAGGAGCAGGACGGCTGCGCCACCGGCAGCACGGGAGGCGCCAGCGACAGCGGCAGCGGCAGCGGCATATTCACCGCGTTCAGCGCCGGGAGCCGAGTCGGACTGGCGCTCGCGCTGGCGCTAGGGCTGGCCGCGCAGCTGCTGTCGCTGCTCGACGAGGACGCGGCGGCCGCCGGGCCGCCACTGCGGCTCTTCTCTGCAACACAACGCACGTATTCTTTTAGCTGCAAGACGTGGTGACCAATGGTTGGTTGGTTTCAACTTTTGTAGTCCTGTCTTCCTCAGTTGCGTGTAATATTACGGTATATGGATGGCTAGAGAACAAATGTAACTATGTAGAGGCGCATATCACTAAGGGTAAGACAGATACTGCCTACAGGAAAATTAAAGAGACCTTTGGAGAAAAGAGGACGACTTGCATGAATATCAAGAGCACAGATGGAAACCCAGTTCTAAGCAAAGAAGGGAAAGCAGAAAGGTGGAAGGGCGATGTTCTTGAGGACAATATTATAGAAATGGAAGAGAATCTAGATGAAGATGAAATGGGAGATATGATACTGCGTGGAGAGTTTGACAGAGCACGGAAAGATCTAAGTCGAAACAAGGCCCCGGGAGTAGACAACATCCCTTTAGAACTAACGACAGCCTTGGGAGAGCCAGGCCTAACAAAACTCTACCATTTAGTGAGCATGATGCATGAGACAGGCGAAATACCCTCAGACTTCAAGAAGAATATAATAATTCCTATCCCAGAGACAGCAGGTGTTGACAGATGTGAAAATTACCGAACTATCAGTTTAATAAGTCACAGCTGCAAAATACTAACGCGAATTCTTTACAGACGAATGGAAAAACTGTAGAAGCCTACCTCGGGGAAGATCAGTTTTAGTTCCACAGAAATATTGGAACACGTGATGCAAGACTGACCCTACGACTTATCTTAGAAAATACACTCCTGGAAATGGAAAAATGAACACATTGACACCGGTGTGTCAGACCCACCATACTTGCTCCGGACACTGCGAGAGGGCTGTACAAGCAATGATCACACGCACGGCACAGCGGACACACCAGGAACCGCGGTGTTGGCCGTCGAATGGCGCTAGCTCCGCAGCATTTGTGCACCGCCGCCGTCAGTGTCAGCCAGTCTTTAACACTGGTAGCATGCCGCGACAGCGTGGACGTGAACCGTATGTGCAGTTGACGGACTTTGAGCGAGGGCGTATAGTGGGCATGCGGGAGGCCGGGTGGACGTACCGCCGAATTGCTCAACACGTGGGGCGTGAGGTCTCCACAGTACATCGATGTTGTCGCCAGTGGTCGGCGGAAGGTGCACGTGCCCGTCGACCTGGGACCGGACCGCAGCGACGCACGGATGCACGCCAAGACCGTAGGATCGTACGCAGTGCCGTAGGGGACCGCACCGCCACTTCCCAGCAAATTAGGGACACTGTTGCTCCTGGGGTATCGGCGAGGACCATTCGCAACCGTCTCCATGAAGCTGGGCTACGGTCCCGCACACCGTTAGGCCGTCTTCCGCTCACGCCCCAACGTCGTGCAGCCCGCCTCCAGTGGTGTCGCGACAGGCGTGAATGGAGGGACGAATGGAGACGTGTCGTCTTCAGCGATGAGAGTCGCTTCTGCCTTGGTGCCAATGATGGTCGTATGCGTGTTTGGCGCCGTGCAGGTGAGCGCCACAATCAGGACTGCATACGACCGAGGCACACAGGGCCAACACCCGGCATCATGGTGTGGGGAGCGATATCCTACACTGGCCGTACACCACTGGTGATCGTCGAGGGGACACTGAATAGTGCACGGTACATCCAAACCGTCATCGAACCCATCGTTCTACCATTCCTAGACCGGCAAGGGAACTTGCTGTTCCAACAGGACAATGCACGTCCGCATGTATCCCGTGCCACCCAACGTGCTCTAGAAGGTGTAAGTCAACTACCCTGGCCAGCAAGATCTCCGGATCTGTCCCCCATTGAGCATGTTTGGGACTGGATGAAGCGTCGTCTCACGCGGTCTGCACGTCCAGCACGAACGCTGGTCCAACTGAGGCGCCAGGTGGAAATGGCGTGGCAAGCCGTTCCACAGGACTACATCCAGCATCTCTACGATCGTCTCCATGGGAGAATAGCAGCCTGCATTGCTGCGAAAGGTGGATATACACTGTATTAGTGCCGACATTGTGCATGCTCTGTTGCCTGTGTCTATGTGCCTGTGGTTCTGTCAGTGTGATCATGTGATGTATCTGACCCCAGGAATGTGTCAATAAAGTTTCCCCTTCCTGGGACAATGAATTCACGGTGTTCTTATTTCCATTTCCAGGAGTGTAGATTAAGGAAACGCAAACCTACGTTTCTAGCATTTGTAGACTTAGAGAAAGCTTTTGACAATGTTGACTGGAATACTCTCTTTCAAATTCTGAAGGTGGTAGGGGTAAAATACAGGGAGCGAAAGGCTATTTACAATTTGTACAGAAACCAGATGGCAGTTATGAGAGTCGAGGGGCATGAAAGGGAAGCAGTTGTTGGGAAGGGAGTGAGACAGGGTTGTAGCCTATCCCCGATGTTATTCAACCTGTATATTTTGCAAGCGGTGAAGGAAACAAAAGAAAAGTTCGGAGTAGGAATTAAAATCCATGGAGAAGAAATAAAAACTTTGAGGTTCGCCGATGACATTGTAATTCTGTCAGAGACAGCAAAGGACTTGGAAGAGCAGTTGAACGGAATGGATAGTGTCTTGATGGGAGGTTATAAGATGAACATCAACAAAAGCAAAACGAGGATAATGGAATGTAGTCGAATTATATCGGGTGATGCTGCCGGAATTAGATTAGGAAATGAGACACTTAAAGTAGTAAAGGAGTTTTGCTATTTGGGGAGCAAAATAACTCATGTGGTCGAAGTAGAGAGGATATAAAATGTAGACTGGCAATGGCAAGGAAAGCGTTTCTGAAGAAGAGAAATTTGTTAACATCGAGTATAGATTTAAATGTCAGGAAGTCGTTTCTGAAAGTATTTGTATGGAGTGTAGCCATGTATGGAAGTGAAACATGGACGATAAATAGTTTAGACAAGAAGAGAATAGAAGCTTTAGAAAACTGGTGCTACAGAAGAATGCTGAAGATTAGATGGGTAGATAACATAACTAATGAGGAAGTATGGAATAGAATTGGAGAGAAGAGAAATTTGTGGCACAACTTGACTAGAAGAAGGGATCGATCGGTAGGGCATATTCTGAGACATCAAGGGATCACCAATTTAGTATTGGAGGGCAGCATGGAGGGTAAAAATCATAGAGGGAGACCAAGGGATGAATACACTAAACAGATTCAGAAGGATGTAGGTTGCAGTAGGTACTGGGAGATGAAGAAGCTTGCACAGGATAGAGTATCATGGAGAGCTGCGTGAAACCAGTCTCTGAACAGAAGACCACAAAAACAACAAGACTGATAATTTTTACTTATGGACCGTCTGACAGCAACTGAATAAAACACAATTTTAGTGTCATACGCGTTTCGCCTTAATTTTCTGCAAGGCATCATCAGTGGCCTGGAGTATGTACATATGTTTGCTATTTAATTTACATTTTTGTCACTGTACCTGTAGGTTATAAACAGTTCTGGTGGTTGGTATTTCCTATTAAGTAGTAATGTTTTGAACTGTACTTACAGGATGCGTGGACAGTTTCTTAAATATTACGCTGCTGTTGCATTTTTGGTATTGTCCTTCTTCTTATGAATGCCAATTTGCGGTTTTTTCCACACATTCCACAGCACTATGAACTGAAAGCTTGTTTCAATGCAATTTTTTGGTTTCTGTTGCCGACTGTCAAATGTTTTTGCCAAAGATTGAATGTTATTGCCAAACTTTCGAGTGTAATTATTGAAGTATCTGTGATCTGTTCGTGTATGTATTTGTGTCTGCGTCTGCGTGTGTGTGTGTGTGTGTGTGTAGTACGGAGCCTATGCTGATTTGGGTTTGTTCATTTATCACATGTTTGTTTTCTGCTATGGCTTTCTGGATGTGAAAGTTTTCTTGCGTTTGTGTAAGATGTTTGTCATGGTTGCTTATTCTCATTATTTTCATTTCTTGTTCCATGTTTGTAGGATGATGGTTATGGTGTTTTAAATGTTCTGCAAATGTGGAATGGTTTGTTTCATACTTCCAACATGTGATATGTTCTTTGTATCGTGTTTCAAAATTCCTGCATGTCATGCCTATGTATGCAGCATTACAACTTTGACATTCAAGTTTATATATTCCTGATTGTTGGAATTTGTCCCTCTTGGTAGCTGGCTGGCTTAGGTGTGATTGGAGGGTTTGCCCAGGCTTATATGCTATTTTGAAGCTTTGTCTCTTTAGGATGTTTGTAACTGTGCGTTGGTTTATGTGTGTAGGTCATGGTGTACCATCTGGTTCTTTTCTGTGTCGTGTTGTCGTTGTGTGTGTTTGTTGAGTGTGTTTGTAAGTTCTCTTGTATTCTGGAAATGTTGTGTTTGTTTTGTATTTGTGTTTTTATTTTTTGATTGAGCCTGTGGTTCAAATGGCTCTGAGCACTATGGGACTTAACATCTATGGTCATCAGTCCGCTAGAACTGAGAACTACTTAAACCTAACTAACCTAAGGACACCACACGACACCCAGCCATCACGAGGCAGAGAAAATTCCTGACCCCGCCGGGAATCGAACCCAGGAACCCGGGCGTGGGAAGCGAGAACGCTACCGCACGACCACGAGATGTGGGCGATTGAGCCTGTGTACCCCATGTGTGTCATACCCGTTGTTCCTAGCTATTTGTATGTTTTTACTCATTTCCTTTGTTCATAGTTTCTCGTGTTGAGTGGGATTCTGTTTAATCTATGTAACATGTGTCTTAGTGCTTCAAGTATCTGGCTGTGGCGGTGGTTGGAAGTGGAATCTATTATTGTGTCTGTGGCTGTTGGTTTTCTAAAGATGTTAAATGTATGTCTGTCATTTTCTTTTGTTATTGTAATGTCAAGAAAATTTATTTGATTTTCTTTTTCAAGTGTGAATTTAATGTTCTGATGAGCTTTGTTTATTCCCGAATGGAGTTCATCTATTTTTTGGTTGGTTGGTTGGCTGATTTAGGGGAGGGGACCGAACAGCGAGGTCATGAGTTCCATCGGATGAGGGAACGATGGGGAAGGAAATCGGCCGTGCCCTTTCAGAGGAACAGTCCCGGCATTTGCCTGGATCGATTTAGGGAAATCACGGAAAACCTAAATCAGGACGTCCACCTGAATGTGAGTCCAGTATGGTAACCTCACTCAGTGGTGACCAATGGGAACGTGTGACTTCAACTTCTTCGGCTGATTGTGCGAAGGGCTCGGATATTAAAACAGTTTCAGGCTTTACTGATCTGATGGAATTACAATTTCCTTGAGACATATGAGTCTCAACTTTGCCTTCGATAATGACAGAAACTGAAGAAATCAATTAAAATTTTTGCCACCACCAAGACTTGAACAAGGGTCTCCTGCTTATGGGGCAGATGTTCTGAGCAAAACATTACTCTAGCAGTATGTTAAACGCCTAGTCCGATGCCCTCTCTAGCAAGAACTTCAGTTCACGCCTTCAGCCCACTTTTCCCCTTCTTAATACGTCAGTATTGCTGGGTCTCTCTGGTATTAAAGAAATGAATTAAAATTTGTGCCACAGCTGGGACTTGAACCTGGGTCTCCTGCTTACCATTCCGTTAGCCATACTCTATGACGCCCGCACTGTTTGGTCAGAGAGGCGGTGGCCCTCTGCAATAAGAAAACTGAGTAAAGGAATCAACGATCAACTTGAACGGATGGCATGCGACGTCCGCCCAGACCAAACGCAACGAGCTACACAGAACAAAATAAAGAGATAAAAAAAAGATGGTGTAATGGTTAGCACATCTGCCTCGTAAGCAGGACACCTGGATTCAAATCCCGCCTGTGGCACAAATTTTAATTCATTCCTTCAGCTTATATCATTATCGAAATTCCAGGAGTTCTTGCGAGCTCAGGAAATCTCGTATCAGGGAATGTAGGGGGGAACTCGCAGGCTCGCCGGGGCAGAGGTGACGTTCAAAAGTATTACATACTGCAGCTCGGTAGTGAGTTGTCCTCACTGATCCACGAAGATATTCTGCCAGTAATGAAAGGTTCAAAGTATTTGTGAGTTCGCTCCTGTGCACGGATTTATGATTAGTTATTTCCGATTTTAAAGCCTCCAGCCCAATGGTTGTCAAGCATTTTTGGCTTATGAGCCAGCACTGACACTGGAGCGTGACAACTCGGGCCACCACGAAAGGTGGAGGTTTTGGGGGGGGGGGGGGGGGGGAGGGTAATAGCCACTCAAAGAAAAACTCAATTTTCATCAGACCATGTTTACTGTTAGAACCTCGCCGTTCAAACATTTCGAATCTACACATTTTAAGATATCAAACCAAATATTTTAAGTAAAAAAGTAAATAATATATTGGTACTTAATGGATTTTTCTGAAGGCTCACGTAGTGACCAGCTTTCTGTACCTAAGCCGGTAATGTGGCCAGTGCTGTCGCAACAGATCCCATGTTTGTTGTATGATTTCCGGGTGCATTTTCTTGGCACCTTCGCGCCCTACTATCTGAGAGAATACAAAGCGATTACAGCTCACCGTTTTGAATCGGACTTTCGTATTAGGCCAAATATATCAGAACAGAGACTATAATAAAACTTTATTAATTCAAAGTTGTCAAAAAGGCATAGAATGGCGGATGACAACTTTGCATATACAGGTTGAACATTAATATAACCGGCAAACTGCAGGGTCGGATTCCTGACTGAAAATGGAGGAGAAAGGTCCTACCAACAAGTGTCTGGAAATGCATCGTTGCCACGGCAGATGGCGCTGATTAATGACAGTTCCCCTGATGACGTGCCGTGTGTTCCTCGTGTGTTGCAGGCTGTATGATTGAAGCAGCGTACTGTAACCGGTAGAATGATCCGGTATTCACGTCGATAACAAGTCGAGATGGTGTTTGTGTACGGCCAAGGAGATGGAAATGCTTGAGAGGCAGCACGGATGTATCAAAACCAAGAATCCTCATAGACGCCAACCACACCACTCAACATTTCAAGCTCTTTTTGAGCGTTTATGTGATCATGGGTCCTTTCAGGCAGACGAAAGTGCAGGGAGGTGGCGGACTGTGCGTACCCCAGATTTGAAAACCAGGTTCTACAGGATATTGAGACGAACTCTAGTACAAGCTCCAGGCAAGTGACCCGATAACTTGGTGTAAGCCTAACTACAATTATTTGTACCCTGCATGACAATCGCTACAATCCCTATCATTTGCAATGCTATGGAGGCCATTTTGAACACTATTGTGACGTGGAAGCGATGCAGTTCTGTACTACGTTCCAGAACGATTTGTTCTCAAAAAAAATGGTTCAAATGGCTCTATGCACTATGGGACTTCTGAGGTCATCAGTCCCGTAGAACTTAGAACTACTTAAACCTAACTAACCTAAGGACATCACACACATCCATGCCCGAGGCAGGATTCGAACCTACGACCGTAGCGGTCGCCCGGTTCCAGACTGAAGCGCCTAGAACGGCTCGGCCACACAGGCCGGCCTTTGTTCTCGTTGCACGCATACCGTCCATTAGCGGACGCATGTTCACAGGACCTTTTTTCCTCCATTTCGAGTCAGGAATCAGTTCCTGCAGTTTGTCGATTTTATTAATGTTCACCCTGCATAAAAGGGTGTAAAAGTCAGTCTGATCTGTAATATTTTGCGTGATATGAGGAAGTAACTGGCTCTTATTAGGGGTGAACACCTTGGCCACTTTTCCTGACGAGTAGTGTGGCCACTTTTACAGATCGGACGCCCTGTCGGCAGTAGTGATCCACAGAAGAAACCATCAAATTGAAATAAATAACAAGGAACTACATTTGTAGGCCAAAAGACGCTGTTCAAACATTGATATTGTACAAATTACTACGCTTCATACAAGGGAGATGACAAGAATAATGTAAGAGACTTATCTTACGTCAGAGAACTCAAAAACAAAAATGATTTTACAAAAAAATAATGAGAGAAGCTTCTTCTGCCATTCTCACTGAAAACAATGGCGATGTATTTTAGAACTCGCCTGACGACTTCTTGGCAAGCAGTAACGCTGTTCAGGTTAAAAACACAGCCAATGGCCACTTTTCCCGTCTTCGGTATTTTACCACACCTTCCCCTACCGATCTTGCCATTAATTGGTAATATACATAAATTAGTATTTGTATTGTATTGTATTGTATTATATTCTATTGTGTTGAACTGGGGACCTATAAACGACGGAGAGGCTTCGTCCCCGCCGTAGCTCGCAGTGTACACAACCCAACAGGTTACAGCAGTACACTCACCCCACAGCCGCCCCACACCGAACCCAGGGTTATTGTGCGGTTCGGCCCTCAGTGGACTACATGCCCTTGACCGACGACTATTACGTTGTGTTTCGTTGACACTCGCAGATCGGCAGCACAGTTTGCGAAAGTGCCAACATCCCAAAGACTGGACCAACGAGGAATGGGGTCGCATGTTTTTCTCGGATGAAAGCAGATTCAGTCTGAGTAACGATTCTGGACGTACCCCAGATGGTGATACACACTGCAGATCCATAGAAACTGGTATAGGCGTGCATATTCAAATACAAAGATATATAAACAGGCAGAATACAGCGATGCGGTCGGCAGTGCCTGCATAAGGCAACAAGTGTCTGGCGCAATTGTTAAATCGGGCCGGCCGCGGTGGTCTAGCGGTTCCGGCGCTCAGTCCGGAACCGCGCGACTGCTACGGTCGCAGGTTCGAATCCTGCCTCGGGCATGGATGTGTGTGATGTCCTTAGGTTAGTTAGGTTTAAGCAGTTCTAAGTTCTAGGGGACTGATGACCACAGATGTTAAGTCCCATAGTGCTCAGAGCCATTTGAACCATTTTTTTTGTTAAATCGGTTGCTACTGCTACAATGACAGGTTATCAAGATTTAAGTGAGTTTGAACGTGGTGTTACAATCGGCGCATTAGCGATGGGACAAAGTGTCTCCGAGGTAGCGATAAAGTGAGGATTTTCCCGTTCGACCGTTCCACGAGTGTACCGTGAATATCAGGAATCTGGTAAAACATCAAATCTCCAACATCGCCGCTGCCGGAGAAAGATCACGCAAGAACGGGACAAACGACGACTGAAGAGAATCGTTCAACGTAACAGAAGTGCAACCCTTCCGCAGATTGCAGCAGATTTCAGTGCTGGGCCATCAACAAGTGTCAGTGTGCGAACCATTCAACAAAACTTCATCGATATGGGCTTTCGGAAGGGGAGGGCCACTCGTGTACCCTTGATGACTGCATGACACAAAGCCCTAAGCCTCGCCTGATACCGTCAATACCGACACTGGACTGCTGATGACTCGAAAAATGTTGCCTTGTTGGACGAGTCTCGGTGCAAATTGTATCGAGCGGATGGACGTATACGGGTATGGAGACAACTTCATGCATAGCTTCAGAGGACTGTTCAAGCTGGTGGTGGCTCTGTAATGGTGTGGGGTGTGTGCAGTTCGTGTGTATGGGACCCCCGATACGTCTAGATACGACCCTGACAGGTGACACATACGTAAGCATCCTGTCTGATCACCTGCATCCGTTCATGTCCAGTGTGCATTCCGACGGATTTGGGCAATTCCAGCAGGACAATGCGTTACCCTACATGTCCAGCATTGCTAAAGGGTCGCTCCAGGTACACTCTTCTGAATTTAAACGCTTCCGCTGGCTACCAAACTCCCCAGACATGAATATTATTGAGCATATCAGCGATGCCTTGCAACGTGCTGTTCAGAAGAGATCTCCACCCCGTCGTACTCTTACGGATTTTTGGCAGCCCGGTAGGACTCATGGTGTCAGTTCCCTCCAGCACTACTTCAGACCTTAATCGAGTCCATGCTACGTCATGTTGCGGCACTACTGCTTGCTCAAGGGGGCCCTACGCGATATTATGCAGGTGTACCGGTTTCTTTGGCTCTTCAGTGTATAATGCATCCAGTGATAGTTTTGATTGTCCACCTATTATGGTGTGGGAGGCAAAATGTTGCCTGGGGTTACTGACCTCCAAATCTTTGAACACTGGACAATCACCGTTCAACGTTATTGTGACACTTTATTCCTTTTCTATGTGCGCCTTTTCTAGGGTTCATTCGACCCTAACTTTATATTTATGGATGACAATGAGCGAGCGCATCGAACAGCACAGGTGGAGGACCTCTTGGAACGAGAAGATATTCAGTGAATGGACTGGCCTGCACGTTCCCTGTACTAAAACGCCATCGAGCACGTTTGGAAGGCGGTGGGGAGACGTAACGCAGCACTTCCACATATACCAAAGACCGTCCAGAAGTTATCAACCACACTGGTGGAGCGGTGGTACGCTCTACCACAAGAACCCCTTACCATCTCTGTGGGAGCATAGGAGCACGTTGCAGAGCATGCATTACCGCCCGTAGTGATCACATACCCTATTAAAATGCCGCCTTGAGCCGCTAGTTCGAGAGCCCACACACAATGGAAGTACTCTAAAAATAAGAAAAATAAAAATGAGGAAACGGTGCACCATTAAGGAATTATTCGAGTGGGACGGAAATCGGTAGATGTGATGTACATGAACAGACAAAAAAAGGGGCACAATTTCAGAAAAAGTGGATACTTTATTCAAGAGAAAGAACTTCACAAAGAGAGCGAGTCAATAACACGTCCGTCTACCTCTGGTACTTAAGCAGACAGTAATTCGGCTTGGCATCGTTCGTATCGGGGGTCAGTTCGAAATTGGACTCATCACTGAAGACAATTCTACTCCAGTCAAGGAGATCCAGGCCGAAGGTGTGTCTGCAGACGCCCCAGACAGCGCTGGGATACCAACCTGACTGTTACCCGCCATACGGCACGACAACGAGGATGGTCTGGTGGTTCTTTTTTCCGGAGCAGGTCCTTTTGGTTGTTTTCCGCGGCACTGTTACAGCACAGTGACGCATCGACGATATTCTACGCCCCGTTTTGTTGCCCTCCATGGTAAGCCATCCTGGGCTTATATTTCAGCAAGATAATGCCCGCCCGCACACATCGAGAGTTCTGTCGCTTATATTCGGGCTCGCAAAACCGTACCTTGGATAGCAAGGACATCAGATATCTCCCCAACTAAGAACGTTTGGAACATTCCGGGCGTGTCCCTCCAACCATCTCGGGATTTTGACGATCTAATGCGCTAATCGGGCAGAAACTCGCACGATATCACTCAGGAGGACATCCGACACTCAATGCCAAGCCAAATATCTTCATGCTTAAGTGCCAGATGTGGGCCAACAAGTCACTGACGTTCTTAATTTGTGAAGCTCTTTATCGTGAACAAATCATCCAATTTTTCTGAAATTATCATCATTTGTTTTTCTGTACATATACATCACATCTATCGATTTCCGTCCCATTCGGATAATTTCTTTGTGGTGCGTTATTTGTTTCTTTGTCTTAGAGTGTATTTTAGAGCTTGTAGCTACAAGCAGACATGACTTTATTGACTGCGCGCGTACAGATACAGGAATTAGTGATCATGAAGTCATCATAGCAAAGATTTTTACTGAAGTTAGCAAATCAACCAAGAAGGCTATGAGTGTTTTTCTGATATACAGAGCAGATAAGGAGTTTTTAGCATCGCACTTAGACAATGAATGAACATCGTTTAGTTCCAATATGATGGACGTAGAGGAATTATGGGCAAAGTTTAAACTGATTATACATCGCGCACTGGAGACGTATGCGCCATGTAAGTTGGATTAAGGACGGGAAAGACCCACCGTAGCTTAACAATAAAAATGGAAAATGTTGAGGGAACAAAGATTGTTGCACTCTTAGATCACAAGAGAAAGCGCAACTTAACGACAGCCAAAAGTTAGTAGAGATTCGCGCCGACGTAAAAAAAAATCTGTGCATGAAGCACATAACAATTACCACCGCCATACCTTAGCAGGAGATCTTACCGAAAACCCGAGAAATTTACGGTCCTACGCAAAATCGCTAAGCGGTTTCAAGGCTTCTGTCCAGTCACTCGTTGACGTGTTTGGTGTGGCTATAGAAGGAAATCTGAAGTTTTAAATTTCGCATTTAAGAAATCATTCACGAAGAAGGATCGTACAAACATAACGCCGTGTGACCATCACACAGACTCCCGTATGGACGACATAGCAACAGGCAGTCTTGGCGTAGAGAAGCAGCTGAATCGGGGTGGCCGAGCGGTTCTAGGCGCTTCAGTCTGGAATCGCACGACCGTTACGGTCGCAGGTTCGAATCCTGCCTCGGGCATGGATGTGTGTGATGTCCTTAGGTTAGTTAGGTTTAAGTAGTTCTAAGTTCTAGGGGACTGATGACCTCAGTGCCATTTGAACCAATGAATTGAAAACCAATAAGTCGCCAGGTCCAAGTGGAATCCCAATTCTAGTTTACAAAAAGTACTCTACGGCGTCGGCCCCTTACTTACCTTTCATTTATCGAGAATTTCTCGTCCAGCGCAAAGTCCCAAGCGACTTGAAAAAAGCGCAGGCGACTACTGTATACAAGAAGGATAAAAGAACGGATCCGAAAAATTACAGATCAATATCCTTAACATTGGTTTGATGCAGAATTCTTCAGAACAACAGACAGATTATCCATTCCTAGATTTCCGAAGAGTGTTTGACTCGGGGCGCCACTGCAGACTGTTAACGAAGGTACGAGCATCCGGAATAAGTTACCACACATCTGAGTAGCTCGAAGACTTCTTAAGTAATAGAATCCAGTGTGTTGTACCCGACGGCAAGTGATTATCAGAGATAAGGGTATCGTCAGAGGTGTCCCGGGAATAGATGATGATGTTTGTTTATTTGTGGTGCGCTCAACTGCGCGGTTATCACCGCCCGTACAAATTCCCAACCTTTGCTCAGTCCAATCTCGCCACTTTCATGAATGATGATGAAATGAGGAGGACAACACAAACACCCAGTCATCTCGAGGCAGGCGAAAATCCCTGACCTCACCGGGAATAGGACCGCTGTTATTTTCTGTATACATAAATGGTCTGACGAACAGGGCGAGCAACAGTCTGCGGCTGTTTGCTGATGATACTGTGGTGTAAGCGAAGATGTCATCTTTGATTGCCTGTAGGAGGATACAGGATGAATTAGACAAAATTTCTAGTTGGTGTGATGAATGGCAGCTAGCTCTAAACGTAGAAAAATGTGAGTTAATGCAGATGAGTAGAAGAAAAAGTCTCATATTGTTCGAATACAGCATCATTGGAGTGCTGAGACAGTCACGTCAGTTAAATATCTAGGAGTAACTTTAGAACATGAAATGCTAGTTGTGGTAAAAGGTACTCTCGGCCACGCCCTTCAACTTGGCTTTCGATGTATGTATGTTTATGTAGATGTAATAACCATATCCCACCTTTTATAATGTCTAGGGGACCGTGATAAATTGCGGTGACTTCAGTGCAATTATTGTCTTTGAACAAAAGTGTCATTTCTGTTCGCTTCATTGCGTTTTTCTTTCAGGTAACTCTTGTACTATATTGTGGAATTTCTCTCTATGAATGGTAAAAGTGTGTGGTTCATGGTGTGGGTTCCTGTAGTCATGTCCTAATTCATGAACCAAGGGCAACGTATGAGTGGCCAAGTAAGTGATCCCGACAGTCGGAATACCAGTTACTTTGGAATAAGGCTGGGCATTTCGGACATATTCTGAGTCGTGGTCACCTTTGTGCTCATACGGCAAAGACTACCAAATCCACCGGTTAGTCCCTCAGCCGTTAGGGGTAAAACCCAATGGGACTCGGGGCAAGTAAGGCTAGCAACCTGCTTCCCTGGTACTTTAAATATGATGCTGGCAACAATCAGAGCAAAATGCCTCGGACCTTTGGAGGTGACGGAGTCCCATCTCTAACTGACAAACCAGGGACTCCAAAGATAAGAATGATTTTGAAGTAATAGGTTTAACATCAGAAGAGGCACCAATGTTAGCACTGAATAGGGGATCATGGAGGAACTGTATCCTTATACAGTTCCTCCATGCTCCAGACTGAACGCTGAAAGGCATAATCAGTCTTAAATGATGATGATGATGAATGGTAAAAGTTTTATTGCGCTGTGCTACTTGGAAGTGAAACCTCACGCGAAAGTTACTTTCGACCTCAAGTTTCGCGCCCCACTGTAGAGCCACTTTAAATTTCTCTACCGTTCCATTCACGAGTAGGACGTGGGAAAATGAACATCAGACTCTTTCAGTGCGAGCTCTGATTTTTCTTATTTTCTTATGCTAGACATGTATCTCTGCGTAAACGGGAGTCAACAAGATGTTTTGGCATTCGGAGGACAAACTTGGTGATTGTAATTTCATCAGAAAGTGTCGCCTCAACGAGAAACACCGTTGTTTCAATCACTGTCACCCCATCTGACGTATCATATCCGTGATGATCTCTTCTTCTTGGTAGTTAAAACGAGCTACTCTTCTTCGAACTTTTTCTATGTAAGCGTCAATCCAGTCTGGTAAGGATCCCATAGCGCGTACAAGTGCTTCAGAATAGGACGGATAAGCTTATTGTAGGCAGACTTCGAAGTAAAAAGCCGTCTTTGGTTCGCCTTCTCCACAAAATTTTCTGTGTGATGGTTCGAATATACGGTGTACATGCTTATAATCCTTAGG
The DNA here is from genome assembly GCF_021461385.2 of Schistocerca piceifrons. Lineage (NCBI taxonomy): Eukaryota > Metazoa > Arthropoda > Insecta > Orthoptera > Acrididae > Schistocerca > Schistocerca piceifrons. Next base: position 147,786,017 of record NC_060149.1, on the reverse strand, counting down.
TATTTAGTTGACTCGACGGCCTTTAATTTTACGTGAGTTATTGTATAACCGAAATTTAACGATGGTTTCTTTGTACACATGTGGAGGAACTCTCACTTTTTATTGTTGAGGACATTTTCGTACCATGAAAATATCTTGTCTGAATCATTTTGTAATTCGTTTTGATGGTGAATTTAATGAACGTTAAACAACACCACTATCAACAGACGGTTTAAGAGGGCTGTTCATATTGTCTCCTAAATCGTTTAAATGGATTAAGAACAGCAAAGAAGTAACGTTACAACAACTCGTGACGCGGCAAATAAGGCGTATGCAACCGTTACGTTTCCAACGGGCCGGTGCACAGCCAGAAAGTCCATGACAGCCTTACGCAGAATGTTTCCAGAGCACCTTGTTTCCCGGTTTGGTCATGTCAACTGGCCACCCTGTTCGTCCGATTTATCGGCATTTGATTTTTTCCTCTGGAGGTTCCTGAAATCTAAAGTGCATGCTAATAGGCCTGCTACTATTCTGGACTTGAAAAACAGCATTCATACCGAAGTGGAGGTCAAGTGACACACTTTGTGAACTAATGGCGTGTGTGTGCTCTTGCCGTACGCAGTATTGTCGATAAAGTTGGATACCTGTATGACATCATTCACAAGACGCGACGTATGTAATGAATGGTATGAAGTTATTTTTGGAACAGTGTACTCTAATACTGTATAGCTGTAATTCTTGATACTTGGGTATGTTGTCTAAGCTGGACCACTGTTTTCGTTGCACCTTTCAATTCTTCATTGGTACAAGTATCGAAACATTGTTTCCAGCAGGTGGCAGTATTTGAAGTGATGATTATTTTACTGAAAATTTAATAACAGCAACCTTGTTATCTATCGAGATTTAGAGACAAGGACAAAAATAAAAAATTATCGATGTGATTTTAATGGTATTTCACTATCTTCCAAAAAATGGAGTATATGTTTATATCCGCACAGAAGATTTAGGAAAAAGTATTTCGGAAGTGTTGTAAATGTGAAGGAAAAATCGAGTGGAACAGATAAATTTAAACCTCGACACGTTATGTTTGGACTGCATTGTTTTGACCGACTTCGACCTCAGATTTTATACATTATTATGAGTACAAATTTTAAATATTTTCTAAATATTTTTGTGAACCGCTTCTCTGCGAAATGTGCTTTAACGCGGTAATATCCATCCTCAGATCGATCTAATGGTTTTAATAATAGTAGGCCTACATCATTCGTTTAAGAGAAACTTATTTTATCAATACCTCAGAATATAAAGAAGTCACAAGTAGTAACTAGACAGCGAAGTTCTTTTTTTGCGTACTGCCAATTGCCGTTGTTGGTAGAAAATATTGTTTATTATCGCTCAACAAAGTTCGTCAATATTTAGTTTCAAACATACGTAGCACGAAGCATTTACTATAATTTACTGTAACGCTGAAGGAAGAACAGAATATTAACAAAAATGTATAAAGTGAGAAATCAGTATAGCGCATAAGAAAAAATATGTTTAGTTACTTGTTATTTGTTACGATCCCTGAATGTCAATATTTTCAGAAAGCTGGTGAGCGCGAAAAATATATTAAAATTGTATATATTTCGAGGAAATTGTTAATCCAAAGCTCTGGAAAACAAATTTCGTTTGTTCGTGTCCTTTTAATGGAAAAATATTGTGAATGACTTCGTTCAATACGTCCAGTGTTTTCTGTTGCATTCCAACGTAAGTTAACGACGTAATATATGGAACTCTTGCCATAATGAAACTCTTTTATACTAAAAAAGTTTATATATCAACTAAATGATGTGAAATAAGTTGCCGCATCACGCATTGCTGAACAAGTTATCATTATTTGATGCCAGTTTTCCGCACCTTACTAATGTCGTAGACGAATATCTTGTGATTAGCTACAATCTAGCTTTTTAATTTCCTGTTTTTAGAATTATCTACGAACGACCTCACTTAAATGAAATAGCTGTTACATATCTCTTTAATAAGTTTGCACTAACCTGAACTTACGTTTGACATTTCATTTGTACATTTAGGGCGCGGTTAGATGCATTACTCTTATGTGAGAGTAATCTGTAAACAAATTTGTGCTTGTTTTACGGATGATGACTTAAATATGAAAATTAGGGTTTAACATCCCGTCGAAGATGACGTCATTAGAGACGGAGCACAAACATGGATTGGGGAAAACTGTCGAATAAAAATGGAAATGCCATTTTTTTAAAGGAACCATCCGAAATTTGCCTAAAATGATTTTGGGAAATTACGAAAAACCTACACCTGCATGGCCTGACGGAGTACTGAACCTCGCAAAATCCCAACATTTGCGTAAAGCAATTTTGGGAAAATACAAGAAACGTAAATCTTAATGGTCTGACAGGGAACTGAGCCTCGAGTCTCCCAAATGTGAATCGAATGTCTGAATTACTGCGTCATGCCACTTCATAAGTGTAATTGAAAACTATACTGTCAAGCGTTGTGACTGGATGGATCCATAATCGGCAGTCGGCTGGTACTCTTCCTTTTATAACAGAACGTTTTGTGATAACTCACCCAATCGTAAAAGGAAGACGTGTGCAGATTATAGTGCAACGTACGAATCACAGAGAAGTTGACCAAAGACTGTATTATACAACAGTGAATCAACACTGAAGAAAGGCATTGAAGAGTTATGTCAAAAACGCTGCAGGAGGATTTAATGAACAATACGTCACGGTCACATTAAAAACGCATACAGAGGTGACTACTTAGCGCCACAGTTTGGAGAGAAGTTCCAGTTATTTACGAGCCGTGATATATAGGATATTACGTGTATTGCTGTTGAGAGGTGTTGATTAGATTGGGTAAAGATTGCCAGGTACACTGTTTATCGATGTCATACTTCGATATCGAGGAAAAATCGTAAATTTAGCTTCATATACGGGCTTCTGCTGTATATTTGCTTAGACTATCTGAATCCAAAAAATAGTTCAACGAGGAGGATATATTTTACAACTTTATTATGAAACATTTATTTATGGTGCTGAGGAACCAGTGTAGGAGGAAGGAAGGAAGATTGGGTTTACCGTCCTGTCGACACTGAGGTCATTAGACAAGGAGCACAAGCTCGGATTGTGTCAAGGATAAGGAAGGAAATGGACCGTGCATTTTCAAAGCAACCATCCCGGCATTTGCCTGGAGCGATTTATGGGAATACCGGAAAACCTAAATCTGGATGGCCGGACGAGGGTTTGAACTATCGTCCTCACGAATACAAGTCCAGTGTGCTAACCACTGCACCACCTCGTTCGGTAACAAGCTAGATATTGCGCCTGTAATGCCGTGTGCTCATCTCTCAGTAGGCCATCCTCTGGCTCTTACCATATCGTGCGAACAAGCAAGTAATTTCCTTCGTCCATTGGCCATCCATTCGCTCGACTACATGTCCCAAAAACATCCATATCAATAACAGGGTGACAATTATTGAACCATATGAAATGAAAGCGTCATTACTTCTGAACGGTTTGCGTTAGGAGTTCAAACTGCACGGTTGGTGACGGGGCATGATAGGAATTAGTATGCTCATGGTTGGTTTGGTTTAGCCATGAAGCCCACTTTCATTTGGATGGATTCGGCAATAAGCAAAATTGGCACGTTTGGGGGACTTCGAATTCTCATTTCGCGATCGAGAAGCCTTTTCACTTTCAGCGGGTGACTGTGTGGTGTGCAATGTACGGTCACGGAATAATCGGTGCGATATTCCTTGATCACACCTTTTCTATCCCAAAAGACAGTCGCCATCACCTTCCTTGCCAACTGTCTTGTGTGATTTTTGTGGATTTCCTGGAAAGAGGCACTACAATAAACTCTCAAAGGTATTGCCAAACTCTGCACAACCTCAGAAGAGCAATACAAAACAAGCGCAGGGGAAAGTTGGGCTCAAAGATCTTGCTGATTCACGACAACGCCCGGGCCCACACGGCAAATGCCACTCGTGAAGTTCTCGAATCTTTTAAGTGGGAGTTGTTTCCTCATCCGCCGTACAGTCCCGACCTGCCACCTAGCGACTTCCACTTATTCCCAGCAATGAAGAAGTGGTTGGCTGCGCAGCGTTTTGATGACGACGCACAGCTTCGAGAAGAGGTAACCACGTGGTTGAAGGCGCAGGCGGCCGAATTTTACGACGAAGGAATTTCCAAGCTCGTCCATCGCTACGATAAGTGCCTTAATTTAAATGGCAACTATGTAGAAAAGTAGTATTTAAGTGTGGCTTTCATCTTTATACACTCCTGGAAATGGAAAAAAGAACACATTGACACCGGTGTGTCAGACCCACCATACTTGCTCCGGACACTGCGAGAGGGCTGTACAAGCAATGATCACACGCACGGCACAGCGGACACACCAGGAACCGCGGTGTTGGCCGTCGAATGGCGCTAGCTGCGCAGCATTTGTGCACCGCCGCCGTCAGTGTCAGCCAGTTTGCCGTGGCATACGGAGCTCCATCGCAGTCTTTAACACTGGTAGCATGCCGCGACAGCGTGGACGTGAACCGTATGTGCAGTTGACGGACTTTGAGCGAGGGCGTATAGTGGGCATGCGGGAGGCCGGGTGGACGTACCGCCGAATTGCTCAACACGTGGGGCGTGAGGTCTCCACAGTACATCGATGTTGTCGCCAGTGGTCGGCGGAAGGTGCACGTGCCCGTCGACCTGGGACCGGACCGCAGCGACGCACGGTTGCACGCCAAGACCGTAGGATCCTACGCAGTGCCGTAGGGGGCCGCACCGCCACTTCCCAGCAAATTAGGGACACTGTTGCTCCTGGGGTATCGGCGAGGACCATTCGCAACCGTCTCCATGAAGCTGGGCTACAGTCCCGCACACCGTTAGGCCGTCTTCCGCTCACGCCCCAACATCGTGCAGCCCGCCTCCAGTGGTGTCGCGACAGGCGTGAATGGAGGGACGAATGGAGACGTGTCGTCTTCAGCGATGAGAGTCGCTTCTGCCTTGGTGCCAATGATGGTCGTATGCGTGTTTGGCGCCGTGCAGGTGAGCGCCACAATCAGGACTGCATACGACCGAGGCACACAGGACCAACACCCGGCATCATGGTGTGGGGAGCGATCTCCTACACTGGCCGTACACCACTGGTGATCGTCGAGGGGAAACTGAATAGTGCACGGTACATCCAAACCGTCATCGAACGCATGGTTCTACCATTCCTAGACCGGCAAGGGAACTTGCTGTTCCAACAGGACAATGCACGTCCGCATGTATCCCGTGCCACCCAACGTGCTCTAGAAGGTGTAAGTCAACTACCCTGGCCAGCAAGATCTCCGGATCTGTCCCCCATTGAGCATGTTTGGGACTGGATGAAGCGTCGTCTCACGCGGTCTGCACGTCCAGCACGAACGCTGGTCCAACTGAGGAGCCAGGTGGAAATGGCATGGCAAGCCGTTCCACAGGACTACATCCAGCATCTCTACGATCGTCTCCATGGGAGAATAGCAGCCTGCATTGCTGCGAAAGGTGGATATACACTGTACTAGTGCCGACATTGTGCATGCTCTGTTGCCTGTGTCTATGTGCCTGTGGTTCTGTCAGTGTGATCATGTGATGTATCTGACCCCAGGAATGTGTCAATAAAGTTTCCCCTTCTTGGGACAATGAATTCACGGTGTTCTTATTTCAATTTCCAGGAGTGTATAATAAAAAAAAATTCCAATACTTTATTTATTTTTAATTCCAAAACGTAATGTACTTTGTGGATAGCCCTCGTACCACAGGGAAGTGGAGCCGCCGCCGTTCATTTAGGACACAAGTCTAATAACAGATGTCGCTGTCGCACATGTGTTGTTTGGCCGGCCGGGCACTAGACGTAGACAGCAGGGGTACACTAATTCCGTCCCGGGTGGAGGGGGGGGGGGGGGGGGGGTACGGCGTGGCGGCAGGAAGGGCCTCCGGCCACCCCTTTGTACTAACCTTGCCATTCCTAACAATCCCGACCCTGCGTCAGCGTGGGACACGGCACGAGTGAAAGAAGAAGGAGGAGGTCGATTTACAGTCAATACGGCATTAAATTGAAGAGTGTAGAAGCTGGCCGGTAGCTACCTCTGAGCTTCTTGACCCTGGCGACGCTGGAGCGGCGGTACTTGTCCTCGATCATGGTGACGTAGCTGCACGGCTGGCCGTACAGGAGCGTGTCGATGTCCTCCTCGGCCGTGGCGAGGCGGCAGGCGGCCGGCGACGCGCTGGGCGGCGGCGAGTGCGTGCGCGACTGCGGGCACGACGACAGCGCGCCGCGCCGCGGGCTGCGCGACACGTCCGCCGCCGCCGAACACGCGGACGCCGACGCCGCGCCGCCAGCGGACGGCCCCGCCGCCCCCGCGCCGCCGCCGCCGCCGCCGCCTCCGCTGCCCTGGCGCTCGTACCGCTGCATCGCGCTCAGGATCGACTGCCGCAGGTACATGAGGTGGTCCAAGTCCCGCCCCGCGTACTGCGGGTGCGAGTGCCTGCAAAAGTCACACACACTCCTAACAGACATTCCACCCTCCGATGTGACGCTCTGTACTCTGTTCAGAGTTGCACTACTGGCCATTAAAACTGCTACACCACGAAGATGACGTGCTACAGACGAGAAATATAACTGACAGGAAGAAGTTGCCGTGATACGCAAATGATTAGCTTTTCAGAGTATTCACACAAGGTTGGCGCCGGTGGCGACACCTACAACGTGCTGACACGAGGAAAGTTTTCAACCGATTTCTCATTCACAAACAGCAGTTGACCGGCGTTGCCTGGTGAAACGTTGTCGTGATGCCTCGTGTAAGAAGGATAAATGCGTACCGTCACGTTTCCGACTTTGATAAAGGTCGGATTGTAGCCTATCGCGATTGCGGTTTATCGTATCGCGACATAGCTGCTCGCGTTGGTCGAGATGGTTCAAATGGCTCTGAGCACTATGGGACTCAACATCTGAGGTCATCAGTCCCCTAGAACTTAGAACTACTTAAACCTAACCAACCTAAGGACATGTCGCAGCTTGTGAAACCCTGGAAGCAATGCAATATTTGTCTCCCTGTGTTGGAATCACGAATTGTGCTAGCTTAAGGGTTGTGGCTATGTGAAATATGGAAGTTTGAGCCGGTGCTCGGATAGCCGAAGTGGCTAAGGCGGCCGCTCGCGACGAGCGGGAAATCCACGTTCGAGTGCCGGTGTGGCACAAATTTTCATGTGTCGCAAACAGCTGATGTCAATGTGTAGTCGTAGAAAGCGAATCTGTTTCGTAACAGGTTAATAAGACAATGTACAGGAAGTTCACGAAAATGCATTCCTGACTACTTACCGAGTTTGGAAATGTTTTCTGTTATTGAATTTAGGTGAACACGCTATGCGGACGAAATCTTTAGAATACATCACATATTCATGTGCTATGAATCATAACACTGTCAGAGATCTCTAACACGAGTTATCTGAGTTAACTCTAGAACACTAAAAGGGGGGGAAATATTACATATCTACTTAACCATCATAAAGATTCCTACTCCACATTTTATTCAAATGTTCAAATGTGTGTGAATTTCTAAGGGACCAAACTGCTTAGGTCATCGGTCCCTAGACTCACACACTACTTAAACTAACTTAAACTAAATTATGCTAAGAGCAACAGACACACCCATGCCCGAGGGAGGACTCGAAGCTCCGGCAGGAGGGGCAACGCGGTCCGTGTCATGACGCATCACACCGTGCGGCCACTCCGCGCGGCTCATTTTATTCAAAGGAAGTCATAATTTATAAGTGATGTATTAGCTAATTATCATTATTACATCTCCAATTGTATGTTACATACCAAATTAAGTACAAAATGTCCGGTTTTACACCCTACTTCAGTCGTAACATTTACAAGGGCTCTGTAACCTAGGGCTAAATACACTCCTGGAAATGGAAAAAAGAACACATTGACACCGGTGTGTCAGACCCACCATACTTGCTCCGGACACTGCGAGAGGGCTGTACAAGCAATGATCACACGCACGGCACAGCGGACACACCAGGAACCGCGGTGTTGGCCGTCGAATGGCGCTAGCTGCGCAGCATTTGTGCACCGCCGCCGTCAGTGCCAGCCAGTTTGCCGTGGCATACGGAGCTCCATCGCAGTCTTTAACACTGGTAGCATGCCGCGACAGCGTGGACGTGAACCGTATGTGCAGTTGACGGACTTTGAGCGAGGGCGTATAGTGGGCATGCGGGAGGCCGGGTGGGCGTACCGCCGAATTGCTCAACACGTGGGACGTGAGGTCTCCACAGTACATCGATGTTGTCGCCAGTGGTCGGCGGAAGGTGCACGTGCCCGTCGACCTGGGACCGGACCGCAGCGACGCACGGATGCACGCCAAGACCGTAGGATCCTACGCAGTGCCGTAGGGGACCGCACCGCCACTTCCCAGCAAATTAGGGACACTGTTGCTCCTGGGGTATCGGCGAGGACCATTCGTAACCGTCTCCATGAAGCTGGGCTACGGTCCCACACACCGTTAGGCCGTCTTCCGCTCACGCCCCAACATCGTGCAGCCCGCCTCCAGTGGTGTCGCGACAGGCGTGAATGGAGGGACGAATGGAGACGTGTCGTCTTCAGCGATGAGAGTCGCTTCTGCCTTGGTGCCAATGATGGTCGTATGCGTGTTTGGCGCCGTGCAGGTGAGCGCCACAATCAGGACTGCATACGACCGAGGCACACAGGGCCAACTACCGGCATCATGGTGTGGGGAGCGATCTCCTACACTGGCCGTACACCACTGGTGATCGTCGAGGGGACACTGAATAGTGCACGGTACATCCAAACCGTCATCGAACCCATCGTTCTACCATTCCTAGACCGGCAAGGGAACTTGCTGTTCCAACAGGACAATGCACGTCCGCATGTATCCCGTGCCACCCAACGTGCTCTAGAAGGTGTAAGTCAACTACCCTGGCCAGCAGGATCTCCGGATCTGTCCCCCATTGAGCATGTTTGGGACTGGATGAAGCGTCGTCCCACGCGGTCTGCACGTCCAGCACGAACGCTGGTCCAACTGAGGCGCTAGGTGGAAATGGCATGGCAAGCCGTTCCACAGGACTACATCCAGCATCTCTACGATCGTCTCCATGGGAGAATAGCAGCCTGCATTGCTGCGAAAGGTGGATATACACTGTACTAGTGCCGACATTGTGCATGCTCTGTTGCCTGTGTCTATGTGCCTGTGGTTCTGTCAGTGTGATCATGTGATGTATCTGACCCCAGGAATGTATCAATAAAGTTTCCCCTTCCTGGGACAATGAATTCACGGTGTTCTTATTTCAATTTCCAGGAGTGTATGAAGTATAACTCTCTGCTCGTACGTCGGAATCTAGATCGTCAGCTGTTCTGTTTCATTACAATACACAGGTCCCTAGATTTTCGATCGAACTGTTTTTACTTTTCTGACAAAACGTTCTATTTATTTATCACATACCAACTACTATTTACTCTACTATAGTCACTTACACAGATACTTGAAGCGGAGCTAACAACGTCATTACTTAATAATGTGATAATTTCCTTTACAGATATTCCTAAAAGTGCTTCATTCGTCCATGCTTTTTGCAAGATGCGCTGCGTATTATTAACGGCTTTATTCTTATATCGAGAGATGACTTTTCTAAAAATTCAGGCGGTGGGTACTTTGACTACAGGCGAAAAATTTTCTTAAATATTGTGTGCCGGACCGAGAGTCGAACTCGGGATCTTTGCCTTTCGCGGGAAAGTGCTCTACCGACTGAGCTACCCAAGCACGACTCACGAACCGTCCTCAGAGCTTCAATTCTGCCAGTACCTCCCTCGTCTCCTGTCTTCCAAACTCCAAGAAGCTCTTCTGCGAACCTTGCAGAACTAGCACTCCTGGAAGAAAGGATATTGCGGAGACATGGGTTAGCCACAGCCTGGGAGATTTTTCCAGCGCACACTCCGCTGCAGAGTGAAAATCTCATTCGTAATTATTGGCAGCAATGTAAACTTTAATTTGGGTCCATATCAGTTCTGTTGGGTCTAAATGACAGTGATATGGTGGCAGCCCACTGGCTGTACTCTCAAATCGTTTCACCAAATCATCGATTTCGCATCTGAAGAACAGTAGTTTACGTACACGATCAAACTTTTCGAGATTATCACTTATGTTGACGCTGCAACGCTTAAGCCAATCAAACATCTCTCTATTTCGTTTTGCCATGGTAGGCATCTTGTCAGTAACAACAGAATGCTTATAAGAATTATGGAGAATAATTATTGACGTCGTAGGCACGTAACGCGCACACCACTTTCTGTCGACTGATCTCGTATGGCAATCCCCCGACCTAGAAAACGACGCCAAACTTTTCCAATCACAACATTTGAAGCCGGCAGCTGTGGCCGGGCGGTTCTAAGAGCTTCAGTCCGGAACCGCGCTGCTGCTTCGCTCGCAGGTTCGAATCCTGCCTCGGGCGTGGATATGTGTGATATCCTTAGGTTAGTTAGCTTTAAGTAGTTATAAGTCTAGGGGACTGATGACCTTAGATGTTAAGTCACACAATGCTTAGAGCCATTTGAACCATTCGAAATATTGTAGCACTTTTGCAACATCATTATGGAGATTTGGAAAATCTACCTGAGAGAAGCAATGTAGACGTCTTTGACAGTTTTCACATAAAAAGGTTTGTAATTAAAACTTACACCAGCACATGCACAGGGGCACTTTCAACTGAAACGGAAAACGGTCTCCAAAGTAACACGAAAACAGATGTAAAACTGACAGTGTCCTCAAAGCCTTTATAAAACTGTTGGTGTAATTTTTGCGAGGCCACAATGAATTCTTCAAACCTCGCGCTTTCTTTAACGCCAGTGAGCTTAGGAAACTGGATTGTCTTTATCAGGTTTTCTTTTTAAATGCATCTCCATCAAATGAGGTAGACGTTACCTTGCAGTGCCGTACTGTGGGCAGTGAACGGGCAAGTCCACTCAAAATTCGAAGTCTGCAATCCATTCCCGATGTTCTAATTTTCGTTCCTGCACTCCTTTTTCCTTCATAAATTCGACAATAGCGAGATTTAAATCGAAAAATCGTTCCTGGTGTGTCCCTTGACTTAACCAACGTACTTTGCCGTAATTGCTTCCATTGAAACCTGTTGCAACTGAAAGTAGAAGAACGGGTGCGTCTTCAGAAATTTTACTACTCGTACCATCAGTTTGTTCAAGTATTCCATGCTTGCAAATTTAGCTCCAAGTGCTTCTTGATGTAAAAAACAATGAATCCTGTCTGTCGATCGTTGTAATTTTTTGCTCTTTCATTGTCATGTAAAAGTTTTAATTCTTTTTGCATGGTAGTATAATACCGTTTCGTAGCAGATAAGCAGTGCCCAGCGCTTATGCGAATTAAGAATTCTCATCCCTCTCTTCTGTCATTCCCATCCATTTTAAGGGATTGTGACGACAGATCGGTAGACTGCCTCTTTTTGTGCAAACAGCTACTGGATCTGTAAACGTCCTTCATACCACAAACAAACAGCGAAGGGTCAACAGCTCTGACACCACGATTCTGCCGAAATCATAGAGTTTTGCCAACCGCGAAACGCCGCACCGCGATCCTAAATGAAATGTGGCGCTGTTCCGGGAACTTCCGAGGAGGACCGAAGAAAGCCGAATGACAGGCCGGGCCTGCACACGCTGCACGAGTGAAATTTGGCACGCCGTGGACAGCTCCGGTCTTGTGTGAGTATTCACTTCAAGTAATAACCTCGGGCCGGCCGCAGTGGCCGAGCGGTTCTAGGCACTTCAGTCTGGAGCTGTGCAACCGCTACGGTCGCAGGTTCTAATCCTGCCTCGGCGTGGATGTCGGTGATGTCCTTAGGTTACTTAGGTTTAAGTAGTTCTAAGTTCTAGGGGACTGATGACCTCAGATGTTAAGTCCCATAGTGCTCAGAGCCATTTCAACCATTTGAACAACCCCGGCGCATGTTGTTTCAGTCAGCTACGGCGCAGCGACACAAGCCGCTTCGCGAGAACTGCTTGAGTACTTAAAGCGCGAGGAATTCTCACTGCGCTCAAATCGCCGAGCCTCGCCATCCCATTCCTACCTCAGCGATAGCAGTCCATCCACACAGGAGGTAGCTTACAAAACCGTCGTTCTGCCTTTGCTTGAATGTTTCTCATTACTCTAGGACCATTACCAGAAAGAATTGAGACAAGAAATAGAGAAGATCCATAGAAGAACATCGCGTTTTGTCACAGGGTTGTTTAGTAAGCGCGAATCTGTCACGGGCGTACTTATCCAACTCCAAACGTAAACGTTACAAGAGAGTCATTGACCATCAAGTTTCGATTTCGTGTTAAGATCCCATGAACGTAGTTTTCTAGAAGAGAGAACCAATATACAGGATGTTTATAAATGAATATCGGGGTTTTAATGCTTTATAATATTTATTATATTACACTTACAGTTATAAGTGATATGTCAAATGAAAGAGCAACTCAAACAGTTTTACCAAGAACCTTATAAATGTTCAGTGGGAGCACCATTTGTCCCACGGCACACATCAAGTCTATAGCCGAGTTCTTCCCAAACGTTGATAAGTGTGTCTTCAGCGATTGTAGCAACAGCTGCTTCAATCCGGTTTCTTAATTCAGGGAGGTCTTCTGGTAGCGGAGGAACGTACACACGATCCTTGATGAAGCCCTAAAGGAAAAAATCTCATGGCTTCAAGTCGGGTGAACGTGGTGGCCATGCAAAGCAAGCCCTGTCATTGGGCCCCTTGCGGCTTATCCTGCGCTTGGGTACAGTGAAGCTCAACCAATCGCGTGCCTCGCTATGCCAGTGAACATTTATAAGGTTCTTGGTAAAACTGTTTGAGTTGCTCTTTCATTTGACATATCATTTATAACTGTAAGTTTAATGGAATAAATATTATAAACCGTTAATAAATGGTTCAAATGGCTCTGAGCACTATGGGATGTAACATCTGTGGTGATCAGTCCCCTAGAACTTAAAACTACTTAAACCTAACTAATCTAAGGACATCACACACATCCATGCCCGAGGCAGGATTCGAACCTGCGACCGTAGCGGTCACGCGGTTCCAGACTGAAGCGCCTATGACCGCACGGCCACACCGGCCGGCAAAAGCGTTAATACCTCGATATTCATTTATAAACACCCTGTATTACTACCTTCTATTTCGCGAAAAGAACATGAATATAAATTTAGAGAAATTCGAGCTCACGCAAACTCTTACTATCAGCTGTTCTTTTGCGCACAATTCACGACTGCAACAGAAAGTCGGCAAGGTGAGTGTACCATCCGCCACACACCGTAAGGTAGTTTGTGAAGCGTAGATATAGAGGTAAATTATCTCAAGTAAAGTACCTCAACTCGGAGGAAACAATTGCTGCCAGAGCCTAATGGAACGGGAAATACCGCGTAGGTGACAGGGTTTGTCGCCGACTATTGCGGACAACAGCAGCGGATAGACAGACCACAGTGATTCAAATCACACGCCAGAAAGTTAGACCGATAATCGTTGAGTAGCCACGTCATCCAGAATTACCTTCTCATACTGGGGTACAGAAACCACTTCTCTACACGTATACAACCACTCATGGCAATTCATTAGATACAGAAACTAGCGTGGCGCAGGAATACCGCTATTGTACGCTCTAAACATGAAAAAATCGCCTGCATATAAGGCACACATTAGTACACACCGATGGCAGGGTATGAGTGTGTTGAAAACCACACGAAGCGATGCATCCTGCTTTCTAGCAGGGGTAGTTTGGCCAGGTGCTGGAGGTATTCTGATGCGAGGGATCACACAGAATGAAACGGGGTCCCTGATGTCTTCTATCGTCTTAGACAAACAATTCAGAAATCCACTACCTGATAATGTGCATTCCTTTGTTTGTTTGGAAGTAAGCTATACTCTCAGCAAGACAATGTATCAGATAACCAGTACGTCTACATACATACTCCGCAAGCCACCCAACGGTGCGTGGCGGAGGGTACCCTGTACTACTACTAGTTTTCCTGTTCCACTTCAAATAGAGCGATGGAAAAACGACTGACTGTATGCCTCCTATTAAGCCCTAATTTCTCGTATCTTATCTTCGTGGTCCTTACGCGCAATGTATGTTGTCGGCAGTAGAATCATTCTGTTGTCAACTTCAAATGCCAGTTCTCTAAATTTTCTCAATAGTGTTCGTAGAAAAGAACTTCGCCTTCCCTCCGGGGATTCCCATTTGAGTTCTCGAAGCATCTACGTAACACTTGCGGGTTGTTCGAACCTACCGGTAACAAATCTAGCAGCTCGCCTCTGAACTGCTTCGATGTCTTCCTTTAATACATCCTGGTACGGATCCCAAACACTCGAGCAGTACTCAAGAACAGGGTGCACTAAGGTGCTTTATGCGGTCTCCTATACAGATGAACCACACTTTTCCAAAATTTTCCCTATAAACCGAAGTCGACCATCTGATTTCCGTACCAGAATCCTCACATGCTAGTTCCGTCTCATATGGCTTTGCAATGTTACGTCTAGTTATTTAAACGAAGTGAGTGTGTCAAGCAGGACATACTAAAGCTGTATCCGAACATAACGGATTTGTTTTTCCTACTCATTCGAATTAACTTATTATTTTCCTACATTTATAGTTAGCTCCCATTCATCAGACCAACTAGAAATTTTGTCTAAGTCATCTTCTATCCTCCTACAGTCACTGAACTTTAACACCTTCCCGTGTTCCTCAGCATCAGATTGCTGCCCACCCTGTCCGCCAGATAGTTTATGTGTATAGTAAATAACAGTGGTCCTATCACACTTCCCTGGGGCACTCCTGGCTCTAGAAATGTGTCAGAATGCTTTGAGAGACTCTCTGCAGACACGATGGAACATGTGCGGCCAAGAAAGCTCCTGACCTCAGTCCTGGTGAGCACATTGGAGACGTCACCGGGGGAAATTTCGTGCCTTAAATCCATCTCCAACAAATCTTTGTAATTTGTGGGTGGCGATTAATGGCTCATGGAACAGCTTTCTGTATCTCCTGATGACATGTCATCATGCATCAGCGCCTTTATCAGGACGAATTTAATGCTATTCACAGCTGAATAGATGTCTCTAATTCTTTTGCTTATGAATAGCATTAGCACTCTCTTTACAGAAAAGAAACTCCCTATCGACTGGAATAAAAACGATGCAACCTCAACAACGCTGACACTGTCGACTCGCATTGTTATAAGCCTCTGTTAATACCCAGAGTAATGGCATTTGCACCTTACACAGCACATAGACAAGTTGAAAGTGACTCGTGCAGATGGAAGTAGGTCTTCACAGTTATCTTGAAACCTATAGTCTGCATTGCTTCCATAGCTACGGCAAAGTATCTCCTCATTGAACAAAATCGTTGGCAAAATCCTGCAAGCAACTGAGCCAGGTGTAACCCCATTCTGGAGGACGGCGATTCAATTCGAGATCCAGCCTCTTCATTTAGGTTATTTATTTGTTTGGTTTTAGGTAGTATCCAAAAATTCACCAGCTATATATGATTTATACATCTTCGTTTGATGCACTTTTGAAATTTACTTACATTTTACATATAAATATATACACGGTTACGTTTACATATATAAACATTCAAAACAAAATGAAATTAAATATTGATGTCTAAGTCTAGTAGGTAGATTCCTATGATCTGATAGATCTTAATATCAGCGGTGGCCGAGCGGTTCTAGGCGCTTCAGTCCGGAAGCGCGCGATCGCTACGGTCGCAGGTTCGAATCCTGCCTCGGGCATGGATGTGTGTGATGTCCTTAGGTTAGTTAGGTTTAAGTAGTTCTAAGTTCTAGGGGACTGATGACCTCAGATGTTAAGTCCAATAATACTCAGAGCCATTTGAACCATTTTTTTCTTAATATCATGCGCACATAAGAATACAGTAATGGTTGGAGGTAATGGAATCTTCAGCTGGTTCAATTTGCGGTATGATTTTCTTTTTTGTGTTCGTTACTTGGTGCACGGTGATATTACGTTATTGAAATGTGGTTCTTCTTCACTACGTTGCTGCAGTGAGGAGCCTTTAACTTTCACTTTCTAGAGATGACTATGGGTAGGTAACACCCATGACATAAACGCATTCTTTTATAGAGCTCTGGTGCCGTTTACTCATTCTGACCCTCTCAAACCACGGTTTCCTCGCCAGTTATGGCTGAATACTAGCATAAGACCTTCCTTTGTTTCTTTGCGATATTGTCCACTCCTTATTCAATTTCTCCCGTAATTGCTGACGTATTTTCCGTATAAAGTCATTAGATAGGAATCTCATTCCTTGGAATATGCCTTGACTTTCCAGGTAGTTCATCTTCCTCTCTTTGTGGATTTTAAGTAAGACTTAATATTGCGCCTTGTAGCTGTGGCCTTCTTTAAGCAGGTTGTCTGCAGAACTAGAGTCTCCTTTCCTAAGTCTCCTACTTCTATACCCTTTGGTGTTCTTCGAGCAGGTGGCTATTGCCCTGCCGAACTGGCGTACACAGAGTGACTCAGCTGCCCCTACCGATGTCGTTTTATGCAACCCACAACGCCTAGTCATATGTGCCATGCAACACTTCTAGGGGTATGCTTCTATTGCGAATAGACTAGAGTACATACTCTGTCAGTTCGGTATTTAATACATTATTTACTTTACTGTTACGTTGTTTTAAGCATTAATTTAGCACTGTTACATCTGGTCACTAGGCATAACATATTAACACAGTTACATGGTAGACAAACAGAGAGAAATGATTCAAAGAATTGATGTTTTGTGAACAGACTGTACCTCCTGTCAAATGTGTTCAGAATCGTTTGCAAGATGTACTGAACATTAGTACCATACAGTAAGCCAGTAAAGGAATGTCTGCCTTATAGCGACTTCACACATTTGTTGGGCTACTTCAGACAATTTCTGTAGGGGCAACTGGAAACTGAATCACTCTCAGCAAATACACAGGGCGATTCAGCTGCGCTTAGCAATGTCGTTTTATGCAACCCCACAAACAGAACAATGTTGTTCGACAGTTTATTCTGGAGATGTAAAGCAAATTGACATAATGTTGCAGAATAACTGGTGAAGTATATGACGACATCTTAGACTTATTGTGCAAATTTTGTTTATGAACCTACTTTAGCACATTAACATTGTGAATCATATATTAATCTTTTCATTGGGTCATATACAGGAAAGTTGTTACTCCAACACTTCCCATCTTGATATCTCCAGTTAATTTCGTCGTTTCTGGTGGAGAAACATTTATCATAAGGCAACGTTTCTGAACGGTTTACGAAAGATTAAGTACTATAAATGGAATAAACTTACAGAGACATCCCAAACCTGTATGACTAAATTGATAATTACACAAAGTATGATTGGAGACACTGCGATAAGTATGGCTGAAGTAAGGTATATCTTGGTCCAAAAAATACTGCGTAACTTGTGGCCAATCCTCATTCGTCTTTTTTACAGCATGATTGCAAACAGCCGCCCAAAGCTCAGAGAGGGATCTTGTATCGATCACGTGGCTTTCGTCTGTCCACCTACCGTTCCTGACACAGACATAGTGCGGGTTACATAAAACGACATCGGTAGGGGTAGTTGAATCACATTGTAGAAAATTTGCCACAGTTACAAATGACTTTGTATATTCCACTCTTACCCAAAGCTGATGTGCTATCTTCATCATTCGTCATGAAGTGCCCAACAGTGTTTTACACATAAACTGATGCTTTAAAATTCCTGGATTTCAGCTTTGTGGCCACATTCAGGGAGAATTTTCCTAAATATGTAACTGTTCACCAATTACTAAAGTATTCAGACCGTGGGTCGAACACAGGGTAAAGATTGGAGGAGACCTCTTTTGTTTTTTAATGTATTATGGAGTCCACTGTGGCAGCAGTCTAAATGTCTGATGTGCTTTTTTTTGATTGTATTTAACTGACTTTAGAAGTTGTCATCACTCACGGGGATGGATATTAGGTGATGTATCACTGACTGAAAGGCAGTAATGCTTCTCGAATTGTCAATATTTCAGCGAATGTAAATGGACGCTTCATTAGATACAGCATACCTCCCTGTAGAGTTTGATAATGGACAGCAGAAAGCATGTAGCATTCCTTGTGGTGTCTTGGAGACGTCCACTTACATTTACACATAATTTTCTTTTTTGCCAACCATTTCCTATAACAGGAAATGTCTGGTGGACTTCTTCACTGTTTGTCAATTAGAGAGAACAAAATACCTTGTTCCCAATGAAGCTAGCTGCACGCTGATTTAGGTTTTCCGTGGCTTCCGTAATTAAAAGTGAGGCAGTTGCCTTTGGAAAGGACGCGGCTGTCTTCCTTCCTCTTCTTACATAATCTGAGCGTGTGCCCTGTCTGTAACGAGCTTGTCGTCGAGGACAGTTACAATATTCTTTCTTTCATTCCTGAAATTTGTGAGCATAAGAAGTACTGTGAAGCCACGATCATTCCATCTAAGTTTCGGACACTATTAAACAAATTACATGCGGTATTATCTTGTTGAAAAATCCTGTCTTCTCGCGGGAAAATAATCATCGTGCATGAGTGAACATAAATAGTGAAGGAGGCCTGATTTTGACAGTCTACAATTTCTACAAAATTTTTACCCTCCCTCCCACCAGCACTGTAAGTCTTGTTAGTGCTATGGAAGGCAAAATCGGAAGTCGGCAGAACTAGCGCTCTTGTGCTACGGTAAAATTAGGATAAATTCAAATTCTGGCAGGAAATTTCAAAATTTGTCCTTTACGTCAACTTAAAAAGTTGAGAAAATTTTCAAAATACCTCACTTGTCCTAAGCGGAAACTGTCAGAAAATAACTCGGACCAGGCTTCAACAACAAATCCTTACACTCGGGTTTTCGCTCATGTGTTTGCGGGTTAGGGGTCTGCTAACGAATTTTTCGAATTTTCGTTAATGTCACAGTTTTTCGTGAAGTTAGCCGTTGCCAAGTGATTGTAAAGTGAATTATGTCTCACTTCTGTATTTCGTGGGGTATTACCAATAACGTAGGGCCGTGTCCCAATAATCGTGGCTGATCGGAAAACAAACGCCGTGTTTCGTGATTCGCGTCTCGTCAGTTTCGTATCAATAACAACTTTCTCTGCTGACGGAGCGGTGTATTCAGAAATCAGAGACGCGACACGGCCTGCTGCTCTCACAGGGTGATAATTATTGAATTATGTGAAATAAAATCGCCATATTTCTGAACGGTTTGCGTTAGGATGTTCAAAATGCACTGCTGGCCGCGGGCCATGGCGGGAATTACTATACGCATGTATGGTTTGGTTCAGCAACGAAGCACACTTTCATTTGCATGTGTTCGTCAATAAGCAAAATTGGCGCATTTGGGGGACTGAGGATCCGCATTTCGCCATCGAGAAGTCTCTTCATCCTCAAAGGGTGACTCTGTGGTGTGCAATGTCCACTGCGATATTCCTTGATGGCACGGGGACTACCGAACGGTACCTGACGGTTTTGGAAGATAATTTCATCCCCATTTTCCAAAGTGACTCTGATTTTGACATGATGTGGTCATGTAAGATCCCATCGAAGCAGAAGTGCGTTTGATGTCCTCGAGGAGCACTTTGGGGACCGCATTTTGGCCCTGGGGCACCCAAAGGCCACTGCATGGGCCTCGATTGGCCGCCATATTCTCCGGAATGTTCCGACAGTTCAGCGGGTTATGCAGAATTTCGCTATTCGTCCGCGCCACATCATCGCCAATGACGGCAGGTATATCGAACATGTCATAACGTAAATCTGAATATCTGCAGTGATGTTTACATATTGAAAAAAGTGTGTACACGCCCATAGTTTGTAGCTAATTTACGTTCTTTTCATATAGTTCAATAATTGTCGCCCTGTATGTATATGTGACAGAGGGCGAGTGATGAGTCCAACATTTCGCTCCAGGAAGGACTTCATATGCGTTGTTAGTTCGCGTCCCGAAATGACAGCTGACTTTTAAACGCTCTTTGTGGAACTTTTAGAATGTCACGGTGACATTTAAAACAAAATGCAACTGCCGGAATCGAAAAGGAAGAAAGCTATTGCTATGGTTAAGATAAGAGAAGTCCTGCACACTGTGTTTGGCGTACCATTAACAGAAAATCGACTTTTTAAAAATAATTACGAAAATGGAGAACAAGGTGAAGTAGGAAGCAGATGTGCCACAACAAGTCAATACGTCTAATTACTGTAAGAAAGCCTGACTACGTTTGTTGGAACCATCTGTAGATAATGTAGTCTGTGTTAGAAACTGTTCTGTTCTGGTGCTAACGTGATATTAGCTGACAGACCTGTAACCAAACCGGTTAGATATATTTGTCGTAGATTAACAGTCCTATAAAACGTATATTCGTCACACGACAACATTGTCAATATCTAGTTTTTTTTCATATATAGGTCCACAGCCTCATTGTAACTTCTAAATGATGAAACCATTTTAAAAACCACCGTGGGGAGTCAGTTTTATTATGCAAGATGCCTTTATTGCGCCGTTTACAGTATATATATCACATAACTGGCCAGTTTCAGCCTTTGACCTTTTTCGAATGTCTGCGAATACAGTAGCAAAAAAGAAAAAGAACAGGAAAAAGGTGGGACACACAAGTGAGTATCATTAAGCTTTCATATTAAATTTGTTGTTGAATTACTTACATAGATTTGGTTAAGTGTGTGTCACGTTTAAAACCTGTTTTTTGCTATGTGAGGGCAGACAATTGTTCCCACACATAAACATATCTGTCACAAAACAGCATTATCTGAAGTTATACTTAGACATGCCATTTTTCAGAGAGCCAAACTTCATCGAGTGACGGAGGCTATAGTTACGTGACGTCAGCCTTGCATACTCGTCGTTAATTCTTCATGAAAATCTTACATAATCACCCTGCTGGTCATAAAAAAGAATTCTTCCAATCCAAAAAGACGAAACTGATAAAAATAACTAAGAATATTAGAAGCCATTGCTACAAATACGGAATGTGCCAGTAGAGGCTGAAAGTGAAACAGTTAGTAAGGAATAATGAAACTACGCTAGCTGCTGAAGTAAAAAAAGGAAATATAAAATAGGCTGCGATGTCAAACGACGGAACGATTTCATTTATACTTGCACAAATGTTTCGCATGACTAACGAATTTAATGGGTTTCCTTACCGACCACACGCTGAATAACATCATCCGTCACAAAAAGCATCAAGAGCTGCCTTTCAATCAATGCAGAATTTACAAAGTAAATTGCCGAGATTGCTGTAAATTTTACATTGGCCAAGCGGGGCGAAATTTTAACACACGGTTTAAAGAACACTTCAGACACAGTGGAAATATTTAGTCCATGTTTAGTAAGCATCTGAGAGAAAAAGCCACTCCGCACTAAACATAAACAAAACATCAAAAATTTTACACAGAGAAGATAAGGGTAAAATCATGGATACCTTGGAAGAGAAAGATGTACGAAAATCTGATAAAGAAGCCAGTAGAAATGCTAATCAGCAGATGTTGTTGTTGTGGTCTTCAGTCCTGAGACTGGTTTGATGCAGCTCTCCATGCTACTAATCTTCAGCATTCTTCTGTAGCACCACATTTCGAAAGCTTCTATTCTCTTCTTGTCCAAACTATTTATCGTCCATGTTTCACTTCCATACATGACTACACTCCATACGAATACTTTCAGAAATGACTTCCTGACACTTAAATCAATACTAGATGTTAACAAATTTCTCTTCTTCAGAAACGCTTTCCTTGCCATTGCCAGCCTACATTTTATATCCTCTCTACTTCGACCATCATCAGTTATTTTGCTCCCCAAATAGCAAAACTCCTTTACTACTTTAAGTGCCTCATTTCCTAATCTAATTCCCTCAGCATCACCCGACTTAATTAGACTACATTCCATTATCCTTGTTTTGCTTTTGTTGATGTTCATCTTATATTCTCCTTTCAAGACACTGTCCATTCCATTCATCTGCTCTTCCAAGTCCTTTGCTGTCTCTGACAGAATTACAATGTCATCGGCGAACCTCAAAGTTTTTACTTCTTCTCCATGAATTTTAATACCTACTCCGAATTTTTCTTTTGTTTCCTTTACTGCTTGCTCAATATACAGATTGAACAACATCGGGGACAGGCTACAACCCTGTCTTACTCCCTTCCCAACCACTGCTTCCCTTTCATGTCCCTCGACTCTTATAACTGCCATCTGGTTTCTGTACAAATTGTAAATAGCCTTTCGCTCCCTGTATTTTACCCCGGCCACCTTTAGAATTTGAAAGAGAGTATTCCAGTCAACATTGTCAAAAGCTTTCTCTAAGTCTACAAATGCTAGAAACGTAGATTTGCCTTTCCTTAATCTTTCTTCTAAGATAAGTCGTAAGGTCAGTATTGCCTCACGTGTTCCAGTGTTTCTACGGAATCCAAACTGATCTTCCCCGAGATTGGCTTCTACTAGTTTTTCCATTCGTCTGTAAAGAATTCGTGTTAGTATTTTGCAGCTGTGACTTATTAAGCTGATAGTTCGGTAATTTTCACATCTGTCAACACCTGCTTTCGTTGGGATTGGAATTATTATATTCTTCTTGAAGTCGGAGGTTATTTCGCCTGTCTCATACATCCTGCTCACCAGATGGTAGAGCTTTGTCAGGACTGGCTCTCCCAAGGCCGTCAGTAGTTCCAATGGAATATTGTCTACTCCGGGGGCCTTGTTTCGACTCAGGTCTTTCAGTGCTCTGTCAAACTCTTCACGCAGTATCGTATCTCCCATTTCATCTTCATCTACATCCTCTTCCATTTCCATAATATTGTCCTCAAGTAAATCGCCCTTGTATAGACCCTCTATATACTCCTTCCACCTTTCTGCTTTCCCTTCTTTGCTTAGAACTGGGTTTCCATCTGAGCTCTTGATATTCATACAAGTCGTTCTCTTATCTCCAAAGGTCTCTTTAATTTTCCTGTAGGCGGTATCTATCTTACCCCTAGTGAGATAAGCATCTACATCCTTACATTTGTCCTCTAGCCATCCCTGCTTAGCCATTTTGCACTTCCTGTCGATCTCATTTTTGAGACGTTTGTATTCCTTTTTGCCTGTTTCACTTACTGCATTTTTATATTTTCTCCTTTCATCAATTAAATTCAATATTTCTTCTGTTACCCAAGGATTTCTACTAGCCCTCGTCTTTTTACCTACCTGATCCTCTGCTGCCTTCACTACTTCATCCCTCAAAGCTACCCATTCTTCTTCTACTGTATTTATTTCCCCCATTCCTGTCAATTGTTCCCTTATGCTGTCTCTGAAACTCTGTACAGCCTCTGGTTTAGTCAGTTTATTCAGGTCCCATCTCCTTAAATTCCCACCATTTTGCAGTTTCTTCAGTTTTAATCTACAGGTCATAACCAATAGATTGTGGTCAGAGTCCACATCTGCCCCTGGAAATGTCTTACAATTTAAAACCTGGTTCCTAAATCTCTGTCTTACCATTATATAATCTATTTGATACCTTTTAGTATCTCCAGGGTTCTTCCATGTATACAACCTTCTTTCATTGTTCTTAAACCAAGTGTTAGTTATGATTATGTTGTGCTCTGTGCAAAATTCTACCAGGCGGCTTCCTCTTTCATTTCTGTCCGCCAATCCATATTCACCTACAATGTTTCCTTCTCTCTCTTTTCCTACACTCGAATTCCAGTCACCCATGACTATTAAATTTTCGTCTCCCTTCACAATCTGGATAATTTCTTTTATTTCATCATACATTTCTTCAATTTCTTCGTCATCTGCAGAGCTAGTTGGCATATAAACTTGTACTACTGTAGTAGGTGTGGGCTTCGTATCCATCTTGGCCACAATAATGCGTTCACTGTGCTGTTTGTAGTAGCTTACCCGCATTCCTATTTTCCTATTCATTATTAAACCTACTCCTGCATTACCCCTATTTGATTTTGTGTTTATAACCCTGTAGTCACCTGACCAGAAGTCTTGTTCCTCCTGCCACCGAACTTCACTAATTCCCACTATATCTAACTTCAACCTATCCATTTCCCTTTTTAAATTTTCTAACCTACCTGCCCGATTAAGGGATCTGACATTCCACGCTCCGATCCGTAGAACGCCATCAGCAGATAGGCTTACGAAATAGAAGATTTTTATGCAATTTTATTCGTGTTTTGAGTTCTGTGCGAATTAACTAACAAAACGGACAGTTTTATCGTCACGAAATCTAACAGTGGTTACGGACTAGCATTGTGTTTCTGTGTAGGAGTGGTTTTTGTATTTTTAATGGCGACATGTACTGTTAATTTTAATACATTACTTTAGGGAAAACGAACACACAAAACCATTTTAAAAGAGTCTTATCAGATGACTATTTAATTTTATACAGCTATAACGAATGTAAATGATTTTCGTATCTGACAGTACTGTAAACAATTTTAGCGTTGCGACAAATAATTTTAACGGTTCGCAGATTTGTGTGGCGTAGGGTTTATGGTCTAATGTAAGTGCAATGGCGAAATACAGTGAAGGTATGCCGGTTTACGATTTGTTTGATGGAAATTAGTATAGAAATTTTTTTTAGCAGTGGAATATAGAACAGAAAATTAAAAAAAAACTTTTAAAAAGATATTTAATAGCACCTCGGAGCATCCATGTAGCAGTAAAAAGCAACAGATTGTAATAATAATGGTGGTAAGCAATTTCAAAGTCCGTTATGTAAGAATTTTATTATGCATTAACAACAAGTACCCAAATCTGTCGTCACGTAACTATATCTCCCTCTGCGATAAACTTTGACTCTCTGCAGAATGACTTGTATAAGTAAAGTCCTTGGATGGTGTATGTTTCCCACAGTGTTGTAACAGGTATGTGTACGTACGATGAAACAAACATACCCATTGTAGCGCTAAGCGAATTTGCAAGGATCAGGAAGCCTTGCTGTCACCAGTGCTTTACCATACGTTAGATGTTGTATGATGTGTACTTGGAAGCGGGTTGTGATGCGCAAAACCATATATGTAAACTTTTGATGTGTGTGTATGTGCGAACAAGAGTCTACCCTTGCATAGCAGCAAACGGATTTAAATGTGACACTCACATCACCAGCGCTATGTAAGTAATTCAACAAGGATTGTAATATGCAAACATAATGGTGTTCACTAGTCTGCGTTACCTGTGTACTTTTCTTTTGGTATTGTATTCGCAGATTGAGCCTGGTCAGTTATGTTATTTATATACATGGCGCACTAAAGGCATTTTGCATAATAAAACTGATAGGCTACGGTGTTTTTTAAAATGGTTTCATCATTTGGAAATAGTCATTATCTCTTCTCTTTCCAATGTGTCTTGCCAACTTGTCAATATACTTTCATTTTGCGAACAACAAAATGTCTGTGAATTCCTAAGGGACCAAACTGCTGAGGTCATCGGTCCCTTGACTTACACACTACTTAAACGAACTTATGCTAAGAACAACACACCATCCCCGAGGGAGGACTCGAACCTCCGGTTGCGAAGAACAAAACTGACTCATCTGATAAGGCTTCTCTGTGTCACTCAGTAATAAGCCCAGTTTCGGTAAATGGAACATTGTATGTATTGTGTATTTAAATTGGGGACCTAGAAACGACGGAGAGGCTTCGCCCCATCGCAGCCCTCAGTGGTTCATAACCTCACAACAGGCCCCAGTTGTATCCACCCACCCCACCGGCGCTCCACACTGAACCCAGGGTTATTGTGCGGTTCGGTCCCCAGTGGACACCCACCCCCCCCCCCCCCCCCCCGGAACATTTCATACCCCAGACGAGTGTAACACCAAATGTTTGCGTGGTAGAATAATTATAGAGTACGCGTACGTGGATAAAGTGTTTGCGCAGCAATCGCCGACATAGTGTAACTGAGGAGGAATAAGGGAAACCAGCCTGCATTCGCCGAGGTAGATGAAAAACCGCCTTAAAAACAATCCACAGACTGGCCGGCACACCGGCTGCAGACTCGATATAAGCAACATCGGTACTGGTCGCGAAACCAAAGTTTAATTTGTATGACATGTTAAACCTGTAGATCGAAGCACCAAAAATATTTATTTCATTGTAACAGACATACATGAATGTCAAAGTTCATAAGTTCATGTTGTTCATGCTTCTTTTTGTAAGTGATGTTGCAGTGATTTTTCTTTTTCCGTTATTTAATTTGAGTGGACTATCGGTAGTTAATGTTCCAGCACATTTTGCAGTATTAGCCAATTCCACAGTATCTCGAAACTGTCGATGACTTTTTTTAAGTAATACATTTTTTAAAAGTATTTTCACGTCGACGTACAACGTCAGTGAGGCACACCGGTCCTCGACACTAACCCGCCGGGCGGATTCGTGACATTGCCACATTCCACATAACAATGCCGACCCCGTAGAGATCGGGAGAAGGCTAGAAATAAAATAAGTAAATGAGGTGTGTCAGTGTCTAATGTTGATAGAAGTTAAGCGAGGCACCCATACTCTTGTGTGTCAATAGCTGTTGGTGTTTGGATCAACCGTTATTTAAATTGAAGCTATTTGCTTGCTCTGCTGTCCTGCTATAGGACCTCAGCGCCTAGTACACTCCTCCACTATCTCACGACAAGCATCATCCCAGTGTGCTGGAGAGGCGTCAGGTTTAGGTCAAAGGGTTCATCTTTTGAAAAGGCTTCCTCTGCTGCCTCTTCGATGTAGTTCGTAAAATTCATCTAGCACTTAGCATGAATAGGTAAAGGAGTAGATTAAGCGCCATACTGTCATGACGTCCTCACATTCGACTTCGCCAGGTAATTTTCCGGTCCTGTTATCTAAATCTGATATACAGGGTGAAAAGTATTTAAACCGACAAACTCTGGGAGGTTGTAGGGGACATCAAAACAAATATTTTTCCCTAATGTCATTTTTTCCTATGAGGAGTATTTAAACCGGTAGAGGAACTGTGCTCTGGGTGGATAACAACTGGTTCCAGGTTGCGGACACACTAAGTGAAATGGACGTAACAATTGCTCTCGAAGGACTGTTCCTACATTCACCTGATTCATCCCCATGTTACATGCAATTGCACGAGTGCTGATTGAAAGATCTCGCTCCACATGTTGCAAGACAGCTTCCTCAAATTGCAGCGTTCTTCCCGTGCGACGATGTCCCTGTCCAGATAATCATCTAAATGACCCGGTCTCAAGCAGACGTTGGTACACAGCAGCAAAGGTCGTATGATCCGGGATACGGCGATTAGGATATTGTTGTTGATAAACCCGCTGTGCAGCTCGTCCGTTGTGGTGCGCTACGCAGTACGCACCAACCATATCAGTGTACTCACTCCAGGTGTGAGACAATGCACTACCACATTGGTGGACAGCAGTTGCCTACAACTGAAGAGCGTAATACGCCCTCCACCGGTTTAAATAATCCTCATAGGAAAAAATGACATTAGGGAAAAATATTTGTTTTGATGTCCCCTGCAACCTCCCAGAGTTTGTCGGTTTAAATACTTTTCACCCTGTAGATTCAGGGCTGTGCGAGTTCGTTGTACTCTAAGATTAATGTAGGATGTTCCAGCGCATTCTTAGTGTTCCTTAACTGATTTTTCGTGACAGTTACAATCTGTAAACCGGAATTACGTTCCAACAATTGTCCGTCATGTGCAAGGTTACGCCGATTTCTGCGGTGATAAATCGAGATGCGATAATAAGTGGGCTGTGGAACACTTGACGCTGCTGATCGAAAGTGAGCATCAACCGAAAACGTTATCCTGTCTCACGAATGGTATCGTACCTACGGGATGTGAAGTATTCATCAGATTTGAACTGTATCTCCGACATTGTTCTTCCACGTATTTGATACGTGCGTAGAAAGTGGAAAATCCCGAGGCTCTTATTCGTCTTCATGGACGACAATTCGCGCCCCCATCGTGCACATCTTGTCAATGACTTCCTTCGGGATAACGACATCGCTCGACTAGAGTGGCCAGCATGTTCTCCAGCCATGAACTCTGTCGAACATGCCTGGGATGGATTGAAAAAGGCTGTTTATGGACGACGTCACCCACCAACTACTCTGAGGGATCCAAGCCGGATCGCCGTTGAGGAGTGGGACAATCTGGACCAACAGTACCTTGATGAACTTGTGGATAGTATGCCACGACGAATACAGGCATGCATAAATGGAAGAGGACGTGCTACAGGGTATTAGATGTACCGGTGTGTACAGCAATCTGGACCACTACCTCTGATGGTCTCGCTGCATGGTGGTACAACACGAAATGTATGGTTTTATTGAGCTATAAAAACGGCGGAAATTGTTTATGTTGAACTATACTCCAATTTTCTATACAGTTTCCGGAACTCTTTGAACCGAGGTTCTATCACACTTCCCTGTGGCACTCCTGACGATACCCTTGTCCCTGATTAATAGTCGTCGTCAAGGACAACATAGTGGGTTCTATTTCGTAAGAAGTATTTGAACCATTCACGTATGTGTGAACCTAATCCGTACGTTCGGACCTTCGTTAACAGTCTGCATTAGAGCATCGTGTCAAAAGCTTTTCGGAAGAAATATGGAATCTGCCTGTTGCCCTGCGGAATTCTGCAGGAAACCGATGATAAAGATATTGGTTTGTAACTTTTTGGGTCTGTTCTTTTACCATTCTTATATACAACAGTTGCCTGCGCTTTTTTCGCGCACGCTTGGGACTTTTCGCTGGGCGAAAGATTCGCGATTAATGAAAGCTAATTAAAGGGCCAGTGCCATAGAGTACTCTTTTTAAAACCGAACTGGGATTCCATCCGGACCTGACGAATAACTTGTTTTCAACTCTTTCATGTTCTTCTCTACGTCAGGGATTCCTATTACTACGTCCTCCATACTAGAGTCTGTGCGATGGTCAACCGTCGCTATGTTTGTACTATCCTTCTGCATGAATGATTTCTTAAATGCGATATTTAAAACTTCAGCTTTCAATCTACTGCCACGCAACACTTGTTAAGGATTAAAGCCTTCGACCCGCTTAGCGATTTTACATAGGACAAGAATTTTCTCGCGTTCTCGGCAAGATCTTTTTCTGTGTGAAGGTGGTAATTGTATACTTCGCGCATTGATCTTTTTACACAAGTATGAATCTCTACTAAATTTTGCCCCTCGTCATTTGCGCTCTCTCTTTTGAGCCGAGAGTGCAACAGTCTTTGCTTCATCAGCATTTTCCCAATTTTGTTAGTTAATCACGATGGATCTTTTTCGTCCTTAATCCACTTACTTTGCACATACACCTTCAAAGCGCGATTTACGAGTCATTTTAACTTTGTGCATAATTCCTCCAAGTCCACCATATTGGAACGAAATGATGTCCATTCATTGTCTAAGTTCTATGCTAAAACTGCTTATCTATTCCTTCTAGCAAAAATACTCTTCCAGAGTTCTTGATAGTCTTATTAACTTTAGTAACCATCGTTGCTATTGTGACATCATGATCACTAACCCCTGTCTTTATACTTCCACTGTCGCTGCTATGGCATTAATCTGTCTTTTCAACGTATGTTCTATGGCTCTCTAAATATTTCGAAACTTTCTACTTCGGTTTTCTGACAGCACTCGATTCCGAAAACAGTTTGATTGCGACAGCTTTCCTGAAAGGTAGTAAATTCAGGAACTTTGTTAAGAATACTTCGACAATTTACTGTTAACATCTTGACAGTCGGGATATCTTTTACTACGTACGCGGCCTGATTTTGCTCTCTGCGTATTGACTTGCGAGCATTCATCAGAGAACCTCAAACTACCATCTAGCCGAAGAAACTACCGTGTGTACTCCACAAGTGCTCTTCTCCTCGAGTAGCTCCTTCTTTTGTGTAGTGCACTCCTGATCTATCAAGAAGAGTCGCACAATTCTGCATCCTACTATGCAGGTCCAGAAATTTGCAGCCAAGGCACAGAATCGATGGAGCCTTCGGTTGGGTGCTTCCACTCGGCTCCAGACTAAAGGAAGCAGATCAAACATTGGGTACGATGTTGCAAATTGTGAGGTCTGCTTGCACCTCGGGAGAAAGGCCAGCAATCTTTACCACATGACGCCATTCGGCCGTACGGACTGGGGATGGCCTCAGAAACCAAGCAACATACGTCTGTGGTACTAATGTGAGCCACAACTTGCAGACGACTTCGCCCTGAACCTTCGACAGTCGCAGGCCGGACCTTTTCTACATCCTGGATGAGACTTCTTGGCAGACATATGGAGCGCACAGTGGAGTTCTTTCCAGCCCTCGACGCTATTTCCCAAAGGGGCTCCATAAGACGCTTAACATTGGAGCTCCCTGTAACTAGCAATCCAGCCCCCCCTCCCGCCCCGCCACGTCAGTCTGTTCGGACGCCGCTGAAGGAGCGGCCATCTGTCCACTCATAGGGTGAATGGGCGACGCCAGATGGTCTCCACTCACCCTTCGCTGGGGGCAGAAGCCCCGCGTCGGGTATGGTGCAACTTGCCTCGAAAACAGAGCCTGTGCGCGAAACAAACGACACTTGAGGTGTCCCATGCGACCCGCTGTTACAACCCGGGGCAGGGCCTGAAGTCTGCTGACCGCGGCCAAAAGCGTCTTCTGTTCGCGACCTGCTGCCATATGTTGCGTCTGCACACGCCATGGACAAATCCTATCCATCCCAGTAATACTGACTTAAGAATTAACTATAAAAGCACACGGAGGAAAGTAAGCATGTAACTTGCTACTCTCCTGGTGTGGCATCAACGGAGGCTGGAGCCTGCATGAGACCCACAAGCTTTTGTAACTGCTATCGAGTGCGGGATGCGGTTCTTATGGAACCGAGTCCGGTGCTATTTATATTCTCTCAAGTGCTAGTGTGTTTACCTATTTGATTTTTACTAATATGAACCATTCGTGCTCTTTATGATTTAATCTGCTGGATAGCGGGTGAACTGGAAGTCAGATTTGCCTCGTGTTGTGGCGAAAGACGTGACGAGCAGTGCTGATTGGAATTCTTGGACGAGCACCAATGCGCCTTTAGTGGAGGAATCCAAACAGCTCCTGATGCTACGTTTGTGTATGTTCTGGTATGCACAGTATCTCATTTTCTGCCTCTTGAAAGCTCAAATCTGTGAAGGTAATTGTCTGATAGGTGTTTGGGAGACATACTCCTCACAGCACCTGTCGTTTCAGATCTGTTGTCTCTGTTCTCGACAACAGATTGGAAGTGTTTGTTTCTCGCCTTCGTGAAAGTCTTGCTATCCAGCAGCACATTACGGGCTACGTTTGTGGCTGGGGCACTGCCCGATAGCGTACTTACGACTAAATTTGGCAATAAAGATAATGTACACAGCTGCCGGCCACCGATATGTATTACGAATGTGGCAAAGCGCGCGGGCAGTGGCAGTATTGCAACTCGTTCATCTGTGTTCAATTTACGTATAAATATTTTAACATTTATTACGTGATACTCTGTGTGACTGCCAGAATCTTACCTTAGTACAAATGTAATTACGTTTTTAATGCTGGGTTATATACGATGTTCGACTATATGCATTAATCAACAAAATTTTTCCTTCAAAATTATGTTATTAGCTACGTTATTAACAACAGATGCGTCTCATTTGGCTTGTCATGTTTGTAAACACGGAGCGATAACCGGCTGCGTAATCACCAAGGTCAACGCTCATGCAGAGTATCTCCCATGTGGCTGATGCAATAGGCTAATTGATTATTTTTCTTTGTTTAATATGTTACATTTGGCAAGGATAAGGGAAAGGAAAGATTTTATTTAATTTCTATAATAATGGGTGAGATCACCTACGAGTTATCACTGCGATGTAGATTACCCATTAGCTTATCTGGACCCCAACGTACGTATAAGGCTTCCAGTTCCTATTGTCAGATTGGATTAGATGAACTCTTCGTTCCAGGGGTTCCTATTGAGAAGATCCTCGAGGATGTGGAATATGTCAGATCTTTTATGGTGTTTGATACTAATTAAAAGAATACAGTAATAATAATAATCCGCGACATTATAAAAATGGATGTATAGATGTCTATATAAGTATTCTATGTCTCCTCCTAAACCACTGGAACGTTTTCAACCAAACTTCGTACACATATCACTTAGTGACTGGAAAGAATCTCTGTGAGAGTAAGAACCACCTACCTATCAAAAGGGGTGGCGGATGAAAAAATAGTGTAACCCGTGGCGCGCGAATATCCATATTTTATTCGCCCATTACTAGAGAATGAGAGTGCTTAGTGACTTGTAACAAACATTACACGTAATTTCGAACTTGTACGAAACTTTTTCTCGCTGATACCCCACACAAAAGTATGAAAGTAAAAAAGTTTATGACTTACTACATTTTCGCTGTTCATGCAATAAAACTGCTGCAGGAAGCATGACGTTTTAATTTATTACTTCCTTACTACTAACTGTATTCGCGAAAGATTTGGCAGACAGTATCCACATGTACCAATGAAAGTACCAGAAAAATTATATAAGTTTACGAGACATAGTTCAGGAGATATGACGTCAGATATTGAGATGAGTGAAAAACGGCTACATGATGCATGACGTTTCAAATTTATTTCTTCTTTGCTGACAACTCTATTCGTAACACATTTCGCAAACAGTATTCACGTATGCCAATAAATGTACCTACAAAATTATATCAGTGTGCGATACATAGTCCAGGAACCACGACGTCATGAACATTGACCTGCGCGAAAATTAAACTGCTAGGCGAAATTCGCTGGAGATACAGGTGAATTATGTGGAAAAATTACTTGTGAAATATTTTAAATATATGTGAAATAAACTATGTGATCAAAAGCATCCGGACACTCCCAAAACATACGTTTTTAATATCAGGGGTATTGTCTTGCAACCTACTGCCAGATACTCCATATCAGCGACCTCAGTAGTCATTAGACATCGTGAGACAGCAGAATGGGGCGCTCCGCAGAACTCACGGACGTCGAACATGGTCAGGTGATTGTGTGTCACTTGTGTCATACGTCTGTACGCGAGATTTCCACACTCCTCAGCATCTCTAGGTCCACTGTTTCCGATGTGATAGTGAAGTGGAAACGTGAAAGGACACGTACAGCACAAAAGCGTACTGGCCGACCTTGTCTGTTGACTGACAGAGAGAGCCGACAGTTGAAGAGGGTCATAATGTGTAATAGGCAGACATCTATCTAGACCATCACACAGGTATTCCAAACTGCATCAGGATCCACTGCAAGTACTATGACAGTTAGGCGGGAGGTGAGAAAACTTGGATTTCATGATCGAGTGGCTGCTCATAAGCCACACATCACCCCAATAAATGCCAAACGACGCCTCGCTTGGTGTAAGGAGCGTAACCATTGGACGATTGAGCAGTGGAAAAACGTTGTGTGGAGTGAGGAATGACGGTACACAATGTGGCAATCCGATAGCAGGGTGTGGGTATGGCGAGTGCCCGGTGAACGTCATCTGCCAGCGTGTGTAGTGCCAACAGTAAAATTCGGAGGCTGCAGTGTTATGGTGTGGTCGTGTTTTCCATGGAAGGAGCTTGCACTCCTTGTTTTTTTGCCTGGCACTATCACAGCACAGGCCTACATTGATGTTTTAAGGACCTTCTTGCTTCCCACTGTTGAAGAGCAACTTGGGGATGGCGATTACATCTTTCAACACGATCGAGGATCTGTTCATAACGCACGGCGTCTGGCGGAGTGGTTACACGCTAATAATATCCCTGTAATGGACTGACCTGCACAGAGTCCTAACCTGAATCCTATAGAACACCTTTGAAATGTCTTGGAACGCCGACTTCGTGCCAGACCTCACCAACTGACATCGATACCTCTCCTCAGTGCAGCACTCCGTGAAGAATGGGCTGCCATTCCCCAAGAAACCTTCCAGCACCTGACCGAACGCATGCCTGCGAGAGTGGAAGCTGTCATTAAGGCTAAGGGTGGGTCAACACCATATTGAATTCCAGCTTTACTGATGGAGGGCGCCACAAACTCGTAAGTCATTGTCAGCCAGGTGTCCAGATACTTTTGATCACATAGTGTATATTTGACATGTACGTACCTGGGCAAAAGCATGCGTAGAAAGCTCATCCTAAACCTGTGGAACGATTTCAATCAAATTTGGTACATATACTGGTTATGATCTGAAATGAAATACTATGAGGGTAAGAACCATCGACCTCCTGAAGGGGTTGGTAGTGATGACGTGGAGTGACAGGAGAGGAGGAGGAGGAGATGGACAAACAGAGAGGGGGTAGAAGGAGATGGAAGCAGATAGGGCAGAGGAGAAAATGGGAAGGGGGAAATAAATGGACAGGGAGAGGGGGTGGGGGAAGAGGAGTTGGAATTAGAGGAGGGAGGGGGAGATGGACAAAGGGGGGAGGAGCGATTGGACAGAGGGGGGAGGAGCAGATGGGCAGAGGGGGTAGGAGCAGATGGGCAGAGGGGGTAGGAGCAGATGGGCAGAGGAGGGAGGAGCAGATGGACAGGGAGAGGGGCAGGAGGAGACTAGCCAATAGAAGACTAGAATAAATACATACCTAGGCAATGCCAGGAACTCAGCTAGTAATAATAATAATAATAATAATAATAAACAATACATCACCTGGATCTATTCAGAAATTCGTCAATGAACTTCATTTGCAGTGAAACTTTTTATGGTTTCTGGAAAGTTTTTGAAACTGGATGTGACGGAATAGTTGGTCCTTTTTCGGACGAAAGTAAGTAACTTAAGTCCAAAAAGCGGTCCACGTAAACGTCCAAGATTTTGGTTGACTTTGCAATAGCCTCAAACGAGCCTGGTCATAATGATCACTGCGTCGCACTTCTCTCGTGATTGAAGATGGTGTGTTCACCATGTACCGGAGTAGTGTCCAGATCGGCAGGAGTGTGGCGGTTCTTCGCTCCTCTGGGTTCTGGTCTTACCTTCTCTTGGATCTTTTCTTGTGCTTCTGGCGAGCAGTTTCCAAAATTTGAGCGATGTTTTTAAATTTATCCATCGCTGCATTACATCATTTTAAGGATTTAGTAACTGCTAAAGAACAGGTGACTGAAATTTCCAATTCTTCAGTGGGAACTGGTTGAATTGTAGCTGAAGTTTGATTTAACATATTCGTCATTAATGTGGTAAGAGACAGTAAATTCACAGAACTCACTGAGACAGTATCGGTCGAAGAATGTGGCAGTTATGCTTGTGGCAGCTCGCCATCCTCAGGGTCTCCTTCGACATTGGGTCTTCGTCTAATTACACTGAGTCACTCATTTTAATATGTAATTCAAGACATTGCTAGAGGCTACATGTTACACTGCGCCGAACAAGGTAACTTACTCGAGGGGCTTTCTGGTGTCATGTCTACACTATTCAATCCCTTGGAGCAAACTGAATGAGTTGTTCGTTCATGACCTTGACTTCGCAAGAGGATAGTGTCAGACTTGCAGCATACATAATACACTAAATGTAATGGTGCCTACTTGAAAATATTTCTGAGCACTGGCTGATGACTTGTTTCTGTATCTGTCTCTTGATGCCCACTTCGGAGGACACAGCTGCTTCTAACAACCAGTATAACAAATACGTGAAACACAAAAAACTCGCGAACGGTGACTACGCCATACACAGACTGGTAGCCGAATACTGTTCACAGCGACTAGGACGTCTGAAAGCCGGAAATAAGTAGGAGAAGAATTGAAATTTCCTGGCAGATTAAAACTGTGTGCCAGACCGAGACTCGAACTCGGGACCTTTGCCTTTCGCGAGCAAGTGCTCTACCACTCCTGAGCTACCGTGCCGGCGACCACCTGAGCTATCCAAGCACGACTCACGACCTGCCCTCACAGCTTCAATTCTGCCAGTACCTCGACTCCTACCTTCCAAACTTCACAGAGGCTCTTCTGCGAACCTTGCAGGACTAGCAGTCATGGAAGAAAGGATATTCCGGAGACATGACTTAGCCACAGCCTGGGGAATGTTTCCAGAATGATATTTTCATTCTGCAGCGGAGTGTGCGCTGATATGAAACTTCCTGGCAGTCTCGGTCCGGCACACAGTTTTAATCTGCCAGGAAGTTTCATATCAGCGCACACTCCGCTGCAGAATGAAAATCTCATTATGGAAAGGAGAAGAATTATTTGCCAAAATATGCAATCGGAAAGTCGCGTTTTCTACAAACACTAAAATACCACTTGCAGCCACGCTGTGGAATTACCCTCTTCGCTGCTGGGAACACCGGACCAAGTTCACATTCGACGACAGGTGGCTTCGTCCAGCGTCGATGTGACGGGTTGGTTTTTCCGTACATACATATTTCACAGGCTAATGTCTTGTCGATGCCACCACTCTGCTCTGTCAGTGGTTGTTTGTTTCAGTTCCACGTAAGTGTCACATCCTGTCCTCTTCTCAATGTCTTACAAATACTTTTTTCTAGGCCGCACTATTTCTTCGTTTCTGAGCATTTTCTGTTCAAAACTGATAATGATGAGAATGTTGTGTCTGATGAAATGGCCAATAAATACACTTCTGTCTTTTCCATTTCCTTTAATAATCCACACTCTTCGTTTAATTCCCGTAAGACTTGCATGTTGCTTTCTCCTTCCATCCAGCTCTTTCTTTCCCGTCATATACACATTTCAGCAGCTTCAAGTCGATTCTTTCACAGTTTACCAAGAGTCCAACTTTCATTTCCGTGCAGCAGTTTACTCCATACAAATGATTTTCTGAAATCTACATTTATGTGTGAATTTTTAAATTTTCCCGGCGAATTGACTGTTCAAAGAAATTTCGGGATTGCAGCCGGTCGTTGTTCAATACCTCGCACGATATTTCAACTGCACACCTGAAGATGACTGGCAGGTGTGCAGTTGAAATATCGTGCGAGGTATTGAACGACGACCGGCTGCAAGACCGAAATTTATATTTACATGTTTGCAGGTTAATTTGCTTTTCTTGGTCATACACTGAAGAGCCAAAGAAACTGGTACACCTGCCTAATATCGTGTAGGGTCCCCACGACCACGCAGAAGTGTCGTAACACGACGTGGCATGGACTCGACTAATGTTGAATTCCTGACACCATGAATCCTGCAGGGCTATCAAATGTTCAAATGTGTGTGAAATCTTATGGGACTTAACTGCTAAGGTCATCAGTCCCTAAGCTTACACACTACTTAACCTAAATTATCCTAAGGACAAACACACACACCCATGCCCGAAGGAGGACTCGAACCTCCGACGGGACCAGCCTCACAGTCCATGACTGCAGCGCCTTAGACCGCTCGGCAGGGGTATTCATAAATCCATAAGAGTACTAGGGGGTGGAGATCTCTTCTGAACAGCATGTTGCAAGGCATCCCCGATATGCTGAATAATGTTCATGTCTGAGGAGTTTGGTGGCCAGCGGAAGTGTAAAACTTCAGAAGAGTGTTCCTGGAGCCACTCTGCAGCAATTCTGGACGTGTAAAGTGTCGCATTGTCCTGCTGAAATTGCCCAAGTCTGTCAGAGTGCACTATGGACATGGATGGATGCAGGTGATCAGACAAGATGTTATGTACGTGTCACCTGTCAGAGTTGTATCTAGAAATATCAGGGGCCCCATATAACTCCAACCATTACAGAGCTTCCACCAGCTTGAACATTCCCCTGCTGACATGCAAGGTCCACAGGTTCATGAGGTTGTCTCGACACCCGCACACGTCCATCCACTTGATACAATTTGAAACGAGACTCGCCCTACCAGGAAACATGTTTCCAGTCATCAACAGTCCAATGGCGGTGTTGTCGGGTCCAGGCGAGGCGTAAAGCTTTGTGTCGTGCAGTAATCAAGGGCACATGAGTGGGCCTTCGGTTCCGAAAGCCCATATCGATGATGTTTGGTTGAATGTTTCGCACGCTGACATTTGTTCAAATTCAAATTGCTCTAAGCACTATGGGACTTAACTACTGAGGTCATCAGTCCCCTAGAACTTAGAACTACTTAAACCTAACTAACCTAAGGACATCACACACATCCATGCCCGAGGTAGGATTCGAACCTGCGATCGTAGCAGCAGCGCGGTTCCGGACTGAAGCGCCTGGAACCGCTCGGCCACAGTGGCTGGCTGGCACTTGTTGATGGCCCAGTATTGAAGTCTGCAGCAATCTGCGGAAGGGTTGCACTTCTGTCACATTGAACTATTCTCTTCATTTTTCGTTGGCCCCGTTCTTACAGGATCTTTTTCCGGCCGCAGCGATGTTGGAGACTTGATGATTTACCGGATTCCTGATTTGACGGTACATTGGTGAAATGATTGTGTGGTAAAATCTCCGCTTCATCGCTACCTAGGAGATGCTGTGTCCCATTGCTCGTGTGCCGAGTTAACTCTACGTTCAAACTCACTTAACTCTTGATAACCTGCCATATAGCAGCAGTAACCGTTCTAACAACTGCGGTAGACACTTGTTGTCTTATATAGGCGTAGCCAACCGCAGCTCCTTATCCTGCCTGTTTACATATCTCTGTATTTGAGGCCGGCCGGTGTGGCCGAGCGGTTCTAGGCGCTTCAGTCTGGAACCGCACGACCGCTACGGTCGCAGGTTCGAATCCTGCCTCGGGCGTGAATGTGTGTGATGTCCTTAGGTTAGTTAGGTTTAAGTAGTTCTAAGTTCTAGGGGACTGATGACCTCCGATTTTAAGTCCCATAGTGCTCAGAGCCATTTGAACCATTTCTGTATTTGAATACGCATTGCTATTCCAGTTTCTTTGGCGTTTCAGTGTAATTGCCTGTTTTTCCAAAGCAGTCCTTCTCTTCGCTTCCACTATGCATCTGTTTCCTCTGTGATTATACTACCTAGTTAACAAAATTTTTTCACCTGACCAATTTTGATGTCATCAGTTTTACATTGGTTTTATTTTTTTCATTTTTTTGCAGTTCTGCTGTTAATTTCGTATTCCGTTTGTTCACTTTTAATTTCCATATTTTATGAGTGTCTGATAGCACCTGCAGCATCATATTGATTTCTTTTTCGGAGTTTTTAACTATTTCGATGTAATCAGCGAATCTGATTCAGTATCTCTTTTCATCATTAGCTTTTATTCCATTTGTCTTATCCTTCATGATCAGATTGCCTTTCTCCTTGAAGACATTAAATAAATACAGAGATAGGGTCATCTTTGTCTAGCTACTTGTCTAATACTGGCCTCTTCCCTTACCTTACTGGAGTTTATTTTTGTGTCTTAGTTCTGAAACAGCTTATTTATCATTCTTCCGTCCATCTTATTCTCTTCGTAGTTCTAAAGAATAGCTTCCAGTTATAGTGCCAAACGTTGAGAAATTCGTGGTCTGACCGAGATACGATCTCACGACGTCTCAATTTCCACGCACACGCTAAACCATTAGACCACCATACCAGGCATATATACTCGTATACTCTTAGATGGCTCATCTATAAGTTTTGCTGGATGAGTTTGCGACTATGAAAATATGTGGCAAATATGACCGTATCTATTGACTTACAAGCTTGCTTTATTTACACCGCCAAGGGACCGCAGATCTTAGTGTTTCACATAAATTTCAAGTTGATACCTCCATCCGTTCTTGAGAAAAACTGGTCTTCACAGATGGATAGATAGACGATCAACAAACGACCAAAAACAAGATATATTTTTGAAGTGATATAATTACGGATTAACAATTTTCGGACTTTTTTCTTGTACTTATGCTCTGAAACCTTTCTTCTTGTCAAATTTTGTGATTATAGGTCAACGGGAAGTACACTATAGGTATTGATGAATGAGCTTGCGAATAGCAAAATATGCGACATAAATGACCATATCTTTTAACTACACTGACTTAGGAACTTAAATTTTGCACACCGCCAAGGTCTGACAATTTCTATTTGATACCGCTACCTGTTCCTGAGAAACAGGGGTCTTAACAGTCGCACGGGCTGATAGACAGACAGACGGATGGATAACAAAGTGATTCTACAAGGATTCCATTTCTACCGATTGAGGTACGGAGCCTTAAAATGAAAACAATTGGAACATTTGTTACCAAGTGAGGTGGCGCAGTGGTTAGCCGACTTCCTACCCCATCCTTCCCTAATCCGGTGGGACCGATAATCTCGCCGTTTGGTCCCTCCCCAAAACCAACCAAATCATTCGTTTTATAGAAGTCCGTAATAATAGATTACGGAGAAAATATTAAATCGTATTATTACAGTGTTGGCTGTACTTTGCTGTTACATTTTTTAATAATTTCGTTGTACATGCTCAAATTTTACAAGGTGTACAACTTTGCTTCCGCCGTTTTTTCCCAAACATTTGAGGCTTTAATGGAACAAATTGGTTACACATGTGTCATTCAGTGTATTTTCCATCGCTGGCCACTACTTTCTCCCATATTTCGGGCAGTGTACGAATCCCGCGTCGAAAAAATTGTTCATCTTTTAAAGCGATCAACGAATCGACACAATTTATGACTTCTTCATGAGATCGGAAGTCTTGGTCAGCGAGGCTATGCGTCATTGATCTAAACAGGTGATAGTCGAAGGGAGCAATGTCTGGAGAATACGGCGGATGGGGTAGAACTCCCCTTTTAACGTTTCCAAGTACGTTTTGATCTCTTTTGCAACGTGGGATCGAGCGCTGACGTGCTGCAAAATCACTTTATCGTGCCTCTCGCTATATTGCGGCCGTTTGTCTTTTAATGCTCTGCTCAAACGCCTTAATTGCGTTCGATAACGAGCACCTGTGATTGTTTCACTTGGTTTTAACACCTCATAGTACACGACGCCGAGCTGGTCCAACCAAACGCAGAGCGTGATCTTGGAGCCTTGAATATTCGGTCTGGCCGTTGACGTGGAAGCATGGACGGGATATCCCCATGATTTTTTGCGTTTAGGGTTATCGTAATGAACCCATTTTTCTTCCCCGGTTACAATGCAATGCAGAAATCCCTTCCGTTTTTGCCTCTGAAGCAACTGTA
This sequence comes from Schistocerca piceifrons, assembly GCF_021461385.2. Lineage (NCBI taxonomy): Eukaryota > Metazoa > Arthropoda > Insecta > Orthoptera > Acrididae > Schistocerca > Schistocerca piceifrons. The sequence continues at coordinate 147,744,966 of NC_060149.1, read as the reverse complement.
CACAAACACACGAACGCCGTTCAACGTCCCTTTGTTTCAGCTGACGCGGGACCCAAGTTCCTTCTTTCCGAATCATGCCCATGGCCTTGAGAAGTTTATAAATGGCTTACTGTGTCACTCCCACTAAACGTGCCAATTCTTCTTGAGTTTGACGCGAGTCTTCACTCAGCAATGTCTCCAATTCTGAATCTTCGAAAACATTATCTCTTCCACCACTATGCCGGTCTACGACGTTAAAATCACCGTTCTTGAAGCGTTGAAACCACTCACAACACGCTCTTTCGCTAATAGCGTCCTTACCATACGTACTTGAGAGCATTCGATGAGACTCAGCAGCTGTTTTCTTCATACTGAAGCAAAACAGTTACACCTCCCGCAAATGACGAGAATTAGGCTCGTAAACTGACATTTTCAATCAAGAACAACTTTATGATGCAGACACAAATCGACTAATGTTTGAATGAGGTTATGTTGACCGAGGTCCAGGCTAACTGCCTGACGTCTGCGATCTGTTTCTTTCGACCGCTACTTGACATTGTCGCCACCTATCGGCAAACGGCGGAAGCAAAGTTGTACACCTTGTATGAAGTTCTACGCGACAAGCTCAGAGCCGAGGAGGCTAGCTCGGGGCCGGTGTACCAATTGTAAGATCAATAACGCGTACTGCAGATGAAGCGGAAGGCAGACCTCCAGGCGAGCGTTGCCACGTGGGGGAAGCTGAAGAGCAAACGCCACAGCGCTGCATAACAGGTTAGTATGAAGTAACACTTGGTAAACCGGGCAACACTGCAATAGTCAAAGGTTGCAGAAAGCCTCGAACTTGGCGGCCCACAATAATTACTGAATTGAGACAGCGAGGAAAGGAGCGCCGTCGAGATCAATAAGTGAGGCCAAAAGTCGATCATGCACCCAAAGCCACCTCGTCATAAGCTCAGCTTCGACTCTATAAATAACGAGGCTTTTGGAGCTCAAAGTCATATCTAGTAGTGCCGCCTTTCCCTCTGTGTCGCTAGAACCAGACAGAGTGACGGTCTGTCGAGTTGCCGTGAAATCACGACGGACTGATCGATGATTGCCCACCTGCTACCCACTTGCTGACTTCAACACCGATACGCAGCCAACCAGATTCAAACCACGCCCGTGGTCTGCCGTTGTTGCCTACTGGGTAATTGTGGATGAGGAGTGGTGTGTGGCCAGTCCTCCTCCACTGAGGGTCAATTGTGGATGATCTGCAAGCTGTCGTTCCACACCGCCCAGGCGTGGCACGTTTGCACAGCCCCCTGGAAGAGTCGTAAACGTCGACTGCAGTCTTGGCGCATGAACAGCGCCTAGTCTTGACGACAGCCGACGTCCTGGACCACACAGGTAGATGTCCTGACCTGAACATGCGATGGGCTGTCTACGAGAGCACTGAAATGTGAGCCGTACTATACTGCAAAACATCTGGACGGATGATGCCTAACTGTTGGCATGAGGCCGTTGACACAACACACAGCCGCAGCCTACTGAACTGTGGCTCTGATGTGACGACTCGCTGGGGTGTGTCATCACTTCTTCATGGCTCGTGCTTATGCGTGGCCACTGTCTGATGTACTGAGACACTGTGTAAATTCATTCCGGAAAGTAAATGTTATCACAGATACGGCTATGTCACTAACGCCTCCGGGCGTAAACTGGACCACTCTCCCTCACTTTGTGCCTTGCCTCTTACACACAGCGTGATCCCAGCCTCCCTGGTCGCAACATAGTGTTGATATTCGCCTGCGGTGATGGGTACAGCTGCCACAGCTCTTCTGTGTATTTCGCTACAATGTTGGGTACAGCCATCACAGGGCTGTTATTGGGATGTTGATAAATTTTTGGAGGTATTTCGTGTTGGTAGAGGTAAAACTATTTTAACAAAGGCATATTTATGTAAGAATGGATTTACAATTGAAGAACGTGTATGTTTATTTGATTTTTGAACTCTCCAGTAAAATACTCGTGGCGGCCGTGTAGAATATCTAAGACGTAACGTGTCAGAAAGCTGTCTTGTCAGACACAATGGACGCTAAGGCATGTTGTAGATGTTCCCCAATATCTCGTTCACAAATACCTTGTAAGGTGGACACATCTTCGCAAACCTCGGATGTCACCTCACATTTTATAATTCATAGACAATTAAAACTTTTTTGTAGGTAAATGAGTATTTAAAGCAGTTCTGAAATGAGCCCTATTTCATGTAGCATTTCAATGAAAAAAAGAGTCGCCGATAAGAAAAGGAAACTGTCATGAAGAACGTTGTGCTCATCGGCAAATTACGTGAAACCGTGTGGTGCAATCGGTGGAAACTATAGTGCGCGACGCAGGGACGCTAAAAACCGCTGGAGAGGATGCCGGAGCAGCATCAGTAACGTCACAATACAAGAACGTCTTAGAATGGCGACAGTGGTAGACGTGGGGTCGAATGATGGCAATAGAGTTGGGAATGTTGTAGAAATGTTGAAGTAATTAACAGTTTCTAACAGAATACTGAAGGCATAAAGTCGGCGTGATTATCGAACAAGAAAATTATCGAAGAAGTTTTGCTTTAACAAGGCGGTGAACAGAGTGCAATAATGTGCTTCAATCAATGGTAATGTTGCATTATAACAGTTGGTGCCGTAAAACATACGGTATAACTCAAAAGGAATAAGTGTAGGTCTATTATTTCACTTAATCATTTAGCTGCAAATCGATTCCAGGAACAGATAGACGTGCTCAAGCGGAGATCGCCACCATCTTAAACTTAACACGGAACAGAGTATACGCGTGTATAGCAGAACACTACTTCAGAGTAGTAGATGCATCATGAAACACAGTTTCATGCTAAAGATTCGTGAATTTCAATGATCAAGATTAATGACATGATTATTACGAATATATGACCGCCCATGGTAGCGGAGTGGTCAGCGCGACGGAATGTCATACCTAGCGGCACGGGTTCGATTCCCGGCTGGGTCGGAGATTTTCTCCGCCCAGAGAGTGGGTGTTGTGTTGTCCTTATTATCATCATTTCATCCTCATCGACACGCAAGTCGCCGAAGTGGCGTCAACTCGAAAGACTTGCACCAGGCGGACGGTCTACCCGATGGCGTTTACATTACGAATATCAGCCACCTTTACTGTTCTGTAATTGTTTTTATTATATATTTTATAAATCACTTACGATGAGTTCATTTCGGCATATTGCCATCATCAGTCACTAACGCTCTGTAATTCCGTAAGTAAGCAATGGTGTTAATATAATGGTCTGTAACCACGATTAGTAAAGGTATAATACATCGTTAGGTGTTTTTACCTTAGTAATACCGCTGCTGTCATGTCCTGTTTTTTTTTTTTTTTTTTTTAGTTGATTTCCATGTATGCTATTTTTCTGGCGGCTTGGAGAACAGTGGATCAGCAATATTGCATGTTTACATAGTTACCATTATAAATAAGTGATGTGTGGTAATTCAGTTGCGTTTTATTATTTATAATTATGTTTTATCTGGAATTCCATGATGATGGCGATGAGTCGAAATTGACTCATCGTGAATGATTTATATAAAAGAAAAAATTCCAGAGCTTGTGGGTGGCTGGTACTCGTAATTATCATGTCATTAAAAGACATATTATGGACTGCGAGCCCCAAAGAACAATAGATGAAGGTTAAGTTTGTGGGTCATAGGTGCTCGTATCATTAACAGTTCATTGCAGTCAAGTTATATGAACAGATATAAAAATCGGTTGGGCAAATAAAATTTAAAAACTAACATTTACCACAAAAGTTCAAAAAACCACAAAACTGCAGCAGTAGGCACGTTATAATTTTTTAATTTAAAAGTCCAAACGATTTTGCCAAATGAAGTGCCACGCGTTTGACTGGGTGCCACTGGGAATTTGACACGAGGGAACGCTAGGTTTGAAAGATGAATGCAGACTTCATTCGCATCAACTGTCAACTGAAAAATACGTCCGAATAAACGTAAACAAAATAATTACGTCTAGTTCTTTCACGATTGTAAGAGTGTCTGCCCTACAATACTGAAACACAGACATTTCCTTGTTTTAAATTTTTGTGCTGCAGTCTAGATAGCCTGCGTAAATACGACCCTGATTGTTCGCGCACTAAATACTCGAATGGAACGTGAAGAAGCCCCAATGAGTGGTACAACGTGACGGCCCATTTGACAGTGGTTTGCAGAACACAGATGTAGTTGTAGACGCCATGTGTAACGTATTACTATCTTTACGACGTTCCTCATGGAGCCATGTACGTTATCTCGCATTTCTAGCTGCTTCTCTCACAAAAAAATGATAAAAATTCAGAATTTCAGGGTCATCACCACCCCAAGCTCTTCCTAACCCTTTATAAAAAACGTAGCTGGAAAATTATTAGTTTAATTAATTTAATAATTTAATTACAAGTACGCAAATCTCTTTAAGTAACCAGATAAATAGCACTCCACGTCGTGCATGAAGCAACTTGATTAATTCAGGATTGGAAGTCTGAGTAAGTGGGTAAAATCAACAACAAAGAATTTATCTTTCACGTAGATTATTTATTGTATCTAAGTATTTGGTTGCACATCCTAACTACACATAACTGGTGCCTGACTGGAAAAATTTAAGTAAGAATTAGGTGAGAAAGTAACAGAGCACAATTTAACTACAGCAAGAAGAAACACAGAAAACGGGGGTGGGAGACAATGATACTATCATCTGCGTTGCATTCATACCATAAAAATATCTCAGTGAGATTCGCATTACGATTCGACGCATGCTCTATTCTGGACAGAGGTTTAACCAATGCAAGAGGTTGTGCGATAATTATTCAGCATACTAACTGCGGCTCCTGCTTGTAAACGGCCGAACTAGAGCACGTGGTGCATTCCGAATCAAACTGTTGTGCTGCTTTGTAGAAAGCGCACGAAAGAACAGATATGCTTGCAGAAATTATAGCTCATTAAACAAGCAAACTGTTAAAATGAAGCCTATTGCGGTGCAGTGGTGGACCAGAAGGGTCATTGATTACCAAACGCGTGGCACAAAATCGACACAAAGACAAAAGCAACTTCCACAAAATATAAGATTAAAAATCATTAAAAATCTTACTCGCTTCGACACAGTATTACACTCACGTACTACTGAAGTGATCCTAACCAGCTTTTCCTATGGTTCAAATGGCTCTGAGCACTATGAGACTTAACTTCTGAGGTCATCAGTCCCCTAGAACTTAGAACTACTTAAACCTAACTAACCTAAGGACATCACACACATCCACGCCCGAGGCAGGATTCGAACCTGCGACCATAGCAGCAGCGCGGTTCCGGACTGAAGCGCCTAGAACCGCTCGGTCACCGCGGCCGGCAGCTTTTCCAAATCAGATTTACCGTTTGAAATTCTACTTCATCGTTGTTCAAAATGAACAAAGTAACTTACACACTTTTAACTCAAACACCCAAAAATCACCTGTTTAAAGCAATATAATTACGGCACATTCATAAAAATAACTCGCTTCACACGCTAAAGTTCTTAAGTATTTCAACAGTTAAACATAACGAAGTCCTAACACAACCTGCTTCCTATCACGTGACACCCCCCTTAAGAGCTACGATCCGTACTCACCAAGCGTTCACCGAAGAGTGCCGCTTTCTGTTTCGAGATTACCTAGCTCCCGGTGCAGCGAAAGCTACCAGAGGGGTAGCCCTCCATCACCAACCTCACAGACGAAAACAGCCTTCGACTAAGATGGGTAAACCTCTCTGTCCAGGTAATGGAAACCTAAGCTGCTCCCAGCAGACGATGACCAACTCAGCATTTCCCACAAAACAAAACCGAAACGCCACATCAAAACACACATATAATATTCAATAGGCCTCTTTTTAGTGCTCAGTCTTTCTGGAAGAGTTCATGAATTGAGCTAAAATCAGGTAGTAAAGTGAATAAGTTATAGTACAACGTGATGACCCATTTGACAGTGGTTTGCAGAACACAGATGTAGTTATAGACGTAGAATAGCGCAGGGATCCCGGTCGCGGGTGGAGACCTCGGGCGACTCTACGACATTGAGGACGAGACTGGCAGCATTTTAACACAAGAAGAGCGTGTTTAGTGTCTGACCTGTTGATGACCTTGGTGCCCATGGCAATGCGCGGCTTCTGCGCCGACGCGGCGATGGAGGAGCGCTTGCTGTCGCCGGCGTACAGCAGCAGGCCCGCATCGCCGGGCTCCGGCGTGGGACACGAGCTCTTGTAGCCCGAGTCGATCGAGTTTGAGCCCGCGTAGCCGATAGAGTCCTTGTCTGCGTTGTCCAGCCTCTGCGCCGTCGAGCGGCCAGACGGTGCGCCGACCGGCGGCCCCAACTCTTGATCCGAATCACACGCGTCCTGCAAATAATTTACTTCTCGGTAATACTTCTTTGACCAAAGAGGAGTAGGATCATAGGGCTCTCTCTTCACATTTAACTAGTTCAAATGGTTCAAATGGCTCTGAGCACTATGGGACTTAACATCTGAGGTCATCAGTCCCCTAGAACTTAGAACTACTTAAACCTAACTAACCTAAGGACATCACACACATCCATGCCCGAGGCAGCATTCGAACCTGCAACCGTAGCAACAGCGCGGTTCCGGACTGAAGCGCCTAGAACCGCTCGGCCACACCGGCCGGCATTTAACTAGTCATTCTACATATTTTAAATTACGTTAATTATGATACATTATGTTGGTTGGTTGGTTTGGAGGAGGGGACCAAACAGCGAGGTCATCGGTCCCATCGGATTACGGTAGGATGGGGAAGGAATTCGGTCGTGCTCTTTCAAAGAACCATCCCCGCATTTGCCTGAAGCGATTTAGTGAAATCACGGAAAACCTAAATCAAGATGGTCGGACGCGGGTTTGAACCGCCGTCCTCCCGAATGCGAGTCCAATGTGCTAACCACAGCGCCACCTCACTCGGTAACAAATGAGTAATTTAGAAATGACCTTAATGGCTGTCAACGTTTATCTTTTAGCAGCCGTATTAAACCTTTAGCATGTCTATATCGTGCAGCAGTGTGACTGAAAGTGTATTTCTTGTGTCAGATTAACAGTGCAAAATACACGATGTATCAAAAACAACCATCCGATTTGGCACATATGTATTTCTGAAACCAATAAACGTATTCAATGAATTTCGTTTTTCGATGAACGGGAAACTCAAAAAGTTTTTTTTCTCATACCTATGCATAGGTGTTCAATGTGTCCCCCTTGAGATACACGTCATATGTCAATGCAGTATTCAAACTGCATGCGGCAAGCCGGCCGCGGTGGTCTAGCGGTTCTAGGCGCTCAGTCCGGAACCGCGGGACTGCTACGGTCGCAGGTTCGAATCCTGCCTCGGGCACGGATGTGTGTGATGTCCTTAGGTTAGTTAGGTTTAAGTAGTTCTAAGTTCTAGGGGACTGATGATCACAGATGTTAAGTCCCATAGTGCTCAGAGCCACTTTAACTTCCAGATGTCAATGTGGCGGTGCCCCATCCTGTTTGTAAATGAAATCGTTCGAATCAGTCTCCAACTGTGGGAAAAGAAAGTTCTAAAGCATAGCGAGATATGTGCTTTCTGTAATAGTGTTATCGGCAAAGAAAAATGGACCATACACCTATTCCTCTGAAACTGCACAAAACACATTAAATTATGGAGAGTCCCTCTCATGTTGTACAACTTCATGTCGTTGTTCCGTACCCCATATTCTCACATTATGACAGTTCACCCTTCAATTTCAATGGAATGTTGTCTCGTCACTAATCACTAAGCGTGGAAGAAAACTGTCATCCTTCTGCTTGCCAAGACGAAATTACAGAACTCAACAAGGTGCTGTTTGTCACCTTCACAAAGCGCTTGCAGTAGCTGAATTTTGTAAGGTTTCATATGTAAACATCGACGCAACACACGCCAGACGGACAACGGGGGCATGTTGAGCTGTCGGGTTGCACGGCGAACGGATTTCTGCGGGCTCCTTGCAAAACTATGGCGGATGCGTTCGACGACTGTGTCAGACACTCGGGGACGTCCCGGCGATTTGCCTTTACACAAACAACCGGTTTCTCGGAATTGTTCATGCCATCGTCAAATCCTCTATGCTGTAGGAGGATCCACACTATACCTAGTACGAAAGTCACGCTGAACAGTTATTACTGACTCGCACTGCGCAAAACGTAGCACACAAAACGCTTTCTGTTGTCTCGACACCATTTTTACTGGAACTGCTGCTACCTAGCGGGAAGCATGGAAAACTTCGAGAGTTTGCTCTTTCCAATAGTACTTTGTTCACGCACATGTCTCAAATAACATAATAGTTATGATTTTTTTAAAGCGGATGATTCATTTTGATACACCCTATATAATATCACAGAATCAGTTTATTAATTCCTTTTAAATCGATCTGACTTAAATCAGTTAGAGGTCCGGAACGATACTGCTGAAATTGAGGGTGCTTGCAATATTGGGTACATGCAGCGTCTGGTCGCTAACATAAAGGAAAAGACCTTGCTAATCTACCACCAGACGTCTGTATCATGTGCTAACATCAACTACGATTTCAAGTATCTATTCGGGTTCTTTTGCTCACTTTGTGTATTTCATCATCAAGTAATTTCGGCGTTCCATTCACTCACGTGATCCAGAGTAGACACAGTTATACAGGGCGAAAAGTATTTAAACCGACAAACTCTGGGAGGTTGTAGGGAACATCAAAACAAATATTTTTCCCTAATGTCATTCTTTCCTATGATGAGTATTTAAACCGTAGAGGAAGATTTCTCTGGTCGCAAATTAATTAAACCAACAAACACTTTTCCATTTTTTTATGACCAAGAGACAACACATTAACGCAACCCAATATCAATTACATTAGATTTTCAAAAATGCCTCCATTGACACGTAAACAAAGGTTACACCGTCGTATCATGTTCTGTCTGACACTGGCAAAAACCCCAGGAGTATCCTGAATTGTTCCTGCTGCTGCTACTATCCGGGCAACCAGATCCTCTTCTGATGCAACAGGAGTTGCGTAAACAGGATTGCACATCTAGCCCCGCACAAAAAAAGTCCAGAGGGGACATATCTGGGGATCGAGCAGGCCATGGTACAGGACCACCTCTGCCAATCCACGTTTCTGGGAACCGTCGGTCCAGGAATCGACGCATACGACGACGGAAATGTGCCGGCGCCCCGTTATGTTGGAACCACATGCGTTGTCTTGTTGGGAGCGGGACGTCTTCCAGCAATTCTGGCAATGCTCTGGCGAGAAAATTGTAATAGTGCCTGCCATTTAATGGCCTAGGTAGCAGATACGGCCCAATTAAACAGTCCCCGACAACACCGACCCACACATTAACGAAGAACTGCACTGATTGAAGGATCCCGCTCCACATGCTGCAAGACAGCTTCCTCAAATTGCAGCGTTCTTACCGTGCGACGGCGTCCCTGTCCAGGTAATATGTTAAACGGCCCGGTCTCACGCAGACGTTGGTACACAGCAGCAACGGTCGTACGATGCGGGATACGGCGATTAGGATATTGTTGTTTATAAACCGGCTGTGCAGCTCGTCCGTTGTGGTGCGCTACGTAGTACGCACCAACCATACCAGTGTACTCACTCCAGGTGTATCGCTCCACTAGTAAACAGAGACAATGCACTACTACACTGGTGGACATCAGTTGCCTACAACTGAAGAGCGTAATACGCCCTCTAACAACTGACGAGCGTAATACGGCCTCCACCGGTTTAAATAATCCTCATAGGAAAAAATGACATTAGGGAAAAATATTTGTTTTGATGTCCCCTACAACCTCCCAGAGTTTGTCGGTTTAAATACTTTTCACCCTGTATACCGTATTGACAGGAACAATCTGAGATTTTTTACGATAGCGAATTAGTGTCATAGATTATTTCAGTATGTATAACTCGAATGACTGGTGAGGTATACATGATAAAAGCCAGTCTATAGTTTTGCAGTGCTTGTTAATTACCCAGTCTGTCTTCGTGTAAGGTCAGTGCGAAAGTGCTCTAAATGATTACGTAGCCTGTGTCTGAGACGGAACGTGGGAACCAGCCCGGTATTCACCCAGTGGAATGTGAGAAATCGCCTAAAAGACACATCCAGGGGGGCCGGCACACCGACCCCTCGTCGTTAATCCGCAGGGGGGATTCGATCCGGGGACATTAAGGGACGATAGATGAGGGCAGCCTGTATGATTTTTGCTAAAAGAAAAGATCCGTGTAAGTGCTCACTTCAGATCATTCCCATGAAATTTATTTCCTCGGCTACATGGTAAATGCCATCAAAGTAATTTTTAAAAAAAGTCAGGTGCTCTAATAGAAAGTTACCCATTTGCCATTCTGCATTTCCCAACGAAAATCTGCAATAGATGAGTAATATCGGTAAAATGTATGTATGTACGGGCGGGTCTCTAGGGTAAGACGAGTGCGAACGAGACAAATGGACAGAAGTAGATTAGGTGTTTATTATTTCAAAAGTAATTGTCAAAACTGTTAATACATTTATCCGACTGTGAGACAAGACGGTCAATGCCTTCATGGAAAAATGACTGTAGTTTCCTACTGAACCATAATTGTACCCGGGCGCGCACCTCTTTATCTGAAACCAAGCGACGGCCACGAACGTGTTTCTTCAGGGTGGAAGCCGCATGCGGAGGGATCGGGACTGTATGGAGGACGTGTAAGGACCTCCCAGCGAAACTTCTGTAGCGCAGTCGAAACAACCTTGCCAATATGTGGGGCTTTATCCTGCAACAAATGTTGCTGTCTGCCAACATTGCTCTGCCAACATTCCTGGGGGTTTCGACTTGAGGGCGCCCATCAATTTCCGCAAAGTGTCCACGTACCGCTGTGCGTTAATTGTAGCGCCGTGTTCCAGAAAGTCAATGGTCAACGGACACTTGCAGTCAAAGAAAGAGGTCATCATGATCTTCCCGGAGCTGGCATGTCTAACTAGCGGAAATTTTCCTTAGTTATAATTATCCAAATGTACAATAAAATTATTATATGATGATTTAGGCAACGAAAACTTACTACAATGTTTAATATGTAATCAACAGGGGAATCAAACTTCTTCAAATGTCTCGTATCATTTACAAAATATATTTGTTTCTCTGTGACGTTTTGTGTATTTCGTCACTCGTACGTGATAAAAAGACGAGAGATGAAAATTAAAATTTCTTGTGACAAGATAGAACATTCAGAACTGTGTAAGTGTTTAAGGAAGAATATGAAAGCCAACATACAAAAATACAATGAAAACACCACAAAATTAGCGTTAGAGAATAAAAGGAGCTGCAAGAAAGCTAAACAAAAGCTTATGATTGGTAAAAACGAAATCATTGCAATTGACGATGTTAATGGGCGCATAATGGAAAAGGAAGTAATTCTAAAGCATGTAAAGAATTTCTATAGTAAATTGTATGAAAGAACACATGAACCACTAGGAAAACCTTACGCAGATGGTGATGAAGTCCCCAAAATCCTCCCCGAAGAAATACGAAAAGCTATAAACGAGATGCAGAATGACAAAGCAGGGGGCCATGATGGTCTGACAATTGACATACTGAAGCTTACAGGGGAGGAAACAGAAAAACATCTGGCTAAAATCTTTACTTCTAGTATACAGAATGGCAACACCCCAACCTGCTGGAACAGATGGCTCTGAGTACGATGGGACTTAACTTCTGAGGTCATCAGTCCCCTAGAACTTAGAACTACTTAAACCTAACTAACCTAAGGACATCACACACATCCATGCCCGAGGCAGGATTCGAACCTGCGACCGTAGCAGTCGCGCGGTTCCAGACTGTAGCGCCTAGAACCGCTCGGCCACCCCGGCTGGCCCCTGCTCGAACAAAGCAAACATAATCTTGCTACATAAAAAGGGAAGTATTCACGATCTGAAGAACTACCGCTCCATTAGCTTACTTTCTGTTATGTATAACGTGTTCACTAAAGTCATGATAAGTCGCATTAAAATGGTAGTGGAGACTGCACAGCCCATAGAACAAGCAGGATTCCGCAGTGGTTTCAGTACAATTGACCATATAAACACACTGCGTGAGGTAATTAGTCGAGCAAATGAGTATGAAATGCCACCATGCATAGCCTTCATTGACTTCGAAAAATCCTTTGATTCTGTCAGCCACATTGCAGTCATACAAGCACTGGCCGAGCAAGGAGTGGAAACAAAATATATAAACATATTGTGCAACATTTATGACACGTCTGTAGCATCTACCAACATAGGAAAAAACAAGTGCGAATTTCCCATTGGAAAAGGAGTAAAGCAGGGCGATCCTATATCGCCGAAGTTATTTATACCAGTTCTCGAGATGGCTACGTCCAAAATTATTTGGAACAACAGAGGAATAAGGATAAATGGTAAAAGGCTCACTAACCTGAGATTTGCACCATAGAGTGGTCCTAGCTAACAGTAAGATGGAAATGCAGTCCTCTATAAAAGACTCAACAGATCGTTGTCAGAAAGTTGGAATTAAAATAAATCACTCTAAAACTAAGGTTATGCATAATAAGTGTGTAGCTGCAGGACAAGTAACACTGAAGGATAACATCGTAAACAATGTTACAGAATACGTTTATCTGGGGCAGTTAATTGATACAGCCGGCCGCGGTGGTCTAGCGGTTCTAGGCGCTCAGTCCGGAACCGCGCGACAGCTACTGTCGCAGGTTCGAATCCTGCCTCGGGCATGGATGTGTGTGATGTCCTTAGGTTAGTTAGGTTTAAGTAGTTCTAAGTTCTAGGGGACTGATGACCACAGATGTTAAGTCCCATAGTGCTCCGAGCCATTTGAACCATTTTTTAATTGATGCAAAAGGGGATTTGAAACCTGAAATTATTCGTCGAATTAAACTGGGTTGGAGGGCTTACGGAAGGAATGCAACAGTTTTCAAATCTAACTTGCCAGTCTACGTAAAGAAGTTTTTGATCAGTGTATCCTACCGGTTTTAACGTACGGGTTTGAAACTTGGTCTTTAAATGAATTTTACAAAAGGAGACTTAGTACTGCTCAGAGAGCTATGGAAAGGTCAATGTTAGGTCTCACTAAGAAAGATCGACAAAAAAGTGAAGACATTCGAGCAATAACAGGAGTGAAAGATATTATAGAACGGGTTAAGACTCTAAAATGGCAGTGGGCAGGACATATTGCACGAACGAAGAATGGAAGGTAGACAGAATCAGTTTTAGAGTGGAGTCCCAGAGAAAAACGAAGACCACCAGGGAGACCACCTGATTGCTGGGATAAGGAACTCAGGAAAGTTGCGGACTTCAACTGGCAGAAGACAGCAGCGGACAGAGATGCATGGAAAAACCTCTTAAATGTATTTAATAACTTAAAGATGCTACATCTTGTATAGATTGAATTAGCTGAACAATAAATAAATAAAACGTGGTTACTATCTGTCCAGATACATTTACAAGCAGTGCTGGTCGTTGTTGCGAAAGCCTCAGCGGTAAGGTTTGTACAGAGCATAACTGGATGCATACGTGTATGAATACAAGGTAAAAAAAAATTAAATATGACATTGGGCATTAAATGTAACTTTGGATTTCTTTCGATGTTACGATATCTATCATACTGCCTTTTGTTAAAGAAACTGGGCATTTTAAGTTGGTAATTACTAAATAAAATTACGCCATGGAACTTTGTTAAACAAGTGATTTGAGTCGTAATAAGTATGAGTCGATGCCGTATTTTACAATAACCAATCTGCGACAATGTACTAATCACAGGTCAAAAGGAACAGATCGAAAGAAAGAGTACGCGATATTTTATTATAAATGCTGCAGCAAACAGTGTAGCCACCAAAGTGACAGCGAAATCGATTACAAAGTGCAAACTGTTGCGTGTCTCATAATTTTCAGATGACCTGAAGGTGACAGTTTTTTAATTAATTATCAGCTTCACAGGCCTAGAGCTAGAAATATAATAAACTATAGTAGTAATATTTATTTTAGCGGTGAACAAATGCAGTTTCATTAGCACGAAAACAACCACCAGATTTATGTAAGTCTCTGCAGGTTCCTAGCTATATAACTTCTTGTACACCACATGATGACATACCCTATAATTGCCTGCATCGGGCAACGGAAAAAATGAACTGCAGTACATCACTTGCCAACTGATTTACATGGCGAATATGAAAGCGCCATTAATAACTTCCCAGACAAAAAGTGAACACAAGTTGTCGTAAATTACGAGCTGAGATTTCAAGAAAAGAACGCCAAAAACAGCTGCAGAGGAAAGATTAACAGTAATTACAACACATCGTAGAATAAATTAACTCGAGATATGATTTACGTAATTCGCACGCGATCGATAGTCTATCCCGCGATAAATTTCTCGAACTAGATATGGATTATAGCAATAGAAACAGAGTAACAATCCTCATTGCCTATCTCAACAGTAGCTACTTCGGTATATTAGCTATTGTAAAGAGTATTGCGACGATTGTCCAGACAGCTGTCTTTTTTGAGAATGAGTCAACGGAGAGATTTGTAGGGACCTGCAGTTTCGGTAATTCGGTCAGAGATACTTCTCTGGAGAAAGATAGAGAGAGTGTACTGTAGTGTGTGTGTGTGTGTGTGTGTGTGTGTGTGTGTGTGTGTGTGTTTGTGTGTTTCGACGCTCACTGGTTTTAGCACGTGCTGTGTGGAGCGGTTGTCAGACAGATTTCATCTTCAGCAGAGGACTACCGTTGATACTCAATTACAGGGGTTTGTGACGAAACGATTAATCGTGAGACGATAAAACTAGGTTATTATCGTATGCTGTAACTCTGAAGCCACCGATTAGAAGAACGAATTCACGACGTTGCTTGGAATTACGCAACACTATCTTCACATGTACGTGAAATAGTGGAAGATGATTTCAAGATGTGGTAAGTCACGCTGCATGATATGAAACTCAGGTGGATGTATGTGGCGCTGGGAGATGCCTAGCTAACTCAACTTATGTCAGTGTGTTGTAATGATGGCAAAGTTAATGATGGTGGTCATGGAAATATTTTACACAGGAGCACCCCTCTCAAAGTTTGACAACAGTTTGAAAAGGGATGTTTCTTTTATCAGCGTGATACAATTTATTTCAGAAACCAAGGGCTATAGCATAATGTTTCGAAGGCAGTTTGACGGACTAACTGCACTGTCTTGCTCAAAATACACAAAGGAATTCCTTGATACTTCTTTAGCATGAACGGTTGCGTGCCAGGTCAGTTCGCCCAGAA
The DNA here is from genome assembly GCF_021461385.2 of Schistocerca piceifrons. Classification (NCBI taxonomy): domain Eukaryota; kingdom Metazoa; phylum Arthropoda; class Insecta; order Orthoptera; family Acrididae; genus Schistocerca; species Schistocerca piceifrons. Next base: position 147,729,671 of record NC_060149.1, on the reverse strand, counting down.
ATTTAGCAAAAGGTATCCAGTATGATTGAGTTCTATTTTTCTCTGTTATTGTTTTATCCCCCTCACCCCAAATGGGCGGGGATAGATTACCAGTGGCACAAAAAACCCACACTTTTCAGATAATGGGTTTAAAAACACATAATGTCGAAACAGTATAATGAAAAAGGTAAAACATTTACAGAGGAAATTCATTCGTGGTATTAAAAGCAAATTAAACTTAACTTTCTTTGTTTTCAATTAAATACAAAAAATACAGGTAAAAGAAGAGACTGAAAGGTGAAGATGAAGCACTATAGATATACTAAATGTTGAAGGTCCTACACTGGGTACGAACTGTTAGTGGCTGGAACGTTGGACGTACTGTAGGTCTGCTGAATGTGCATATTAACATGGTTGAGACGAACAATAGTAAAGAAATTGCATCTTTTGTATTTCAGAAATCAAGAAAATTCTTTCTCAAAGATTAGATGCTGTAATAGTTGAAATAGGAGCCCTAGCAGCTATTAATTACATTGCTGACATGTTTGTGCAGACCACCAACATGTGACTCTCATGCATATCTATATTAGCAAACGGCTCTCCCGGTTCTGGGTACACAGTCCCAGTTGCAGATTAATTATCTAACAACCTATAGGGAAAAAAAGGAGGAAGATTAAGGTTAACGTCCGTTGACAACGAGGTCCTTATGGACGGAACACAAGCTCGGAGTGTTTGTTTTTTAGGATGGGGAAGCAAATAGGCCGTGTCTTTTCCAAGGAAAAATCCCGGAATTTGCCTGGAGTGATTTACGGGAATCACTGAAAACTTAAATCTGGATGTTCGGAAGCGGATTTGATCCGTCATCCTCTCGAATGCGAGTACCATTTCATATTGGGGCAACAAAAATCTTATTTTCAATGTTTCGTATAATTATTAACGGTATTTAAAAATGTGAAATGATGTCGTAATTACTCACAAAGAGGAATAATATTTTAAAGGTTTGACACAGTGAAGCCGCGTGGAGTGGCCACGCGGTTTGAGGCGCCATGTCACGGATTGCGCGGCTCCTCCCGCCGGAGGTTCGAGTCCTCCCTCGAGCATGGGTGTGTGTGTTGTTCTTAGCATAAGTTAGTTCAAGTAGTGTGTAAGTCTAGGGACTGATGGCCTCAGCAGTTTGGTCCCTTAGGAATTCACACGCATTTGAACATTTTGACACAGTGAGCACTATGGGATTTAACTTCTGAGGTCATCAGTCCCCTAGAACTTAGAACTACTTAAACCTAACTAACCTAAGGACATCACACACATCCATGCCCGAGGCAGGATTCGAACCTGCGACCGTAGCGGTTGCGCGGTTCCAGACTGTAGCGCCTAGAACCGCTCGGTCACCCCGGCTGGCAGTGAAACAAGGATCATAGTTAGAAACCGTATATACAAGTAAGCCCTGAGGCAGCTTAACTCACGGCACGTAAATTACCCAGACACCCAGTATTCAAGAATGAGTGCGCCTAAAGACTCTCAACAAACTTTACATATGATTTCAAATCCTTAAGAAACTTGTTTCCTCTGACACTCTAGAAAAATAATGAAAGGAAAATTTTTATTGCTTGCTACATTTTCGCTTTTCATGCAGTGAAACTACAGCATGAGGCATGGTATTTTAATTTATTACTTCTTCACTACTAACTCTACTAGCAACACATCTGCAGACAGTATCCACATATACTACTGAATGTACTAACAATATTATGTCGTTGTTCGACACACAGTTTAGCAGATATTATGTCAAAAACATTGAGATGCGTGAAAAGTTAGCTTTTGCTTAAAATGGCGCGCGTACTACCCACACCATACTCATCTAGTGTTTGACAACGAGAGCGCTTAGTGACTTCCAGTAAGTTTTAATCATAACTTCATATATTTTCTAATTTAAAACATCGGGGGGTGGGCCTTTCAGCTGTATTTTGTAGGAGCTCATAAAGCTCCTTATTATACAGGGTGATTATAATTAAACTTCCAGTTTCAAAACGCTGTAAAAAAAAGACACTGCTCAGAATGACGTTAAATTTGAACGAAACATTGTCGAAGGACGGGGAAATGTTTCGCAAACAACAAAAAAAAAATTACCACTATATGGCAGTGTAAGTGGCAGAATACGCAAAGTAAAAGACGCAGGGTACACGGTTGTTCCTCAGATTACCTCTGAGCCTGTGGCTATCTCAATGCAGGATCGCGCGCTGCTGGTAAAGCTCTTTTACAGGATAGGTGACTTTGCTGCGCCAGCAACTCCGCAGAAGTTCCGGACACTCAAGGGCATGAAAAAGGGCGTTGGCCCCATGAGTGCCAAGTGCCTGGAGAAAATAATTATGAAATTCGAAAAAAAAGTTCTTTTGAAGTGCAGTGTGGCAAAGGGAGGAAAATAATTGATCCGACGTCAGTAGATGATGTGGTCGCAGCATTGCATGTGGGGGCCGGGCGGTAGTGTGCAAACATGCAGTGCACGAACTCTGGATGTGCCTGTGAACACGGTGCATAAAATTCTATGAAACATCCTGCATTGTTATCCGTGCAAAATCACCCACGTTCAGGAGTTGCTTCGAGCTGACGTACTAGTAAGAATTGCTCTGGAATTTCTTGCTCGCATGGAAGTGGACAATGAATGGCCATGGAACATTTTGTGGACAGACGAAGCCCATTTTCCATCTCCAAGGATGTGTCGACACACAGATGTGCAGAATATGAGTAACGGAAATCTGCTCGCACATGAAACGGTAGCGCTTCATTCTGCAAAGGTAATAGGGTGGTACGGGTTGACGGCATTGTTTACCAAAGGTTCAAATGGCTCTGAGCACAATGGGACTTAACTTCTGAGGTCATCAGTCCCCTAGAACTTAGATCTAGTTAAACCTAGCTAACCTAAGGACATCACACACATCCATGCCCGAGGCAGGATTCGAACCTGCGACCGTAGCGGTCGCGCGGTTCCAGACTGCAGCGCCTAGAACCGCTCGGTCACTCCGGCCGGCGTTTACCAAAGGGTCACATTTTTTCGAGGAGATGGCCCATACACCACCACTGGTAAATGCTATGAGAGAATTTCTGCGTAGGAACGTCATTCCAACCCTTCAACAGAGGGGATGTGTAGGTAGGATAATTTTTATGTAAGATGTTGCTCCTCCATACATTGCACAACCAATGAAGCCGCTTCTGCAGAGACTTTTTGGAAATACCAGAATTATCAGCCATCATTTCCCTAAAGCCTGGCCGTCCAGATCACCTGATCCTATTTATAATCCGTGTGGACGATAGTTGTGTGTTTGTCTGAAAGAAGCTGTATTGAGCGCTCCGATTACGAACTAGCTGAATTGAAGGCAAACATTGAGCAATACCTTCTGAACGTGACCCCTGAGACACTCCGATCTATTGTGGAACTTGCTGTTTCCTGAACTCAGCTGGTGGGAGGAAACGGTGGACATCATGTTGAACATGTCTTGCGCCAGTCTCACGACAGTTAAAAACCGATTTTATCGTTGCTTTTTTGCGGTTTTGGCCTCACTGCCGATAAAACCCGATTTCATTGCTGCTCTATATGCGGTTTTTGGCCCCAGCACAGTTAATAACATTTTTACCTTCCGGTGTGATACGGCCCTGCCTAGGTGGAAGTGCTTACCTAACTAACAGCGCCCCAACTGTTAAATACCGAACTTGTGCGGTAGTAAACATAGAATAGTAAGTCTGGTTTAATGTACATCTCACTCTATTACCGTCGTATTGGGATTCATCTGTCATTTGTAGTGATACACATGTACGTTACGACGTTTTCCCCTTCTTCTACAATGTTGTTGTTGTTGTGGTCTTCAGTCCTGAGACTGGTTTGATGCAGCTCTCCATGCTACTCTATCCTGTGCAAGCTTCATCTCCCAGTACCTACTGCAACCTACATCCTTCTGAATCTGCTTAGTGTATTCATCTCTTGGTCTCCCTCTACGATTTTTACCCTCCACGCTGCCCTCCAATACTAAATGGGTGATCCCTCGATGTCTCAGAACATGTCCTACCAACTGATCCCTTCTTATAGTCAAGTTGTGCCACAAACTCCTCCCCAATTCTATTCAATACCTCCTCATTAGTTATGTGATCTACCCATCTAATCTTCAGCCTTCTTCTGTAGCACCACATTTCGAAAGCTTCTATTCTCTTTTTGCCTAAACTATTTATCGTCCACGTTTCACTTCCATACATGGCTACACTCCATACAAATACTTTCAGAAACGACTTCCTGACATTTAAATCTATACTTGACGTTAACAAATTTTTCTTTTTCAGAAACGCTTTCCTTGCCATTGCCAGTCTACATTTTATATCCTCTCTACTTCGACCATCATCAGTTATTTTGCTCACCAAATAGCAAAACTCCTTTACTACTTTAAGTGTCTCATTTCCTAATTTAATTGCCTCAGCATCACCCGAGTTAACTCGACTACATTCCATTATCCTCGTTTTCCTTTTGTTGATGTCCATCTTATACCCTCCTTTCAAGACACTGTCCAGTCCGTTCAAGTGCTCTTCTAAGTCCTTTGCTGTCTTCTACAGTATTACGTTCAAATCTGACGTCGTTTTGAGCAGTGCTTTTTTTTATTTTTTTTTACAGCGTCTTGAAACTGGAACTTTAATTATAATCACCCTGCATGTTCGAAGTATATATAAAGCAGGAAAACCAGAAAATGTGATCCAAGAAATGACACGTCTCAGTTTTGATGCCGCACGGTTAGAGGCGCCATGTCAGTGATTGCGCGGGCCCTCCCGCCGGAGGTTCGAGTCCTCCCTCGGGAATGGGTGGGTGTGTTGTTCTTAGCATAAGTTAGTTTAAGTAGTGTGTAAGTCTAGGGACGGATGACCTCAGCAGTTTGGTCGCTTAGGAATTCACATACAACTGAACATTCAGTTTTGATATACTAAGTATAGCAGAAGAATGGTGACCTGATAGTGGAGCATGTTCTACTGCTGGAGGTACATTCTTTTATTCTGGGACTCAGGATTGAAATCATAGAAGGTTAGTGAGCGTTATAGTGTCGGAATGCGTTTCCAAGATGGATTACACGTTTTGTCCCATATTGTCATAAAATTCGCTACCAAGTCAATGAACCATAATATCATTCAGATGTATGTATGAACTGCTAATAAAAAACAGCAACAAGTGGATCCTTTGGACTCTTCTAGGCCAAATCAAGGAAGTACTTCGCCCCACAAAACATCACAAAACATAGTTATGGCAGACTTCAACGCCAAACTGGGAAATGACGGATTTGAATACCTGTAGAATCTTATCCTTTAGGAACACGAAACGAGAGATTTGATCGACTACAGGATTTCTACCAGGAAAAAAGCCCGAAAGTCATTTAAATGGAATGATCAAATAGACATCCCACCTGGAGTTTTTCAGCCGCCCAGTGCAAGTCTTTTTATTTCAGACCATTTCGGTGTCTTGCGCGTCGGTGATGATGAAATGATGATGAGGACAACATAACACCCTGTTTCGTGGCGGATAAATTCTCAGACCCGGCCGGGAATCGAACCCAGACACCCGCGTGGCAGTCGAACGACCTGACCACTCAGCTACTTCCTTTTTACTTCCACTCAGTCACGAAAGGGCTCTCCAGTTGGAAACTGATATTTTTGAAGCGTTCCATTACCCAATATTTACATTCACTATTGAATTTGTCACACTGAATAGAAAAGGTGTGCCTGTATTTAACATATTCACTCGTGTTCCGCTCATCTCAGTGCATAACACAAACCCAATGCAACATCATCCAATATAATTTTTCTTTTCTTTTGTTTTTAAAAATGTTAAAAAATAGTTATTAACATTTAAGGATAGACATACAGTTCCTACAGCATATAACGTCTACAGACATAAGAAAACCATGCAGCCACGATCACGTGCTTAAGTTTAGGCCTCTTGTGGAATCAGAACCACAAAAAGATATCGTAGGTCTATGGCCGGCCGCTGTGACCGAGCGGTTCTAGGCGCTTCCGTCTGGAACCGCGCGACCGCTGCCTCGAGCATGGATGTGTGTGATGACCTTAGGTTAGTTAGGTTTAAGTAGTTTTAAGTTCTAGGGGACTGATGACCTCAGATGTTAAGTCCCATAATGTTCAGAGCCATTTGAACCATTTTATTCGTAGGTCTATGGTCAAACATATGCACCTCACGCAACATAATTGTTTGGCCACCAAGCAAATAAATATTTTGTTAATGGAAGTTATTAATGGCGTATCTTATTCTTTAAATGTTCGTGCCATTATCTGTAAGAACATTTAAACAATGGGGGACACTTAAGTTGTAAACTACTACAAGCAAAATATGGACAGGAGAACAGTCATTTCCTTGCCTTTTTTTTTAAAGGGGTGGGCTCAGGTTTAACGGTCAAAGACAACGATAAAACAAATTTTACTTCCGCTCAATCACAACAAGCTCTTTAAATTCAATATGATTTTTTGAAACAATTCATTATCCACACTTACGTTCACCACTGAAGTAGCCACATTAATTAGAACAAGTGCGCCTGTGTTTCACATATGCATTTTAGTTTCATTTCTTCCTTTGCACAACCCAAGCCATTTCAATATCATCCATGTCATTCTGTGTTAGAGTATCAGTACTGTCTATTGCAAAATGGCAGTTAGGTTTCATCCGGTGTGTCCGGTGGGTCCGGTGGTTCGTCACCCAGGATACGTCGTATTGCTCGCCAGAGTTTTCTTGCAACTGATGAAATTCCTTGACATGCAACACAGAGATTGGCACAATTTCAATTTTCCCTTTTACGTTTCGTGATATAATAAACTGGAGTTTGGATTTCTCTTCTCTGGCCGGCCGTTGTGGCCGAGCGGTTCTAGGCGCTTCAGTCCGGAACCGCGCTGCTGCTACTGTCGCAGGTTCGAATCCTGCCTCGGGCATAGATGTGTGTGATGTCCTTAGGTTAGTTAGGTTTAAGGAGTACTAAGTCTAGGGGACTGATGACCTCAGATGTTAAGTCCCATAGTGCTTAGAGCAATTTTTTCTCTTCTCTGCTTCTTCGCTGTTTGCCGTATATGTTTTGAACAATATACTGTTCTTGGTTTGTACCTGCAGAATGAATATTTTGATGACTGTCGCAATGTAGAAGAGCGTTTGGCATTGCATGCATGGTCGGCCACGGACTTTTCCAGTATGATACCTCAATCGGTCATAGATTCGTCGTCGCATTTGTTTTCTGTGTATTCTGAATATGTAGTTTCACTTTGTTTGAGTTGTTATTTACAGTCACTAATGCTTGCTTCCGTCTCGACATCCTCTTCCACTTCCAGAGGCGCACACCGGCGTTCGTGATCCTGTACGTTGGCTGTGAAGATGGTAGCAGCTTCGCCTATTAATTTAGCTTGATTGTTTACTATACCGCTATGCATTCGGTTCCCTTACTCTGTAGCGGTAGTTTCACTAACGTTTGTTGCCACGCCACAGCCTCTTCCACTTCAATAAGCGAGTCTTCGTGTTTCTCACCATGTGTGTCAGCAGTGACGCTGAAGCCACCCTTCTCGGTTGAGTTACGCGTATGACCAGCTTTATTGTTGTCCGTTCGGTTCTCTTGCTGGTCGGAGATGGATTCTGTAACTTCCTTATTCACATTTCTCCTACTGTCAGGTCTTGACGTACCCATTGTGGGGTCAGTCCGCCTCGACAGAACAGTTGCATTTCTCATTGCTCCAGGTGGACTTTTCTCAATACGCAATTGTACAGGGCCTCTATGGCCACAATTTACCCTCAGGTGTTCTGTCGAATTTCATATGGAGCACTTGCGGGGCTGGTTTTCATACACAACATACGCCTCATGACCACATACAGTCACATAAGAAGAATGTGCTTTGAACCAATTGTAGAAGTATGAAACCGGAGTTTGGTTGCAATAATTACACGTCTGTTGTTTGAAATTGATAAACAATACTTTATTCAAAATAATCTCCATTTCTATTTATACATTTCTCCCACCCCTCGGGCAGGCTGTGAATGTCACGCCAAAAAAAAAAAAAAAAAACAATTCTTCTTTAGAAGCGGACCAGTCAGCGAGACATTTTCATACGAATTGAAGCGTTGTTCAGCGTCAGCCTGTCCGAGTGATGCAAACAGATGATAATCGGACGGAGTCTGGAGAATAAACCGCTTGCCCTAGTATTTCCCAACTGAACGCCTCGATCGTTTCCCTGACCCGTTTTGCTGTATGTGATGGGGCGTTATCATGGAGTAATATAACTTTATGTTGCATTTTTCCATATTCCGGTCGTTTCTCACGTAATCCTCGATATAAATCGATCACATAGCGATCATTGTTAACTGTTTCACCAGGTTTTAGGAGCTCATAACAGATGACACTCTTCTGATCCCACCAAACACAGAGCATTGTCTTCTTTCCAAAGCGATTTGTTCTTGCCGTGGATGTCGATGGTATGCCTGGATTCACCCATAATTTACGACGCTTAGGATCCATTTTTCATCACCTGTCACGATTCAATGGTAAAACCAGTTTCTTTTGTATCTGGCGAGCAGCATTTCACAAGCGGTCTTTCGATTTGCTTGCTGTCTTTCATTCAGTTCATGCGAAACCCATTTTCCCACTTTCTGCACCTTTCCCGTATCGTTCAACCGCAGATAAACGGCTTTGTGCGTCACATTCAATTGTTCCGTGACTTCCTGTTGAGTCTGAGTTTCATCTTCATTCAATAAGGCCCGCAATTCGTTCTCTCCGAACTTTGTCGGTGGTTTACTGCGCTCGTCGTTCTTCACGTCATAATCACCACTTTTGAATTTTTTTAAACCACTTGAAACACTGTGTTTTCCCACGAGTATGTTCGACGAAAGCTTCGATAAGTATTCGATGGGATTCTACAGCAGTTTTCTTCAAATGATAATAGAAAACCAATGCTGTCCGCAAATCGTAGTTCGTAGGTACAAAACTCGACATGTTGACGGGTTTGAAACAGATACCGATGTGTGGAACTTGGGTTATTGTGTGTTGACATTCATCGTCAGCCTTTACAGGAAGCAGATGGCGCTGCAGACGCGGTCTCACGGGCCCTACACTGACGGCTAGCAACATCTATAGGGAAATTCCGGTTTCATACTTCTACACCTGATAATTCTACTTTAGCTATTCGATTGCCATTGAGATTGCCATGTCAAAAATTTTCTAACCACACTTGTTCTCTGATACTGTGAATTTTCCCGTATGAACTAAGCACTTCTCTGATCTCTTCGAGTGGCACTTCGAACGGTAAATTACAAACCAAGACCTGCGTATGTCGTTGATACTGTGTGGCAGAACCATCATTATGCTTAAATTTTACTCAGCCATTGGTGTTTCTGCCTATTCGCTTACAAACGTAGTTAGTCACACATTTTGCATATACACTATTCACATCATGTCAGTATGAACCGATATAAAAAAAATGATTCAAATGGCTCGAAGTACTATGCGACTTAACATCTGAGGTCATCAGTCCCCTAGACTTAGAACTACTTAAACCTAACTAACCTAAGGACATCAGACACATCCATCCCCGAGGCACGATTCGAACCTTCCCCCGTAGCAGCAGCGCGTTTCTGGACTGAAGTGCCTAGAACCGCTCGGTCACAGCGGCCGGCGAACGTCTATCACCTCCTACTCAAGCAACTATGCATCATTAACCATCAATTTCCGAAAAGCGAGAGGGGTAGTTTTGCAGTGTGCCATTCAAAACTAAATTTCAAGGTTTCTTTCCTCGAGGAAGAGATGTTACTTAAAGTTCATCAGACATTCCAGCAAAAACAACATTCTGCAGCAAAGAAGCAATCCTCTGCACATAGCCGCTGGGGACTTCCGCACGCCACACCGACCAAACACTGACAGATGAATTATATTTTAATCAACAAGCGCTTTGAAACTCCAGGCAGAAGAGCATCCACGTATCCAGGAGGAAATGTACCATCTAACCATACACTGCTCGTCGCTTTTCTAAAACAAAAACTCGTAAAACACAAAAGAAAACCATCTCTATAAAAAAGATGGCTTAGGAAAAACTCAAACAGCCTGAATTGAGTAATGTATGAATATCAACAGTAAAATACTGACGACAATGACACCTCTGACTGATCGAGAAAACTGTACCAAAATATGGGAAAACATTGTGACAATCTCTGCTCAAGATAATCTAGGATATAAAACAAGAGATTAAAAAAGTGGATGATTGACGAAATTCTTTAATTGGTGGATAAACGCCGAAATCATGGGTCCCAGACAGATCTAAGTAATTACAACAATATTCAGAAACTTTCAAGGTCAAAGATTACAGCAGCACCAAATGAATGGTTACAACGCGAATGTGAAAAAACTGAAAGCTTGCGAACTTCACATGATTATTTTAACTTACATAAAAAGTTGAAAGAAACCACGGGAAATTTTGAAGAAAACACATCTCCTTGACAATAGATAATAAAATAACCCTTGATGTCACAGAGATGAACGAAATAATTGAAGACAACATTAGGAACCTCTTTTGAGATGATAGACCAAATGTTGAGATTTCTAGGAATGATAATATGACACGACGTCCAGTTACGGAATAAGAAACAGAGAAAGCTGTACGAAACTCAAAACTAATAAAGGAACTGAACCTTATGAAATTCCAGTGGAACTCGGATATGAGGAAGGTATCAGAATGTGTATCAGAGTGTTACATAAACGTTTTAACAAGATTCAAGGCACAGGTCATTACCCTGTCCGATGGCTATTATCATCTTCCTTTCCCTTACCAAAAAAAGAACGATGTGAGGAAGTATGAAGATTACAGATACAGGAGTCTTACGAGTCATTCCTTGACATTATCTCTGAATGTCGTTCATCAACGTTTATGTGAAAAATGTGAGAATTTCATTGGTGAGACACAGGTTGGTTTTACGAAAGTTTTAGATACCAGAAAAGCAATAGTTGCACTACAAGTTCTAGTTCAAAAATGCTATGATCGGGATAGAAATGTAAGCTTTTGCATTACTGGTTATAAAAAAGCCTTTTACAGAATACAGCATCATAAGCTCATCGAAATTCGAAAAAAAAAAAAAAAAAAAAGCAAGGTGAACAAAACTCCACCGACAATCTTTCAGAGGTTGTTCAGGAATACCTTCTGAGTATTTTGGTGTATGATTTTGGTGTATGAGACCCTATGGCGGTTCGTAACGGAGTAATAACGCAATTACGATTTATTCGGTTTGTTACGACAATCACCCTTGTTTCTGTGAAAATGTGAAAATATCTTCACAGCAGTGAAGAAGCCTGCAATATGCAATAATAGAAACGCTCAACATACAAAGCAGAGTAATTAAAGAACCCTCATACGCAAAAGTTGTGTGATGCGACCGCCGTCGGCGTGGGAACAGCTCAGTAAGAGTCGTCGTGTAATTCTTCCATTGCACTTAATGAAGCTATGCACGAGGTGCATATCGGCCAATTCTTCGTCAGTAAACCTGTTCATAATAGTGCTGTGTATCACTATCAATGCACTACTAACACTGCCGGACAACAAAACCCTAGACAAAACCGAGAATTACTGAATGAAAACTTGAGGGCAACGAGATAAGGAAGGCATTATTGATGTCAACAGCAGTTACTGTAAGCGAATAGAGACGAAACACACAGCAATTACAGTCAACAGTAGCACATCTGAGCACTTTTTTTCGGTGCAGTACAAATACAAAGCTAACCGGTGTAACATAGGAAACTCAATGCAATAACTGTGTAATCAACCGAAGGAGACCGTCGGTCCTTTGTACCAAAATACTCAGAAGGTATCCCCTCTCAGAGTTTGTCGGTGGAGTTCTGGTTCACCTTGTAGATCAGAGACACATTCGATGTGTAGAGAATTTACATTAAAATCAGACAGCACTGGTTAAGCTTAGTAATGAGGTCACCGACTTGGTTGATATCTGTAGAAGGGTTCGACAACATGCGTCCTGTCACCTCCGTTATTCAGTTTGTACTCAAGAGAGTATGTTTCAGGAATCACTTGGTAAGACAGAAAGCCTAAAGATTAATGGAGTTTTCATCAACAGCATTCGCTTTGCTGATCATACAGTGTTGATTGATGATAATTTAGACGATCTTCAAAAAGTTGTCAACATAGTAGGAGATTACAGCGGTAATCTACACTGAAGAGCCAAAGAAACTGGTACATCTGCCTAATATCTTGTAGGGGCCCCGCGAGCACGCAGAAGTGCCGCAGTTCTGGATATGTGGAGTGTCGCATTGTCCTGCTGGAATTACACGAGTCCGTCGGAAGGCACAGTGGACATGAATGGATACAGGTGTATAGGCAGGATGCTTACGTACGTGTCATCTGTCATAGTCGTATCTAGACGTATCAGAGGTCCCATATCACTCCAAATGCACACGCCCGACAGCATTACGGAGCCTCCACCAGCTTGGACAGTCCCCTGCTGATATGCAGGGTCCATGGATTCATGAGGTTGTCTCCATACCAGTGTACGTCCACCCGCTCGATACAATCTGAAACGAGACTCGTCCGACCAGGCAACATGTTTCCAGTAATCAACAGTCCAATGTCGATGTTGACGCGCCCAGGCGAGTCTTAAAGCTTTGTGTCGTGCAGTCATTAGGAGTACACGAGTGGGGCTTCTGCTCCGAAAGTCCATATCGATGATGTTTCGTTAGGCCGGCCGGGGTGGCCGAGCGGTTGTAGGCACTACAGTCTGGAGCCGCGCGACCGCTACGGTCGCAGGTTCGAATCCTGCCTCGGGCATGGATGTGTGTGATGTCCTTAGGTTAGTTAGGTTTAAGTAGTTCTAAGTTCTAGGGGACTGATGACCTCAGTAGTTAGTCCCATAGTGCTCAGATCCATTTGAACCATTGATGTTTCGTTAAATGGTTCACAAGCTGACATTTGTTGATGGCCCAGCATTGAAATCTTCAGCAATATGCGGAAGGGTTGTACTTCGGTCACGTTGAACGATGCTCTTCAGTCGTCGTTCGTCGTTGGTCCCGTTTTTGCAGGATATTTTTCCGGCCGCGACGATGTCGGAGATTTGATGTTTTACCGGGTTGCTGATATTCACGGTACACTCGTGAAATGGTCGTACGGGAAAATCCCCACTTCATCGCTACCGCAGACGTGCTGCGTCCCATCGGTCATGCGCCGACTGTGACATCACTCTGAAACTGACTTAAATCTTGATGACCTGCCACTGTAGCAGCAGTAATCGATCTAACAACTACGCCAGACACTTGTCTTATACAAGGGTGTCGTATTTTGCCTGTTTACATGTCTCTGTATTTGAATACGCATGCATATACCAGTTTCTTTGGTGCTTCAGTGTAGGTCTGAATATCGACATCAAAAAGACGTATTTCATGTCACACGATAACCCGACTACTTAACAAATGCAGATCTTCTATTCAATGGCTCCTTAATTTAAAGAGTAGACAAGTGTAAGTATCTTGGAACCTAGCTCTATGAGTACTGTAGATTCAACACGGAGATAAAATGTCGCATAGAGAAAGTCTTTAGCGCTTTTATAAAATGCAACAAATTTCTAGGAAGTACAGGCCTAGACCTAAACCTTAAGAGTCAGATTTGTAAGATGCGTCTGGTCAGTATTTTTATACGCTTCTAAAGGATGGATGCTAAATCTGCCAGCATCAAAGAAGATGAATGCCTCTGATTTATCGATCTATCGTAAAATACTTATAGCAAGAGTAACTAACTGTGGACTACTGCGACGCATACACCAAAGGCAATAAAAGTTATTAATGTTATATAAAAAAAAGAAGAACTGCATATCTAGGACATACACCATCTGAACAAAAGTCTCCGGACTCCGCTATGTAATGCGGAAATGACTACCAGATGTCACGAGAGGAGGACCTATCAGTATAAAACGCGGCGGAGAGTATTGTGTTGTCAGAAGAGAAGCAGCAACAGCACAATGGCTCGGTTACTGGGGCCCACTGATTTCGAATGTGCGCTAGATATCGGATGTCACCTGAGTTACAAGTCCATCAGGGACATTGAAACCCTTCTAAAGTTGCCCAAGTCGACTGCTGGTGTTGTGATTGTAAAGTGGAAACGTGAAGGAACTACTACACCTGAACCAAAATTAGTCTGTACTGACGGAGTGGAACCTCCGAGCATTGGAGAACGGAGGGTGGTTTAATAAAATCACGTGAAATCAGCGGAAGGAATCACTCGTGATTTCCAAAGTGCTACCTGCCAGCACGGTGACTGTGCGTAGTGAGTTAAAATGAATGGGGTGCAATGGTACAGCAGTTTCTCACAAGACAGACGTATCTGTAGTTAATGCTAAGCGACGTTCGAGATAATGTAAAGAGCGACGCAACTGTACAATGGGTAACTGGAAATGCGTGATTTAGAGTGATGAATCACCTGTGGCAATCCGATAGAAGGGTTTGAGTTTGGCGAATGCTGGAGTACGTTTCCTAGCATCAAGAGTAATGCCAACAGTCAAGTACGGAGGAGGTGGTGTAACGGTATAGGGGTGCTTAGGGTGCGGTCCCCTTATTGTACCGGGCGATCAAAAAGTCAGTATAAATTTGAAAACTTAATAAACCACGGAATAATGTAGACAGAGAGGTAAAAATTGACACACATGCTTGGAATGACACGTGGTTTTATTAGAACAAAAAAAAAAAACCAAAGTCCATAAAATGTCCGACAGATGGCGCTGGACAGCAAAACTGCTACCGTGACGGGTGAGACGTACGCCGGTATGTTACAGAATCGCATCATCTCCAGTCTGGCTGATAAACATCTGCTGGAACGTACGATGTTTATGCAGGATGGCGCTCCACCCCATATTGCTAGACACGTGAAAGATCTCTTGTGCGCTTCGTTTGGTGATGATCGTGTGCTCAGCCGCCACTTTCGTCATGCTTGGCCTCCCAGGTCCGCGGACCTCAGTTCGTGCGATTATTGGCTTTGGGGTTACCTGAAGTTGCAAGTGTATCGTGATCGACTGACATCTCTAGGAATGCTGAAAGACAACATCCGACGCCAATGCCTCACCATAACTCCGGACATGCTTTACAGTGCTGTTCACAACATTATTCCTCGACTGCAGCTATTGTTGAGGAATGATGGTGGACTTATCGAGCATTTCCTGTAAAGAACATCATCTTTGCTTTGTCTTGCTTTGTTATGCTAATATTGCTAGTCTGATCAGATGAAGCGCCATTTGTCGGACATTTTTTGAACTTTTGTTTTTTTTGGTTCTAATAAAACCATATGTCATTCCAAGCATGTGTGTCAATTTGTACCTCTCTATCTACATTATTCCGTGATGTATTCAGTTTTCAAATTTATACTGATTTTTTGATCACCTGGTACTTAAAGAAAAGCTAAATGCGGGATAATATGAACCCATTTTACACAATTGTGACTTCGTAAAATAGAGAAAAATTTCGGAGGTGAAGACTGTATCTGAATGACAATACATACAGTCGTAAAGCGGCATCTGTGAGGCAATGGTTTGTGAAAAATAACATTCCTGAAATGAACTGGCCTGTCCTGAGTCCCGATCTGAAACCTATGGAACACCTTTGATGTGAGCGAGAACGTCGACTTCGCTCCAGACCTAGCGTCCAACCTTCTCTGGTTACTGCTCTTGAGGAAGAGTGGGCTGCCATTTCTCGACAGAGATTCAGATACCTCACTGAAAGCGTCTCCTACAGAATTCAGGCCGTAGTAAAGGCGGGCGGTGAACACACCCTATATTAATGTCCGCTAATAGGTGCCCCGATACTTTTAATCTGATAGAGTATTTTACGGAAAACCAAATATATACACCTAGAGTTGATAGTAGAAGATCCAGGGGAAAAGCAGAAAAGGGCGAAGAGGTTAGACAACATAAAGTAGTGGACAGAATTACCAAGGGCTAATCAGCTACTTCATAGACGCATGGTGCGGTCAAGGACATCCATTAAGGCTTTAGGCAGGAGAAGATACTCACACCTCCTCAAACACCTAGTACGCCTGGCCAAGTTTCGGTAAACTTAACTCCAAACCCACCACTGTATTCCTCATTCTCGTGAATCTTGAGCGCTACTGCGCCTATTATCAGCACATCTCCCCTTTGTTTCATCTCTATACATTCTGTACTCTGTCCGAGGGCAATTTTTACCACATCTTCCCCCCTAGATCATGATATAATTCTTGCGATACAGTTCTTCAATCAGATGTATCCTACCCTCAGCTGAAACTTCCCGGCAGATTAAAACTGTGTGCCCGACCGAGACTCGAACTCGGGACCTTTGCCTTTCGCGGGCAAGTGCTCTACCATCTGAGCTACCGAAGCACGACTCACGCCCCGTCCTCACAGCTTTACTTCTGCCAGTATCTCGTCTCCTATCTTCCAAACTTTACAGAAGCTCTCCTGCGTTTGAGGACAACACAAACACCCTATTATCTCGAGGCAGGTACCTGACAAGAGAGAAACACAAAAATTAAACGACTGATGGTAGCAGGGATCTCATTCGCTACCGTCTACTCGTACACTATGAGAACAACTGGCATTACTGGTATTAGCTTGTGTAGCAGACTTATATCTGCTAGCCATTCTATCATCATCGAAAATCGTAGTTACGCAACCGATCGTTGTCGGAAGTGTACATGTGGGGAAAACAGCGTGCTATGGCATCCTATAATAAGGGGTTGGGTTGTTTGGGGGAAGAGACCAAACAGTGAGGTCATCGGTCCCATTGGATTATGGAAGGAGGAGGAAGGAAGTCGGCCGTGCCCTTTCAAAGGAACCATCCCGGCATTTACCTGGAGCGATTTAGGGAACTCACGGAAAACCTAAATAAGGATGGCCGGACGCGGGATTGAACCGTCGTCCTCCCGAATGCTTGTCCAGCGTGCTAGCCACTGCGCCACCTCGCTCGGTCTATAATAAGGGTTTCGCTCAAGCGTAGACCGTCAGGCGTATATCTGGAAAAGTCTCCTCTTTACTTTTCTCACTGAAAGGCAGTCATGACCATCTAGTTATTTGTTATTCGAATAAGGTGAAACGCGACTCTCTCTTCTAATATTTATTGCACACATGAAATGTAACGGCAGATACGGATATCCGCGTCCTTTGTCTCCATTTTATGTGGTTACGAGCCTTGCGGGGAAAAGCCAGCAACAGCAGTCAATAGACAGGGTATCATGTTGACACTGTTGTGCTATTCGACTAACCTAGTCTGCTCGCTCTGAACGTAAACTGATTTTCGCAATAGAGTACGTATTACATTGCAGTACGTATCATTCTTTTGTTGTCCGTCGGTATTCAGTTTCACACAGAGCAACAAGACAATTTGGCATAGATTTAAGCCGATATTAAAGCGCTTTATCCTTAGAACGCCAGTCATCGCCAGCCGTAGACTCACGCACCACTCTTGTAATCTACTACTTCGTTCTTGAGACTTCTGTCACCGTCAACGTCAATCAAGGTATTGTGTATGTTTCCCTAGAGAGATCAATATCATGAGTGTCAATGATATTTAGACCATTAGGTCTTACGGTGCCTGTTGCTTTTCCTTTATGTAGAGTGATAATCGAACGCTAGGAATTTTTTGCTTTCAACCGCACATTAGTTACGAAATATCTGGTACAAAGTGCTGTGTTGGAAACAGCAAAAATCTGGTAATGAGGTGCTCAAGCAACATGGTCTATAAATGCTTCAATATTTCACTTATATTTTGCAGCTCGTCTGCGCTATACTGAGTGCGATAAACGCGCATAAACAGTAAGTCTGAATGAACTACGGCAAAATAATTACCCCAGCCAGTCGAGCAACAAGACTGACACTCATCTTAATAAACCTGTTATTCGAGTTGCAAGAAGATTTTCAACGCTGCCATTATTTATTCTGAAGACTCTGTGATACTAAGTGCTGGTCTTGTGTGCACCTGACCGAGAAAATGATTAAGTGTCTAATGGCCGGTAATAATTCTTTTACGACATGAGAGCACTAGACTGGAACGCAATGAGATGGTGCATTAGTATTCACTACAGAAAAACGTTTTTACAGTCCTGAAGAGTATAAAAGAATCCTTTGCTAATGTAAAGCGGCAACATAAATGAACTTCATGCTATTTTACAGCCTTCGGCCGGATGAGCTAATGCAGCGCTCTCGTCATCATCACGATGCTACTCAGAACTCGAGTCCACTCGTTGTCACCAGATTTACAAAAGCCACTCCAAATGCTTCTGTGCTGCAACGAAAAATTCAAAAATTTTTTTCTCTCGTACTTCACAAATCTGCCGTCTGTTCCCCGTCAACTCACTTGTAACTGAATGATGAATAAAAGGGGTAAAGGATGCTGAAAAAATCAGCAGACGTTATGTGCGTATACTTTATAGAAATTCCACGGTGTCTGATTACATTGTACCAATTACGTACCGCTAATATCTCGGAATAACTCCAATCGAGCGAAATGGAGCGGTGAGTAATGACCTTCCACCCGGGAGGAACGGCTTTCCAAACTAATTTACGTTTTCCATGGTTTGGCTGCATTAATTCTGGCAAATGCCGGAATAGAAACTTCCTGGTGTCTCTTCCACGTATTTAAACTTCTTTCATGATCCTTAAGGCAAGTGTTTCCAATGATTAAATTGTGCTCTGCGCAAAATTTTGTCACATGGCTTCCCCTTCCAATGATCTCTCCCAGTCTCTATTTTCCTACTATTCACCTTTCTCTCCCCTTTTCCACTATCAAATTCCAGTCCCTTACCAAAGCAATATTTTTAACTCCTTTAATATACTGAATAATTTCGTTGAGCTCATGAAACATGTTTCACGATCTCTTCATCTGAGGAGCAAGTGCGCGTATAAAACTTGAACCACTGTAACGGATCGTGGTGCGTATTATATCTATCTGGGCTATAACAATTCGTTCACAGTGCTGTTCACAGTGCTGTTAACAGTAGATTACCAGCATTCATATCTTCTTGCTGATTATTAGTCCTACTCCTGCGTTACGCATGTTTGATTAAGAGAATTCACTTGGATTGAAATCCTATTCGCAACCGAAAAGCACAAAAATGTGACTGTTCTACAGTACTAATTTGTACTAATTTATTTACTAATTTGGTTTCAGTTTACAGAGTCAGCGTTAAAAATAAATGGTTATTGTCATTAAAGAGGATCCAGTTCTGGTAAACAACTTTGAGAAATATATTACACATGGAGAATGAGATGCAAAAACGGTGCAAATGTCATTTTTGACAGTATAAATCTCAATATAATTGAAAATATTTAAAGTAAACAGGAAATAAATGTTAAGGAAACCTAAATGAAAATATTAAGAAAAAATGGTTCAAATGGCTCTGAGCACTATGGGACTTAACATCTTAGGTCATCAGTCCCCTGGAACTTAGAACTACTTAAACCTAACTAACCTAAGGACATCACACAGAACCATGCCCGAGGCAGGATTCGAACCTGCGACCGTAGCAGTCCCGCGGTTCCGGACTGCAGCGCCTAGAACCGAACGGCCACCGCGGCCGGCGAAATATTAAGATTAACATTAAAAATCACTGTGTGTTCCGGCCGGTGTGGCCGTGCGGTTCTCGGCGCTTCAGTCTGGAACCACGTGACCGCTACGGTCGCAGGTTCGAATCCTGCCTCGGGCATGGATGTGTGTGATGTTCTTAGGTTAGTTAGGTTTAAGTAGTTCTGAGTTCTAGGGGAGTGATGACCTCAGATGTTAAGTCTCATAGTGCTCAGAGCCATTTGAACCATTTAACACGTTATAACGCGAAACTAATTACCGCGTGAGTACCAAACTTGGCAGCATTAATGTCGAGGACATGGGGAAGGGAAATAATGTAGAATAAATTCAGTTGAAACACTTAATGTGCTGCTACGGTACATCGTATCATTACATACCGGTGCCACTACTGCTATACAATGGGCTCAATAGGGCGCCCATCAGTGTCCAGAAGAGTCTGAAAGCGCAGGTTTGATTTATACACTGCAGATATGCTGCCTAACTCTCTCGATATGCTGCGCTTCAGGTCGGCGCATGTGTGAACGTTTCCCCGGTAAACCCTGTTCTTCAGGTAGCCCCACAACCAGAAATTGCAGGGAATGAGATCAGATGATCGTGCCGGCCAAGCATTTGGAACGATCAGCAGAAAATTCGATTGTTTCCAAATGTGTTTCGGAGAAGCAGCTGAACTTCACGAGCGATGTGCGGTGGGGCCCCATCTTGCATGAAAACTGTTCAGTTCAAATGGTTGAAATGGCTCTGAGCACTATGGGACTAAACATCTGAGGTCACCCGTCCTCTAGAACTTAGAACTACGTAAACCTAACTAACCTAAGGACATTACACACATCCGTGCCCGGGGCAGGATTCGAACCTGAGACCGTAACGGTCGTGCGGTTCCAGACTGAAGCGCCTAGAACCGCTCGCCCACACCGGCCAGTTCAGTTCAATAAGTCACTGTCCTTACAGTAGGTATGACATGCTGGAAAACCGTATTACAGTAACGGTGGTCACTCACGTTGCACGTCTTTGATTCTTGAGCGCCAACCTGTACAAAAAAGAATGGGTCAATGATGAACGCAACCGCCAAGCCACACCATACGGTGACATGTTCACCATGCAGAGGAACTTCATGCACAGTGACTGGAGGTGAAGATCCCCATACTTGGCAATTGTGTGCTCACCTCACGCGTCAGAGAAAAATGAGTTCCGTCTGTCCAAAGTATGGGCCAGGGCCAACCCTCGTCAACTTCAGTCCTTGCGAGAAAGTGGAGAGCGAAGTCAACAAGTCGTTGTGCGTCCTGTGGTGCAAGCTAATGTACAATACGGATCTTGTACGTATACCATTTTAGAATGGTTCGAAGCACCTTCCGTACAGTAGACCACGGGATGCTCAACTGTCGTGACAAAGCACGCGCACTACCTGACGATGGGGAATTGCGCGCAGCGTTGTTTGCCATAGCAACAGCGATTTCATCAACCGCTTGTGGTGCGACCGGTCGTCAGCCTCTTCGCGGAGCGACGCCCAGTTCTCTAGTTGATTCCAACTTCTTCATCATGCTCCGCATGGCAGGTGGAGAAAGAGGATCCTTCCGTAATCCTTTCAGGCTGCGATATTTTCGAAGTGCAGCTGCAGGATTACTGTTGTTTTGATAATAGAGCCTCATCAATAAGGCACTGCTCCCTCTATCCAAGCTACTGTTGACACGTCAACAAGTGCACTGCGACTGATCAGGTGTGTGAGGCTATGGGTCACGATGACTGATCACGGAACCTGGTGGCCATAGTTGGAACTGGACAGTGGCGCTGTGACGCATGGAAATCATGCACCCCATACTCTGGAAATTAATGCTGCCAAGTTTGGTATTCGTACGGTAATTACACTACTGGCCATTAAAATTGCTAAACCAAGAAGAAATGCAGATGATAAACGGGTATTCATTGGACAAATATATTATACTAGAACTGACATGTGATTACATTTTCACGCAATTTGAGTGCATAGATCCTGAGAAATCAGTACCCAGAAAACCACCTCTGACCGTAATAACGGCCTTGATACGCCTGGGCAATGAGCCAAACAGAGCTTGGATGGCGTGTACAGGTACAGTGCCCATGCAGCTTCAGAACGATACCACAGTTCATCAAGAGTAGTGACTGGCCTGTTGTGACGAGCCAGTTGCTCGGCCACCATTGAGCAGACGTTTTCAATTGGTGAGAGATCTGGAGAATGTGCTGGCCAGGGCAGCAGTCGAACATTTTCTGTATCCACAAAGGCCCGTACAAGACCTGCAACATGCGGTCGTGCATTATCCTGCTGAAGTGTAGGGTTTCGTAGGGATCGAATGAAGGGTAGCCACGAGTCATAACACATCTGAAATGTAACGTCCACTGTTCAGAGTTCCGTTAGTGCGAACAAGAGGTGATCGAGACGTGTAACCAATGGCCCCCCATACCATCACGCCCGGTGATACGCCGGTATGGCGATGACGGATACACGCTTCCAATGTGCGTTCACCGCGATGTCGCCAAACACGGATGCGACCATCATGATGCTGTAAACAGAACCTGGATTCATCCGAAAAAATGACGTTTTTCCATTCGTGCACCCAGGTTCGTCGTTGAGTACACCATCGCAGGCGCTCCTGTCTGTGATGCAGCGTCAAGGGTAACCGCAGCCATGGTCTCCGAGCTTATAGTCCATGCTGCTGCAAACGTCGTCGGCTGTTCGTGCAGATGGTTGTTGTTTTGCAAACGTCCCCATCTGTTGACTCAGAGATCGAGACGTGGCAGCACGATACGTTACAGCCGTGCGGATAAGATGCCTGTCATCTCGACTGCTGGTGATACGAGACCGTTGGGATCCAGCACCGCCCTTCCGTATTACCCTCCTGAACCCACCGATTCCATATTCTGCTAACAGTCATCGGACCTCGACCAACGCGAGCAGCAATGTCGCGATACGATAAACCGCAATCGCGATAGGCTACAATCCGACTTTTATCAAAGTCGGAAACGTGATGGTACGCATTTCTCCTCCTTACACGAGGCGTCACAACAACGTTTCACCAGGCAACGCCGGTCAACTGCTGTTTGTGTATGAGGAATCGGTTGGAAACTTTCCTCGTGTCAGCACATTGTAGGTGTCGCCACCGGCGCCAACCTTGTGTGCATGCTCTGAAAAGCTAATCATTTGCATATCACAGCATCTTCTTGCTGTCGGTTAAATTTCGCTTCTGTAGCACGTCATCTTCGTGGTGTAGCAATTTTAATGGCCAGTAGTGTAGTTTCTTTGTTATAACGTGATGAATAAGGAAAGTTTAATTATAACCACCTGGTAGTTCTACCAAGCAGTGATGGCAGAATCATTTAATTTAAAAAACCCTGATCACACTGATATCGCTCTTCACTAATTTCCAGTGTACGCAACAAGGCAGCCTGAGGCGCCACGTGGGTACCAGCCCAGTATTCACCCAGCCATAAGTGGGAACCTACCGGAAAACCACATACAGGCTGGTCGGAACACCGGTCCTGTTCGTTAAACCACCAAGCGGATTCGGCCAGGGACTGGCACGCTGCCCGAGTCCCGGAAGCGGCGCGCTAACAAGCACGGCTATGCGCTTGGCAATGAAATAAATAAGTGTTGGTGGCCCCATACATGCCAGAAAAGTCAATCGCTTTGCCCCTGGTTTGTTGTTTCGTAGCTGCATGCTGTACGCATTGCCTTCTTAATTTGTGTATCGCTGTAGCCATTCCTCTGGAAGATATCCCTCAGGTATTTCAGTTCAGCAAGCAGACTTTTCTTATCGCTTATGGCCAGAGACCCGCGAAAAAGAGTAATCAAAATAGCGCTGTGTTGGGTCGGGTGATGCAACTACACGCATGCAAATTAAGATCAACGTGCGCCGTTTTCCCGTACATAGCGTGACCTAACGTACCATCCTGTTCCTTCCGTACTCAAAAGTCCACGAATGGGGGCCAGCCATTTTTCTCCACCTTCATCGTGAATTTTACGCTCTCGTGGATGACGTTGATGTGTCGGAGATATGCATCTAATGACACTCGCTGAAACGTCAGGTCATTTCGACCAACCAATTAGGTTGGACACCCGACAGGTTTATTTTAGTTAAGATCTGAGTGTTTATTTTATTTAATTTACTCGCTTGTTTACCCTCGTCAGATTGGAGTAATGTGATCACAGAGTGCTGTGTCTGTAATGTATTTTTCACGAGAATTCGAGGCGAGATCAAGGCGCTGCGAGTTGTCATTTTTTCGATGTTGTTGTAGGACGCCACCGTAATCATAGATGGACAAAACCACCACGCCTCTCCTCCCGAACTATTTTGAAGTAGATGTTCAAACCTTTCTTCGGTTTTGTAATATATGATGTGACACCTACGCCTTCATGCACAGAAAGAGATTATTTTCACTCCAGTCCACACATTTATTCAGTATTACACCTATTTTTCTAACTGAGAAACTGAAAAGGGTTTCTTCATTATTTAGAACAATATGTAGAAGCGATTCAGGCACTGTCAAATCATTTCAATTGAAAAGCGTCTGCACACGTATGGCAGTTGCTATTTTAAAGTATGGAAGATAAATAATTAACAAATAAGGAAAGTAATAATGGACGTAACACTGGTCGTTGACGGACGGCCGATGTCATATTTCTCTATTGTGGCTGATGCGTTTTTTTTTTCCAATATGAGCTGGTGGCATGTGCTTGACAAGTCGTGACAGAAGTCAGTAGGTTTTAACTCTGTAATTAGTATGTCAAAATCGGCAGGCATTCTTCAAATGCAGAATGATGATGTTCTATAGCCAGGTTTACGTTACATATCTCTGTGATAAGAACGCTACTACGGTGTTTCTGAAAGTCTTACATACGAGACTCAACTGGTTCATTCGATCTTAAGCATCCAGCAAATTGACTACGAATATAAAAGCAAATGATAAATTTTAATCACCATCCTTTCTTATTGTACTTTTGTAAAATATCTAAGTTGACTTACAATGAACAACGGGTTGCGAACTTTTTCTTCCCTCTCAGAGACACACAGAGACGTAAGTACTACGGAAAAAAGAAAACTCTTGGAGCAGTCGAATCATTTTTAAGCTACGCTGAAGACCGATGTCTATCAGAAATCAGTAATGATAGGGATTTCTGCATATGTGACCATCACATCAAGCTGTCAAAATTTGCCAGGAATGACTACTTAATATACAAGTGAAGCAGATTTCCCTCGCATGGATTACATACGATGATGTTTTACGCTCGACTGAAGAATGATACTCGGACTTCTGCAGCATTACGAAAGGGTTATTGCAGCCTTGATTCCTGAAATTCTCAAGTGTGAATAGATGTTGCAAGTCAGTCTGTTCCAGCGTTAAAAAAATGCTTGGGACAATCCGTTTGATCGATGCATGTGTGTGAATCTTATCATTAATACAACTCGAAAAGGGCGTTGCTTAAGCAACGTATAGTTGGGGAGGTTCATTGATAATCGGAAGTGATGGAAAAAAATATTAGAAGGATGCAAATATATGTGAACTCTATTCACAAAAGCGAATTTCGTCGATCCAAAGAAATCAGATGACAAGAGTTAACTTGCATGATTTAACATGAGTAAGCCCTTCTTGGGAATTCCTTGTGGAATTGAAATACCTGTGAGTACAACAGACGAACCAGCACTGTTAGATGTATATGGGACTAGCGAGAACCGCAGATACTCGCCAATAAATGTCAACTTCAGCTACAACTGGCTCTGTCAGAGACCATTCAGCACTTTCTGGGTCCCATACGATGTTATCCATCACTTCTGAAGAAAGGAAATTTACTTGGAAGATCCGACTCTCCAGCATTTGCAACGCGATATTTTACGTACAGACAGACACTCATTAATATTCAATGTGGAGCAATTGAAAAGTCACATAAAGTAGGAGTTGTGATTTTTAAATGATTAAACTGGTGCCGCAAAACGCCGCTCGATTATGCTAATGGAGTTCGTTTCCCATAACTAGTCAAGGTATGGAATACCATACAACTGAGTGATAATTCAAAAGAGCACATGTCGTAGAGATCAGTTCAGTATGTTATTACGAAATAGTATCATCCAACTGTGCTTGAAATGGTTAAGTCCGTGGAACGTGGACTGTCATATCGTCCGTGCAATCTTTGCGGCATTCCAGGAATAAATTAAAAACACAAAGTGCGGCTACATCTTGATATCAGCCAACGCGCAGACAGTGGTCTCACGGATGAAGACATCGTTTTATCAGTAGGATCTGCAGCTCTCAGCCAAGGCTGAGCAACAAGTACAGGCCTAAACATCGCTAGATCTAAGGGTATATTTGCCCTACGAATGTTGGGGTGTGCTTACGGGACATAATTGGAATGAGTGCCGTGGAATACTGCAGGACAGGGCATCTACTCCTTTGTAGCTTCTATATCTACGTCTGTACTCTGCAAGCCACCTTACGGCGTATGGCGGAGGGTTCTTTGTGTACCACTGCCACTTTCCCCTTTTTCTGCCATAGTCTAGAATGGTTCGGGTGAAGAATGATTGTCGGTAAACCTCCGCATGAGCTGGAATCTCTCATTTTACCCTCATGGTCTTCTGCGAGACATGCATAAGAGGAAGTAATACACTGATTGACTGTTCCAGGAACTCATGCTCACGGTATTTTGTAGTAGTAAACTACATACTGATGCTGAATGCCTGTCTGAGCATCTACCAATGGAGTTGGCTGAGCATTTCCGTGAAGCTTTCGCGCTTACTAAATGAACCTGTGGCGAAACGCGCTGCTTTCCTTTGGCTCTTCTAAATTTCCTCCATCAATCCTATCTGCTACGGATCTCAGGTTGATGAACAATATTCAAATATTGGTCGAACGAGGATTTTGTAAGCTGCTTCCTTTGCGGGTGGACAACACTTCCCGATGGTTGTTCCGATTAATCTCAGTGTGGCATTTGTCTTACCTGCGAGTAGTTTTGTATGGTCGGTCCTCTTTAAATGGCTCCATGCGCATACTCCTAGATATGGATATGACGGCTTCCAGTGACTATTTTGCAGTCGTGTAGTCACACAGCAATGGGTTTTTCTGCCTATTTATGTACAATACGTTTTACGTTCATTCATTTTGAGGACCAACTGCCGATCCCAGCACCAATAATCAATCCTCTACAGCAGTGGTTCTCAAAGTTGCCGATAACGCTGATCCCCGGTTTATTCGGAAAGTGATCTGCGGACCCCTTGCAATGCTATCTGAAATTTCACACGGTATTAAAAATACTGTACTAATTAGAATTACCACTGACCAGAAGGAGATTAAGAAAAATAATGCAATAAATAATTTATTCTAAAGATACATGATTGTTGCCTGATGAACGAATTTTCAATTGAAAATACCGCAACTTACAGCAACAGTACAATAATACAGTAAGAATGACATCAAGTCAGTTTCTCTTTGTTGCTTAACAATACAGCAAGTCCCAAGTTTTATTGTATTTATATTTTTACCCTCTTTCAAATTCTAAAGGTGGCAGGGGTAAAATACAGGGAGCGAAAGGCTATTTACAATTTGTACAGAAACCAGATGGCAGTTATAAGAGTCGAGGGGAATGAAAGGGAAGCAGTGGTTGGGAAGGGAGTGAGACAGGGTTGTAGCCTCTCCCCGATGTTATTCAATCTGTGTATTGAGCAAGCAGTAAAGGAAACAAACGAAAAATTCGGAGGTAGGTATTAAAATCCATGGAGAAGAAATAAAAACTTTGAGGTTCGCCGATGACATTGTAATTCTGTCAGAGACAGCAAAGGACTTGGAAGAGCAGTTGTATGGAATGGACAGTGTCTTGAGAGGAGTATATAAGATGAACATCAACAAAAGCAAAACGAGGATAATGGAATGTAGTCGAATTAAGTCGGGTGATGCTGAGGGAATTAGATTAGGAAATGAGACACTTAAAGTAGTAAAGGAGTTTTGCTATTTGGGGAGTAAAATAACTGATGATGGTCGAAGTAGAGAGGATATAAAATGTAGACTGGCAATGGCAAGGAAAGCGTTTCTGAAGAAGAGAAATTTGTTAACATCGAGTATAGATTTAAATGTCAGGAAGTCGTTTCTGAAAGTATTTGTATGGATTGTAGCCATGTATGGAAGTGAAACATGGACGATAAATAGTTTGGACAAGAAGAGAATAGAAGCTTTCGAAATGTGGTGCTACAGAAGAATGCTGAAGATTAAATGGGTGGCTCACATAACTAATGAGGAAGTATTGAATAGGATCGGGGAGAAGAGAAGTTTGTGGCACAACTTGACCTGAAGAAGGGATCGGTTGATAGGACATGTTCTGAGGCATCAAGGGATCATCAATTTAGTATTGGAGGGCAGCGTGGAGGGTAAAAATCGTAGAGGGAGACCAAGAGATGAATACACTAAGCAGATTCAGAAGGATGTAGGTTGCAGTAGGTACTGGGAGATGAAGAAGCTTGCACAGGATAGAGTAGCATGGAGAGCTGCATCAAACCAGTCTCAGGACTGAAGACCACAACAACAACATATTTTTAATTTTATTTTTAATTGATCACTCATGGAAAATGAAAGAAGCAGAAAATTTTTGCTTCAACAATAATAAGACCGCAGTGCAATATTGTTGTTTAGACTTGTTCTTCCCTTTGCTGGAAAGGAAGCGGTTAAAAAACAAAGTTGTTATAATGAGATGAATACCCCTAGCTCCATACAGGCTTTGATATAAGTCAATGGGGACAGTTGAAAATGTGTGCCCCGTGCCCCGACCGGGACTCGAACCCGGGACTTCCTGCCTACATGGCAGATGCTCTATCCATCTTTTTTTTATCTCAGTTTTGTTCTATATTGTTCGCTGAATTTGTTCAGAGTGGACGTCCGATGACACCCATTTTGGTTCTCCGTTGATCTGTTCACTCAGTTTTTTGTTACAGAGGGTAGCTAACCCTCTGACCAAACACGCTGAGCTACCGTGCCGGCGATCCATCTGAGCCACCGAGGACACAGAGGATAGTGCGACTGCAGGGACGTATCTCTGGCACGCCTCCCGTGAGACCCACATTCCCAATTTATTGTCCCACTATACTGATAGTGCCCCTGCCCATTATACTCATTACTCGCGGCTTTCTGCCGACTTCCGGAAGAGTTCGGGCACTGTTTGTGCATCCGCACAGAATAAGATGGCCAAATGGCCGGTGAATCTTAACTACACTCCTGGAAATGGAAAAAAGAACACATTGACACCGGTGTGTCAGACCCACCATACTTGCTCCGGACACTGCGAGAGGGCTGTACAAGCAATGATCACACGCACGGCACAGCGGACACACCAGGAACCGCGGTGTTGGCCGTCGAATGGCGCTAGCTGCGCAGCATTTGTGCACCGCCGCCGTCAGTGTCAGCCAGTTTGCCGTGGCATACGGAGCTCCATCGCAGTCTTTAACACTGGTAGCATGCCGCGACAGCGTGGACGTGAACCGTATGTGCAGTTGACGGACTTTGAGCGAGGGCGTATAGTGGGCATGCGGGAGGCCGGGTGGACGTACCGCCGAATTGCTCAACACGTGGGGCGTGAGGTCTCCACAGTACATCGATGTTGTCGCCAGTGGTCGGCGGAAGGTGCACGTGCCCGTCGACCTGGGACCGGACCGCAGCGACGCACGGATGCACGCCAAGACCGTAGGATCCTACGCAGTGCCGTAGGGGACCGCACCGCCACTTCCCAGCAAATTAGGGACACTGTTGCTCCTGGGGTATCGGCGAGGACCATTCGCAACCGTCTCCATGAAGCTGGGCTACGGTCCCGCACACCGTTAGGCCGTCTTCCGCTCACGCCCCAACATCGTGCAGCCCGCCTCCAGTGGTGTCGCGACAGGCGTGAATGGAGGGACGAATGGAGACGTGTCGTCTTCAGCGATGAGAGTCGCTTCTGCCTTGGTGCCAATGATGGTCGTATGCGTGTTTGGCGCCGTGCAGGTGAGCGCCACAATCAGGACTGCATACGACCGAGGCACACAGGGCCAACACCCGGCATCATGGTGTGGGGAGCGATCTCCTACACTGGCCGTACACCACTGGTGATCGTCGAGGGGACACTGAATAGTGCACGGTACATCCAAACCGTCATCGAACCCATCGTTCTACCATTCCTAGACCGGCAAGGGAACTTGCTGTTCCAACAGGACAATGCACGTCCGCATGTATTCCGTGCCACCCAACGTGCTCTAGAAGGTGTAAGTCAACTACCCTAGCCAGCAAGATCTCCGGATCTGTCCCCCATTGAGCATGTTTGGGACTGGATGAAGCGTCGTCTCACGCGGTTTGCACGTCCAGCACGAACGCTGGTCCAACTGAGGCGCCAGGTGGAAATGGCATGGCAAGCCGTTCCACAGGACTACATCCAGCATCTCTACGATCGTCTCCATGGGAGAATAGCAGTCTGCATTGCTGCGAAAGGTGGATATACACTGTACTAGTGCCGACATTGTGCATGCTCTGTTGCCTGTGGCTATGTGCCTGTGGTTCTGTCAGTGTGATCATGTGATGTATCTGACCCCAGGAATGTGTCAATAAAGTTTCCCCTTCCTGGGACAATGAATTCACGGTGTTCTTATTTCAATTTCCAGGAGTGTATATATATGTTGTGTCAGTATGTCGTTTTGATACTTTTAATCTTTTCACAAATTGATTGAATCAAGGCAATGTTCTTATTTCTCTGTTGCGACCTATCTTTCAAGATAATTTTACGTTAACCGCACCGGATTTGAGTCAAGAGTTACTTGCAGAGGCGGATCTAGGAACATATTTTGGGAGGAGTTCCTCGTGATTTTTTTAGAAATTCCAGAATTGGGGAGGGTAGGGGAGGGGTTGAGACTTGACCTTAATAAGCAGACGAATGACTGACTTTTACTTTCTTAAACTGACATTGGTGGTAGTGGTGGGGAGTTTTTGGCCACTTGAAGATAAAATTCATGAAATTCCGACGCGTTGGGCAGTTAATGTACAAGTGCTTTTCAAAAAGTTCGCTAACAAAGAAGGACTTTCCTCTCATGACGTCGCCTGTATAACGGTTGACCTGCTTCAGGAGAGAAATTTAGTAAAGTAAGAAAACATTTAAATTTACATACGTTGGTATAATTTCTAATTGCATTCTTTTTAGTAAGTGAAAAAATACTTCTTGCATAACATCTATGGGTTCCATTTTATTACAACACATTTCAGTTTTTTGCGTCTCGGACCCCCTGGCTAGGTGCCGCAGATCCCCAGGGGTCCGTGGACTCCACTCTCAGAAGCAATATTTTACAGTTCTTCTTGCAATTCGCTACAATTTTCTAACGTTGTGACTGCACCGTATACAACAGTATCAACCGCGTAGATCTTCCGAAGGTATCCAGCAGGTATGTTGGGAAAAGTAGTATTCCTACAATACTCCTTTGGGGTATGCCCGGAGTTACTTCTACGTATGAAGAATTCCCTCCAGCTGGTCTGATATTTCGTATGCCTTTACTTAGTTCATCAGGAGGCAGTGTATTGTATCGAACGTCTCTAGGAAGTCAAGGAATACGGCATCAATTTTGGGGCCGCTACCTACTGCTTTCTGCGTCTCGTCGGC
The DNA here is from genome assembly GCF_021461385.2 of Schistocerca piceifrons. NCBI lineage: Eukaryota > Metazoa > Arthropoda > Insecta > Orthoptera > Acrididae > Schistocerca > Schistocerca piceifrons. The sequence continues at coordinate 147,698,480 of NC_060149.1, read as the reverse complement.
GAACAGAGCGAACTGGCTATCACACTGTCATTGTTCTCGGAATCCATGCTGATTCCTGCAGAAGAGATTTTCGGTCTCTAGAAATGTCGTAATATGTGAGAACATTACAGATTCCTAAATTATACAACAGACCGACGTTAGAGATATAAGAGTATAGTTTTGTAGATCTACTCGTAAGAGTCACTTCTCCATGGCATTCTTAGGATTTTCAGAGGCTTGTCATGAAAGAAGGATTCATTGTTGGGCTGTAATCAAAGAGACAGAATTCCAGAGAGATGTGACATCGCGACTGGAGTGAAGCAAACTGAAGAAACATCTGCCATAGTTTCATAAGTAAAAAGGAACAAGAATGATATAGGATTAAGACGGATAATGTTTCAAATAACTAAAAATAACGACCAACTGTTAATGTTTAGCGGCTTCACCCAGAAGAGCAATTAGCCCTGGTTATGACGGACTACCTGATACACATCGTCTTCCAACAGTTACTATAACCCACAGATATAAATACTGCAGTCCCAGACGATCTATAGGGGACAACCGGAACATAGAATGGTTCCATTCAAAAGTAATCACCATACATGTCAACAAATTTATCCCACCGGGAGAAGAGACGATCAATTCCTGTTTTGCAGAGCGCGGTCGGCCGCTGACGAATCCACAACCGCACCCATTCTTGCACCTCACAGGCCCCAGCGCTCTAGAGGGGTATGCCAACAACTAGGCCACGCACTGCGGTCGTATATTCGTTTAGTACCGGGTCTTTCCGCTGATGTATGTGCTATATTGTACATTCTGGTAAGTCATTTAGAGAAATCATGAACAATTCCAAATTAGGTTATTCAAACGGCGATTCACATCCGCTGCTACCAACAACGAATGGATTGCCTTAACCAGCGCAGCATCTCGCTCGATAAGAAATCTGTAATTAGTACAAGAAAGAGCGTACGCTTTCGAGTAACACTCTAGGAAATTACATGTTTCTCAGAAGAATTAATGGTGTCCCATGCTACCATGAGATAATATTAGCAGGAAGACAGTCCCAGCCGGACATGTAAGTGACGTTTCGTCTTTCAGCCAAGATGTAGGTAAGGTCAGGTGCGTCCTTCAGATGCTCTCTCCTTCTCTGGATTCAGGTATTTGAATATTTCATGTGTGAATAATAATCATGTTTAACATTTCTCCACTACTGGCCATTAAAATTGCTACACCAAGAAGAAATGCAGATAATAAACTGGTATTCATTCGACAAATATATTATACTAGAACTGACATGTGATTACATTTTCACGCAGTTTGGGTGCATAGATCCTGAGAAATCAGTACCCAGAACAACCACCTCTGACCGTAATAACGGGATTGATACGCCTGGGCATTGAGTCAAACAGAGCTTGGATGCCGTGTACAAGTACAGCTGCCCATGCAGCTTCAACACGATACCACAGTTCATCAAGAGTAGTGACTGGTGTATTGCGACGAGCCAGTTGCTCGGCCACCATTGAGCAGACGTTTTCAATTGGTGAGAGATCTAGAGAATGTGCTGGCCATGGCAGCAATCGAACATTTTGTGTATCCACAAAGGCCCGTACAGGACCTGCAACATGCGGTCGTGCATTATCCTGCTGAGATGTGGGATTTCGCGGGGATCGAATGAAGGGTAGAGCCACGGGTCGTATCACATCTGAAATGTAACGTCCACTGTTCAAAGTGCCGTCAATGCGAACAAAAGGTGACCGAGACGTGTAGCCAATAGCACCCCATACCATCACGCCGGGTGATACGCCAGTATTACGATGACGAATACACGCTTCCAATGTGCGTTCACCGCGATGTTACCAAACACGGATGCGACCATCATGATGCTGTAAACAGAACCTGGATTCATCCGAAAAAATGACGTTTTTCCATTCGTGCACCCAGGTTCGTCGTCGAGTACACCATCGCAGGCGCTCCTGTCTGTGATGCAGCGTCAAGGGTAACAACAGCCACGGTCTCCGAGCTTATAGTCCATGCTGCTGCAAACGTCGTCGTCTCGACTGCTAGTGATACGAGGCCGTTGGGATTCAGCACGGCGTTCCGTATTACCCTCCTGAACCCACCGATTCCATATTCTGCTAACAGTCATTGGATCTCGACCAACGCGAGCAACAATGTCGCGATACGATAAACCGCAATCGCGATAGGCTACAATCCGATCTTTATCAAACTCGGAAACGTGATGGTACGCATTTCTCCTCCTTACACGAGGCATCACAACAACGTTTCACCAGGCAAAGCCAATCAACTGTTGTTTGTGTATGAGAAATCGGTTGGAAACTTTCCTCATGTCAGCACGTTGTAGGTGTCGCCACCGGCGCCAACCTTGTGTGAATGCTCCGAAAAGCTTATCATTTGCACATCACAGCATCTTCTTCCTGTCGGTTAAATTTCGCTTCTGTATCACGTCATCTTCAAATGGTTCAAATGGCTCTGAGCACTATGGGACTTAACATCTATGGTCATCAGTCCCCTAGAACTTAGAACTACTTAAACCTAACTAACCTAAGGACATCAAGCACATCCATGCCCGAGGCAGGATTCGTACCTGCGACCGTAGCGGCCCCTCGGTTCCGGACTGCAGCGCCTATAACCGCACGGTCACCGCGACCGGCACGTCATCTTCGTGGTGTAGCAGTTTTAATGGCCAGTAGTGTATTTCAGTCTTTGTATGTTAGGGGTATTTGTTGTAACTACTCCCACCTGATTTTTCGTGCGTGCTAATGTTTGACAAGGAACCACTTGAGTGCAAGATCACAAGCTCAATCTTTAGTATGGCTCATTTGAAAGTGCTGTGTAAACAATTATGAAAGGAAAAATATTAGCTGCTAATGACTCACCACGTGCATCAGGAGGGCGACGGAAAATGAGTGTCCGGGAGGTGCAGAGATCAACCTTCTATGCGATGTATGTATTACACTTCACAGAATGGACATCGTCGACATTCGAGAAATGTTCAAAACAAACCACCGACTTTCACCATGAACACCGAACGAGAAATGGCGCCCCACAGCGATCACAAAGGTTCGCACCATCAAGATAGAAGGGGAACACCTTGCGAGTTATAAACCGTGAAGGTCGTTCAGCTAGGTACCCACTCTTAAAAAATGCATATACACTGATGTTGGTGTAACGGGGTGGTGAGAACTGATGTAACGTGATAGCATGCAACCGAATGAGAAACAGGTTGTCCTGGAGCTTATCGTGCAACTGGCTATCCATTAAGGCGTAGCTGTAGATAGTGCGATAATATGTTTTATAGGCACGGATAAAACAGACATCTAGAGGCTGCATTTGTCCTGTGGTTCCAGGTCGTATGAAGTGCAATTTCACAGATTTCTCTGGAGGGATACTTTGCTCTGAAGGAACACAGACCAGGAATCAAGCAAAAGCAATTTAAAGCAGTGCTTATACCATAGCTAAAGTTCTGTTATGCCCATTTCCCACTCTTATTTGCTGTGACGCCAAACATTCCTTACTGGCCTCACAAGATCACGCACACGAGAAGGAATAGCAGAGGGCAGGACACTGCCAGCTTCTCACAGCACAATAAATGATTTTCCAACCAATTTATCATCCAGATTAACAGTCGTCATTATTGTATAAGAATGCGTTAAGACATTGATGTTAGTTGATCTTGATACAACTCTCTTGGTATCTTTAAAAATGTTCAAATGTGTGTGAATTCCTAAGGGACCAAACTGCTGAGGTCATCGGTCGCTAGACTTACACACTACTTAAACTAACTTATGCTAAGAACAACACACACACACACACACACACACACACACACACACACATGCCCGAGGGAGGACTCGAACCTACCTCCGGCGGGAGAGGCCGCGCAATCAGTGACATGGCGCCTCTAACCGCGCGGCCACTCCGCGTGGCGTTGGTATCTTTAATTTCCGGGTTTTCTTTCATTCGCATTTCCTCTTGAAATGTCGATTGATTGGAGCTGAAAACAAATTCCTTACTGAACGATGGGATAAGTTTGTTGATCTCATCTATAAATTTTCGCGTCGATTCTGCAGTGTGCTGTGAATAGTCAAGTCGAAGTTTTGTTTGAAATTTCATTATCTTACGTCTTCCAATCCTGTACCACTGTTTGAAGTTATGCAACCATCCATTGCTTCAGTTGGAATCACTGTAGTCTAGTCAAGCGTAATTTTATGTACAAAACTTTTTTTTTACTGTACTGGGGATGATCTTCGATCCGACAGGGTAGCCGAGAGCGCTAACGCGCTGCTTCCTGGACTCGGGTAGGCGCACCGGCCTCGGATCGAATCCGCCCGGCGGATTAACGACGGGGGCAGGTGTGCCGGCCAGCCTGGATGTGGTTTTTAGGCGTTTTTCCACATCCCGCTAGGTGACTACCGGGCTGGTCCCCATGTTCCGCCTCAGTTACACGGCTCGCAGACATCTGATCAGTTTCGCACTATTACATGGATTACACTCGACGCAGACAGTTGGGGTGCACTAATTCCGTCCCGGCGGGGATGGCGGCAGGAAGGGCATCCGGCCACCCCTTAAACATTAACATGCCAAATCCGAGTAACGATGGCTTTGACTGCGGAACAAGGCTCAAGCGATAGAAATACTGGGGATGGTCTTTAATGTACGCAATTACGTTTAGCGCCCACATCTTGGACAACTATGGTTCTTTACTACGTTTCAGTGCAGACGTGATTTGTGAATCTTTTACTAGCAAGGATGATGAACTGCATGGCTCGACATCTGTTTCAGTATCACTTTTATTTGTGAAACACGTAACGTCATCATTGAACTTCTCATGTACATAGTCCGCACAGTCGAGCGTATACGACAGCACACATTCTACAGACTCATCTTGCAGAAACGCTAATATTTCATCTGCCACTTTGTTCTCACTCTGCAAAATTCCTTGGGGTCCTTTCTGACGAACTGTGAACTTCGGAAACTGTTGTTGTAGATATAATGCAGTATTTGCTTTGTTTATCATTGTCATTGCTTAGCTTTGTATAAAAACCACTAGCAGTGTACCACTACTGTGTTTTACTAGTCGACTGAGCAGTTCAACTACGATCCATACCCACATGCTGTGCTCACCATTGGATACCTCCAGGCCCGACACTAGTTGATATTAGCAGCCAATATTGTGGCTGCATGGTAGACAATATGTGGGGCGTCGAATGCCAAACGCCGTACATCATTGCCTTTTTGCGACCTCGCACTCAAGAAGTTTCTTCTGGGTGCCATGTGGAGTGGTAGCACAAAGCGACTTAGTCTTTCTGAACTGTTAGGACACTTAATTGACCATAAATGTTTCAACTTTATCCATGGCGAATATTTGTGGCTCACAGCATTAATTCAGTTTCATCGGTTTGCTGATTTACAGCAGGTTTTGTGCCAGTGCTTTCGTTTCGGTAACCCATCACGTTGTCTGTATTAGTAACTGAGCATTCTATTCTTCCAGTTGATATTAAATGTTTGCGCCTTCAGCGCTTGTTTACCAGACGTGTGGATTAGTTGTAGGAGTACTTTTCTTTGAAAAGATGAGTTTTCTTTTGTCCACATGTCTACCAGGTGTAACCACTAGTCTCTCACACAGCGCACATGTTCTTGTATCATTAACTAACGTATGAAGCAATATACTACATGCACAGTACGCGGCTTTGCCAGTCGAATGAATACCTACATGCAGTGGCAATTTCCTCCCATTTCATTCAAAATCAATTAAAAATATTTATTTGATTTCATGTCTGTCCGTGCCGGCCGGTGTGGCCGTGCGGTTAAAGGCGCTTCAGTCTGGAACCGCGTGACCGCTACGGTCGCAGGTTCGAATCCTGCCTCGGGCATGGATGTGTGTGATGTCCTTAGGTTAGTTAGGTTTAATTAGTTCTAAGTTCTAGGCGACTGATGACCTCAGAAGTTAAGTCGCATAGTGCTCAGAGTCATTTGAACCATGCCTGTCCGTGGTTGAGGATCACCCTTTCTGCTGAACCTATACTAGTCACATAGATATCTTTCCTGTGGTACAGAGAGCACCAACAGACGTGTTAATCATATCTTTTGTGTATCCACTCCAAGCACTGAGGCACGCATTTCCCAACCATTCACATTCCATCGGATATTAATAGCAGTCGTAAACGAGTGGACAGTTTTATGTGCATCAGTTTCTTTCTGTTACTGAACCTCTACGTCATTTATATCATAAATGGGGACCATTAGGTTGATTATCTCTTTCTGTAGTGCTGCGTTAATAAATCCGAAAATGGTTCAAATGGCTCTGAGCACTATGGGACTTAATTTCTAAGGTCATCAATCCTCTAGAACTTAGAACTACTTAAACCTAACTAGCCTAAGGACATCACACACATCCATGTCCGAGGCAGTATTCGAACCTGCGACCGTAGCGGTCGCGCGGTTCCAGGCTGTAGCGCCTAGAACCACCCCGGCTGGCCAATAAATCCGAAACACAGTCTTTTATATTACAGTGCAATCCCAAATCCTTATCTAAATTTCATGATTTTTAATAATTGCTTTATCAGTTGCATGTTATAAATATTTCACCCAGAAAATCCAGCCAGCATTCACTACCAAATAAGGAGGAGGGGGATAGTAGTGTTTAACGTCCCATGAACAGCGAGGTCAGTAGAGACGGAACACAAGCTCGGATTAGGGAAGGGTGGGGAAGTAAATCGGCCGTGCCCTTTCACAGGAACCATCCCGACATTTGCCTGAAACGATTTAGGGAAATTACGGAAAACCTAAATCAGGATGGCCGGAGACGGGTTTGAAGAGTGGTCCATCCGAATGCGAGTCCAGTGTGCTAACCACTGCACCACCTCGCTCAGTACCAAATAACTAAGTACCTTTCATGTCCGTACAACTATTGACTATGTCACAACTGTAAATGACGTGTGTAATGTAATTTGTTAGTTCCAGTACCAGATACATCATAAGCTTCTGACTACATCATATGTATCTGCAGAATATCGATAATTTGTTTTCTCTAAGAACAGTTAGGAATGGAGGCCTTCCACATGATTACGATAGTAATAAACATGTCGAGGATAAAATAATAACTTGCCGTTCATGCTGTTACAGGAACATTATCATTCAAACTTCATACTGTCCTTTTTCGTCTAGTGGACCGATGGCCCAATGAGACACATAATCAGCAATGCATGGAGGGTGAAATCCAGACAGAGGAGGTTCTGCAACATTTTGGTACATGAAATTTCGGTCGTCCAGAGACCGTTGCAGACGGCCGAAGCGGTTAAGGCAACCGTTCACGAGAGACGGTAAATCTGGCTTCGAGTCTCAGTCCAGCACAAATTTTCAACTTTCGCCATTGCATTTCCACAACGCCCTGTGGGGCTGGAAGTCACTAGTTTCCCATCTACACCTGCCCTTCCCTTCCCATTCCTCTATTTCATATACCATGTGTTGGGCCTACCCAGCCGGCTGCTGTGGCCGAGTGGTTCTAGGCACTTCCGTCCGGAACCGCGCTGCTTCTACGGTCGCAGGCTCGAATCCTGCCTCGGGCATGGATGTGTGTGATGTCCTTAGGTTAGTTAGTTCTAGGTCTAGGGGATTGATGACCTCGGATGTTAATTCCCATAGTGCTTCGAGCCATTTGAACCATTTTTTGGGCCTACCCATTCACGTTACAATGAAAATGAACCAGGGTGTTTATTTTAACATTCTTGGTGACCGAACATTCTCCCACATCTTCGTAACGAGTATGTTGCGGATACTCTTGTCTTCTAAGACGACAACAGTCGTGTTAATAGGACTGCAAGAATACGTTGCTAGTGTAACGAACATCCAGGTCTCTCTCACCTCGACTGGCCATTTAAATCACCAGTTTTCATCTGAGAAAACTCCGCCCCGATAGCTGAATGGTCAGTGTGACTGACTGCCGTCCTAAGAGGCCCGGGTTCGATTCCCGGCTGGGTCGGGGATTTTCTCCGCTCAGGGACTGGGTGTTGTGTTGTCTTCATCATCATTTCATCCCCATCCGGGGCGCAGGTCACCCAATGTGGCGTCGAATGTAATAAGACCTGCACCAAGGCGACGAGACCTGCCCCGTAAGGGGCCTCTGGGCCTATAACGCCAAACGCTCATTTCCATTTCCGTATGAGATAGTCTAGATAGTCTGGGACTATCTGGACCAGCGGGTGGAAAGTAGGAGAGAACTTCCCGCAATTTGGTAGCTCTGCCAGACGCAATCATCAGTGTGTGGCTTTAGCTGGACATGGCACACGTAAAGAAGCTCCGAGCTGAGGACACCATTATTGCTAGAGGGGTTGGTTGGTTGGGTTAAGGATTAAAGGGACCAAACTGCAAAGGTCATCGGTTCCTTGTTTCATAAAAACACAGAGCACATTGAAACTATCCGCTAGTCAGGCGAAGCACTAAAATAAAAATTCCGGGGGAAGAAAACGCCCCAAGGTCAATGGTGAGACAACACGGAAAACGGAGCACAGCAACAAAAACAACACAGAGAAGAAAGGCAGAAGGAATTAAAACTGTACAGCAGAGGACTGTGGCTGGCTGATTACGAAAATAATAGGATGAGCCAGCCACCCTGCAACACGTTAAAAACCTCCAGCCTAAAAGATTAGGGTGGAGTCGAAGTACAACACAAAACTAAGTAAAATATACAGCACAAAAGAGGATGACGCAAGAAAATTAGAGGGACCTACAAAAGCCACTTGCTCGAATAAAACTTAAAACACGATCTGCCATAGACACATTGTCACCTAAAAGAGATGATAAATCACCCAGGAGATTAAAAGTTCGCCTGAGGGCGGTTAAAAGAGGACATTCCAACAATATAAGGGCCACCGTCATGTTTGCACCACAGCGACAATAAGGGGGGTCCTCTCCACGCAGCAGATGACCATGCGTCAGCCGCTAGAGGGGTGTTACACGGTATTAACGAGATGTCTTCTGGGCGACAAATTTTTTGTTCGGTGTGCTTATGTGACATAGGGATACGTTAAGAACGTATAAGCAGAATGAGAGAAAAAGCGCCGTACCTGTATGCAGCTGATGGTGTCGAGCAGCGGATTGTGGCGGCGCGCGGGCGGGCGGCGGTAGCGCTTGCACGGGTGGTAGACGATGGTGAGGTCGTCCTTGGCACCCTGCGGCGCCATCGCCGCGTCCGCGTCCACGCTGAACTCGATGGCCGCCGTCGCCGACGCCGACGTCGACGCAGACGTAGACGCCGCCGGCGCCGCAGGGCCCGACATGGCGCCCAGTTCCAAAGCACTACCACCGATCACGGCACGCCTGTAGGCGAACAGAACACATCCACATGTATGACTGACCAGCAACTGACATTAAACAGAAAAATGGAAAAATGGGTTAAGTCGTATTACTCTTCAAACAGAGTGGTAAGGCAAACTTGGAGAACTACCATACAGTTCATTTGTTATCACGTTTTTACAAACTCCTGACTAAAATTATAACAAACCGCTTCACAAGAGAGCTGGATTTGTATCAACCCGTTAAGAGAACGATATTTCAAAAAATGGATCAAATGGCTCTGAGCACTATGGGACTTAACTTCTGAGGTCATCAGTACCCTATAACGTAGAACTACTTAAACCTAACTAACCTAAGGACATCACACACATCCATGCCCGAGGCAGGATTCGAACCTGCGACCGTAGCGGTCGCGCGGTTCCAGACTGAAGCACCTAGAACCGCTCGGCCACACCGGCCGGCGAACGATATTTCGCAAAAGGTTTTTCGGCTATGGATCATATCCAGACTATTCGTCTTCTTCTTGAGAAAGCAACCAAGTACATCATGAGCTTTCATCTCGCCTGTATAGAGTACAGACAATCTTTCGACTCCGTGGAGATTTTGGCAGTCATAACTGTCCTTGGAAATGCCGGGATAAACTCAAGGTGTTGTGGACTGGCAAGACAGCCAATCCACTATGACAGGAAGCCGAAAGGCACGCGTTTAAGCTCACGCAGGCTGGCGTGAGGTCTGGAACAGGACACGGAAATGAGACTAGTAAAAAACGTACGTAGCTTCTGGAATACTTAACTTGAATTCATAATTGGTGAACATCGCTCTTGACGGTACATGTTTTACAGCATCAATAGTAACTGGTAATGACGCCTTGATAGGCCGAAGCAAATGACGTAGCTGAAGGCTAAGCTAACTATCGTCTCGGCAAATGAGAGCGTAATTTGTCAGTGAACCATCGCTAGAAAAGTCGGCTGTCCAACTGGGGCGAGTGCTAGGAAGTCTCTCTAGACCTGCCGTGTGGCGGCGCTCGGTCTGCAATCACTGATAGTGGTGACACGCGGGTGCGACGTATACTAACGGACCGCGGCCGATTTAAAGGCTATCACCTAGCAAGTGTGGTGTCTGGCGGTGACACCACACAAGGTTTATAAAGCCTCTGAAATAAATTTATGAACAAGCAACCCTGTCAGAGTGGATGAAGAACTTATCACCACTTTGACCCAGATCGGCAAAGGAGTTCTCCAAAGTGACACCATCTCTACGAAACTATTCGCCCTTGCATTGGGAGATATTTTCAAATCACCAGGCTGGAATAAAAAATCAATGCCTCATATCTGAACCACCTGCGTTTTGCTGACGATGTTGTGGTCACCAGTGAAGACTTGGAAGAACTAAAGAATATGATGCCTCTACAAATACTGGATTGGAAATGAGCATCAATAAAACGAAACTACTAACCCTCAACAACCAACCACTTACAGTCGGAAACCAGCCTACAGAAGTTGTTGGTGAATACATTTACCTTCTCCACGAAATTAATCTAGGGAAAAACAATCAAAGAACAGAAATTCTAAAGGCTAGGGTTATAATACATGGACCCTACCGGCCTACGGCGGGGAAACTGTGACTCTTAAGGCAAATGTTCGTAAACTACAGCACTCACAACGAGCCATGGAGCGATATATGCTAGGATTGAGCCTCAGGGATAGTATTCTGTCAGAGAACATTAGCAGGAGAACAAAGGTAACAGGCGTCCTAGAGAGACTTGCCACCCTGAAGTGGCAATGGGTCAAAGACGTATCTTTGCAAGATCACAACAGGTGGACCGGTAGAATTTTTCACAGCAGATCATGGGACTACAAGAGAGGCGCTGGAAGACGTCAAAAGATATGGCTTGATGACGTGAAGCTGGTGACTGTAATACGATGGTTCCACGTTACTCAAAATCGAAGACAATGGAAACATACAGAAGCGACTTGCAGCCATTGAAAGAAGAAGAAGAAGAAGAAGAAGAAGAAGTGTGTCTCAATTTGATGTATTATATTTACGTGTTTTCACTGGCTCCGTTGAACCATCTGAGCCACAAGTATTTGGTCATAGGTACGAATTTCACGTTGTAGCGAAAGGGTCTCAATTGTCTTTTGAAAAGAGAACGCTCTTATCACCTCGACTGTCTGAATACACAGACAAACGTGAAAAGCGTTACACCATGCACACCTTACTCGACCGCTAAGAAACTGACAATGCAGTATTTCCATGCTTATGGGTTATGTAGATTAATCGCACATGCAGCTCATCGGGCTCTTTCCTATTTTGAGGAAGGTCGAATCAGTGCCATGAGGGACATAGGAGCATCATAACCTCGTATTGCCTCGTACAGTAGCTGCAATGTTATGACTATAGAACTAGTTGTAATAAGGTGGACTCAGCACAACAGCGATTCTTCTAGAAGAACTATATCACGAGAAGGTAGGATTGGTGGACTGATGCTGAAGACTAGACTGATGACAACAGCTATAATGCGGGCAGAAGATTACAAGCACTGGCACCACGAATCGTCGGGAGCAGATTCGTGGATGCTGGATTGAGATCTTTAGTTTCCATCTGTCCTTTACCGGTGACATCATACCATAGACAAGAGAGATGCTGTAGATCTAGAGTAGCATTCTTTACTGTTCAGCGATGTGTCACAGCTCTGTTTGTGGCGGGCAGGTCGACGCCAATGTGTCCATAGACGACACGGTGGAAGGTCACAGGAAGCAGCGGCTGTCGAGACCCATACCTCTCCAAGTCAGGGAACCATGGTGTGGGGAACAATTGGATATGATATCAGGACTTATTTGGTAATTATCGAAAGTGGCAGAATGCTCGCCAGTAAGTGGTATGAATAATAAACGCTGATGTCATAACCTTCACGACCAAGGTACAAAACGGCATGTTCCAGGAAGGTAAGGTATGACCCTGCACCGCAGTTCATGCCATAAACACTTTGAGGAATCTACAGATCCTTGACTGACTTGCCCGGTGCTCCGATTTGTCATCCATAGAGCATGTCTGATATGCGATGCAAGGACGTTTCGACTCAGGTCTTTCAGTGCTCTGTCAAACTCGTCACGCAGTATCATATCTTGGATGACGATATCCTTCAGAAAACCAGCGCGCATGTTAAGCTCATAGGCCGCAGCGACTATTTTGCAATGACATGTGACTGGCTATGTTCTCCGGAAAACACGTGTCTTAAAAACATGTTCAAATGTGTGTGAAATCTTATGGGACTTAACTACATCTACATCTACATTGATACTCCGCAAGCCACCCAACGGTGTGTGGCGGAGGGCACTTTACGTGCCACTGTCATTACCTCCCTTTCCTGTTCCAGTCGCGTATGGTTCGCGGGAAGAACGACTGTCTGAAAGCCTCCGTGCGCGCTCTAATCTCTCTAATTTTACATTCGTGATCTCCTCGGGAAGTATAAGTAGGGGGAAGCAATATATTCGATACCTCATCCAGAAACGCACCCTCTCGAAACCTGGCGAGCAAGCTACACCGCGATGCAGAGCGCCTCTCTTGCAGAGTCTGCCACTTGAGTTTATTAAACATCTCCGTAACGCTATCACGGTTACCAAATAACCCAGTGACGAAACGCGCCGCTCTTCTTTGGATCTTCTCTATCTCCGCCGTCAACCCGACCTGGTACGGATCCCACACTGATGAGCAATACTCAAGTATAGGTCGAACGAGTGTTTTGTAAGCCACCTCCTTTGTTGATGGACTACATTTTCTAAGCACTCTCCCAATGAATCTCAACCTGGTACCCGCCTTACCAACAATTAGTTTTATATGATCATTCCACTTCAAATCGTTCCGTACGCATACTCCCAGATATTTTACAGAAGTAACTGCTACCAGTGTTTGTTCCGCTATCATATAATCATACAATAAAGGATCCTTCTTTCTATGTATTCGCAATACGTTACATTTGTCTATGTTAAAGGTCAGTTGCCACTCCCTGCACCAAGTGCCTATCCGCTGCAGATCTTCCTGCATTTCGCTACAATTTTCTAATGCTGCAACTTCTCTGTATACTACAGCATCATCCGCGAAAAGCCGCATGGAACTTCCGACACTATCTACTAGGTCATTTATATATATTGTGAAAAGCAATGGTCCCATAACACTCCCCTGTGGGACGCCAGAGGTTACTTTAACGTCTGTAGACGTCTCTCCATTGATAACAACATGCTGTGTTCTGTTTGCTAAAAACTCTTCAATCCAGCCACACAGCTGGTCTGATATTCCGTAGGCTCTTACTTTGTTTATCAGGCGACAGTGCGGAACTGTATCGAACGCCTTCCGGAAGTCAAGAAAAATAGCATCTACCTGGGAGCCTGTATCTAATATTTTCTGGGTCTCATGAACAAATAAGGCGAGTTGGGTCTCACACGATCGCTGTTTCCGGAATCCATGTTGATTCCTACATAGTAGATTCTGGGTTTCCAGAAATGACATGATACGCGAGCAAAAAACATGTTCTAAAATTCTACAAGAGATCGACGTAAGAGATATAGGTCTATAGTTTTGCGCATCTGCTCGACGACCCTTCTTGAAGACTGGGACTATCTGTGCTCTTTTCCAATCATTTGGAACCCTCCGTTCCTCTAGAGACTTGCGGTACACGGCTGTTAGAAGGCTAAGGTCATCAGTCTCTAAGCTTACACACTACTTAAACTAAATTATCCTAAGGACAAACACACACACACACACACACACACACACACACACACACACACACACACACACACACACACACACAGCCATGCCCGAGGGAGGACTCGAACCTCCGGCGGGACCAGCCGCACAGTCTATGACTGCAGCGCCTGAGACCGCTCGGCTAATCCCGCGCGGCTCACGTGTCTTACTTAGGTAGCGCAGGTAAACATAGATTTATCTATATTCTGCTTTTAATCCGCATCTGCATCTATTATCTTCCAAACTACTGTGAAGTGCATGACACAGGGTATTTGTTACTGTATCACGGATTAAGGTTTCTTCAAGTTCCATACGCGTACACAGCGCGGAAGAATTATTGCTTAAGTGCCTTTGCGCGCATTGTAATTAGTCTAACAATGTCTTCGCGGTCGCTAAGGAGCAGAACGCAACGAGCAGCAGTATATTTCTGTATTCCTCAGTGAATACTGTTTCTTGAAACTTTGTAAACAGGCTTTCGCCATATAATTGGCGTCTATTGAAGGTGAAAAGGTGACTGCGTAGAACATAAAACAGTGATGTAGACGAAGTCGAGACGAAAAATTTGGTATGGGACACTTGTGGTTTATCAGATCGGGTTACTACCTCACACTGGCCTACGGAAACCACCTAAGCTACGGCGCGTGCGCGTCACGCGAGATTTTCAATATTCTGTCCCTCTCCTCGCGCTAACTACTAATCCTAGAGAAAAATGAAAATCTTTTTTGTAGGAAATTTAATGTAGTCTACTTTTATACACAAATATGTTTTTGCTGGACATCGCGGTTTCCGAGTTATTCGAGAAAACGTACGAAAGTGAATTTCAAACGCACTCCCACCCCCAGTTACTCCCGCCGTTCAGGATTGTTGATATATTGTTCATAGCAGTCGTTCTCACCACTGTACAAATATTTGCGACAACACGAAATATTTCCCGTATTCGACCTTTTTTTATCTTCATTGATGAGGCTATTACACCACCGGATTAGTCGTGCATTTACAAATTGTAAAACTGACTTTTGTGTAACGTTTACCTCACCATTTTGTGAATTTTCAAAGCATAAATTTAACAATTAAATCTTAATAAGAAAATCTCCGCCCCCTTAGCTGACTGATCAGCCTGTCTGAGTGCCACGCAACGGGCCAGGGTTCGATTCCCGGCCGGGTCGGAGATTCTCTCCGCTCGGGGACTGGATGTTGTGTTGTCCTTATCAGCAGTTCATCATCATCGACACGCAAGTCGCCCAGTGTGGCGTCAACTGTAAGGATTTGAAACTCGGCAGCCGAACTTTCCCAGGTGGGGACACTCTACCATCACTCCCATACGATCATCATCGTTACGATTCTACTGTCCTTGTAAGGGTTAAAAGTTTAGACCGAATTGTAAAAATAATTAGTTTTTGTATAACGTCTACAAAAGTCTGTTTTCTTCCATTACTCTAACGGGAAAGCTTAAATTAATAGTGTTAACGAAAGCCGCGCGGGATTAGCCGAGCGGTCTTGGGCGCTGCAGTCGTGCACTGTGCGGCTGGTCCCGGCGGAGGTTCGAGTCCTCCCTCGGGCATGGGTGTGTGTGTTTGTCCTTAGGATAATTTAGGTTAAGCTTAGGGACTGATGACCTTAGCAGTTAAGTCGCATAAGATTTCACACACATTTGAACATTTTTTTGTTAACGAACTAGTCGATTAAGCCGGTTCAATGAAGAAAAAAGGTCGAATATTGGAAATAATTCTTGTACTCGCCAATTTTTGTACAGTGGTAGTAGAGAGTGCTATGAGCAACATACTGAAAATCTGACTGATGTAGTGAGAGTGGAGATGGGGTGCGTTTGAAGGCCGCTTTTGTAGGTTTCTCTCGAATAATTCGAAAACTATCGCTTCTAGTGAAAACGTATTTCAGCGCAAAAATGAACTAGATTAAATTTCGTGTAAAAAGGTCGTGTTCATTTTTCTCTAGAACTAATAGCTAGCGTGAAGAAAGCGAGCCGGCCGGTGTGGCCGTGCGGTTCTAGGCGCGTCAGTCTGGAACCGAGTGACCGCTACGGTCGCAGGTTCGAATCCTGCCTCGGGCATGGATGTGTGTGATGTCCTTAGGTTGGTTAGGTTTAAGTAGTTCTAAGTTCTAGGGGACTGATGACCACAGATGTTGAGGCCCATAGTGCTCAGAGCCATTTGAACCATTTGAAGAAAGCGAGAGGATATTGATAGTCTTACAAGACGCGCATACTCTGTATCGTAGGTGCTGTTTGTAGGCCAATTTGATGTAGTTCCCCATCTGACAGACCACAAATGTTCCATACGAAAAAATTGTTTGTCTGGACTTCCTATGCACCACTGTAGTGCGTTGTAAACAGTTATCGTTTACATCCTGTAGACAGGCGTCTGCCAGTTTATGGATTTCGGCATATCGGAATCACGAGTGTCATTAAGTTGTGTGTTTGACAATGAGTAATGTCATTCGAAATCCAACATTTTGGTGTAGCACATGTTAGTCATTTATTTTTTTCTTCCTCCGTCTAATATTAATTCCATTATGTACAAAGTGAAAGATACAGTTTTCAGTGTTTTTGTGAAGCGATATTTCGTCACCGGATGCTGTTAACGCGGAAGTTAATAGAGAATCCTCACGTTATGTCCGTCTCTGTCAACTGCGTAAACAGCGTCGCAGATATAATCTGACATTCAGATACAAAATCAGTCTCATTAAGTCAGTAGAATAATTATGAGCCGTATAGCGTGGAGAAGAGAGACTGTTTAAGCTATGCATGTCACCCAATGATGGACGTCGTGCTTCCAGACACCTAGCGAAGCTGCCCAGAGGAGAAAAGCGACGCTGTAAGTGCTAACAGCGTTTTATTTTCCATACTATATCTGATCTAGCCCACCAAGTTATTTGATAATTTTTTCCGGGAACAGGAACGGAGGACGACAGGGCCCTAATTAAGGAACTACCCCGGAATTCACCGTCAGTGGTTTATGGGAGGCACGGAAGGCTTAAATCAAGATGGCTCTTTCGGATAACCGTAATCGCGCTGCCTGGGCCACAATTCCAGCTTTTTATAGCCTCCCCGGCCTGCTCGTCTGAAACAGGATCACGGGCGTGCCTTCCTGCAGATTCGCACGCACTCGGCGCCCGTGCTCGTTAAGAGCCCGGGACGGCCATAACGGACAAACTTCCTTGTGTACTTACCCTCCGGCCTGCTTATCGAGCACGCGTAGCAGCGTGTTAATAACAGCGAGGAATCTCGATACATGTTCATCTCGCCTTTGTATTACAGGTCGTTAAAAATTTCTGCGCAAATTCTGTAAAGTGTTTTGGGAGAATCTGCCGTGACTCGACTGATCCCAGCGTCATTCTCGAGAGCTTTAGGAACATAGTCGTTAATTTCTGGAATGCTCGTCGAATGCTCGGCGCTGCGCTATCTCCATCAGAAACAATACTGAGGTGTGGTTTACTTCCTTGGACGACGCACGCGCCAGACGTGATGTCCTACAAAGTGGGGAGACAGAGACTTACGATGAGGGGCAGCGTTGTAACGTGTTATGCTTAGGTACGGAACTGATGCAGTTATTCATATACTCTGGCTGGCTGAAAACTGGAGCACTCTGCTGTACTCAGGACGAAGAATACAATGTGACCTCTCGCGTTTTCTCGGTATGGTGTGTGTTCAACAGAGTTGTCGCCATTTTTACGAACAATGTTTCTGAGGCCGAACCGGTCATCTTCTTTAAGTGTTGCGAGGTGTGTTGTTATTCGTATACATTAATTATTGATTAACTTTTTATACCTGGGATTCACAGTCATGTAGAACTTTATAAAACACATCATATTTACGCCAGTGACTGTAAACTTTATTTCACGATTGCAATTTCGGCCTTAGGCCATCATCAAGTGAAGCTGAACAATACAGAATGTTTCGTTCGTTGGTAGTTCAGCAACATCCCGTGTGCCTGGCTGTATTTTTCAGCTTCAGTTGATAATGGCCTAAGGCCGAAATTGGTATAGTGAAATAAAGAAAGTGTTACAGTCACTGGCGTGAATATGATGTCTTTTATTGATTATTGACTTTACTCTGTATACACATAAACGTATACAAGGCTTTCAATTTTTTATTTAGGACAATTTGTCCCATAATTAAATCGAAAGTTGTTCCCATCACCGGTCCTGATCAAAATTTTTGGGAGGTTTCCTTTGGTTGTAACGCAAATTCCAAAATATTCTCAATTGGCGCTCTCTTCGCCCTATTACCCCGTCACTAATGATCTAGATGTCGATGGTACGTTAAACCCTAATCTTCCTTCCTTCCTTTCTACAACGTCATTTGGTGTGTGGCTGAAAAGGTCCAGATTCTACAGTGCGTCAGAATTACAAGAGCCCTCTTTGGCTTTATGGTAGAGAAGCCATTTGGTGTGTGGCTGAAAAGGTCCAGAGACTACAGTGGGTCAGAATTATAAGAGCCCTCTTTGACTTTAGGGTAGAGAAGCACTGGCTGTTTTTCAGTTAATAGTGGATAAATGATGTACGTGCTCAATCTTGCATTTAGTATTCCTTTCGTTATCTGATTTATTGCTATGAATTCGGGCGGAATGGCTATCTTTAGGTTTGACATGTTTAGTACGTTGCGACTTAGCCCGGCTTGATTTATTGACTCAGTCCAGCTTGGTATATTCTCCTGTGGTTAAAAGCGTTGGCACTATTGTGACTACGTACACTTTCCCCACGTATTAATTGATTACATTCTTGTAGGGTCTGCAGCCGGATCATAAGCCATCTTGCCACAATATTTCAGTAGTTCATCTGGTCGCGATCTTCAGGTGATATTTAGCAAACAGCATTCTCACCTGTAAGTGGCGGCCAGATGGACCGCTAAAATGTTGCGTCGAGATGACTGATCCGGCTGCAGACTCGACACGAATATAAACAACATCGGTACTGGGCGCGAAACCAAAGTTTAATTTGTATGATATGTTAAACCTGTAGATCGAAGCACCAAAAATACTTATTTCATTGTGGTAGACATACATGAATGTCAAAGTTCATGTTTTCCGTGCTTCATTTTGTAAGTGATGTTGCAGTCAGTTTTCTTTTTCTGTTATTTAGTTTGAGTGGATTATCACTAGTTAATGTTCCTGCACATTTTACAGTATTGGCCAGTTCCACACTATCTCGAATCTGTAAATGACTTATTTTAAGTAATACGTTGTTTTAAGTATTTTCATGTCGACGTGCAACGTCAGTGAGGCCAGTTACTGAACATATTAGCAGTCCAATTTGACGTACTCTACTTTTATTCGGTGGACGTCACGTTCACCAGATAGAGTTATATCAGTTCCCTAATGTCCTCGTGAATTCACTCAGCTAGAATAAGACATGTACCTCTGGAGCCAGCTATAATATGTTGCGACCTGAATGGGAAGGACTTAAATGATTGTCTGATTTACGCCCAATCACCAAGGAAAACGTACTGAACATCACTACAGTTCATTTGAAGGTTATGATGATACATATTTGGTGGCACCCTACGGAAGCATATTTAGTGCCCCGCGAGACATTCTCAGAGACGAACTAAGTTGTGAATGGAAAAATATTTCAATGACTTAATTCAGTGGAATCTACTAAATTACACCACACAGTTCACCTAAATTAGTTAAATCATTATATAAATCTGCTTCTCCAACATACAATAAAGTCGGCCGGGGTGGCCGACCGGTTCTAGACGCTACCGTCTGGAACCGCGTGACCGCTACTGTCGCAGGTTCGAATCCTGCCTCGGGCATGGATGTGATGTCCTTAGGTTAGTTAGGTTTAAGTAGTTCTAAGTTCTAGGGGACTGATGACCACAGAAGTTAAGTCCCATAGTGCTCAGAGCCATTTGAACCATTTTTTTCAAGACACCACACACAACTTCTAAAAGTGCACCACACTAATCTAGTACTCATTTAAATCAACAGTTGTCCTCTTATCGCAGTATAATATACGGGAGGCGTTTAATATGTAACGCAATCCTTTATTTTTCTCGGCCATTTTCGGTGGAAAACATGTGGAATTTGTTGTGGGACATGCTGGAACATTCCCGCTTCAGTCCCTATAGTTTCATGAAGTTCCGATAGGTGGCAGCGCTATACGTAGCCTTCAAAATGGCGTCTGTAACGGATGTGCGTTCCAAGGAGAGAGCTGTCACTTAGTTTCTTTCGACGGAAAACCAGAGCATCGCAGATATTCACAGGCGCATGCAGAATGTCTAGGGAGACCTGCCAGTGAACAGAAGCACGGTGAGTCGTTGAGTGAAGCGTCTGTAATCATCGCAACAAGTCGCGCAAACCTGTCCGATCTCCCGCTTGCCGGCCGGCCACACACAGCCCATTCGAGGCCATCGATTGATCACAAACAAACATCTCGCTCAAACTTCCAGGCAGATTAAAACTGTGTGCCGGACCGAGACTCGAACTCGAGACCTTTGCCTTTCGCAGGCAAGTGCTCTACCAACTGAGCTACCCAAGCACGACTCACGACTGGCAGAAGTAAAGCTGTGAGGACGGGGCGTGAGTCGTGCTTGGGTAGCTCAGTTGGTAGAGCACTTGCCCGCGAAAGGCAAAGGTCCCGAGTTCGAGTCTCGGTACGGCACACAGTTTTAATCTGCCAGGAAGTTTCATATCAGCGCACACTCCGCTGCGGAGTGAAAATCTCATTCTGGAAACATCTCGCTGCTCAGCTGGACGTCTCTGATGGCAGTGCTGACACACTCGTCCTCCATTTGCGGTACTCAAAGGTGGGTGTGCGCCAGGTTCCTCGCTGCCTGACAGAAGACCACAAAGAGCAACGAAGGATGCACTGTGGAATATAGTACGTGCGTGATGGAGTGGCTACTTTGGCTCCGATATCGACCACTGGAGTGGTACCATGCGGACATGCAGGCCCTTCCAGTAAAATGGTACAACGCCGGAACACTGAAGGAAGATTACGTTGAAAAATTGGGTTTTGTACCCAAAAGAGTGGGGAATAACGTGATGTATTGGAATCTTAATGGTTCAAATGGCTCTAAGCACTATGAGACTTAACATCTGAGGTCATCAGTCCCTTGGACTTAGAACTACTTAAACCTAACCAACCTAAGGACATCACACACATCCATGCCCGAGGCAGGATTCGAACCTGCGACCATAGCAGCTGCGCGGTTCCGAACTGAAGCGCCTAAAACCGCTCGGCCACAGCGGCCGGTTGGAATCCTGGATAAAACCAGCCTGCTTCCTGAAAAAAATGTGTTACATTACTTATTGAACGTCCCTCGCATATTTCATTTCTGAGGTGAATTTTGATGATATGAACCCAGGGGAATCCACTTATTTTGATCTATCCTATAAATGTTTAGAATGTTACCTATCGAGGTGACGCAATTGTTAGCACACTGGACTCTCATTCTGTAGGACAGCTGTCCGCAGCTCGTGGTCGTGCGGTAGCGTTCTCGCTTCCCACGCCCTGGTTCCCGAGTTCGATTCCCGGCAGGGTCAGGGATTTTCTCTGCCTCGTGATGACTGGGTGTTGTGTGATGTCCTTAGGTTAGTTAGGTTTAAGTAGTTCTAAGTTCTAGGAGACTGATGACCATAGATGTTAAGTCTCATAGTGCTCAGAGCCATTTGAACTATTTTTTTGTAGGATAGCTGTTCAAGGACCTTTCTGGCAGATTCAGGTTTTCCGTGATTTCCCTAAATCACTTAAACCAAATGATAGGATGGTTCCTTTGAAAAGGCACGGCTGATTTCCTTTCCCATCCTTCCCTAATCTGAACTTATGTTCAGTCACTAATGACCTCGTTGTCAACGGGACGTTAAACATCAATCAACCTTCCCTCCTTTTTGCACAATGTTAAATTTGTGTCGCTGACTCAAAATGTTATAAAACAAAAGATAAAGGGATATAGCCATCGACAGTAGTGTGTTAGGTGGTAAACATTAAGTTGAGTTTGTGTATACTGAAGTGAGCTAATATTACTGATACCTTGGGTAGGAAGTAGATCGTAGATGCTGTGAAACACTTCGCCTCGACGAGATGGAAGGCAGTCAGCTTGGCGTTCCGTTTGGCGTTAACGCCCTACATTTATATTATCACGTGGCACACACAATGCTGAATTCTGAAGTGCCAGAAAGTAGGATTCTAGCCAACTGTTATGTCATTCTCTGGAAGTCTCCAGAAATGTTCATAAGACTGCCACTCCTCGTTACTTCAGTTGTAGGGAATCTTCTACCTGTCATTCACTTGAGTGTCCAAATAAAACTAAAGATTTAATGGAGATGTTTTTGCTATTCAGAAGAGACCCACTCCTGCATTCCTACATGCTGTCTTGAATAATTGATAGAAATATCGTCTGCATTATGCTTAAGGTTACAAGGTTCTCGGTGAATGTCTTCTGTTTGAACCTCCTAGGTCCCTGACCACACGTTTTTGGAAATTTCTGGTAAGGTCTTACGGGACCAAACTCCTGAGGTCATCGGTTCCTAAGCCTACACACTACGTAATCTAACTTAAACTAACTAACGCTATGGACAACACACATACCCATGCCCGAGGGAGGACTCGAACCTCCTACGGGGGGAGCCGCACGGACTGTGACAAGGCGCCCCAGACCGCGCTGCTACCCTCACTTTGCCGCTGAACATTCGGCCTTCCGTGCTATAGACTGTGGGATTAATACTATAAGGTACAGTGGATCGTGTTCGTAATGTGTTCTCACTCCTGATTGCTGTTATATTGGTAAATAGTCAGTTGGCTGCTTAGCGCTCAGTTTCACTTGATACTCTCCCTATCTTGGTGGTTTCCACGCTAACATTGCTCTACCTGACAAATGAAACCGGGACAGGAAGTCGTCGTTTAAGTGCAGGCACATTAACAGCTTAACACAGAGTAGTGTCTA
Source organism: Schistocerca piceifrons (assembly GCF_021461385.2). Taxonomy (NCBI): domain Eukaryota; kingdom Metazoa; phylum Arthropoda; class Insecta; order Orthoptera; family Acrididae; genus Schistocerca; species Schistocerca piceifrons. The sequence goes on along the minus strand of NC_060149.1, from coordinate 147,675,535 downwards.
CTATCATGAGAGAGCATAATGAGAATTTGATGACGGTGAGCGACCAAGTAACAGAACTAATTTGCATTTTCTGTTTTTTGTTCAGAAGATATACATAGTCTGGAGTATGAGGCTCCCAACTGTGCGAAATTTTCACAGCTGCTAACAGAGCCTAACAGCACACGGAGTATACTAAAGTATTCACAAATCAGAAATTGTCAATGAGAAGCGTAATGACGTCGTTACAGAACACCGTGCTGTCACAGATGTGCAGAGAAATTTTTAACTTGTAAAGCACTCTCACTGTAAAAACAACTGCTTGTAAGTTTGAAGGAAGAGTGAAGGGTCATGATTGGTATTTGTTTATAGAAGACAACTACTTCAACTTAGGCCTATCCGCCTGCGAGGATGCGCTTTCTTTGGAGACTACAAAGCGTTAGTGTAGGGGTGTTCGAAGATTAAAAATGTCTTAATGAACATAAACGCAATATTCTTCCTTGTGCTGGAAGGTTCCACCACCTATTTTCTAAGCCATTTGAACCATTTTATTCGAGCATAGCGAGGTTTTTGTCTTTCTTCCCTTGTTTTTATGCGCAGATGGGAAGACTGCAGCACTGGAAGATTTAGGCGAGGGCTTTCTGGTTCCCTAAGGCGGGCTTTGCGTTCCACAGCCTGAGTACGACCATCAGGCTTATCAGACGGACAAGATCTGGCGGCTTCAGACATGTCTCTTATGCTCCGTTCAGCTTCAATCCCGTGTATATCTTTTAATAACTATGGCAGTTCATTATGTGACTATGTACGTATGTATGTATTAAACCGGGGACCTAGAAACGACAGAGAGGCTTCACCCCGCCGTAGCCCTCAGTGGTTCACAACCCTACAACAGGCCACAGCAGTCCACCCACCCCACCGCCGCCCCACACAGAACCCAGGGTTACTGTGCGGTTCGGCCCCCAATGGACCCCCGGTAACGTCTCATACCAGACGAGTGTAACCCCAAATGTTAACGTGGTAGAATAATTATGGTGTACGCGTACGTGGAAATGGTGTTTGTGCAGCAATCGGCGACACAGTGTAACTAAGGTGGAATAGGGGATACCATCCCGCATTCGCCGAGGTAGATGGAAAACCGCCTTAAAAACCATCCATAGGCTGGCCGGCACCACGGACATCGAAATTGATCCGCCGGGCGGATTCGTGCCAGGGACCGGCACGCCTTCCCGCACGGGAAGCAGCGCGTTAGACCGTGCGGCTACCCGGGCGTGCTTTATGTGACTAACTATTTCCTTCTCTCTTCCTGTTGGGAAGCTGCAGTAATATGAGCTACGTTAGAGTCTGTGCGCCTGATCGTTCCAGTATGAAGTCTTATACGTTTATTCACCTGCATTAATGAGAAAAAGTATGTGCAGATCTTTTTCTTGTCGTAACTACGCTGGTATCCAGAATTAAAGCAACAAACGGAAATTTTGCAAGGTTGCGTTTATTTTGCCACAAAAGAGTACAGACAGGTGATAGTAACGTAGCAACAATGTAAAGGATACAGGATGTAAACAACTGCAACATGCATAACGGCCGACCGGGGAGGCCGAGCGGTTCTAGGTGCTACAGTGTGGAACCGCGTGACCGCTACGGTCGCAGGTTCGAATCCTGCCTCGGGCATGGATGTGTGTGATGTCCTTAGGTTAGTTAGGTTAAATTAGTTCTAAGTTCTAGGGGACAGATGACCTTAGAAGTTAAGTCCCATAGTGGTCAGAGCCATTTTGAACCATGCATAACGGTAAACGAAAATGTTCATTTTTTCCAACGTAACGGGTTTTGCACGCACATTACGACAACTGTTTAATGTGCTCAATATGGGGTGTGACCATCTGTGGCAGCAATACAGGCCTGACAATGACGGGGAATGCTGTGAAGGATGTCACCAGTCTCATGTTGAGGCAATAACTCCCATTCTTCCTTCAGAGCTGCGCGCAAATTATGGAGAGTGGTTGGTAGATGTTGACGTGATTCAACACGTCTCTCTAGTGCATCCCTGACATACTGTATGGGATTCACACTGGGGAAGCGAGTAGGCCACTACATGCTTGCGATATCTTCCATTTCCAATAAAATATCAACCACCCGTGCTATGAGGGTGAGCTAATCGTCCATCGTTACGAAGTCTCGGCCCAATGCACCTCTCAACAAGCGCACATGTGACCCCAAGATCTCTTCAAGATACCTGTCAGCAGCTGAACCTCGCTGATTCACTCATACAATTTCATGAAGAGGTATTCGAGTGGGCCCTGCCCACACCGTTAGGGATCCTCCACGATACCGGTGTTTTTCCAGAATGTTTGGGTTCCGAAATCCTGTTCCACGTTCCCTCCGGACGTGAATCCGTCGAGAATCATTTACCAGACCAAAGCGGGACTCGTCTGTGAAAAGAACGTTGGCCTACTGTTCGACCGTCCAGGTAGCATGTTCTAGACGTTCCCTTCTCTGAAGAAGAGTCAGAGGTACACATACAGCAGGTCTCCGACAATAAAGGCCACTCGGCCGGCGTCTTCTGTACACCGTTTGAGCCGCGCGGTCTAAGGGCGCCTTGTCACGTTCCGTGTGGCTCGCCCCGTCGTAGGTACGAGTTCTCCCTCAGGCATGGGTGTGTGTGTTGTCCGTAGCGTAAGTTAGTTTGAGTTGGATTAAGTAGTGTGTAGGCTTAGGGACCGATGACCTCAGCAGTTTGGTCCCATAAGACCTTACCACAAATTTCCAATTTCCAATTTTACCCTGTTTGTCTCGATACAATACGTCCAGTGGATGAAGCAAGGTCAGATGCCAGTTGCCGTGCTGTGCTGAGGCGGCACCGTCGTGCCCTTACAACCAAATAACGGTTCTCTCTCTCGGACGCCACGCATGGTCGTCCATGCCCTGGTCTTCGGAATACAGTTTCGATCTCTATAAACTGTCGCCACATACTAGAAGCAACAGAACGATTCACATTGAGCCATCGGGCCACACCAGTTTCCGACTGTACTGCTTACATTGTTCCTATGGCCCTCCACCGCAGAGAGTCCGGGAGGCGCCTTCTCTGGGCCGTACTGCATCGTCTGTGAATGTGTACACAGCAACTGTGGATGGGGGGACTATATGGGAAACACTACCCCCTTTGATAGGTGCCCTGACGTCATCGTTGGCTTGGTTGTCCGTTGACCAGAATGCGCTACCTTCCGTGCAGAACACGATCGTACGGACATCTGTTGACAGTGTAATATATGATTGTATCGTTTATTAGACAGAGGACGATAAAAAAGTGCTTTGTTACTTTAATTTTGGACACCAGTATAGTTGTCATCGTCTGAGTGGATGCACTGGTCATTAGAGTACGTTGCTTCGGAACTAAGGTGATTAACTTCGCTAAAATAGGGAGCTAAATGGCCTTGAGTGACAATATCTACGGCTTTTATACTGGTACTACAGTGGTGCCCCGTTGCTTTGTGGCTGTATTAGCAATGACGATCCATTCACTATGTTGTTTGTAGAATTTCACCCTATTCCCATTTCCTTGTTCATTATTAGACTCAGTCCTTCATAACCCATATTTGTTTCTTTGTAACACCTGTACTCACCTGACCAGAAATTCTGTTCTTTCTGCCACCACACTTCGCTAATGCTCAATAAATTAAACATCGACCTATCTATTCCTCTTTTCAAGTTCACTAACCTACTGGTGCGAATGAAGAATATATCATTCCACCCTCTGATCCGTAGAAGAATAGCCTTTTTCATAATGAAATTCCCATGTGGAGTATCCGCCCAGAGATTCAAATGAGAGAACTATTTTAACTCCGAAATATTCTACTCAAGAGGATGCCATCATCCCTAAACAAGCGGTAGCACAGTATGTTATCGTGGAGAATAGCAGCTCTAGTTTTCTCTGTTACCTTCAGCCTTGCTGTGCTACCAACAGCGCCTAACGTTACAACGCGAGATCAGTCAATCATCCAGATTGTTGAAAAGATAGTTCCACCTACAATATGGCTATCTGTATGTGTTAAATTAGCAGTCAGTATTACATATGTATTTTTCTTAACTATGACTTCGGCTCATAGCGCACGCACGGAAGTTTCAGCATCGTAGGTTAATGACTCATGCTTAAGCCCGCAGTGAACTACTTAATTCAACCCAAAAAGAAATTTCATTTACCCATGTCTGTTGAATTGGGAATATTAGGACCATAAAATGGAATATTCTGCAGTGAATACAACGGGACGTTATAGTCCTTTGACAGCTAATACATAAAATCTATTGTGAAAAGAGTCAAGATTTCGCTGACCGATTATTGACTTTATTGGAAACTTTTTCGCTCTTTGCATTTGAACGTCTGAAGTTTTCGTTTAATCAATCGAAGCTAAAGCAATAATTCCTAAACAACCTGTTTCAAAGCTATGGATCTATCAACTAATTCTAGGTATAACAGTAAAATTTAAGCAACAACACAGTTCACATACAATTTATTGACTTCAGATCAATTATTTCGGTTAGTGCGACTAATAACTCCCTGTGGAAGTTGCTTCCAACAAAAGTGGAAAGCGATCTAAGCTGCGAAACGTACGCTGAATCACTCAAAAAAGGATTGCATTTATATTAAATCTTAGAAGAAAATCATACCAAATGATTCGAGCGCATCGATAATGATTATTTCCGATAATCTGCTGTGACCTCGGCTGTCATCACTTATACGTATACACTCCTGGAAATGGAAAAAAGAACACATTGACACCGGTGTGTCAGACCCACCACACTTGCTCCGGACACTGCGAGAGGGCTGTACAAGCAATGATCACACGCACGGCACAGCGGACACACCAGGAACCGCGGTGTTGGCCGTCGAATGGCGCTAGCTGCGCAACATTTGTGCACCGCCGCCGTCAGTGTCAGCCAGTTTGCCGTGGCATACGGAGCTCCATCGCAGTCTTTAACACTGGTAGCATGCCGCGACAGCGTGGACGTGAACCGTATGTGCAGTTGACGGACTTTGAGCGAGGGCGTATAGTGGGCATGCGGGAGGCCGGGTGGACGTACCGCCGAATTGCTCAACACGTGGGGCGTGAGGTCTCCACAGTACATCGATGTTGTTGCCAGTGGTCGGCGGAAGGTGCACGTGGCCGTCGACCTGGGACCGGACCGCAGCGACGCATGGATGCACGCCAAGACCGTAGGATCCTACGCAGTGCCGTAGGGGACCGCACCGCCACTTCCCAGCAAATTAGGGACACTGTTGCTCCTGGGGTATCGGCGAGGACCATTCGCAACCGTCTCCATGAAGCTGGGCTACGGTCCCGCACACCGTTAGGCCGTCTTCCGCTCACGCCCCAACATCGTGCAGTCCGCCTCCAGTGGTGTCGCGACAGGCGAGAATGGAGGGACGAATGGAGACGTGTCGTCTTCAGCGATGGGAGTCGCTTCTGCCTTGGTGCCAATGATGGTCGTATGCGTGTTTGGCGCCGTGCAGGTGAGCGCCACAATCAGGACTGCATACGACCGAGGCACACAGGGCCAACACCCGGCATCATGGTGTGGGGAGCGATCTCCTACACTGGCCGTACACCACTGGTGATCGTCGAGGGGACACTGAATAGTGCACGGTACATCCAAACCGTCATCGAACCCATCGTTCTACCATTCCTAGACCGGCAAGGGAACTTGCTGTTCCAACAGGACAATGCACGTCCGCATGTATCCCGTGCCACCCAACGTGCTCTAGAAGGTGTAAGTCAACTACCCTGGCCAGCAAGATCTCCGGATATGTCCCCCATTGAGCATGTTTGGGACTGGATGAAGCGTCGTCTCACGCGGTCTGCACGTCCAGCACGAACGCTGGTCCAACTGAGGCGCCAGGTGGAAATGGCATGGCAAGCCGTTCCACAGGACTACATCCAGCATCTCTACGATCGTCTCCATGGGAGAATAGCAGCCTGCATTGCTGCGAAAGGTGGATATACACTGTACTAGTGCCGACATTGTGCATGCTCTGTTGCCTGTGTCTATGTGCCTGTGGTTCTGTCAGTGTGATCATGTGACGTATCTGACCCCAGGAATGTGTCAATAAAGTTTCCCCTTCCTGGGACAATGAATTCACGGTGTTCTTATTTCAATTTCCAGGAGTGTATTTATGTTCAATACATGATTTATCAAGATCCCAGTGTAGTGATGATGGGGCACTAAAATGATCTATTAATGTAATATACAGTGCGAGACGGCCAAGTGGTAAGACACTCGACTGGGGGGACGGCGGTTCAGATCCCTGTCCAGCCATCCAGACTTAGGTTTCCAGTGTTTTCCCTAAATAGTTTAAGACGAATGCCGGGGTAGTACCTTTGAAAAGGACGCGGTCGATTTCCTTCCCCAATCGGAAATTGGGTTCCATCTCTAATAACCTCGCCATAGATGGGACGTTCACCCTAACTTTCCTTCCTTAATTTTTATTTACGTAACAGGGAAGGCAAAAAGCGAATGGTCGACTTCGGTTTACTGAGCTAATTTTAGGACAACGCAGCTTACCAATAAAGGAGAGCGCGTGTAGAACACTAATGCGCCCATTCTTGAGTACTGCTCGAATGTCTGGCATCCCCTTCAGGTCGGGTTAGAGGAAAACATCGAAGCAGTTTAGAGGCGTGCTGCTAGATTTGTTGGCGGCAGCTTCTATTAATATGTGAATTCAAATGGGAATTGCTGGAGAGAGAGACTGCGTTCTTTTCGCGAAACACTATTGAGAAAATTTAGAGAATCGGCATTTGCAGCTGGCTGCGGAACGATTCTATTACCGCCAACGTAGGTTTCGCGTGAGGACCACGAAGGCTAAGATAATGGAAACTGGAGCTTGTACCGGGGCATGTAGACTGTCGTATTTCCCTCCTTCTATTTGCGAGTGGAATAGGAAAGGAAATAACTAGCAGTGGTACAAGGTACCCTCCGCCATGCACCATAACATGGCTTTCGGAGTATTTGTCCAGATATAAATTTTGTATGAGCAGTTGATTATGACTGCCTTGGCAATTTACACTATCGTGATTGCATCAAAATGTCAGTGAATGGTTTATGATGGGCAGCGGATATTTGTACACCAGTTATTCGCCAGTATTTTGTTTTGACAATGGAACTACCCAGAACTTCATAGCAATACAACACAATATTACAACAGCCAAGATTAGTTTACAAAGATACCAATCACATTACGGGTCAACAAGTAGACAGTATGTTTTGAATGACTCACAATTTTTCGTTTTCTTTCACTGTGGTAGGTATGAATAGTGAACTGAAAAAACCCTTGTATTCAAACCGAGCAAAAAAGTAAAATAGAATGCGCAGAAGATTGAAGATAACGACTCTCCAGTGACAACTGTAGCTGTATAGCGTAGGAGTTTCTTTCTTAACCGGAGCGCATAGTTGTCCACTCTCTTCAGAACTGTGACGCTGGACAAACGGCTGTCGGACACCACTCTCTCTCTCTCTCTCTCTCTCTCTCTCTCTCTCTCTCTCTCTCTCTCACACACACACACACACACACAGACACAGACACACACACACACACACACACACACACACACACACACACACACGCACGCGCGCATCGTACAGCTGGCTATAAAAAATATACGGAAATTCGTATGTCCCATAATACACTCCTGGAAATGGAAAAAAGAACACATTGACACCGGTGTGTCAGACCCACCATACTTGCTCCGGACACTGCGAGAGGGCTGTACAAGCAATGATCACACGCACGGCACAGCGGACACACCAGGAACCGCGGTCTTGGCCGTCGAATGGCGCTAGCTGCGCAGCATTTGTGCACCGCCGCCGTCAGTGTCAGCCAGTTTGCCGTGGCATACGGAGCTCCATCGCAGTCTTTAACACTGGTAGCATGCCGCGACAGCGTGGACGTGAACCGTATGTGCAGTTGACGGACTTTGAGCGAGGGCGCATAGTGGGCATGCGGGAGGCCGGGTGGACGTACCGCCGAATTGCTCAACACGTGGGGCGTGAGGTCTCCACAGTACATCGATGTTGTCGCCAGTGGTCGGCGGAAGGTGCACGTGCCCGTCGACCTGGGACCGGACCGCAGCGACGCACGGATGCACGCCAAGACCGTAGGATCCTACGCAGTGCCGTAGGGGACCGCACCGCCACTTCCCTGCAAATTAGGGACACTGTTGCTCCTGGGGTATCGGCGAGGACCATTCGCAACCGTCTCCATGAAGCTGGGCTACGGTCCCGCACACCGTTAGGCCGTCTTCCGCTCACGCCCCAACATCATGCACCCCGCCTCCAGTGGTGTCGCGACAGGCGTGAATGGAGGGACGAATGGAGACGTGTCGTCTTCAGCGATGAGAGTCGCTTCTGCCTTGGTGCCAATGATGGTCGTATGCGTGTTTGGCGCCGTGCAGGTGAGCGCCACAATCAGGACTGCATACGACCGAGGCACACAGGGCCAACACCCGGCATCATGGTGTGGGGAGCGATCTCCTACAGTGGCCGTACACCACTGGTGATCGTCGAGGGGACACTGAATAGTGCACGGTACATCCAAACCGTCATCGAACCCATCGTTCTACCATTCCTAGACCGGCAAGGGAACTTGCTGTTCCAACAGGACAATGCACGTCCGCATGTATCCCGTGCCACCCAACGTGCTCTAGAAGGTGTAAGTCAACTACCCTGGCCAGCAAGATCTCCGGATCTGTCCCCCATTGAGCATGTTTGGGACTGGATGAAGCGTCGTCTCACGCGGTCTGCACGTCCAGCACGAACGCTGGTCCATCTGAGGCGCCAGGTGGAAATGGCATGGCAAGCCGTTCCACAGGACTACATCCAGCATCTCTACGATCGTCTCCATGGGAGAATAGCAGCCTGCATTGCTGCGAAAGGTGGATATACACTGTACTAGTGCCGACATTGTGCATGCTCTGTTGCCTGTGTCTATGTGTCTGTGGTTCTGTCAGTGTGATCATGTGATGTATCTGACCCCAGGAATGTGTCAATAAAGTTTCCCCTTCCTGGGACAATGAATTCACGGTGTTCTTATTTCAATTTCCAGGAGTGTACAACACCTGGGTAAAGAAAAGGACACTTGAGTTTCATTTTTCGTTGCCATGGAGGTCATCAGAGACAGAGAAATACCGCAGTACGTCAAGAATAGCGGAGGAAAGTCTCCAAGGCGTTTTTCAGAGAACCATCCTGCTGTAACCGACAGAAATAAACTCTTCTAGGGTTACAGTACGTCCTGGTCATCAAACATTTCAACTTACAGCGCCGTATCCTTGTATCCGGGATAATTTGAAGTCCAGAAGAAAATAGGTGGAGTAGAAGGAACTGACATCTAAAGTTCGAAAACTACTACGTCTGTCACAGCTTGCGTCAGAAGCTCGTGGTCTTATGGTTAGCGTGCTGACTCTCAATCACAGGGCCCCGCTTTCGATTCTCTGCCGGAAGTGAGTGTCTGTGTTGTCCTCATTACAATTTCATCATCATCGACGCGTGCGTCGCCGAAGTGGAGTAAAATAAGAAGACTTGCACCCGGCGGCTAAGCACCTCGGAAGGCGTCTCCCGACCAAAAATGCCGTACGCAGACTATCACAGAATGTGATCTGAGGCACTTTATAATAACGTGGGCAGATTCAGAATTTTCAACATCATAGACGCCACGGTAGAACAGATCCCCCGCGTCTATCACTTGCATTGGCGCGCAACTAACGGTCATCGACTCGTGCTAGTACAGCAGGGCGAGACGAATGCTGCCGAGTCCAGCGAAGTGTAGCGATGTCGTAACAGAGACCAGAGACAGTGGTGGTGAGAGGACGCTGGCGTGGCGTAGCTGGCTATGATCTGCTTGGGGTAGCTGCATCAAGCGAACTGATGTCCGCCTACTCTACGACCTGTATATTCCCATCTTCGTAGTTCGCCATATGCCAGACTTGCGTGGCCGGTGATCATGTGGCATACTTGTCGCCGAGCCTCTAAACCTACGAACATTGTACAAGTCATTGCCTTTTACACCACATGTGCAAAAACGGAAGCAAAACACGACCAAGATGATGAATGTACTCATCCCGTTATTCATCAACGAGAATCTAAGTGCGAAGACCAAAAACCAATCCTGTCAGCCAATGGTGCGACCCAAGCTACTGTACGGCCGTGCACCATGGAGCGTTACTTATGATACCAACATTTGTTTATTACAACCGATCTATAACCGGTGCCTGCGATGAACATTGGGGTGCCAAGAGGGACTCCAACAAGGGATATCAATGCAACTCTCCTGAAAGATAAAATTGCAGACGACGGCAACAAGCTCTTCATAAAGGTTGACCTCCTACGAGACGAAATCCACTATCTCCGCCTAGTTTGCACTGTCCATCCCCGAAGATGACATAAATATAAGATGCCTCCGGCCTCGGTCCGTTGACACCCACGGTAGAATCGTCAACTTACCGCGCTAATGATACTGCGATTTCACACGCTCATCGAATCAACTATCTACTGCATCTTACTCGAACCTGATACGCAACCTAGGAACAATGTTCTCTCTTTTGAGGAACTAAGGACACCTGTGTGCCCCAGTTTCCTCACAATGTGTAAATAAAAAAAATGAATAAATATACATGTCTATGTGTACCTTATATCTAAAAAGAGGAAACTCTCGAAGGGAGTCAGCCTTGCGGCCCTGCCATCCACAAAGATTACTGAAAACAAAAGCAAAACAAAAGAACACGAAACCTACAATGTTTCCAGTCTCTGCTATCTCTCAGTCCACAGGTGGCGAAGATAAATATAAGACATCCCAAAATTCGCGTAAGTTATTTAGGAAACGAATGAATAATCTGAAGAAAGATTGTTACACGGGGATGGGATCTGAAAACCATTACTTCCGATTACGAAATTAACCACTGCATCGGATCGCTCAGTAGCGCTTTAGTGAGGCGATAATGTTGATCATTCATGCGCTGTAAGTTTTGTTTCTTATTATAACACGGTACTGTAATCTGAAAAATGTGACGTACTAGAAAACCCTTTCTACCAATTTCACAGCAAATCCTAAGAAGTTCTGGTCTTATGTTAATTCACTAAACGGATCGAAGTTATCTGTCCAGACACACTGTAACAATAACAGCATTGAAACAGAGCATGACACAGAAAGAACCGAAATACTAAAAGTCTTTTTACGAAACTGTTTCACAGAGGGAGGTCTCCCTGAGGTTCCTGCTTCGGATCGTCGGACGAATGACAAAATGACAGACATCGAAATAAGTGACCGACGGATAGAAAAGCGACTGAAATCGCTCAACAGAAGATAGGCTACTGGATCTGGCGAGATACCAGTTCGATTCTACACAGGGTATGGTGAAAAACTTCCCCCTCTTGTAGCAGCAGTACACCGTATGTCTCTAGAGGAGCGAAGCTTTCCTAATCATTGGAAAACAGGTTATTTCCGTTCTCAAACAGCGTCGTCGAACTGACGCAGACAACTGTAGGCCTGTATGTCTGAAGTCGGTCTGTTGTAGAATTTTGAACATATTTTATGCTCGCTTATTGTGACATTTTTGGTGGCCGAAAATCTCCTCTGTAGCAACCAACATGATTTCCGAAGACAACGATCGTATGAAACCCTGCTCGATCTGTTCGTTCACGAGACCCGGAAAGTAGTAGATAACGGCGCCCTGGTAGATGCCGTGTTCTTTGCCTTTCGGAAGGCATTCGATACCGTTCCACACTGCCACCTAATGAACAAAATACGGGCGTACGGCGTGTCAGATGAACTGTGTGACTGGATTAAAGATTTTCCAGCAAACACAACATAGCTTGTCATACACATACTATCGCTGAAAAGTCTTCGAACATTAGTGATGTTGAGGAAAAAATGCAAATTGGAACCAAAAATGTTCGAAATACCCTTAAGTCTTTTATTAAAACTAAATACATGCAGTCAAATTTTATTCTGCTCAAAGTAGCCTCCTTTGGCTTTAATCACTGCTCTGCAGACGCGAGGCATTCTAGGTGTCAGCTGCATCGGGATTTCCTCGGTGATATGCTGCCATTCCTCTTGCAGTTTAGTTCAGAGATGATGAACGTTGGTAAGAGTCCTTGACTTAATTGTTCTATTCAAGTGATCCCAAAAGCAATTCAGTAGAATTGAAGTCGGGGGATTGGGGCTGCCAGATCATGTTTTTCAGTTCCTTCTTTTTTTGCTGGCCAGAGTGGCCGAGCGGTTCTAGGCGCTACAGTCTGGGACCGCGCGATCGCTACGGTCGCAGGATCGAATTCTGCCTCGGGCATGGATGTGTGTGATGTCCGTAGGTTAGTTTGGTTTAAGTAGTTCTAAGTTCTAGGGGATTGATGACCTCAGAAGTTAAGTCCCATAGTGCTCAGAGCCATTTGAACCATTTGAACCTTCTTTTTTTCTAAATTTGCCAAATACGCAGTTTTGAAGCGTGTTTAGGGTCGTTGTCTTGCTGGAGGACGAATCCATTGCCAATCAAACGTCTTCCACATGGCTTTGTATTATACAGTAGACTGCATGGTAGCCCTCTTTCTTCATTGTCTCTACCGCCTCCAAAACATCCCCATACCATGAGGGAACCCGTTCCATGCTTTAATGTTGGAGATACTCACCTGGCAACCGGCGAACAGACTTACATTGCTTTGTGTCAAAGACCTCAAATTTGGATTCGTCAGTGAAAAGTACCTTTTCAGATTGATTTACTGTCCAACTTTCATGTTGTCTTCCTCAGTGTAGCCTCTTCTGCCTATTAATAGCCGTCAGTAATGGTTTCTTAGCTGCCTCACCCCCGTTAAGAGTCACTGCCTGAAAACGTCTTTTCACAGTACTTACACTTTCCAGCTTTTCTCTATTATTCTGCTGCTAAAACTGGCGCGGTTTTGAAGCGATCACGTGTACTTGTGACTACTATATATTTGTTATCACTTTTTGATGTGACTTTTGGCCCACCCTTTCGACGTCGGACCATATTCTGGCCAGTATCCGCATGCCTCTGCAAGGTATAATGGACAAATCCAACGGAAATATGTTCCTGACGTTCTATTTGTCGCACTGTAAGACTGGGTGCACCTAAAGGCACAACTGCAGAACGTTTTTCTGTTGAAAGGTACTTTCTTCGTCCCGTTACCGATGTTAACACTGAGCACTCACTGCAGTTCACTCTTTGATATCTCGTGTATAACTATATACTTCTTTCTTACCTGTAATCGTGTTTACAGATTTGTTGACGTCCTATGAACGCCATCTAGTGAGGAAAGATACTATGCCACCACAATACAAAATTAGCAGCATACAGTGCTTGTAACCCGAATGGCATAACAATGGAAGTTATGTTTTGAACGATTTCGTTTTTAAAAACGTGGAACACTACTCTTAAACGTTATATTGAACATGACACTGTGGAAACAGTATAGTTAATTCGTATTTGAATCTGATAACTAGCTTTTTGTATCTTACTTTCAGGGCATTCGAAAATTTTTGAGCGGTAATATATATATAAATGACATAGTAGATAACACCGTAAGTTCCATGCAGCTTATCGGGGATGATGCTGTTGTATACAGAGAAGTTTCGACTCTAGAAAATGGTAGCGAAATCCAGGAAGACCAGCAGAGGATCGACGCCAGGTACAGGGAATGACAATTGACCCTAAAAATAAGCAAATATAACGTACTGCTAGTACATAGACAGAAGAACCCTTTATTGTATGATTACGCAATTGGAGAATAATCACTGGAAGCAGTTACTTTCATAATATACCTACGAGTAAGCTGAGGAGTGATCTGAAGTGGCACAACCACATAAAATTAATCGTGAGTAAGGCGGATTCGAGATTCGGATTGTTTGGAAAAATCGTTAGGAAATGTAGCCCACGAACAAAGGAATAATCTTACAAAACCGTCGTTCGATCAGTACTTGAATATTGCTCGTCAGTTGGGGATCCAGAAAGGACTGATGCAGAAAATAGAGAAGATCCGAAGAAGAGCAGCACGTTTCATTACAGATTCATTTAGTAAGTGCGAAAGCGTCACGAGATTTTCCATCCACTCCAGTGCCAGAAGCTGCAAGAGAGGCGTTCTGCATCGCGGTATGATCTAGTGTTAAAGTTCTGAGAGCATACGTTCCTAGAAAAGTCAGAAGCATATCGCTTCCTCCTACGTGTATGTCGCGAAAAGACCATCAAGATAAAATTAGAGATTCGAGCGCACATGGAGACTTACCATACTCGACTGAAACTGGAAAAGAGGAAAGTGACACTGATACACAAAGTACCCCCCACCACACACCTGGTGGTGGCTTGCATAGTGTTGATTTCGATTACAAACACTTTAAGGGGCCAGACGTAGGTGCAGTAAATTGAGAGATCTACGAGTGCTATTCGGAAAGTAAGGAACGATGGGTCGTGAAATGGAAACCACAGTGAAAATCAAAACTGTTTTATTTGCAACAGTTAGCTACAACTTCCAGTTACTTATCTCAATAGTCGCTGATCCAACTTGGACGTTTGTAATAGCGTTGTAACAACTTTCCAATACCCTCGTTATGGAAGGCAGCCGCCAGTGCTTTCCGACCATTCTCTACGCTGACCTACAGCTCGTTATCTGTGCCAAAATGTTGTCTTCACAGCCAGCGGTTCATGTGAGCAGAAGCGAAACTCAGGAGACAATTACGGGCTGTATTGTGGGTAATCAAATATTTCCAACTGAAAACGATGCAGGAGCATCTTCATTGCTCCTACAGAATGCGGCTGAGAACTGTCTTGAAGAAGAAAACGCACGACAGTTATATAATGTTTGCTGCATAGCTTCAGGCGAAATTTCGTACTTGGCGGGAGACACTATTGTTCTAGGTATCTTCATGTGCTCCCTGTGTGCTCAGAGCTAAAAAGAATGACGAAACGCCATCGACGGGCATACTAGAGACACTGCCCAACACACCTGAGCAAAACTTCATCGGATTTTCACTGTGGTTTACATTTTGCGACCGACCGTTCCTTACTTTCCGAATAACTCCCGTATCTACGGGAATGAGATTAGTTCAAGTGTGTCGAAGATTGGGTACTACAACGTACGTCGATGGCAAAAGTACCTTGTCAAGAGTAGTAGCAGAAGTCGTTGTGAAAGATATACATGGCTATTCTCAAGTACGTCCGCAACTCGTGGTCTTGTGGTAGAGTTCTCGCTTCCCGCGCACGGGGTCTAGGGTTCGATTCCCGGCGGGGTCAGGGATTTCCTCTGACTCGAGATGACTGGGAGTTGTTGTGTCGTCTTCATCATCATTCATCCCCATTATGGTCGGAGGAAGGCAATGGCAAACCACCTCCGCTAGGACTTTGCTTAGTACAGCGGTGCGGTACTCCCGCATCGTCCCCTACGCTCCTCGTCATCATCATCATCATCATCATCATTCTCAAGCACCCCCAAGGCTTTTAGAAAACTACTGTGCAAACACTACAAGACACACAGAAACTAGACACACATCGGTGGATACAGCATCTCTCCACTTTTCGATTCGTAATACGCGCCGTGACGTAGTTGTTGTATGGGGCAGGCGTGTCAGAATAAGTTGATAAATCCTCCACTTCGTAGTGTCGCATCGAATTAGTTCGCTACTGCAGATAGGCAACTCAGTGAACAGATTTCTTAAGGAGGCCGCTGTCACCACTTCCCAGGCATTTCATGTCAGCGACTTCAATGAATCACAAGCAGGTATTAACATTTCCCTCGTCACAAACTGTATCCAAACTGAGTACTGATAATGTGAATTAAAAACTTGGACACATGCTCTATCCACTTATATGAGTCCATTTTCTCTCTATCTTGTAGTTTACGCGCAGTCATCTTGTGAATCTCCGGAGGTACTTACGAATAAACCTGCATTTAATAATGTAGCGTGTATTAATCACCGAAAACCAGTTTTTCAGATATTGGAATTGACGAACATTGAAGAGGATGGCCATAAAGAGCTAATTCAGTGCAAGTTTCGTCTACAATAACCTGTTTGAACCGTTACACTCCGATCTGAGCTGCGTAAATTGTATATGGATGGTCGTGGGGGTATCTCCGAGCCTATCACCACCAACAGTTTGTGGCACACAGATCACTAATGATGATTACAGGAAAGTAATCCGGCCTGATGAATCATCCTTCCCTTGCCTACAGCAACAAGTCAGGTTTATGTACTGCACACACTCAAAGAAGTTTATGTGCAACACTGTTGCTTCCCACCGTTAAACCGGATGGTGACTCCATGCTGGTACGTTTTCAAATTTCGTGGTATTTAACAGGTCACGTTGACACGCTCCGAACTACAAGGTGTTCCGTGAGGAATGGTCAATATTCAGGGATATGACAGGAACGATCACTCGAAGTAAAAAAAGTCTAGTAAATATGGGCTCTAAAATTCATGCTTTACCAGATCTTTGCTTTCCACATTTTGAGAGGTGATAATATGACCAAAACAAGAAGAAAATGTCCAGTACACATGTGCTCTGAATTGCATGGCTTAAGAGCTGTGAGCAGTTGTTCATATTCGCTAATGTGAAACAAATCTCTTCTACTGACCATGTGCTCATACCTCTGAAGGTATACATATTATAGCCCACGTTTACTAGCATGTTTTCTTTTTTTTTTTTTTTTTCTTTTCGGAAGACCATTCCTGTCATATTCTTGGATACTGACCGTAGCTCCTTGAACACCCGGTATAACCATGAATTATGTGCGATATAAGGACGGAAGGAGGAAACCTTAAACATCTGGTCGACATCCACGTCATTAGAGACAGAGCACAAGTTCGAGTTGATTCAAGGATGGGAAAAGAAATCGGCAGTGACCTTTCAAAGGAACCATCCCAACATTTCCCTACAGTGATGTAGGGAAATCACGGAAAACCTGAATCAGGATAGCTGATCCGTTGTCCTCCCGAATGCGAGTTCAGGGTGCTAACCACTGCGCCACCTCGCTCCATTTGTATGGGATACACTAGGTAACCTAGTGAGCCCAGTGGGTAGAATCTGTTTCCCAAAAAGGCTATCGGCTCGTCATCTTCCAATACGAGCATGTCGTCATTTACTGCGATAGCTCTGGCAACATTAACTTCGGAACACTCCAGGTCTACTCCATCACCGAATGCGGATATTATCGAACACATGTCCTCTGATTTAAGGAATAATTCCTTCTTCAATGTCACTAGTGGAAATAAGTGCTGCTCTGCATTGTGACTAAAAAGGCTCCACTTCTTGGAGTTATTTATTCGGCGAATAAGCGGAGTCATACGACGACTACCTAACCTAACCTAACCTTCAACGCTGTGCTAACAGTACGAAGTACATGGTGACAATTATTGAATTACTCGTATAAGAAAGAAACGTAAATTGGTTACAAACTACGGCGTGCACACACTTTATTCAACGTGTAAACGTCGCTACAGATATTCGGATTTAGGTTATGACATGTTCGAAATGCATGTGGCGCAGACGAATAGCGAAATTCTGCATGACCAGGCGATGTGTCGGAATATCGATGCTGTCGATGACCTCCTGAATGGCTGTTTCCCGCTCAGCGATGACTTTAATATAGCCTCACAAAAAGGAGTCGCTTGTGTTCAGATCCGGAGAATATGGCAGCCAGTCGAGGCCCATGACAGTGTTCTCTGGGTACCCAAGAGCCAGAATGCGTTCCCCGAAGTGCTCCTCCAAGACGTCAAACACTCTCCTGCTCCGATGGGGTCGAGGTCAGTCTTGCATAAACCACATCTTGTCGAAATCAGGGTCGCTTTGGATAATGGGGATGAAATCATCCTCCAAAACCTTCACGTACATTTCGGTAGTCACCGTGCCATTAAGAAATATCGCACCGACTATACCGTGATGGACACTGCACACCACACTGTTACCCCTTGAGGGTGAAGAGAGTTCTCGATTGCGAAATACGGTTTCTCAGTCCCCCAAATGCTCCAATTTTTGCTTATGGAGGAACCCATGCAAAGGAAAGTGGGCTTCGTCGCTAAACCAAACCATTCAAGTGCATATTATTTCCCATCATGCCTTGCGGTCAACCGTGCAGTTTGAATGTCATAACGCAAACCGTTCAGAAATTATGACGATTTTATATCATTTAGTTCAACAATTGTTACCCTGAAGGTGACCTGGTTCCATTCTGTACGGCTATTTATCTAGTATGTTTCCATGATGACACTGTCTTTCAGGGATGATGGAGAAGGACAGTGTATCTCTTTGAGATAGCGAACCCTGGCGAAAAATTACAGAGTCGATAGTTGTAATGAAAAAGATAAAAATTCAGGTTGGTTTGCAGACATTGATAGGAATCCAAGCAAATACATTACTGAAATAATTTTATGTATCTGCACAACCTGCTCAAAGTGCTATGTTCATAACAACGGCGTCTTCCAGCTTCTATGCGGGGATGATAAGTCACATGAAGTTCTGGTATCCATGTTTGAACGATTCCAGTGTTGTTAGAACACTGTCCCAAGCAGCGAGAATTCTTACCTCAGGTCGCTTTTCTTTGTCGACAGGCAGTGGTATAACTTGAGTATGGTACCGTTTCTGTGCGACTGCAATCTTGACAGACGAAAAAATGAGGAATTGCAAAAAGAAAGGGGAAGAAGGAGAACGAAGTAGGAAGTGTGAAGGAAAAGAAATAGAAAAAGAAGAAGGGAACAGACCGGAAGACACTAAGGGAGTGGAGGTGTATGACAAGATTTCACGAGGAGATTCGGATTAAACTGTACTGAACAACAGTTCGATAAGACCTAGCTTTCCCTGGTACGGGGCGCTTGTGTCTTGTTTGCGGATGTTAGATGGAGCCACACTCGTTACGCGAAGTGAGCCAACTCATTGAAGTGTGAATAGTATATTTTGCGATTGTTGTTTTGTTTTCTACGGTTTTGGATTAACAGGCAAGGAAAAAATTAAAAACGAATCGTGTTACTCGTGCAAGCAATGCGACATTGCACTGTGTGTTTTCCGTGTTTCGAATTGCTTTGTGCAAAAGAGAATTATTGAAATGTTTACGTTCCACTTCTTTGTCAAATCTAGGGACCGATGAGGATTAAACAAAAATGAGGAGTTGTCGGCGGGCGCAAAGTCGAAATTTGGCCTGGACGCTAGTTGCCTCTGTCGACTGGTGTTTCGTATACAAGACTTCTTGTACGTCGCCACAAGAATGCACAAAGTAAGATCCAATTGGTTGAACGAGCTGGCAAAAAAAAAAAAAAAAGAAAAAAAAAAGACTTCCTCTTGTTTCCTTCCTTATTTTTAACTTGTTTCTGTGCTGCGATATGATATTGAATCTTTGAAGTATGCGAATCTTAAGTCTACATAGTTGTACATAATGTTGTTCTGCTACTATGTTTGTCTCGGCGCGTTATATTATACCTTTATAGTAGCTTGACAATGGTACATAAGCAGAAATTGCAAAAGTAAAATAAAAAAAAAAGACGCAAAAAATTTGGAAAATGTCATCATGTAAACAATTTACAGAAGCTGTGGACCTGCCTTACAAGAAGTTCATTACATGAAGAGATAATAAAAAAGGCAAGAGAAAAAGACAAGCTCAGGGGGTGTTGATGATGGGACTGGTTTACCGTTGGGCTGGAGAAAGACAGTTTGGATATACCGATAGGGAAGGAATGCCAACGATGGTAGAAGAAGCTTTAACCTTCTGTTGGACATGTATAGCTGTTTAATCAGACACAGGTCACTGATTATTTCGATTCACAGAAATATATATATATATATATATATATATATATATATATATATATATATGATTACAAAGTATATGTGCATATTTATATTCCATGTGCTGCCCAGAATTCCGCTGGACGGACTGCCTTATCATTGGCAAGAACCAGACTGTCCATGGAAACAGGTTCTGATAGTTTCCTGCGTTGAATAGGTGCTGGTGGTCTTGAGGTTTACCGCACTCACACAGTTCGGCCCCTGAGATGAATCCCCATTTCTTCATGTTCACCTTACACCGAGATACTACAGTTCTCAGTCTATTGAGTACCTTCCATGTCGTGTATGGGAGGTGATGACCTGCAGCAAGTTGTTCTTTGGGGTTGTCCCAATATTTCTCTGATGATGAGCTATGCTAGAGTTGTATCCTAGGGTTTGTAGGTTTTGTCTGAATAGATTGCTTTGTCTGGAGGAAACTTATTCTCAATTTGAGCCTTGATAGTTGACGTTCTCTTCCAAACAGGGGGTGTCTTTGGTCTGTCTCCTGCTTCTTTCTATTTCAGCTGGTGTTCTCCTTCGGATGCCTGGAGGTGCTACGCCCATGAGGTAGTAGATTTGTTACCAGAGGTTACCCCCAAGCAGCCAGTTACAATTCGTCCTGTTTCATTTAGGGCAATATTCACCTGTTTGGCATGGCTGGAGTTCTGCCGTACAGGTGCTGCATATTCAGCAGTGGAGAAGCACAAAGAAAGGGCAGATGTGCGGAGGACATGTGGATGTGCTCCCCAGTTGTTGCCGGTCAGTTTCCTAATAGTGTTATTCCTAGCACAGATTTTCATTTCTGTATCTGTGCAGTGGTCTTTGAAGGTGAGGGAAAAAAATGGTTCAAGTGACTCTGAGCACTATGGGACTTAACATATGAGGTCATCAGTTCCCTAGAACTTAGAACTACTTAAACCTAACAAACCTAAGATCACACACATCCATGCCCGAGGCAGGATTCGAACCTGCGACCGTAGAGATCGCGCGGTTCCAGACTGATGCGCCTAGAGCTGCTCGGTCACAACGGCCGGCTCAACGTGAGGGAACGGTCCAACTTTACTCCGAGGTATTTCGAGGTGTCACAGTGGGTTAGCTGTTGACCTCTCCAGGTTCTTCTCAGTTTCCTCTGAGCCTCTCTGTTCCTTAAGTGGAATGCACACACTACAAATATGGTTTAAATAATAGATGGCACTCCCTGCCAAAGTTACATACCTGTTGGCAACATTTTTCGTTATTATGTGCTAATTCCGTAATTTTTTTATTCTGTTTCGATTTTTTTCCACCGTAGTTAATGGAGCATTTTATTGAGACTCTCACGTTGACCAAGCAAAATCGCGTAGTTCTGATCTAATTTTTCTTATTTCTTAGATTAAAAGAACTCGGCAAGGGTCTCAGATCAATGAAAATTGTTTACGAATTATCGAACAAATGTTTTGTTAACGACATCCTTCTTCAATACACTTATTTAGGATTTCTTTTTTATAAATCTCATATTAGCAACCGTCATTCGCTCCTAAAGAATTTCATGCGCATTCCACACTGAACTGCTTCAGACATTTATGACTGTGACTAATTACAGTATCGTTTCGACGATGATATGGTCGAATACTATCTGTTTCCATTTATGTATTTTGTGGGTCACTTCTGTGTGAACCTTGCGGCGTCAGCAGACAGCATGGAAGTCTTGCAAGGGTAATTTACCAAGTTGTTTATCTACATCGTAAACATTAAGTCATATCGCACTTGACTGAAGTACTCCGGACGCTATTTCGTTTCTGGAGATTTCTTCCGATTAAGAACGTCGTACTGAGTTCTAGTTGTTAGGAACTCTCCAGATGAATCGTACACCAGTTATGATATTAACTATGCGTTTATTTTAATTATTGAATGACGGTGCGAAACCAAGTATCACGGGACTAACCTGGGCTCTACTATTTACATCTTACCGGTTCTCGTTAAGGAACAGAAGAAACTGAGTTCGACACAATCTGCGGCTACGGAAATAGTATTCGTCCTCGTAGCGTCATTTCCATAACTCTACAACAAACTGACGTTAATGAGTTCTGTAGCTGTGAGCATGTCTTGCGACCCTTCTTAAACATTGGAACGTTCTGCACCTCTTTCCAAACACGTCCGTGCTCCGAAGTTCCAGCCATATGTTACAGACTCTTTATAACAGACGTGCTAGTTCTTCCGCGTGTCAGATATAGTATCTAACAAGTAGACTATGAGAGCCAGTGACCTCAGTAGTTTTATAATTCTGCTGTCACTTTTTTTCATATCTCTAATTTTTGCATCCATGCGACAGTCGAACCTAGGATTTGTGTTGTAATTTCCTTCGGTAAAGCAATTTAGGAAGATAGACTAGAGTACGTCAGCCTTTTATTATTTTCCGTTTCAGTACCGTTTTAAGAAAGAAAGATCGCGGTTAATGTCCAGTCGACGACTAAGTCGTTTGAGACGGATCACAAGTTCAGACAGGACAGGGAAACAAATCGGAGACGTCCTCCTTTAAGGACCGTCCCCAGCATTCGCCTGGGTCGATTCAGGGAAAACACGAAAAACCGAAGTCTGGATGATCAGATGGGGACTTGTACCTTGCTCCTCCCGAATTCGAGTCCATTATCTTAATCACGGCGCCACCTTCCTCCGTCACATGTGTAGGTGCTAACCACTCGACATGGAAGCGAAAGATGCTGTTCTATTTATTACTTTACAGAAGATACTGGTTCCTCAGTTACTCTTTGTTCCAATTAAAGTGCGGGCCATTGCGGCTTGTAGACCGCAGAAACACTTCCCGTATCGTTATAACAGTCGCCGTAGATACTCAGTCCTAGAAGAAGGCCACGCTGGAAGCTTATGCATGGGAGAGGAGAGTGACTCAGCACCGCATTTAGCTACAAGCGCATCCTAGGAACACGTGTGACCAGATCTTAAAATTTTTATCGTTGACTGCATCCGCGAAGCCAAGTGACAGCAGACACGCTAAGATGTTTTATTTTATGTGTTTATTTTATGTGTGAGGTACAGTGCTTGATCGTCTGGGGTAACGATAAAGACTCTCAGTAGTTGTGTGCGCCATTAGGAGGAGACCATCGTCACCACAGAGATGAACACCACAGAATCACGAATGCACTTCCCAGGCAGCGGTAACTAGCAGTAACATACTGTGATGTCTACGCAATTTTTTTTTCTCCAGAGGAAAGGGTTTGTAAGAGTTAACGTAAGAATAAAATATAAAGAGTTTCACGAAGTATTAAGACACGACACAGCTCTGTTGATGTCGCTAATTGCGAGAAAAGAAGGTATGAATTTAATGTGGAGTTAATATCGTGGTCATTAGAAATAATCCGATTTTTTGAAGCACCTCGTTGAAAATATTGCATCCTGCGCAACGACTACACAAGGAGCGATCAAAAAGTTTCCGTTCGAAGGTCGTACAGTCCATAATCGGTAAGTTAACCATGAAAAATTGCCTTGAGCGTTGAGGTAATCATTGGATCAACACACCAGGGTGAAGATATCTGTTTGGTAAAACACGGTGTCCTGGGGAGGAATACGTCACTGCTTGCTGCACATCCTCATCCGACAGGAACTGTCAATCCTTCAAGGCGTTTTGTAGGGGACCAAAGGCGTGATAATCTGATAGGGAGAGATCAGAATTATACGGCGGGTGCTGGAGTGACGCCCCCTTGAGTTGGCGTAACTTCAGCGTTAAGACATCTGCGACGTAAGGCCTGCCTCATCGTGAAGCAACAGTAGCACCCCCTGTTGCAGTTTGCATTCGACAACGGTGGTTTTCGATAGACATGTTGCCCCATCTACATTCTTCATTCTCCGATGGATGTCTACCGGCGTTTGTCCTTCGGCAGCCAAGAAAAGGACAACAGCTCGTTGGTCCTGTTTGGACATATTCGGTAATAACCTCGCCATAGTAGTTCCGCATTTAGCGCACCCACGTCGGAAAGACACGAAAGTCAGACTAATCTCTTGCCTTCATTTCGGTGCTTATATATCTGCATCGCAGTCGCGCTACGTTGCATGTCCGCTGCAGAAACGCCCTCACACGGAAACTTTGTGACTGACCCTTATATAACAGGGTATGACCTTTCTATCGTCTTTTGCAAGTGTGAGACCAAATAAGCAAAATATTATTCATTAAACAGCAACTTCAGAGCTAAGATCACGAAAGTTACCATATTCATGTTAGGCTGTTCTCCTAACATTATCTTTTAATGAGTTAATGACGTTTCTGCAGGACAACTGTCGACGTATTTTGTTCTATCTGTGCATAATATTATATCATTAAAGGCATTCGACGAAACGACTGTGAAACTGGACCAGTTTTCAGGAATAGTTTAATCCACGTTCAGTCATTTACGGAGCTTCTCTAAAGCACTTCGGGCGAACACCACTTTGATTTTCTATCTCCAGCTTTATCATAATAAACTTCGTTAGAGCAAAAAAGTTAAGCACGAGGGGAAAAAAAGAACAGGAAAATGGAAATAAGAATGGTAAATTACCGTTAAAATTTCATTTCAAACTGGAATTTAACTAAACGTGAAGCAAAGGTGTAGCCCCTACCTCGAAGAGGCACAAGATTCGAAGATAATGAGAAGCATTGCATTAGATAACTAACGTATTAGTCGTGTTCGTACTTTAGTTATAAACTAGGCGCAGTTTGTTTGTGAAGTTTACAGCGTAGTGTCACACACGCAACATTTGATTCCCAGAATGCTCACACAACTTGGATCTGTCCAGTCAGAGATCGCAGTCTCAGCAGCATTTAATGTATCACAAACGTTATTTCAATTCTTTGAGGATGTTGTCAAGTCACAGAAAGTGTTCCTACAGGCCAGATCAAGGCTGACCACTATACAACAAGACCCATATTTCGCTTTAACCGCTCTACGAAATGCAACGGTATCCGCAAGACAATTACGTGAATAGCTTTATGGTCGCGATTTACCGATACGCTATAGTGGAGGCTCAGAGCAATTTGTAAGTACGCCAGATGTCCAGCAATGAATGTCCCAGCATGCCAAAGCAGAGGCAACTTTGTTTCTTACAGGGTTTCTACCGTGAATCAATGTACGGAGGAATGTACTTTTCACAAAAGACTATTAGTTAAGACAAGACATTAGCTATTACGGTGGTTTGAAAGTATTTCCGTTTCGAACAAGTGGTGAGTAAGGACCGACTTCTAATCTCTTGATGTGGTACCAGATACTATAAGAATAATAAATTGTGAATGAATGAATGACCAATTTTCATGGATCAAAGTATTCGTATTGTACTGATTGACACTAGGTGATTAAGACCGTTTTCTCGTCATGAAATATTCTTACAGGCGTTCCCCGTTGTATAGTAGTAGTTACGTTAGCATTTTCTCGTTTGTTATTTTGTTTAGCCTCGAGTTACCTTAGAACTTGGACATACTCTAAAGATAAAAGATAAGTAATTACATGAAATGGAACTTACTGCCATCCATCTTTCTGTTACTCTATAAATCGGAAAGGAAATATAACCCCGATGTGGTAACAAGTGTCTAAATGTTTAAGTACACTAACAAAGCAAGTCTTACATTGTTTGTAAGCTACACGGGTAAAACCACATTTACAAAACACTGCCCTGGAATGAGATCAATGTTTTTAAGTAGTTATGCAGTCACTTACTTCTTATTTGGTAATTCATGCTCGTTTTTGAAGAAACAGCAAGATACTTCAAATTCCTCGAGTGAAAGAATGGGCTTTATTCACTGCATGGAATTTCCCAAAATCAATATTTATGTTGTTGAATGATTCACTAAATTATCAGGACGCCGATGGGAAATTTTGTGTAGATTTTAAGTCTGACTCCATTCACACATTTGTTACTTACTTTTGAAGAATTTTTATTTCATGTTTTATAAAATAATTCTGACACAAGAAAGATGACACTGCCGACGACTGTTGGATCAAAATTGATTATTTGTTACGTTATATCAAAGATTTTACTGCGCAACTCCTTCATTGTTGATTGAAAATGTAGAAATTCCTATTTTTCTACAAAAGATTTCCTATGTGTAATATACAGGGTGTTTCGATGTCTTTGCATCAAGTGTCTAGAAGTGATAGATCATGTCATGGAGAACAACTTTTCTTAGAGAGAAAATGTGCCCCGGCGACACTAGGGATCGTTCAGTATTCTCCGGCCCTGCGACGAGATTTCACCGAACTAGCAGTATCTACTAACCGGGTATACAGCATACTACCTACCACAGTAAACTGATAGAGCGATTTTGAACAAGAAAACAATAAGAATGAGTGTCACTATGCTGAAAAATATATTTTAGAAGTGAATTAGGAACCTTTATTTTCGTCAGTCCAGTCCCTCTTACGCAGACAGAGGATTATAGGAAACACAAATTGCCTAAGCACGCAGCAGAGTACCTACATCCTGTCGCCCGTCAGGAACGTAGCCCTTGCATCGACAGAAAGCATCAGCAGCGAACATTTTATCTCTAACAAGGGCTGTTCTCCATGATACGGTCTATCACTCATTGAGATTTGGTGCAAAGTCTTTGTAACACCTTGTGTATTCAGTTCAAATACTGCTTTTATGTATGTAGACAGGTGGTTTCTTCCTTGGCTTATATTCTTAATCAAGTTGTCGATGAGTGCGATGTGGTATATATTTGCTGATAGCAATTTCTAGAGATTAATTTTATTTCAGGAAAATCTCAACGCTTTTTGACTATTTAATGACCACTGCCAAGGGGAATTATGGGCAGTTATTGTGATATCAGTTTAATCACTACCCACCTGGAATATATAAGATCTAATTCTCATTCAGTTTCCACGGCTTCACTAGGCCTGCCTTTCTTTATTACATTAAACAACAATGCTCTTACAAAAATTAGTAACTCCTTCACCTCAACGGATGCCTACTGCCTTCCCTTCCTCGCCAATCCTGCGAAAAGTAATACAAACGTCTCAAAAATGAGATCGACAGGAAGTGCAAAATGCCTAAGCAGGGATGACTAGAGGACACATGTAAGGATATAGGAGCATATATCACAAGGAGTAAGATAGATACAGCCTACAGGAAAATTAAAGAGACCTTCGGGGAAAAGAGAGCCACCTGCAAGAATATCAAGAGCTCAGATGAAAAACCAGTCCTAAGCAAAGAAGGGAAAGCAGAAAGGTGGAAGGAGTGTATAGAGGGTGTATACAAGGGCGATGTACTTTGAGGATAATATTATTGCAATGGAAGAGGACATAGGTGAAGATGAAGTGCGAGATATGAATCTGTGTGAAGAATTTGATAGAGCACTGAAAGACCTAAGTCGAAGGAAGGCCCCTGGAATAGACAATATTCCTTTACAACTACTTATAGCCTTGAGAGAGCCAGCTATGACAAAACTCTTCCATCTGGCGAGGAAGATGTATGAGAAAGGCGAAATACCTTCAGACTTCAAGAAGAATATAATAATTCCAGTCCCAAAAAAGCAGGTGTTGACGGATGTGAAAATTACCGAACTATCAGTTTAGTAAGTCGTGCGTGATTGCAAAATACTAATAAGAATTCTTTACAAACGAATGGAAAAACTGATAGAAGTCGACCTTGGGGAAGATTAGTTTGGATTCCAGAGAAATGTAGGAACACGTGACGCAATACTGAACCTACGACTTCTCATAGAAGATAGGTTAAGGAAAGGCAAACCTATGTTTATCACATTGGTAGACTTAGAGAAAGCTTTTGACACTGTTGACTGTAGTAGTCTATTTCAAATTCTGAAGGTGGCAGGTGTAAAATATAGGGAGCGAAAGGCTATTTACAATTTGTACAGAAGCCAGATGGTATGAAAGGGAAGCAGTGGTTGAGAAGCGAGTGAGACAGGGTTGTACCCTATACCCGATGTTATTTAATCTGTATATTGAGCAAGCAGTAAAGGAAACAAAAGGAAAACTTGCAGTAGGAATTAAAATCCATGGAGAAGAAATAAAAACTTTGATGTTTGCCGAAGACGCTATAATTCTGTCAGAGACAGCAAAGGACCTGGAAGAGCAGCTGAACGGAATGGACAGTGTCTTGAAAGGAGAATATAACATGAACATCAACAAAAGCAAAACGAGGATAATGGAATGCAGTCGAGTTAAATCAGGTGATATAGAGGGAAATAGATTAGGAAATGAGACACTTAAAGAAGTAAATGAGTTTTGTTGTTTGGGGAGCAAAATAACTGATGATGGCCGAAGTAGAGAGGATATAAAATGTAGACTGGCAATGGCAAGGAAAGCATTTCTGAAGAAGAGAAATTTGTTAACGTCGAGTGAAGACTTAAGTGTCAAGAAGTCTTTTCTGAAAGTATTTGTGTGCAGTGAAGCCATGTATGGAAGTGAAACGTGTACGATAAACAGTGTAGACGAAGAAGAGGATAGATGCTTTCGAAATGTGGTGCTACAGAAGAATGCTGAAGATTAGATGGGTAGATGTAACTAATGAAGAGGTACTAAATAGAATTGGGGAGAAGATGAATTTGTGGCACAACTTGACTAGAAGACGGAATCGGTTCGCAGGACACGTTCTGAGACATCAAGGGATCGCCAATTTAGTGTTGGAGGGAAGCGTGGCGGGTAAAAATCATAGACAGAGACCAAACAATGTATACAATAAGCAGATTCAGAAGGACGTAGGTTGTAGCGGTTATTCGGAGATGATGAGGCTTGCACAGGATAGAGTAGCGTGGAGAGCTGCGTCAAACCAGTCTCTGGACTGAAAACAACAACAACAACAAAAACAACAACAGACGGACAGACAGACGGACCACAAAGTGATCGTATGAGGGTTTCGTTTTTACCCGATTGAAGTACGAACCCTAAAAACGAGAATATCGGGCTGCAGAATGGCATTTTCAGTATCACTGAAGTATAACTATAATCACTTTCTTAACTAACAGGAATAGACTGGCATTGACTGCGTTTTGGCCCCTGGCAAGTTTAGCCACCGGAATGCACTGCGTATAACTCACCTAGCGTGTCTCTGAACTAGGTGATTTTAAATGCAAGTAGCTATAACATTCCAACAATTAATTCCACGTTTCCCTTGCAGTTTCGTGGACGTAGAAGCGCCACACATAGTGTTGTCTGCTGCTTTAAGTTCCCACCAGTCGATACTACTTGACGTCTTTTGCTTTCTTTCGTATCTGAAACTGTCATGATCCACCATTTTGTCAGACAGAGCAAAGGACCTGGAAGAGCAGCTGAACGGAATGGACAGTATCTTGAAAGAAGGATATAAGATCTTATTAGAATTTGTGAATAGTAGAAAAACTTTCAGAAATAAACCTAGCGACTTAAAATCACATTCTGCAAGAGAAATGATATGAATGGTCACAGATATATGTAAGAGAGAGCTTTGGAATATTTTAGTACACATTTTCATTGCAAATAAATAACGAAGAACATCAGAGTATTTTAATGAGAAAGAATGTACAAACAAAGTCATACTAAGCAAAATATGTATCATAGAGCCAGTATAAGGAACATGTAAAGAAAACCCAATTCAACACTTTTTTTCTAATTTCCTCCTGGAAGAATACATGTAGCGAGGTAAAAGCGCGAACTGTCAAAAGGAATAATTTGATGGATTACAGTCCCATTGATTTGTAACTGCGGATTTCATAGTTTTCTACCGTTTATGCCTTCTGATTGCTTAAAAGTTTCGACTTATCCGCTAGAGAAAAGATTATATAAAAAGCAATAGCTAGAGTACCCATTTCAGTACGTAATAATCGTCTGGGTAATGTACACCTATGTTACCTGAGTTGTAAAGGAACTCCCTGCCCTTCCACATACATTGCTCAAAATTTCTCTTCTATTTTCGATTCTGTATAATTTTTGTTTTTGTAGTATGCAGTCCTAAGACTAGTTTGACGTTTTCCTACTCCTGAGCTCTTTTGTATGTCGTTTGAGGTGCAGTGAAGGGCACTCCGTGTGTGGGGCGAGTGACTTCTGTACCCTACAGCGAGGAGGTGCTTTCGATAGTATAGGTACTCACCAATTATTACCGAGCGAAGTGGCGCAGTGGTTAGCACAAAGGACTCTCATTCGGGAGGACGACGGTTCAAACCCGAGTCCAGCCATCCTGATTTAGATTTGCCGTGATTTACCTAAATGGCTTCACGCAAATGCCGGGATGGTTCCTTTGAAAGGGCACTGCTGATTTCCTTCTCTAATACGACGGGACTGATGACCTCCCTGTTTGTTTCCCTCACCCAAATCAACCTACCAATAACCGGTTATTGCCGATGAGCCTTAAACTAACGACTGGCATGCAGTCTCATAACTATTCATCTGCTATCACACTTCATGATACTCAGTGACAACAACCGAGGAAGGTGCGTCAGTAGGAAGAAATCGGACTCACATTCTGGGAGAACGGCGGTTCCAATGCCCCAAATGGTTCAAATGGCTCTAAGCACTATGGGACTTAACATCTGAGGTCATCAGTCCCCGAGACCTAGAGCTACTTAGACCTAACTAACCTAAGGACATCACACACATCCATGCCCGAGGCAGGACTCGAACCTGTGATCGCAGCAGCAACGCGGTTCCGGACTGAAGCGCGCTAGAACCGCTCGGCCACAGCGGCCGGCTCCAGCGTCCCAACGAATATCGAGATTTTACATAATTTCGCTAACTGCACATCTGGGTTATTCTTAGCCGACTCCGTCCCCCATCGATCCCAGTTGAGCTTTTACTTTGTTTCTTCTGACCTTGACGCGATGGAACATTAAATCCTAATCTTTTTTCCTTCCTTTCATCGGTAATCCCTGTCATCACAACGTTCAATACATTGTTGCCCAAGGCAGTTGAGTCTGTTGGCAGAAGTTCTTTTTTCCAAATTGAGTTACTCTCGGAAAACGCTAGGCACGGTAGCACGTGAAAAGCGAAGCGTCTGCACGATCTTTGAGATGTACTCAGGAGCTAGCTGCGATCAAACGCTCTGATATTGCGCTTCGTGTATATCTCGCGTTCGGCTGCCACGCCCAACAGGAGCGCTTCCTCTCTCTCTCTCTCTCTCTCTCTCTCTCTCTCTCTCTCTCTCTCTCTCCCCCCCTTTCTTCATACCTTCTACGACTATTTCAATCGTTCATAAGTGTAAACTGTAAGTGTGAGTGTTATATTAGGCATACAATCTATGGACATAATTCTAGGAGAATTTTATGCACAATATAACTGAAACAAACCTGAAATAAGACAACAGTAGACATAAACAGGAATCGTATAAAATACGAAAAAATGATGCCACGTCGTAATCGACTTAATGTGACTTTGGCAACTTACTTTAAGTTTTACATCAGACGACAGATGGCCTCTGTCGTAACCTATATTTGGTGTCCTAACACGACAATGACATTTTGCATATCCACTGTTGCACATCTTCACAAACTCAGTCACTTAATCATTACAACGTGGGCTGTAGGGTAGGCATAACATCACAAATATTGAGACGCTTGAAAAACTAGCTTTTGCTTAAATTACCTAGACTATATTCGTCCAGTGTTTCATAACGAGAGCGCCTAGAGGCTTCCAACAAACTTTAAAGATAATTTGAAACCTTTCATGAACTTTTGTTGTTTACATACTTAAAGATCAGTATTTGACACATTTACTCATTTGTAAAGTACTCAGACTTTTGACGCTGATTACACATCAGAGTTCGATTCTTTAAGGAATCGGGGGTTTCCTGGTAAGACATAGTTTGCCTATAGAATAAAGTGATACACGTCGTAAGAGATCATCAATCAGTGCAACAGACGGACGTACGCTTTGTTCTCCACGTCGTAATAATTTACTTTTCGAATTGTTTTGTCTATTATAGCATAAAATAAAACTGAAGAAAGTGAGTACCTTTATTTGACAGTTGATCTATCACTGAGATCGTCACAGATTTTGATAGCGACTTTTATATTCGTATTTTTAGTTTAAAGTGCAGGTCGAGATCCAATGACTGTTAGCAGAATATGGAATCGGTGGGTTCAGGAGGGTAATACGGAACGCCGTTTTGGATCCCAACGGCCTCGTATCACTAGCAGTCGAGATGACAGACATCTTATCTGCATGGCTGTAACGGATCGTGCAGCCACGTCTCGATCCCTGAGTCAACAGATGGGGGGCAGCATGGAATATCAGCTCGGAGACCATGGTTGCGGTTACCCTTGACGCTGCATCACAGACAGGAGCGCCTGCGATGGTGTACTCAACGACGAACCTGGGTGCACGAATGGCAAAAAGGCATTGTTTCGGAAGAATCTAGGTTCTGTTTACAGCGTCATGATGGTCGCATCCGTGTTTGGCGACATCGCGGTGAACGCACATTGGAAGCGTGTATTCGTCATCGCCATACTGTCATATCACCCGGTGTGATGGTATGGGGTGCCATTGGTTACACGTCTCGGTCACCTCTTGTTCGCATTGACGGCACTTTGAACAGTGGACGTTACATTTCAGATGTGTTACGACCCGTGGCTCTACCCTTCATTCGATCCTGGCGAAACCCTACATTTCAGCAGGATAATGCACGACCGCATGTTGCAGGTCCCGTACGGGCCTTTCTGGATACAGAAAATGTTCGACTGCTGCCCTGGCCAGCACATTCTCCAGATCTCTCACCAATTGTAAACGTCTGGTCAATGATGGCCGAGCAACTGGCTCGTCAGAATACGCCCGCCACTACTCTTGATGAACTGTGGTATCGTGTTGAAGCTACATGGGCAGCTGTACCTGTACACGCCATCCAAGCTCTGTTTGACTCAATGCCCAGGCGCATCAAGGCCGTTATTACGGCCAGAGGTGGTTGTTCTGGGTATTGATTTCTCAGGATCTATGCATCCAAACCGCGTGAAAATGTAATCACATGTCAGTTCTAGTATAATATATTTGTCCAAGGAATACCCGTTTATCATCTGCATTTCTTCTTGGTGTAACAATTTCAATGGCCAGTAGTGCACTTTCATACAAAAAGCAGCGTGCCTCTCTCGTCCCATAGTCGAGCGGCTGGCAGCCTCTCGTTGTAGCTGAGGCAAAGCACGCGCTTCAGCACTGCTATGGGGTCGTTCTCGGCCATCGATCTGTCGTCTTTTCCATCACTGGCGCAGACTGCTGAGTAGTAAACGGGGCGGACAGTCACCAATGACCTCAGTCGATCGACTGTTTCCAGTTCTGGATATACCTACCATACAGTGCAGTACCCGAACGAAATCCGCTTAGATGCGTTCCTCGTAATTCAAACTGGACGCGGTTTAGCTAATTGGTTGTGTTGGATAGAAGAGATAGCATCCATTGATGAGTGGATCACATTATCAGCACATTGCGTCAGTTTGCTGATGGATCCTGATAAAAAGATACCAGGGCATCTTCAGAGGCAGTCAGCTTTCTTATGGAGTGAAAGCCACTCCGCAAACACTGAGGGCCCACTCCTCTGGGAAGGTTTGAGATCTTCGCAGGCTTGCGAATAGCTACGTCCAAATGCTGTCATGTAATTCAGGAGAATAGAAACAGATCGTGGCAAGAATTTCAGAATTCCACAAATCGTTCCACTGTTAGACTGTACAGGAGACATTCATGTGAATTTCAGGCAGTGGTGAGTGTTGGTCTGTTACTGTAATAGTGAGATGTGGTATTCCCCAGATCACAATGGACATACCGCGACGGAGCATTTCATTCCAATTACTATCACTACTAACAAGGATCCAGCGGTCTGTCGTCACCTAGTGACCGCTGAGAGAAGCAGTAGAGACTTGGGTTTTACCAACACCGCCCTATCTCTATGTGAGAGCTGGATGGATGACTGACTACAGCACGTAATACGTCACGAGGTTACGGACATGTCCATTTACGCATGTTGCAGTACATCACCAGAAACGCTAAGAAAGTCTTCCTCGATCATTTTAACTTCTTGTACAGAGTAGAACAATTTCCTGATTAATGGAAAAAATACTTCTCTTGCTGCTGAGTAATGTTTGCATAGCGTGTATCTGAGGTGGAACATGGGAACCAGCCCGGGATTCGCCTAGTGGGATGTGGAAAGCAGCCTAAAAACCACATCGAGGCTGGCCGAGACACCGACCCCTCGTCGTTAATCCGCGTGGTGGAATCGATCCTGGACCGGCATACTTTCCCGTCCCGGAAGCGGTCGCGTTAACATACGCAGCTAACCGACGGCTTTCTCTTCTTGAAACTCAAGGAACTTATAATGTGATTGTACAGCTTTCGTCACCAGCTGTACGGAAAGAACTTTGGAGCGAATCGTCAAGCGCCCCTCTGTCTGAATCTCGGAATTTAGGTAATTCCTTAATTCGCTTCAGTGAGTGTTCAAGAGATATCACTCCGTTATTGGTAATCTGAATCTGCTGGAGACGACTATACTACGGAGTTTACGGCTCAGGTACCCGCCTCTGTAGCCGAGGTCGCGGTAGCCCTCGACTCGGGGGTAAGTCGATTCTAATCCAAGTGGTGGATGATATTTTCAATGCCAGTATTTGGCAGGTAAGGGGAGTGGAAGTGGTAATGTAAAATTTCTGTTCACCAATCTTTGCACCTATGTCCTGGATTAAATCCGAAACACCCCCGCAATGTCTAGTACAGTGAGGGAATGTGACACTGCTGCTGATGATCCGTCCAATGGATAGGGACGTTAAGTTCGACGGCCCTCTTGGTGCTATTCGAGAGGAATACGCTATGTGCGGTACCAGGTTTCACTCTATACCTTCTTGCATCACCAGCAGACAACACAAAAATAACTCTACACTATACACACATTCCATACACTCACGTACGCTCTACACATACACATAAGACACAACTCTCACGTAGCCAGAAGGAAAGGGGTCAATGCGCGTGGAAGAACACCCTTTCCGACAAGCGGTTGAATCAACCCCGTAGGATATCCCAGCCAACAGTGCCATACGACATTTACAAAAATTGGAAATTTTTGGTAAGTTCTATGGGACCAAACTGCTTAGGTCATCGGTCCCTAGGCTTACACACTACTCTACTCTAATTTAAACTAACTTACGCTAAGGGCAACACACACCCGTGCCCAAGGGAGGACTCGAACCTCCGACGGGGGCAGCCTCGCGACCCGTGGCAAGGCTCCCGAGACCGCGCATCTACCCGGCGCTGCTCAACATTTACATTTTCTGTTGGTCAGTTATCACCTAATATTAATTTTGTACAACCTGAAGACGCCCTACGCTACGGCTTAGAGGTGTAACATTCTCGGACTTCTCTTTTTCTTCACATTTCTTCCTTTCCGCACCTCATTTTAGGTAAAAAGTCGGAGATGTCTTTTCATATCGGTTAACTATGTCCCTCAAGGTAGTGTTGAAATTTTGACCCCGTTTTTAATAGCTACAGATAGCGTTACTTCGGCGGTAAAGAGCTGAATTCTGTGCTCCTGCTTTGTGGACGTTATTTCAAGTTTCTGGACTACTTTTAGACTCTCAGACACAAGCAGCAGTTTAGTGGTTGAAGGGATGGGCAAGAAATACTCTACTGAAAAGTCTGCGTATGTCTTCCTTGACTGTTCACATACCATTTTTAATTTTTTTAATTGAAAATGAGGGACACCATTTAACTTTTAAAGAATCCCAGAGGTTTTCAGGCATAATTTTTGACGAAAAGTTTTTCTGATGGCCACACCAGGAAGCACTGAGGTCTGTAAAAGCGTTTCATATTTTAAAACGTGTTAACCAGCGTGTTTGGTGAACAGGCAGTAGCTACCTGCTCCACTTTTATCAAACATTTGTACTATTCAAGCTAGTATATATGTGTAGTCTGTGGGTGTGCCATACTGTGGTGTTTAATACTAGATGCCATCCAACATGATGGTAGTAGGGAGCCCACCGGAGAATTAAGTACTAGGTCCACTTCCAGGCTTTTTGCCCAGGATCGTAGGGGGCTGCTTTCCGGGTAAAAACTCCTATGGAACAAACATACAAGTGCAAGATCACATATCTGTCTGACTATCATAACACTGATCTCCGATCTTTCTAGCGACTCTGTAACAGCCATCTAACCATCAAGCTGCTATGGAATTTACATACAGGGCTTCAATTCACACTCCTGGAAATGGAAAAAAGAACACATTGACACCGGTGTGTCAGACTCACCATACTTGCTCCGGACACTGCGAGAGGGCTGTACAAGCAATGATCACACGCACGGCACAGCGGACACACCAGGAACCGCGGTGTTGGCCGTCGAATGGCGCTAGCTGCGCAGCATTTGTGCACCGCCGCCGTCAGTGTCAGCCAGTTTGCCGTGGCATACGGAGCTCCATCGCAGTCTTTAACACTGGTAGCATGCCGCGACAGCGTGGACGTGAACCGTATGTGCAGTTGACGGACTTTGAGCGAGGGCGTATAGTGGGCATGCGGGAGGCCGGGTGGACATACCGCCGAATTGCTCAACAAGTGGGGCGTGAGGTCTCCACAGTACATCGATGTTGTCGCCAGTGGTCGGCGGAAGGTGCACGTGCCCGTCGACCTGGGACCGGACCGCAGCGACGCACGGATGCACGTCAAGACCGTAGGATCCTACGCAGTGCCGTAGGGGACCGCACCGCCACTTCCCAGCAAATTAGGGACACTGTTGCTCCTGGGGTATCGGCGAGGACCATTCGCAACCGTCTCCATGAAGCTGGGCTACGGTCCCGCACACCGTTAGGCCGTCTTCCGCTCACGCCCCAACATCGTGCAGCCCGCCTCCAGTGGTGTCGCGACAGGCGTGAATGGAGGGACGAATGGAGACGTGTCGTCTTCAGCGATGAGAGTCGCTTCTGCCTTGGTGCCAATGATGGCCGTATGAGTGTTTGGCACCGTGCAGGTGAGCGCCACAATCAGGACTGCATACGACCGAGGCACACAGGGCCAACACCCGGCATCATGGTGTGGGGAGCGATCTCCTACACTGGCCGTACACCACTGGTGATCGTCGAGGGGACACAGAATAGTGCACGGTACATCCAAACCGTCATCGAACCCATCGTTCTACCATTCCTAGACCGGCAAGGGAACTTGCTGTTCCAACAGGACAATGCACGTCCGCATGTATCCCGTGCCACCCAACGTGCTCTAGAAGGTGTAAGTCAACTACCCTGGCCAGCAAGATCTCCGGATCTGTCCCCCATTGAGCATGTTTGGGACTGGATGAAGCGTCGTCTCACGCGGTCTGCACGTCCAGCACGAACGCTGGTCCAACTGAGGCGCCAGGTGGAAATGGCATGGCAAGCCGTTCCACAGGACTACATCCAGCATCTCTACGATCGTCTCCATGGGAGAATAGCAGCCTGCATTGCTGCGAAAGGTGGATATACACTGTACTAGTGCCGACATTGTGCATGCTCTGTTGCCTGTGTCAATGTGCCTGTGGTTCTGTCAGTGTGATCATGTGATGTATCTGACCCCAGGAATGTGTCAATAAAGTTTCCCCTTCCTGGGACAATGAATTCACGGTGTTCTTATTTCAATTTCCAGGAGTGTAGATATGTGTGCGTGAGCGCCTGTGTGTGTTAGTGTGGTGTGTGTGTGTGTGTGTGTGTGTGTGTGTGTGTGTGTGTGTGTGTGTACAGAGTGACCTCCTTCAGAGTGACCGTCTTCACTCCATAACGAAATTGACTGCCTTTACAGCTGTCCTGATGTCTTTCTCCTGAATCCATCAGTTAGAGAATGGAATAAAATCCCATCTTGGCTTCATATGAGACTCGCAATTATTTTAGATTCGACTGTATTCAAAACTGAACGTACACAAAATTGAATTTTAAGTAATTTTACAAAATGTTTTGGGTAGTCACTATGGATAAATTATAGATTGTATTGATGGCTTAAGCTGTGGGTTACCCCTGACTGCTTCAGTAGTTCACGGGACCAAGTGTCCGTGATTAGATCTCAAGATGAATTTACTGTATATAAAGCTTTGCTGTACGCATTCCTAAAGGCAACAGAGCATATTAACGATAATACTGGTAAGAAACTTCCCATCTGTTCCGTATGCAACCTTCTGCAATGTTATGAAATTTTTAACAAGCAACAAAAAAATTTTACAGACAACAAACATAAAAAAAGAAACACTCACGGAGACCAAATCCAAAGTAAAATTTATGAGAGAATTGAGCGCAGAATTTGAAATAGTCACAGGAGTACGACGAGCGGTTCTAGGCGCTTCAGTCTGGAATCGCGCGACCGCTGTGGTCGCAGGTTCGAATCCTGCCTCGGGCATGGATGTGTGTGATGTCCTTAGGTTAGTTAGGTTTAAGTAGTTCTAAGTTCTAGGTGACTGATGACCTCAGATGTTAAGTCGCATAGTGCTCAGAGCCATTTGAACCATTTTTTGAAATATTGTGAGACAGTTACGCCTAATAAAAGGTCAAAATTAAAATTCCAAACACTAGAATTAACGTAACTAGTAGAACAAAATGACCAAAAACTTATTAAGGACTATCTTCTTCTCTTACTACAGAATAAGCAACATGTATTTCGCTACTTCGTACAGGAACAGAGAAAACGGAAAGCAGAGACAGAAAGAGAGCTGGCGTGATCATCATGTGACACAATATGCCCATCCTTTATTGCTGTTGTGCCTAAGGGCAATGAGGCACAATAAAATGTGATCGATGAGACCAACTGTCCGACCGAATAGAACCTCATATCGGTCATTCCAATGGTAGGAAGTCCATTAATGGATGGCTTCATACTCTGGCGGAAGAAGCCTCCAGTGTGTGGTACCTGTTAACGGAGAACATTCTGTATTCTGATGAGAGAGCAGAATCCAACTTTAGTGTAGCCGGCCCATTTTTTTATCTGACGGAAACGCGAGTGCGATGAAACAGTTTAACCTTTCATACTGGAGGTTTTAGTGAGTTGCAGAATGGCTAGCACATCCCTTTTATTTCAGTGAATAGCCACTCTTTCTGCTGTATAATTTTAGATTTTAATCTGAGTAATCACTATTTCTCATCTCCTGTGTGTGTGTGTGTGTGTGTGTGTGTGTGTGTGTGTGTGTGTGTGCGTGTGTGTGTGTGTGTGTTTTTAAGAAATGTTACGCTTTTATTGGAATCTTAATTTTGACCTATTAAGCGTAACTGTCTCACAATATTTCAGAACGGACACTATTTATCGTCTTCATTGGTAACACATGCGTGATTTGGTTCTTATTTAGCAAACAGTACCACTAAGTTCACTTTTTATCTTAAATATTGTCTATTGTATGTTACTGTAAATTTTGTTGTTGTTTGTTCAAAATTTCATAACATTGCAGAAGATCGCATACGGTGGGTGTTGCACAAAACGAAAGGATATGTATGAGGGCTTGCTGAAAAGTAATGCCCCTGAATTTATGTGAAAAGTCTCAATGGTTCTTAAATTAAACAAACGAGGAAGTGCAGGCTTTTTCGGCGAATTTAGCTGATGCAGTCGTCTCAGGTTATCAGGCCCGAGAATATTTCAAAAAAATGTTCAAATGTGTGTGAAATCTTATGGGACTTAACTGCTAAGGTCATCAGCCCCTAACCTTACACACTACTTAACCTAAATTATCCTAAGGACAAACACACACACCCATGCCCGAGGGAGGATTCGAACTTCCGTCGGGACCAGCCGCACAGTCCATGACTCAAGAATATTTAATCATTAAAAGAAACGTTACTGACATTCTACATCTTTACTCTTCATGCCTACGTATTTATTTCTCAACATAGTCACCCTAGCGACGAACACATTTCTCTCAACGAGAGGCTAATTTGTTGGTACCGTCATTGTAGAATGTTTCAAAAAAAAAAGGTTCAAATGGCTCTGAGCACTATGGGACTTAACATCTGAGGTCATCAGTCCCCTAGAACTTAGAACTACTTAAACCTAACTAACCTAAGGACATCACAAACATCCATGCCCGAGGCAGGATTCGAACCTGCGACCGTAGCAGTCGCGCGGTTCCAGACCGAAGGGCCTAGAACCGCTCGGCCACCGAGGCCGGCCAGAATGTTTCAATTTGGAGACGGGGCCACAACCTGACCTTTGCTTCTAAGGCTTTATCACTATCAAAGTGAAGTCCTCGAAGCTGTTCCTTAAGTTCTGAAAATAGATGAAAACCAGATGGGGCCAAGTCGAGACCGAATGGAGGATGATTGATGACAGTGAACCCAAGACGTCAGATTGTTGCAGATGTCGCAGCGCTCGTGTGTGGCTTCGCATTATGATGCTGTAAGAGAGGGTACTACATGTGTGGACGAACTCTTCGAATTCGGAACTCGATTACAGCACGCTAATCTCACGCACCGGCATTGTTATGTTGCACACCGCAATGTTACACTCTACAATTCGGAGGCCTTCAGTGGCAGAGGTCTGCAAATATGTAGGGATGAAGAATGAAGATGTAGAATATTAGTAACGTTTGTTTTATTTAAAAAGTTTTAATAATTTTCACATTAAAAACTCGGAGGCGTTACTTTTCAGCACGCTCCCGTATTTACAGTTTTATGCCGAAGATATAACGAAATGAATGGAAATTTTTTGTCCCTCTTCCCTACAATGTACATCTGTCCATTAGGACCACCACTCCTCGACTTTTTCAAAAATCGGATGTGAATGGAACAGTGTGGCAGAAATCAGAAATTTGGAGACTCGAGATATTCGTGCCTTAAATGGATCCAGCGATGTTCGACAGAATGGGTAATTTTCAGTACATTTAATAAATAAAAAAGGCACTCCGTCTTCAGGCCACGAGTGGCCTACCGGGACCATCCGACTGCAGCGTCATCCTCTCTGGAGGATGCTGATAGGAGGGTTGGTTCAAATGGCTCTGAGCACTATGGGACTTAACTTCTAAGGTCATCAGTCCCCTAGAACTTAGAACTACTTAAACCTAACTAACCTAAGGACATCACACACATCCATGCCCGCGGCAGGATTCGCACCAGCGACCGGAGCGGTCGCGCGGTTCCAGGCTGTAGCGCCTAGAACCGCTCGGCCACCCGGGTCGGCGCGGATAGGAGGGGCGTGGAGTCAGCACACCGCTCTGCCGGTCGTTATGATGGTTCAAAAAAATGGTTCAAATGGTTCTGAGCACTATGCGACTTAACTTCGGCGGTCATCAGTCGCCTAGAACTTAGAACTAATTAAACCTAACTAACCTAAGGACATCACACACATCCATGCCCGAGGCAGGATTCGAACCTGCGACCGTAGCGGTCACGCGGTTCCAGACTGAAGCGTCTAAACCGCACGGCCACACCGGCCGGCTGTTATGATGGTATTCTTGACCGAAGCCACTACTATTCGGTCGAGTAGCTCCTCAATTGGCATCACGAGGCTGAGTGCACCCCGAAAAATGGCAACAGCGCATGACGGCCTGGATGGTCACCCATCCAAGTGCCGACCACGCCCGACAGCGCTTAACTTCGGTGATCTCAAAATTTAATAAATATGTCTTACTATAATAACTACTGTTCTTTGTTCAAATTTCACTTCAGTCGAAATGGAAGAAATACACGGAATAATAGGCTTTATGTCCAGCAGACGACGAGGGCGTTAGACACATGGCACAAGGTCCGATTGGGGAAGGCTGGGGAAAAAATCGACTGTGCACATTGCAAAGAATGGGCTATATATTTAGACAGGGAACCTATGGAGACAGCCCAACTGTCTATGGCACCGCAGCATCGCTCATTTCAGAACACATTCAGTAGCTTTCGGCGCCTCTCGTGGCCTCAGTGTGGCCGTGTGGCAAGTTGCATACTGCGAAGGCTGCCCACACTGCTGGCTCCGTTCCGATACTACTGATATGAGCAAGATCGATATTTTTGTTTTGATACCTGCGATATCAGTATTGATATAAGACGTTAAACAATTACATAATATCAGTATCGATAGGATAGTATTTATCTTCTATGACTTAAATAATGAAACACTGCAGCAGTTACGCATTTTTGCATCCTTAGAGCACTGCGTTTTGAGAATTTATTCTCATGTCAGCGGCATTTTGTGAGATGTTTTCATGTGTGTTTTTCTGCCTCTTTCGCCCCGTTGTCGTCTTCTTAAGGTTATACTGCAATCGGAAAGCCAGACAAACTAAATATTGCGATTTTTTAATTTGCTAAGGTTAGAAATATTATTTTTGTCCATTTACTTATAGATACCGTGCCTCCTCTATTACGCAGAATACTACACACACTCGCTAACAATCACCCACACTGTTTCTTTTTAAAATCAAAATATCTTACAGAGCTATTATGGCAGTATGGTTTCACAGCGAGCTTAGTTACAGTGCAAGAGGGGCACAAAAACACACACGCAGGCATCGCACAAAATATGTCTGTAAGCAAAAGCACTTGACAATAAAAATAAATTATCGAAATGCGTGGCACTAAGCATGAAAAAATATATAACTAATGCAATATTTCATTATTTAAATCATAAATTATTCAATCGCAGGCTTCCCACAAAACATCG
This sequence comes from Schistocerca piceifrons, assembly GCF_021461385.2. NCBI lineage: Eukaryota > Metazoa > Arthropoda > Insecta > Orthoptera > Acrididae > Schistocerca > Schistocerca piceifrons. The sequence continues at coordinate 147,633,277 of NC_060149.1, read as the reverse complement.
ATTATGATGAGTGAAATTTCACTTCTACTTAAATGAGAATTACATTATGTGCCATATGTATGTAGTACACAAGAAACATGTGCCTTAATAGAAAGTACATACCATATGCTTGCGTATGATGAACATATCAGTTTTAATCAAAGTATGACAATTACACCGTACATGTACTCATTACTTTGAAAGAATATTTGAAGGGTTGATATTATACTAATGTTGGTACATGCAAAAAAAAAAAAAAGTAACTCTCGTATTTTTAGTTTTATTGCAAATGATTGCGTGTATTTGTAGCCCGTCACTCATGTCAAGTATTATATTTTGTTGGTCGTTAAGATATTTATATTTGAATTTATACTCAGTTTCCTTAAACCGACTTATGGTCTGAATAAATCCTTTTTGTTTAAAAATACGTGAGAACATAATCAATATCTTGCGACTGAGTTGGTATCTGTTGATCGCACATTATCGAGGTATCGATGTAATTTGAGATAATAGTATCGGTAACAAATAACATATCGATTATGGTGTTGGGAAGTCCCCACGGCTGCGTCGGCGAAACTGGAACGTCCCTACGCACTGCTGTTCGGACTGTTCATTCTCCGATGAACTACACGCTCTTATAGTGTTTGGTTTTGGACATTCTTAGGACTGTAGATGGTAGTGTCATTCACAATGATTAAATACCACCTGACAGCTTTATTGTGCCTTACCACTTTCTAGTAGTATACTTATACAGAACGTTAAGTTCATTATCATTTTCGACAGTCATACAAGGAATTGTCCCCGCATTCATCTTAACCGATAAAGGGAAACCACGGAAAACCTAAATCTGGGTGTCAAGACGCGGTTCTGAAACGAGTCCAGTGCTGTAACCATCATGCCACTCACACTGTCATTTTTTTGTCAGCGTTTCGTTGCATAGACCTCTTCATCAGGCAGTCGTGGCAAAAATAAAAAAAGCATTTGGCCTATGTGTACAATAGTTTCTGCAGTGGTATGGATGACTTGGCGCCATGGAACGCTTGAGGAGAAAGAGAAGCATATCACATCGCCGTCAGCCAGGCGAACTTCTGCTCAAAACGTGCACCGCGCTACGGTAGCAGGCTAATGGGGCAGTATATGCTATGGGAGACATTCACCTGGGCTTCCGTGGTACGTGTACTAGTAATCAGAGGCACCATGAGACCTGCGGACTACTTGATATTGCTGCGGACCACCTTCACCCTTTATGTCTTGCCCGGCGGTGATGGCATCTTCCAACAGGATAACTGTCCGTGACACAGGAGCAGTAACGTGCTGCAGTGGTTTGAGCCACATGGAAGTTGATGTCTTTGCCACTAGATTCGCGTGATATAAATTCAATAGAACAAATCTGGGACGCTACCAGACGCCAGTTACGCGGCGACAAAACACCGGTAAGTAATTTACGGGAAGTGCGTGCCATATGCTTAGACTTCTGGTGCCAGTACCTCCAGAAACCAACTAAGGACTCATCGAATCCATGCCACGCAGAATCGCTGCTGTATTACGTTCCGAAGTTGGACCAATATGCTGTTAAGTAGGTGGACATATGCTATTCGGAATGTGGACGTTATGTTTGGTCTCATCCATGAAACGTGAATAACCGATATTTATTCTCCGAAATGAAGTAACTCTGACCGGTCAGACACAGGTTTTAGCTTCGCTTCTCATATAGCTTTGCTGATACGTCACCTCGTTGCATATTAAGTGAGAACAAATAAATACAAGCATTTCTCCAGCGGTTATCCTGTAGTATTCATTTGCTTTCAGATGACTTTCACCATTATTTATAAACTAACAGTCAGACTAAAAGTGTATTCGGCGTTACTACTATCTCAGGGTGATAATGAATTATAATATCTTCTCTGCAGGGCCTCCATCTTGCATGAGGTCATAATATGACATCTTCTTCATACTTTTACAAAATTAGCTGCAAATTGTTTATGGTTCAAATGGCTCTGAGCACTATGGGACTTAACGTCTGAGGTCATCAGTCCCCTAGAACTTAGAACTACTGAAACCTAACTAACCTAAGGACATCACACACATCCATGACCGATGCAGGATTCGAACCTGCGACCATAGCGGTCGCGCGGTTCCAGACTGTAGCGCCTAGAACCGCTCGGCCACACCGGCCGGCTATCGGTAGTCTCAGATTTCCTGTCATGGGTTCTTCGTGAGACGTGTGTGAGACGAAATAACATGTTGCCTGCCTCTTATTAAAACGTCTCCACGCTAAATTTTAAGCGTAAATCTATCCGTTGTATAAAGCGCACCACTTGTACCTTCTGGCACTGAAGTTTATTAATATTCCTGTGACGCTCTCATGCTTGCTCAAAGAAACCGTGACGAAACTCGTATTTGTATAATTTCTATTTTCTCCAGTAATTTTTGGCGTTACTGTCACATATCGCTATGTGATATCATTTCAGACTAAACTCATGAGTAACATTCAAGAATTAGTCGAACGAGAGGTTTGTAATCTAGTTAATTTTCGTTGTAATTCTCCGTAGTAATCCGCTAGGCATCTACTTTTACCAGTGTTATATAGCCATTATTTATTAGGCCGCCCCGGATCCATGGCCCTTGATACGAGGGCCATAGACACGGATTCCCATTTAGATGCCGTGTTTCTTGACTTCCGCAAGGCGTTTGATACAGTTCCCCACAGTCGTTTGATGATCAAAGTAAGAGCATATGGACTATCAGACCAATTGTGTGACTGGATTGAAGAGTTCCTAGATAACAGAACGCAGTATGTCATTCTCAATGGAGAGAAGTCTTCCGAAGTAAGAGTGATTTCAGGTGTGCCGCAGGGGAGTGTCGTAAGACCGTTGCTATTCACAATATACACTCCTGGAAATGGAAAAAAGAACACATTGACACCGGTGTGTCAGACCCACCATACTTGCTCCGGACACTGCGAGAGGGCTGTACAAGCAATGATCACACGCACGGCACAGCAGACACACCAGGAACCGCGGTGTTGGCCGTCGAATGGCGCTAGCTGCGCAGCATTTGTGCACCGCCGCCGTCAGTGTCAGCCTGTTTGCCGTGGCATACGGAGCTCCATCGCAGTCTTTAACACTGGTAGCATGCCGCGACAGCGTGGACGTGAACCGTATGTGCAGATGACGGACTTTGAGTGAGGGCGTATAGTGGGCATGCGGGAGGCCGGGTGGACGTACCGCCGAATTGCTCAACACGTGGGGCGTGAGGTCTCCACAGTACATCGATGTTGTCGCCAGTGGTCGGCGGAAGGTGCACGTGCCCGTCGACCTGGGACCGGACCGCAGCGACGCACGTATGCACGCCAAGACCGTAGGATCCTACACAGTGCCGTAGGGGACCGCACCGCCACTTCCCAGCAAATTAGGGACACTGTTGCTCCTGGGGTATCGGCGAGGACCATTCGCAACCGTCTCCATGAAGCTGGGCTACGGTCCCGCACACCGTTAGGCCGTCTTCCGCTCACGCCCCAACATCGTGCAGCCCGCCTCCAGTGGTGTCGCGACAGGCGTGAATGGAGGGACGAATGGAGACGTGTCGTCTTCAGCGATGAGAGTCGCTTCTGCCTTGGTGCCAATGATGGTCGTATGCGTGTTTGGCGCCGTGCAGGTGAGCGCCACAATCAGGACTGCATACGACCGAGGCACACAGGGCCAACACCCGGCATCGTGGTGTGGGGAGCGATCTCCTACACTGGCCGTACACCACTGGTGATCATCGAGGGGACACTGAATAGTGCACCGTACATCCAAACCGTCATCGAACCCATCGTTCTACCATTCCTAGACCGGCAAGGGAACTTGCTGTTCCAACAGGACAATGCACGTCCGCATGTATCCCGTGCCACCCAACGTGCTCTAGAAGGTGTAAGTCAACTACCCTGGCCAGCAAGATCTCCGGATCTGTCCCCCATTGAGCATGTTTGGGACTGGATGAAGCGTCGTCTCACGTGGTCTGCACGTCCAGCACGAACGCTGGTCCAACTGAGGCGCCAGGTGGAAATGGCATGGCAAGCCGTTCCACAGGACTACATCCAGCATCTCTACGATCGTCTCCATGGGAGAATAGCAGCCTGCATTGCTGCGAAAGGTGGATATACACTGTACTAGTGCCGACATTGTGCATGCTCTGTTGCCTGTGTCTATGTGCCTGTGGTTCTGTCAGTGTGATCATGTGATGTATCTGACCCCAGGAATGTGTCAATAAAGTTTCCCCTTCCTGGGACAATGAATTCACGGTGTTCTTATTTCAATTTCCAGGAGTGTATATAAAAGACCTTGTGGATAAGATCGGAAGTTCACTGAGGCTTTTTGCGGATGATACTGTAGTATATCGAGAGGTTGTAACATTGGAAAATTGTACTGAAATGCAGGAGGACCTGCAACGAATTGACGCATGGTGCAGGGAATGGCAATTGAATCTCAATGTAGACAAGTGTAATGTGCTGCGAATACACAGAAAGATACTTTATCATTTAGCTACAATATAGCAGGTCAGCAACTGGAAGCAGTTAATTCCATAAATTATCTGGGAGAATGACCGTATAAAATTAATGGTCGGTAAAGCAGATGCCAGACAGATTCATTGGAAGAATCGTAAGGAAATGCAGTCCGAAAACAAAGGAAGTAGGTTACAGTACACTTGTTCGCCCACTTCTTGAATACTGCCCACCGGTGTGGGATCCGTACCAGATAGGGTTGATAGAAGAGATAGAGAAGATCCAACGGAGAGCAGCGTGCTTCGTTACAGGATCATTTAGTAATCGCGAAAGCATTACGGAGATGATAAATAAACTCCAGTGGAAGACTGCAAGAGAGACGCTCAGTAGCTCGGTACGGGCTTTTGTTGAAGTTTCGAGAACATACCTTCTCCGAGGAGTCAAGCAGTATATTACTCCCTCCTATGTATATCTCGCGAAGGAACCATAAGGACAAAATCAGAGAGATTAGAGCCCACACAGAGGCATAGCGACAAACCTTCTTTCCATGAACAATACGTGACTGGAATAGAAGGGAGAACCGATAAAGGTACTCAAGGTACCCTCCGCCACACACCGTCAAGTGACTTGCGGAGTATAGTATAGATGTAGATGTAGATGTAGATGCACTGACTCCGAATTTTTGATTCTGTTCTCAATATCGATTGAGGTTTCCATGTTTCGCATATTACTCTGTCGGCTTTCCCGTTACGTTTACACAAGTTTCAGCCCTCTCCCATTAGAGTGCTCTGAATTGTAGTGTGTAATGCGATAGTGCTTAATGTTAACTATGTTGGCGCGTGAGAAACGGCGTCGGGTTTCTAACCGCAGAAAACCTGTCTCTATGTGAAATCCGTGGGGCACGCTTTCCTTCAGGAAAACAATGCCAGACCACACACGATTCCTGCGACACCCGAAACAATAAGACTCTTTGAGTTCACTGTCGTCGATCATACTCCAGACAGTCCCGACTTGGCGCCATCCGATTTTCACCTGTTTACAAAACTTTAAGAACACCTTCGACGGCATCACTTTCATAGTGATGAAGCTGTAAAAGCATATGTGAGATTTTGACTTCGTCAAGAAAGTCAAACATAAACGTAAACATGGTCCGTAGTAGGCTATAACGTGATTTTTATTTAACCGTGCGATTCACTCATTTCGACTACTTGTCATTGTCAAGCACTTGTGAAACCAACGCGGGAAAGCACTACATTGTGTGCAGGCATCGCATGTATAACTAACACCTTACACATCGCACATTAAGATAAAACATTACTGCACAAATTTTCTTTGGATGAAGATGAATCTGTGACAACAAATTACCAGCTGCTATCAGTTACCGTGTGGTTGTAAGAAATTTGTGCAGTAATGTTTTATCTTAATGTGAGGTGTGTAAAGAGTTAGTTATACATGCGGTACGTGCAGATAATGTAGTGCTTTTCCATGTTGGTTTTACAAGTGCTTGACAATGACAAGTAATCGAAATTAGCTAATCGCACGATTAAATAAAAATCACGTTACAGCCTGCTACGGCCAATGTTTACGTTCAGTGAGCATCTGAAGGCTGTGGATATTTTAAAGTCAAACATTCTATAGTCAGTGCATCAACAAACTGGTCTCTCGTTCGGAGAAATGTTTTTGTCGCCGGTGTGACTATGTTGAGAAATGAATACGCAGATATGAGAAATAAAGATGTAGAATGTTAATAAAGTTTGTTTTATTTAAAAAGTTTCAGGAGTTTTCACATTAAAAATTCGGAGGCATTACTTCACAGTACACCCTCGGATATGTTCCATAAACTTGTGTTTTGTTCTCTAGGCGAAAGTTTGAAACAGTATCGAATTCCTTCCGGAAGCCAAGGACACAGCTTAACCCCGGCTGCCGGTACGTATTGCCTCTATCTCATCCACGGACAGAGTGAGCTTACTTTCCCAATGTTGTTTCGCAGCATCCATGTCGATTCTTTTGGAGGAGACGGCTATTCTGCAAGAACGTTATAACACGCAAACATAAAACGTGTTTCATAATTAACAGTGCTAGGACGAGACAGAGGATAATCTATAACCGACAGATGTCCTGGAATGGATATGCGACGTACAGAGTGCTGTTGGCAAGTAAAAGTAAAAATGAGAGGAAAATAAGAAAACATCATCTCTGTTTACAGACTGAAAGTACCGTGAAAGTTACTAATGAGCGCAAAGGTTACAATTGTCGAAATGTGTGTTCTGTGTTCAATATCAAATGAAATCCTGCGTAATATTTTTGGAAATAAGTGTTTTAAGGACTGTTTATCTTTACTTTCGTTTCAAAAACTACAAAAACTGCAAAGACGTCATGAGCATCGTTAATACACTACTGGTCGAAACAATTGCAGCACAGTGAAGACCACATGCAAAAAACGTCACATTGGCACGAAGTATGCAACATGCTTTGGATATGTAAATAACTGCCGTCTTGTAAAGTCATCAGTTGACCAAAACTAACTGAAAAACGGTTTAGACAAGGTATCTGTATGGTGACAAAGTGAAAATTGACTTTAAATAACGGAAAGTGTGAAATCATCCACATTAGTACTACAAGGAATCTGCTAGATTTCGGTTACACGATATATCATCCAAATCTAAAGGCTGTAAATTCAACAAAATATTTAGGGATTACTATTACGAATAACTTAAACTAGAACGATTACATAGATAATGTTGTGAGGAAAGGAAACCAAAGACTTCGATGTATTGGAAAATACATAGAGAATACAACAAGTCTATTAAAGAGACTGCTTACACTACGCTTGGCCGTCCTCTTCTGCAGTACTGCTGTACAGTGCGGGATCCATATTAGCTAGGATTGACGGAGGACATGGAAAAATTTCATCTCTGCTCGTTTTGTATTATCGCAAAATAGGGGTTAGAGTCCCGCGGATATGATACCCGAATAGGGATGGTAATCATAGAAACAAAGGTATTTATAGCTGCAGCAGCATCTTCTCTTGAAATTTCGATCACTAACTCTCCTAAAAGTGTGAAAATATTTTATTAGCGATCACCTACATAGGAAGAAAAGATCATCGTAGTAAAATAAGAGATATCAGAGCTCGCACTAAATTGGTATTAAGTGTTAGTTTTCTCTGCGCGCTGCTATAGAGTGGAACGGTAGAGAAATAGCTTGAAGGTGGCTCGATGAACACTCTGCCAGGCAATTAATTGTAAAGTCCAGAGTAATCATGTAGATGTAGATTAGTATTTAAGAGAAACCGCTGAAAGTAAGTATGAGTACAGCCATCAGTAATTTTATGTATATAGGAGGACAAGGCAGAGAGTTTTTCATTTAGGAACTGTACTTCAATGTAAGTTGTTTGCGAGGATATCGTGTTACGTCTCGTTTAAGATGGAGAAATGTTCTAATACCTCGAGTCAGAATTTGAACGAGACAGGATCGTGGCGTTTAGAAACTGTGGGTTATCGTTCCGTTGTGTTGCTGCCTGCGTTGGTCGGTATCTCAGAGTTGTCATGCGAATGAGTCGATGAGTTCAGGAGGCCCATTTTCAACGCCATGCAGGATCTCAATAGCTCCAAGCGACTAACGCCCGATAGAACATATTGTTCGTTCGGCTGCGCAAGATCGTACAGGCCTGTCACGTCACTTGAGTCTGGAAATGGGCTCTTTTCGAGTAAGAAGAGCAGTACGACAACATCTGGATCTATACCGACTATCGGCACGAGTACCATTGTTGTGACTGCCCTTGGCGTGACAGCGCAAAGAGACACAACGATACTGGTGCATCCAGTCACAACACTGGGCATCACGTCACGTCGTTCTTTCGACGAGTCTCGGTTGTGCGTACAGCATTCTGACGGACGGACTCATGTGCGTTCTCGTCCTCGTCATACTGCTCCAACACCTGACTTGATAGTACAGGGTGCCATTGGGTACACAACACGATGAATGGAATATTCCGGAATTTGAAACACGAACAGCTGCTAGCATGAGTTTCTTAGAAGTAGATACCTTAGGGGTTGCGAAGCAACTCAAATCGCTTGATACGGGCAAGTCTTCAGGTCCAGATTGTATACCGATTAGGTTCCTTTAAGATTACGCTGATACAATAGCTCCCTACTTAGCAATCATATACAACCGCTCGCTCACCGATAGATCTGTACCTACAGATTGGAAAATTGCGCAGGTCGCACCAGTGTTTAAGAAGGGTAGTAGGAGTAATCCATCGAACTACAGACCTATATCATTGGCATCGGTTTGCAGTAGGGTTTTGGAGCATATACTGTATTCAAACATTATGAATCACCTCGAAGGGAATGATCTATTGATATGTAATCAGCATGGTTTCAGAAAACATCGTTCTTGTGCAACGCAGCTAGCTCTTTATTCACACGAAGTAATGGCCGCTATCGACAGGGGATCTCAGGTTGATTCCGCATTTCTGGATTTCCGGAAAGCTTTTGACACCGTTCCTCACAAGCGACTTCTAATCAAGCTACGGGCCTATGGGATATCGTCTCAGTTGTGCGACTGGATTCGTGACTTCCTGTCAGGAAGGTCGCAGTTCGTAGTAATAGACGGCAAATCATCGAGTAAAACTGAAGTGATATCAGGTGTTCCCCAGGGAAGCGTCCTGGGACCTCTGCTGTTCCTGATCTATATAAATGACCTGGGTGACAATCTGAGCAGTTCTCTTCGGTTGTTCGCAGATGATATTGTAATTTACCGTCTAGTAAGGTCATCCGAAGACCAGTATCAGTTGCAAAGCGATTTAGAAAAGATTGCTGTATGGTGTGGCAGGTGGCATTTGACGCTAAATAACGAAAAGTGTGAGGTGATCCACATGAGTTCCAAAAGAAATCCATTGGAATTCGATTACTCGATAAATAGTACAATTCTCAAGGCTGTCAATTCAACTAAGTACCTGGGTGTTAAAATTACGCCCGCATCTCGTGGTTGTGCGGTAGCGTTCTCGCTTCCCACGCCTGGGTTCCCGGGTTCGATTCCCGGCGGGGTTAGGGATTTTCTCTGCCTCGTGATGGCTGGGTGTTGTGTGATGTCCTTAGGTTAGTTAGGTTAGTTCTAAGTTCTAGGGGATTGATGACCATAGATGTTAAGTCCCATAGTGCTCAGAGCCATTTGAACATTTGTTAAAATTACGAGCAACTTCAGTTGGAAAGACCACATAGATAATATTGTGGGTAAGGCGAGCCAAAGGTTGCGTTTCATTGGCAGGACACTTAGAAGATGCAACAAGTCCACTAAAGAGACAGCTACACTCGTTCGCCCTCTGTTAGAATATTGCTGCGCGGTGTGGGATCCTTACCAGGTGGGATTGACGGAGGACATCGAAAGGGTGCAGAAAAGGGCAGCTCGTTTTGTATTATCACGTAATAGGGGAGAGAGTGTGGCAGATATGATACGCGAGTTGGGATGGAAGTCATTAAAGCAAAGACGTTTATCGTCGCGGCGAGATCTATTTACGAAATTTCAGTCACCAACTTTCTCTTCCGAATGCGAAAATATTTTGTTGAGGCCAACCTACATAGGTAGGAATGATCATCAAAATAAAATAAGAGAAATCAGAGCTCGAACAGAAAGGTTTAGATGTTCGTTTTTCACGCGCGCTGTTCGGGAGTGGAATGGTAGAGAGATAACATGATTGTGGTTCGATGAACCCTCTGCCAAGCACTTAAATGTGAATTGCAGAGTAGTCATGTAGATGTAGATGTAGATTATCACTTCTTTGCAAAGCCAGTAATTGGGACAGAAGACGTTGCATTTCTAACCTAGAAAGACTGGTCGCTGTGCCGTATCTTCGACTACTCCGTGACGTTATTTTTCAACAAGATAGAGTAAGACTTCATTTTCCCCGCGGTCTCTTGACCTACTTCGACACAGTTGGTGTTCGACTTTTGCTCTAGCCGCTTGTTCTCGAGACCTGTCACCTGTTGAAGACGTGCGATCGTGGTTACGGAGAGTGTCGCGCCAGCACTCGCCAGCCACTTCGACTGATGAATTCTGGCATGGAGTTAAAACAGCATGGAATGTCGTACCCACTTCTGTCATCCAAGCACAGTTACACTCAGTGCCTGGATTACAGCCATCGTTGCTTTCGGAGGTGGCAGGTCTGTGCACTAAATTTCACACCCTAAACATCCCCAAATCGCATACAAATTTAATCACGTGTCCTTCCTATTATACCGCGAACTGTGGATGAAGGGCAACAGGTTGTTTCCAGAGATTTCCGAAAAGCATTCGACTCGGTACCCCACTGCAGACCGTTAGCGAAAGTACGTGCATACGGAATAGGCTCTCAGATATGTGACTGGCCCGAAGACTTCTTAAGAATAGAACCCAGTATATTGTTCTCGACGGCAAGTGCTCATCGGAGACAGGGGTAACATCAGGAGTGCCTCAGGGAAGTGTGATAGGACCGTTGCTGTTTTCTATATACATAAATTATCTGGCAAACGGGGTGGGCAGCAACCTGCAGTTGTTTGCTATTGATGTTGTGGTGTGGTGTGCAGGAAGGTGTCGAAGATAAGTGACAGTAAGTTGATACAAGATGACCTAGACGAAATTTCTAGTTGCTGTGATAGTGGCGCCGGCCGGTGTGGCCGTGCGGTTCTAGGCGCTTCAGTCTGGCACCGCGTGACCGCTACGGTCGCAGGTTCGAATCCTGCCTCGGGCATGGATGTGTGTGATGTCCTTAGGTTAGTTAGGTTTAATTAGTTCTAAGTTCTAGGGGACTGATGACCTCAGATGTTAAGTCCCATAGTGCTCAGAGCCATTTGAACCATTTTTTTGTGATAGTGGCAGCTGGCTTTTAATATAGAAAAAATGTAAGTGAATGCGGATGAGTAGGAAAAACAAACCCGTAATGTTCGGATACAGCGTTATCAGTGTCCTGCTTGACACAGTAAGGTCGTTTAAATGTCTGGTCTAACGTTGCGAAGCGATGTGAAATGGAAGGAGCATCTAAGGTTTGTGGTAGAGAAGGCGACTGGTCGACTTCGGTTTATTGGGAAAATTTTAGGAACATGTGGTTCATATGTAAAGGAGACAGCGTATAGGACGCTAGTGGGACCTCTTCTTGGGTACTGTTCGTGTGTTTGGGATCCGTACCAGATCGGATAAAAGAAGACATCGAAATAATTCAGAGGTGATCCGCTGGATTTGTTACAGGTAGGTTCCGTCAGCATGCAAGTGTTAGAGATATGCTTCGGGAGCTCAAGTGGGAATCACTGGAGGAAAGAAGACATTCATTTCGAAGAACACTACTGAGAAATCCAGAATGCGATTTTCACTCTGCAGCGGAGTGTGCGCTGATATGAAACTTCCTGGCAGATTAAAACTGTGTGCCAGACCGAGACTCGAACTCGGGACCTTTGCGTTTCGCGGGCAGACGAGGTACTGGCAGAAGTAAAGCTGTGAGGACGGGGCATGAGTCGTGCTTGGGTAGCTCAGTTGGTAGAGCACTTGCCCGCGAAAGGCAAAGGTCCCGAGTTCGAGTCTCGGTCCGGCACACAGTTTTAATCTGCCAGGAAGTTTCACTACTGAGAAAGTTTGGAGAACCAGCATTTGAAGCTGACTGCAGAACGATCCTACTGCCACCAGTAAGGATTGCGCGTAGAGACCACGGTGATAACGTACGAGAAATTAGGGCTCATACGGAGGCATATAGGTAGTCGTTTTTCCCTCGCTCTATTTGCGAGTAGAACAGGAAAGGAAACCATTAGTTGTGGTACAGGGTACCCTCCGACACGCACTGTACAGTGGCTTGCAGTGCATGTATGTTGATGTAGATGTACGCTGCAGGCGCAATACTTAAAAAATTTCGTTATTTGCTATCCTTCCTGTTGTTGGAGTGTTAATACTGAGCCGTTTATGAGAAGTTGGGACAGACTGTGACCACGCCAGCACTAAAGAACCGGATGAGAAATGTTTGTGGTAGCGGCAGGACAAGGCAGGTGATGAAGAGAACATTAACGGGTAACGGGGAACGTATTGGAAGTAGGCGGATGAACATTCCTCGATCTGCAGCGAGCGGGTCCTGGGTGTTGGCGGGGCGGTGCGTAGGCGATGAGAAGCTGCGCCGAGTGGGCGATTTGGAACAGCGCAGAAGTTCTGGTGGGCCACTACAAAGACTCGCGCTCCAAGACGCCTACCAGCCCAATCACGAAGAAACTGGAAGCACACGCTTATTCCGTCAGAAGACTATCTAACTGAAGACTCTCCGCTGACGCAAGGAGGGCTACGCTTGACACTTCTGTTAACTAAAGATGTCGGTTATTATACGGGAGAGTCAAAGTTTTAATTATCACCTCGATAAAAATAAACCTTCGTAATAAATTCTTTATTTGTAAGTACATATCTGTAGTCCTGTGACCTACTGAAATGTCTGGGTCGCAGTACTGCAGGACGCCGTTTCACGAGCCAAAATAAAATATCGCGTCCCAATGATTAGGCAGAGTATCGAACGATAATTCGTTTTCGGCAGCAGCAGAAATGTTGAAGCTGTGTCAGGACAACATGTTTATCCGTCCGGATCGACCTGATATAGTAGCAACATTTTCGCCAAGTCAGCGTAGCCTCTTGCAGCCGTGTTCCGCTACATATGCGGAGAAAGAATTAACGCACGATACTACACGTTATTAGTGGGCTGCGACACTTCGTTTCGTCTGCTCTAGCGGAGTGCTGCACTTCTGCGTCACGAGAATTCCAATACGAGGTTTGTCCGGAAAATACGTATAAAAGTTGAATAATAACTTTATTTTACAATTATTCAGGTATTACAATATGGTCTCCTTCAAAGTACTCGACCTGAGACGCGATGCACTTCTGCCAACGCCGTTTCCACTGTTGATAACATTGCTGAAAGTCTTCAGTTGTGATGATGTTCAGTTGCCGTGTCGTTTCCGCCTTGATGGCTTCCACATCTCCCAAGTGCCGCCCCCGAAGCACCATTTTGCGTTTCGGGAACATGAAGAAGTCACACGGGGCTAAATCGGGTGAATAAGGCGGGTGGTCTGTCACGGTGATTGAGCTTCAGGCCAAAAACTCGCGCACAATGAGCGATGTGTGAGCGGGCGCATTGTCGTGATGAAGGATCCACCTGCCCCCTTTTGCCAACTCCGGTCGAACTCGGGCCACACGAGCTCTGAGACGTGTCAGAACTTCAACGTAAAACTTTCCGATCACTCTCAGGCCGGGAGGGACAAATTCCTTGTGAACAATGCCCCTAGAATCAAAGAAAACAATCAACATTGTCTTCACATTGGACCTTGATTTTCGCGACTTTTTTGTTCTCGGTTCTCCTGCTAGTTTCCATTCCTTGCTTTCAGATTTGAGCTCCACATCGAATTCGTAAAACCAGGACTCGCCTCCAGTGATGACTCGGTTGAGAAAGTCCCCTCGTTCCTCTGCTTCCAACCAATCCTCACAGCACTCAACCCTCTTTGATTTCTGTTCTGGCGTCAAGAGCTTCGGTACGATTTTCGCACACAATTTCTTCATTTCGAGTTTTTGTGTCAGGATTTCGTGAAAGATTGTTTTGGGGATTGACAGCTCGTCATCAATCATTCTGACTGTCAATCTACGGTCTTTAAGAACACAAGCCCGAATTCGTTCAACATTTGCATCGGAACTCTATGTCGACGGGCGCCCTGGGCGAGGGTCATCGTTCACTTCTTCTCGGCCATCCCGGAACCTTTTTAACCACTTGTTCACGATTCGTTCCTTCAGAGAATTGTCTCCGTAAACCTGTTTCAAACACTCAAAAATCTCACGGCCATTCTTGCCTAGCTTGCAAGAAACTCGATGTTGACGCGCTGGTGCTCAATCCGAGAGAGCTCCATGCCGACGGCAGGTGAAAAAGGGTAACTGTCAACAAGCTGCCGCACACTCCCACCTTCACGCAGAGTGTTCTGATTCGAACTGAGCGTTGATGGGATTGATTACAGCAGTAGTCTCACTTGGCGGTGACTGCAACTTGTAACATAAAGACATTATTAAACTTTTATACGTATTTTCCGGACAAACCTCGTATATACCACGATGCACACATGCATATGCAAACAAACAAAAATTAATTAGCTTTAGTCTTTCGAGTTGATGGTTCAAATGGCTCTGAGCCCTATGGGACTCAACTGCTGAGGTCATTAGTCCCCTAGAACATAGAACTAGTTAGCCTAACTAACCTAAGGACACCACAAACATCCATGCCCGAGGCAGGATTCTAACCTGCGACCGTAGCGGTATTGCAGTTCCAGACTGCAGCGCCTTTAACCGCACGGTCACTTCGGCCGGCTCTTTCGAGTTGATAATTGAAGTTTTCTATCTTTCGCACAGTAACGGTATTAACTGGTCTTAGACATTCCTGTAACTAAGTGTTCGATTGATGTGATGGTCACCTCACACGAAAGACCCAGATTCTACTCCCAGTACCACCGAGGATTCTTCTTAAGGACTGAAACAAAAGGCAGTCCACCTAATACGAACAGACAGCACGGTATTAAGCATTTTAGGGGCCCCAGTATAGAATGCGGGTATTAAAACCGGGTAAGCGATTTGTTTAACAGGTACTTCTCTAGTTTCACTACCGGATAGTACCTTAGGGAAAGAACCTCAGGACCTGATGTTGAACGTATATCTATAGTCTGGTGGACAATTCGGCATCTGCATGAGGTTGTTTACGATGCTGTCGTCTAAGGATTGTCTCAACACCTGGACGTCGAAGCGAAATGGAGCAAGAGGTACAGAGGATCGAAGTTTAATGTAGGGATTGCCAGCTGATCCTCAACGTAGAATAGCGTAAAGCATCATGCATAAATGGGCAAAAGAGAATATCTGTGTGATTATACAGGGTGACAATTATTGAACTATATGAAATAAAATAGTCATAACTTCTGAACGGTTTGCGTTAGGACTTCCAAATTTCACGTTTGGCCGCGGACATGATGGGAATTATGGTTTGGTTTAGCGACGAAGCCCACTTTCATTTGGATGCGTTCGTCAATAACCAAAATTGGCGCGTTTGGGGGACCGGGAATCCGCATTTCGCGATCGGGAAGTCAATTCACCCTCAACGGGTGACTGTGTGGTGTGCAACGTCCAGTCACGGAATAATTGGTGCGATGTCCCTTGATGGCACGGCGACTACCGAACGATACGTGAAAGTTTTGGAAAATGATTTCATCACCATTATCCAAAATGACTCTGATTTCCGCAAGATGTGGTTCGCACAAGACGGAGCTTGACCCCATCGAAGCAGGAGAGTATTTAATGTCCTGGAGGAGCACTTAGTGGGCCTCATTCTGGCTCTGGGGTAACCGGAGGCCACTAACATGGATCACGATCGGTCGACATATTCTCCGAATCTGAATACATTCGACTCCTTTTTGTGGGGCTATATTAAAGATAATATGTACAGCAGTAACCCCAAAACTGTTGCTGAGATGAAAACAGGAGGTCATCGACAGCACTAATGTTCCGACACTTCAGCGGGTCATGCAGAATTTCGCTATTCGTTTGTGCCACGTCATCGCTAATGATGGCGGGCATATCGAACATGTCATAACCTAAATCTGAATATCTGTAGTGACGTTTAAATGTTGAATAAAGTGTGTGCATGCCATAGTTTGTAAGTAATTTAGATTTTTTTTCATATCCTAAAGAGTAACGATCACATAAAAATAATTGTATGAAAAGTAAGTGTCGGGCTGAGAGCCAATGGAAATGTCACAATGCAATGTAATTCAACTATGAAAGAAGTAGCCTGGAAAACCCTGTTGCCACCCATTAATGAGTACTTTTAATCATCTTGGGACCCTTACGAGTTAGCATTAATACGGTGGATACAGAAGATCAAAAGAAGAGGACTATATTTCATGGGTTAGTTCACTGTGCGTGAGTGCGTCACCGAAATTTCATCAAACTCCACTGACAAACTCAACTGGACAGTCATTGTAGATCACGGAGTGTTATACTGTTAAAATTCCGAGAGCGTAAGTTCAAAGAACAATGAGGCAGCATATTACGTCTTCCCACAAACATCTCGCAAAACGCTGCCGTAGACAATTAGGTAGCATGCGAAATATGTATTTGGATTGCCGTGAGAATATATTCATTATCCTACGCGGTGCCTTAGGTGAGCATTTAACAATCTTCATCGCATCATATATATCACAGTGCCACCACAATACTCAAGAACGACCTCGAGAACTGCAGAGAGGAATGTGGTGGCAACGCACATCTACATTCGACACGGGACAGCGTCGTGATGCCAGTCAGACACCGTGCCGTGCTGTATGCAGCCAGCGCAGAATATCGCTGATCTCGAGCTTGCCAGTTCGTGACATTCATGGACCCCGCAGATTTATTACATACAGCGCGCTTGAATTCGAATTCAGAGAGTGCGCTCTGCGTTACACTGTGCTGGAGCTAGTGGCGCCTTCCAGACACTAGTAATAGGTAATCGAAGAATTTTGTATAGATGCCACAACACGCTTATATACGGTACTGAATGTACAGGGTGTTTCCGGAGGAATGGCCAGTATTCAGGGCCATGACATGGACAATCATTCGAAGAAAAAATTTCTAGCAATACGTTAAGAGCTGTGAGCACTTCATCTTCGATACTGTGAAACAAATATTCTACTGCGAACTCATCGCTTTCCATATTTTGCGAGAAGGTAGTATGGACCAAAACAAGAAAAAATTGTCCAGTAAATATGGGCTATAAAGTGCATACTCGCAGATCTATGAGCATTTGTTCAGTAGAAGAGATGAGTTTCACATTAGCGAAACTTATGTTTTATTTTGGCCCATACCACCAATTCTTAAAACAAGGAAAGCAAAGATCTTGCAGGAGAAGAGATTTTATTTACAATACCGAAAATGAGGAAGTGCTCATAGCTCTTCAGGTACGCATTTTAGAGCCCATGTTTGCTAGAATTTTTGCTTCGAATGATCGTTCCAGTCGTATCACTGAACACTGACAACTTGGCAAACCACGCACAGTTTAAACTGAATAACCACTTAATTTAACATTAAGTATACGTACACATATAACTACAGGCTCCATTTACCACTACCATCTCCTCCCAAATTCTGTCCTATAATCAAGACAATTTCACACACACACACACACACACACACACACACACACACACACACACACACACACACAAGTAGTGTCACAGGCTGGCAACACTCACAACGTGAAAGAAAACACAGGAACAGACACAAAAACTATTACTGTGCGGAGTGACAAACAGTTTACAAAAGTGAAGTGTAAATAATGCAGTGCAAGAAATACAGCAGAATGGCAAAAACTGCCAAGTGTGTATGTGAACCGACGTCTTTCTATGTCAACCGCTGCTAGCAAGGAGGGAAGAAGCAGAATACGTAAAAAAAAAAAACACCATAAGCAACTTGTATACCAACTTTATAAATGAAAATCTGTTTTTAGCCTAAAACAATAAAAATGAACAAACCTATGTATCCAATTTGCAGAACAACCACGGGAGATACTTTATAAATAAAAGCGAAACGTGTCTGGTGTAATTCTCTTTAATTAAATTGCATTAAGCTCAAGACGGATAACCGATAGTAACTCACTGACAATTCCTCCGGGGCCAGCCTGTATGGATATACTGGGTGTTTGAAAACGGTGCCTCATATTACTAACGGAAACACTACTTGCCAAAACTAGGAAAAAAGAGTCTTGCAAATATATTTACAAAAAAATTAATTGTAACGAGAATGGTCAGTACTCAGTGTTCATGGCTGCCTTGCGGTGAACGCACATTAAAAGCGTGTATTCGTCATCGCCATACTGGCGTACCACCCGGAGTGATGGTATGGGGTGCCATTGGTTACACGTCTCGGTCACCTCTTGTTCGCATTGACGGCACTTTGAACAGTGGACGTCACATTTCAGATGTGTTACGACTCGTGGCTCTACCCTTCATTCGATGTCTTTGAAACCCTACATTTGAGCAGGATAATGCACAACCGCATGTTGCAGGTCCTGTACGGGCCTTTCTGGATACAGAAAATGTTCGACTGCTGCCCTGGCCAGCATATTCTTCAGATCTCTCACCAATTGAAAACTTCTGGTCAATGGTGGCCGAGCAAATGGCTCGTCACAATACGCTAGTCACTACTCTTGATGAACTGTGGTATCGTGTTGAAGCTGCATGGGCAGCTGAACCTGTAGACGCCATGCAAGCTCTGTTTGACTCAATGCCCAGGCGTATCAAGGCCGTTATTACGGCCAGAGGTGGTTGTTCTGGGTACCGATTTCTCAGGATCTATGCACCCAAATTGTGTAAATATGTAATCACATGTCAGTTCTAGTATAGTATATTTGTCCACTGAACACCCGTTTATCATCTGCATTTCTTCTTGGTGTAGCAATTTTAATGGCGAGTAGTGTAGTTATAATGCCTAATCCCTCATGTTCGACTTCGCCAATGCCGACGTTACAGTCAGCGTGACGGAAATGGAGACCCTATTCAGTCACGTTTAAAACGCGCTCTCTGCAGTCATGGATCGTGCCGCTGATCCCGGCAGAGGTTAGAGTCCTCCCTCGGGCTTGGGTGTGTGTGTTTGTCCTTAGGATAGTTTAGGTTAAGTAGTGTGTAAGCTTAGGGACTGATGACCTTATCAGTTAAGTCCCATAAGATTTCACACATATTTGAACATTTTTTTAAAACGCTCTCTCACGCTGCGACATTGACAATTGTAACGTAAACGGTGTTGCTGAGATTCGAGAAATGGATACCCAGAAGTTCCGATGGCGGGATTTTCGATTTCTCAAGGAGGAAACGTTCCACATCGAATGCTTTCGGTCGTTCATACTCCGGAAAAAATATGAAACGTAATGTCGATTTCCTGAAATTATTTGCCATGATCTTAGTGCACGAAGCTCGCGCACAGACTAGGTGGCAAGGTAAACTAAGACGAGCTCACACGCTCCGCAGGTGGAAATACGGCACGTCCTCTCCGGTCGACCGCTAAAGCCAGACCGAGGGCACCCAGCTACATGGGCGGACATAGTTGTAGTATTTTGTGCTCTATGTCGATGAAATACACGTGTCATGTAGGATTCGCCATCGAACCAATTGATCACGACCAATCCAAGTAAGCGTGGCTGGATTTGCATTGGCGAAGAGCTTAGACCGCGAGAGAACTTTAAATTTAACTGATGCTTATTTACTGTAGGGTTTGTTTTACTGCTGAGACCTCGTCATACTGCAGTATTCCAAAGCCCAAGTTGGACTTGTTTTCGTGAATATCATAAATAGTTTCAGTCCAAGTGAACCCTGAGAACAGCTAATCCTTTTCTTTTTATAATTCTCGTTTCTAATTTTTCCGAGATTGAGTGCAAGGGATCTTATACTCATTCCAGTAGTAATTCGTCAGGTTCCACTGCCTTCTGGCTTTTTTATTAGATTCTAACTTTATTTGAAAGATCATTTTTTCATAAAATTTTTGCACGACTCTGTCATTCTTAGTATAAGTAATATTGGAGCGGATCCTGTTCCATTCAGAGTGACGGTATGACAATGCGTGATCCCTTCCCCCATCAACATGCAGCTGTACTTCAACTCTGTCTCTAATGACTTTGATGTCAACGAGACGTTCAAGTCTGACCTTCCCCTGAGTGACTCTGATTATTGTTTGACGTGATGAGTGAGTTCTATAGCATCCGGCCTTTTGTTGCTTGTGACATCAATCATAAATATTTATATAACTCAGGATAGATTTACTTTTCTCTGTTAACGGTCTGGTACCACTCTTACGTTCCGTCATCATCTTGGATGCTGTAGCTCTCGATACGCCTATTACTCTGGCAGCCGCCCAGCTAACTGCGCTCCTGGTTCTTACAAGATTGTATGGCGCAGCAGATAAGGACCTGACCTGTATTTAAAGGGAACAGGGTTCAAAACACTATCTGGACATTCTCAATCGGGTTTTCTCGATTCATGAACCTCAATGGGAGAAACACTGGCGGCGTTTGTCGTCTTCTAGTGTTGGGAGGCAGGTTATGTAAACACATGGCAAAATAATAAATTAAATCACAGCTCTGGACGCTTAAATGTGAGGTAGTTGCCAGTATTATTTCCTATTCTTTTTGGCGCTCATAAAAACCCGCATTTGCTAAGAAGCGGTCTGTTCTGAACTGACCACTAAACACTAGTATTTTATGTACTGATATAATCATTGCAATCATTTCATTCATTTTGTTTGTTTATAATGCATAAGAAGTATCGAGTGGCTACGCACTCGTCTTTAGGTGTTCGAAAAAAGGGTTTCTTATTTATGTCTGTCTAAAAGGTCTTGTTAAAGCCATATCAATCAGTGTAGCGGTTTGGGCAATTATACATATACAGAAGACGACAGTAAAATACTTCATGTGTTTATTATTGACGAAACAGTTCACGGATACAATGATGAACATTTCCAGTCTATAAACGTATGTGAGACACCTTCCTGTAAGTTATATTGAGCGAACATGCTATAAGGTGGTGTGGTCTCCTGACCTTCATTTATTACATATTTCGTCCTCACAATCGTATTCTGCACATCAAGAAGCTTCATTCGAACCCAAACTCGATAAGGTAGAGTCAATTTTGTACGAATTCATGTAAGCGATATGCAAATCTAATAAGTAAATCACCGAGGTTGAAAAAAATGTCGAGGCTGGCATACACAACATGACGGCCACAGGAATTATCGTTCTAAAGCGGAAACAAGGCAAAGGCCCCGAGTTCGAGTCTCGGTCCGGCACACAGTTTTGATCTTCCAGGAAGTTTCATATCAGCGCACACTCCGCTGCAGAGTGAAAATCTCATTCTGGAGACATGCTACAGATTTCCACATTGGTCGACTTAAACGAAACGTCATTCGCCAGTTTAAAAGAGCAACACTGATTGGTGGAATATTTCTGACACGAAGAGTCAGAGGAGTGAGGGAAGGCAGCGAATGATATACCCTTGCAACTTTTCCAGAAAAATTGGCCGTTCCATTGTCTCTCTTGGTTCAAATGGCTCTGAGCACTATGGGACTTAACTTCTGAGGTCATCAGTCCCCTAGAACTTAGAAGTACTTAAACCTAACTAACCAAGGACATTACACACACCCATGCCCGAGGCAGGATTCGAACCTGCGACTGTAGCGGTCGCCCGGTTCCAGACTGTAGCGCCTAGAACCGCTCGGCTACCCCGGCCGGCTGTCGCTCTTGGAGCGGGAACACGTAACGAAAGCGAATGTGCTCGTACGTGTATGCAAAGAGCGACGATCAAAGTCTCTCCTCAGTACTTCACCGGGAGAGCACCTCTGTCGTTAGCGAATCGTAGTGACAATCTATATTGAGTCGCTCGCGATAAAGCGTTGTTCACTGTGTTGCCGCCATACTTATTGTGCAGTGTGAACACGGACAGAGTACTAGTTAAACGCCTGCGAGCGAGGATTGAGTGGCATCGCGGTGGACTGGTTTGTCGGCCGGAGTGGCCGAGCGATTCTAGGCGCTATAGTGTGGAACCGCGCCAGCGCTACGGTCGCAGGTTCGAATCCTGCCTCGGGCATGGGTGTGTGTGGTGTCCTTAGGTTAGTTAGGTTTAAGCAGTTCTAAATTTTAGGGGACTGATGACCACAGAAGTTAAGTCCCATGGTGCTCAGAGCCATTTTTTTTTATTTTTTTTTTTTTGACTGGTTATCCTACCGGTGTACCACACCAATAGTTAGACTAGGGGCGGATAGGAGTCCTTGACTTCATCAAGGCGAAGGGAGAGTTTGATTGGCGAAGGTCAATCCAGATAGAAAGAGATAGTTGTGTTATTTGGCAGCAGCGAGCGACGCAGGCAGCAGTCGTCGCAGGTCACGGTATTGTGCGCTATAGCATATGCGAGCCCCATCTGTCCTCCCTAACAGTACACTCCACTACATTTCTCTCACGACAGCCTTGATCGTACCTAGAAAAGTTATTCAAGTTGTATAGGCGCGGCTCTCAGCCATTCTACCGAGTAAATAACATTCTTAAAGAAAAGGGAGAAAATAACCTTTCCATACTTTGTAAAATAATAGCATTCCTATCCATAAGAGGCAATCTACTGTTCCGTTAAGAACCCGGAAATTTATTATTATTTTTATAAGAAAAAGTTTCATGTGATTTCTCGTAATTTTTTGCAATAAATAATATTTTTCGTTTGTTTAATGTTTTTCTTACGCTAACTAGCAATACTCCTGTACCCAAGTCTCCCACTAGTTATGTAAGAATATAGAATATTTTTGTGTCTTTTCCTTACAGCGGACGACTCCAGAAGATATTTGTTGCTGAATGTTTTTCAGAGTTCTTGTTGGTACATTAGGAGCGTCTGTCTGACTTCTGTAGTAGTGTGGGGTGGAAATTGTTTCTTTCGTTGCCAAAGGGTAC
This sequence comes from Schistocerca piceifrons, assembly GCF_021461385.2. NCBI lineage: Eukaryota > Metazoa > Arthropoda > Insecta > Orthoptera > Acrididae > Schistocerca > Schistocerca piceifrons. The sequence goes on along the minus strand of NC_060149.1, from coordinate 147,610,331 downwards.
TTGTTGGATCAATCCATTGCGCAACTTGACAGAATAAAACCCACACACTCACAATGCGAATGAGTGGCAATACATAGAAGTCAATACCAAGCTTGTATTTGAATGCAAACACTGTATTCCGCTCATAGCGACTACCATACAGTGCCAGTCGTCAGCGCGTTTTCCCAATGTGATAATGAACTTCCCTTAATTGAAAGCAACAATTTAATTAGAGATTTCTGCTTTCCTTGCGTGTTTCATCGTATATTTCGAGCATGTGGCGTGCTTCCGTTTGGATGCAAACTTTCTAGAGTAATAGCGAACGGCAAATGTATCAGCTAGAGATGAGGAATCCTGGTCGGGAAACGATCGACTCGAGACCTAAGAAGCGAAAGGTGCTTTGAAAATAAGTCTGCGTGTGAATTATGAGATGGTGATGATAATGTCCTATACTCCTTAACAGAGTGTAAGGGACGATGCGGGAAACCCGCACCGCTGTAGTAGGCAAGGTCCTAGTGGAGATGGTTTGCCATTGCCTTCCTCCGACCGTAATGGGGATGAATGATGATGATGAATACGACACATCCACACCCAGTCATCTCGAGGCAGGTGAAAATCCCTGACCCCTCCGGGAGTCGAACCCGGGATCCCTTGCTCGGGAAGCGAGAACGCTACCGCGAGACCACTAGCTGCGGACGAATTATGAGAAGCACCATGTAATAAACTGAGTTATTATGTAGGCCAATATATTTGCTAGCATTGCAAGGTAGAAATCCCGGCCAACATGTAAGCGTGCAGCATGAGCAATGGGAATAGGAAATTACACGAATACATTGAAGATGGCTTGATCTCGGTGCACACATGTGATTCCAGCATGATGGAAATCCACCTCGTACAGCATATGCTGCTGGTGAACACTTGCGTTAGACACTCTCTGATGCGTGTATAGCAAGATGAGTTCGTGTCTCGTGGACAGTTCAGTCAATTAGTCTGCCCCTCTTTATTTCTTTTTGTGGGCTCATGTCGAAAGATTTGTGAGAGAGTCGCCTGTCGCTACTGAAGAGGATATCCTGTCAAGAATTCGTGCTGCCTGTGAATGGAGTTTTAGAAGGGAGATCACAGTAGATCGTGTGTCTTTGTCTTGCCTGCATAGAAACTGGGGAACGTCATTCGGCACAGATGTGGTAAATGCAGAACCTCGTGAAAGTTGACCACATAAAAGAAATTATTCAGACATCTGTCTACCTGTTGTTTGGTCACTGTCAGATTATAAACCGTAATCATGTAATTTTCATACTTTCGTTCATATGGTGGTTTCTCTTATTCCTCTGGCAAAATTATCTCACAAGACGTTGGTTTTGCAACTTTCAACTCATCGCATCCGGACCAGGTTTCCGTACCTCCAATTGATACCTTTGACTTTCTCCATAATTCCTCATGGATTGAATTACTATCGCAGAAACAATCATCATGAGAATGAAACGTCAAAAATTAGAGCGAAACATACGTTACACTAATGACGCATATCGAACGTAATGACCTCGTCCGTATCACCTAACACTGATTCCAAAAACATCGGTCATGAGAAACTAAATTCGCGCTTTTCTTACGTGACATTCTGAAAGCCGTTGATCACTGCAGTCAGGGAGATAGACGTCTTTTAGGCGTGCGAAAAGCATTTCTATCACAACCACGCCAACGCTTATTAATGAAAGTACGATTATAAGAAATTTTTTGTCTGGACTGAATATTTCTTGTTGCGGAGGACGCCTAAAAGTTATCATGGATGAAGAGTCATCAACAGACGTAAAACTAACTATGGGCGTGCCCCAGGGATGCGTGTTGGTCCCTCGCTATTATTAATGACTTGGCAGACACTGTTAACAGTAACCTCAGACTTTTTGCAGATGGTGCGATTATCTATAATGAAGTACTATTTAAAAAATAGCTGCACAAATATGCAGTTAGATTTAGAAGTGGTGCAAAGATGGTACTTTCTGTAAATGTTCACATACATAAACTTGTGCACTTGGCAAAACGCAAGAACGAAGTCTCAAATGAGTAAGTTATCAGTTAGTCATAGTTGGAATAAATTCATTTATACTAATGTTTGACTATTATAAATTATGTGAATATGAAATGGGAAGATCACATTCGCTTAATCGTAGGTTAAGCTGGTTCCACACTTCGGGCCATTGATACGATACGGCAAAGGAGATTGCTTAGAAAACACTCATTCTATAGATTAACAATGGATATCCAGGGCGTCCGCGGAGGAACGTCAGTGTTCTGGGATATGATAGGAACGATCATTTGAAGTTGAAAAGCTTCATGTGGACATATGCCCTATTCCGAATGGTTACCGAGGTAGAACACATTTAATATGTATTGTTATTTACTTTATGTATAATTCAATACACTGACTGGTTTACACATGGACAGCAGTTAGGAAACCGCCAACTTCAGTGCATTTTTGCACTATCGTCTAACCAGGGGAGGCCACGACGGTGGGTTCATTGATTTACTTCAAACTTTTGTACAACTTTAGCACGCCGTTAAAACAACATAATGTGCGAGTAGTAAGGTGCAATTCTCTGGCAATTCAGAGAAAATCGCAAGAGAAGTTTTACGCGTATATTATGCAACTGAAGTATCTGTGCGAAGATACACGTCGGAAGTCATTGTGGTCACGCGGTTAGCATTAACAGATTGCTAGAAGGTCGTAGACGAAAAGGCGGTTCGAATCCCACCAACACGTACTTTTTAATCGATATTTTTTCTATTACGAGTCACAATTTATATGACTTTTGAGAGGTCATATAATAAAAAGTAATAAAAAAACACGTGCTTTTTCATGAAATGGTAGTGAATTTCATATGTTATTTGACTATTTACTATTTGTAATTAAATTGTTAAGGACGAGGGACAGGCTTGGAAACCCCAAATGAAACCTTGGTAAATAATGATGCGAATGACGTTATTCACAATCAGTAATATAGTAAATCACAATGTGCCAGACCACAAGAGTGATGTACAATTACTCGTCGAATGTGCTCTCGACATCACACGTTGGAGGATGGTATTTGTCACACACACACACACACACACACACACACACACACACACACACACACACATTGAAAACATAAATTGAAACTTCATGCAAATACACGTGTTTTTTTTTAATATTACCACTCAAATGTCATAGTTCAAATAACACGACTAGTGACGAAAAATATAAATTAATAATTTCGCGAGGGAGTCGAACCGTGGCAAAGCTCGAATGCCAACTGCTTCACTACCATGAACTCTGCCGCCTGACAACCAAGCACAGATACAGGAGCATATAACAGACACGTAAAACTTCTCTTGCGATTTCCTAGGAATTGCCAGAGTAGTGCACCTTACTATTTTCACATTATGTTGTTTTAATGGCCAACTAAAGGTGTACAATGTTTGAATTAATCTGTGATCCCAACGTCGTGCCCTCCCCTTGTTAGTGTCTTTGCACAGCCGACCGTTGTGGCTGAGTGGTTCTAGGCGCTTCAGTCTGGAACCGCGCTGCTGCTGCTACGGTCGCAGGTTCGAATCCTGCCACGGGCATGGATGTGTGTGATGTCCTTAGGTTAGTTAGGTTTAAGTAGTTCTAAGTTTAGGGGACTGATGACCTCAGATGTTAAGCCCCATAGTGCTCAGAGCCATTTGAACCATGTTGAGCCTCTGCACATTTCCCGCAGCAGATTCAATGTTGCGACCGAGTAGTTCATGTCAAGTATTCACCTTCCGTTTCTACACCTGAGACTTCATGCAACCCCATATACAACAATCTAATGGCATAATATCTGGCGTTGTTGCTGGCCAGTTAATCGTACTACCACGACCAATCCAGGGATTAGGTATGTGCGGTTGAAATGTTCCTTCACAGGCATGGTAAAGTCGTGAGGGGCTCCGTCACGCTAGACGAACATTGCAGTCCGCGTAGCCGAAGGAACGCCGTCAGGGCGTCAAGAAACGAATTAAAAAAAGAAAAAAAAAAACGCAAGTAATTCTGTGCCGTCATTCGTTTTTGTTAAGTGACTAGGTCTATAAACACGTTACCGTTCATGCCGCAACAAACGTATTAAATGTGTTTTATCTCGGAAACCATTCGGAATAGAGCAAATATCTGTATGCAGTATTTTCCCTTCTACATCTAGATCTACATGGATACTCTGCAAATCACACTTAAGTGCCTGGCAGAGAGTTCATCGAACGATGTACTCAATAATTCTCTATTATTCCACTCTCGAACAGCGCGCGGCAAAAACGAACACCTATATCTTTCCGTGCGAGCTCTGATTTCCCTTACTTTATTATGTGATCGTTTCTCTCTATGTAGGCCGGCGTCAAGAAAATATTTTCGCATTCGGAGGAGGAAGTTGGTGATTGTAATATCGTGAGAAGATTCCGCCGCAACGAAAAACGCCTTTGTTTTAATCGTGTCCATCCCAGATCCTATATCATGTCCGTGACACTCTTTCCCCTATTTGGCGATAATACAAACGTGCTACTCTTCTTTGAACTTTCTCGATATACTCCTTTAATCCTATCTGCTAAGGATCCGCAACCGCGCAGCAGTACTCCAAAAGAGGACGGGAAGTCCCTTTAGTAGATTTGTTAAATTTTCTAAGCATTTTGCCAATAAAACGAAGTAATTAGTTTGCCTTCCGCACAACATTTTCTGTGCGTTCTTTCCAATTTAAATTGTTAGTAATTGTTATTCCTAGGTATTTTGAATTTTCGGCCTTTAGATTAGACTGATTTATCGTGTAACGGAAGTTTAATGTATTCCTTTCAGCACTATGACGTCACACTTTTCATTATTTAGGGTCAACTGTCAGTTTTCACCCCATACAGATATCTTTTATAAATCGTTTTGTAGTTTGTTTGGATCTTCTGATAAGTTTACTAGACGATAAACGACAGCGTTTTCTGCAGACAACCTAAGGCGGCTGCTCAGGGATAAATCGTTTATACAGATAAGGAACAGCAGCGGGCCTGTAAAACTACCTTGAGGACGCCAAATGATCTTTGTCACATCCATTCCTCGTGGGACGCTCTGTAGAACATGTATTAAGAGTGACAGCAGGTATGGTCACATGTTTGTTTGACGACTAGAAGTGGTTCACGAAGATGATGAGGAACTTGAACTGGCTTAAAATCAAGCGTGCCGTGAAAGTTTATTTGCAAAGTTTAAAAAATCAGTATTAAGTCCTGTCTGTAAGAACACTACTGGCCATTAAAATTGCTACGCCAAGAAGAAATGCAGATGATAAACGGGTATTCATTGGACAAATATATTATACCAGAACTGACATGTGATTACATTTTCACGCAGTTTGGGTGCATAGAACCCGAGAAATCAGTACCCAGAACAACCACCTCAGGCCGTAATAACGGCCTTGATACGCCTGCGCATAGAGTAAAACAGACTTTGGATGGTGTGTACAGGTACAGCTGCCTATGCAGCTTCAACACGATACCACAGTTCATCAAGAGTAGTGACTGGCCACCATTGACCAGACGTTTACAATTGGTGAGAGATCTGGAGAATTTCCTGGCCAGGGCAGCAGTCGAAAATTTTCTGTATCCAGAAAGGCCCGTACAGGACCTGCAACATGCGGTCGTTCATTAACCTGCTGAAATGTAGGGTTTCGCAGGGATCAAATGAAGGGTGGAGCCACGGGTCGTCACACATCTGAAATGTAACGTCCACCTTTCAAACTACTGTCAATGCGAACAACCGGTGACCGAGACGAGTAACCAATGGCACCCCATACCATCACGCCGGGTGATGCGCCAGTATGGCGATGACGAATACACGCTTCCAATGTGCGTTCACCGCGATGTCGCCAAACACGGAAGCGACCATCATGATGCTGTACACAGAACATGGATTCATCCGAAAAAATGACGTTTTGCCATTCGTGCACCCAGGTTCGTCGTTGAGTACACTATCGCAGGGGCTCCTGTCTGTGATGCAGCGTCAAGGGTAACCGCAGCCATGGTCTCCGAGCTGATAGTCCATGCTGCTGCAAACGTCGTCGAACTGTTGTCGTCTTGCAAACGTCCCCATCTGTTGACTCAGGGATGGAGAGGTGGCTGCACGATCCGTTACAGCCATGCGGATAAGATGCCTGTCATCTCGACTGCAAGTGATACGAGGCTTTTGGGATCCAGCACGGCGTTCCGTATTACCCTCCTGAACCCACAGATTCCATATTCTGCTAACAGACATTGGATCTCTACCAACGCGAGCAGCAATGTCGCGATACGATAAACCGCAATCGCGATAGGCTACAATCCGACTTTTATCAAAGTCGGAAACGTGATGGTACGCATTCCTCCTCCTTATACGAGGCATCACAACAACGTTTCACCAGGCAACGCCGGTCAACTGCTGTTTGTGTATGAGAAGGGGGTTGGAAACTTTCCTCATGTCAGCACCTTGTAGCTGTCGCCACCGGCGCCTACCTTGTGTGAATGCTCTGAAAAGCTAATCATTTGCATATCACAGCTTCTATTTCCTGTCGGTTAAATTTCGCGTCTGTAGCACGTCATCTTCGTGGTGCAGCAATTTTAATGGCCAGTAGTGTATGTACTACAGGGCTCTCGCTGGGAGAGCGAAGACAAGGTTAGATGTATTACAGCGTGCATTGTCTTTTGAGGAATGGATCTTCCCGCGCTTGACACGTGAATGGTACGGGAAAAATGTGGTACAGTGCTGTGTGTGACGTGTATTTCACAGTAGTTTTCGGAGTATGTTACTATCTATTTTCTGTTCAATGATTTGTCGATGCTCTGACCGTCACCAGAGTGTTTGCGGAATGGCAGCCGTGCCTTCGCAGCGTTCGTGAGCAAGTGTCGATGGCATATCTGACGAAAGGAAAGAATGCCGTAGAGAAATACGACACTGTGTAAGGTATTCGCCTACTGTTGCCAGCTGAGGGAACGGGCCGGCAGCCTATTTGGCAGTATTAGGTGTACGGCGGATAGGGAGCGCGCCTACAGCTTGTGAACATGCGAAAGGGAAATACGTCTATTTGTGTGCAGGCTGGGCGCCGCGGGAGGAGAAAAAGAAGGCGGCGGTTGGCGTCTGGCGGCTGACGGCTGACGGCTGTTTGAGGAACAGGTCGCGTCTTCCCAGAACAGGTTTGAGCCGGCGCCGCCCTCCGCCTGCTGCCGCGTAATTGCTACCCCGGCCGCTGGCCCGGCGACACGCCGCCGCCTACCGTACCAGCCGACACCCGTCTGCCCGTCCCAAAGCACACACGCTTCCTGTACCCTACTGCACCTCCCTAACACTCCCATCTATCGCATTTCACTGTTCTGCTCGGGCTATAAATAACATCCGCTATACAGAGTGTTGAACCAGACTGCAGTTGTAAGATTCGAAAGACGTGAAAGGGAAGCAGTAGTTGAGAAGGGACTGATGCAGGGTTATTCAATCTGTGCGCTGAACAAGCAGTACAACAAATCGAGGAAAAATTTGGAAAGAGAATTACGTTTCGAGGAGAATATATAAAAACTTAGAACTTTGCCGATAAAATTGTGATTCTGTCAGAGGTAGCAAAGGACTTCGAAGAGCTATTGAACGAAAGGGAGGTCATCAATGAAATGTTCGTATGGTACTGATGATCAGAAGTCTCCACCTAGAGAAGTTCCTTTCAGCTGGTGCCACATTGGGCGACTTAAGTGTTGATGATGATGGTTTGATTATGAGGACAACGAAACGAATGTCGGACATTTGCCACACTTGCCCCCTCGCCAGGTAGCGATCCCTCAGGTAAGGGACGCCCTCCCTCGTACTTCTTATGTCCGCTTTCAAACCGCCGTCTCCACATCTTACTCGATACAACCAGTACGTAAGGGTCCTTTTTCTGCTGAGGTCATCAGTCCCCTAGAACTTAGAACTACTTAAACCTAACTAACCTAAGGACATCACACACATCCATGCCCGAGGCAGGATTCGAACCTGCGACCGTAGCGGTCTCGCGGTACCAGACTGTAGCGCATAGAACCGCTCGGCCACTCCGGCCGGCCCTTCTTCTTAGACATCTAGGCGAAATACAGAGATTCTTTTCCGAAATCGAAATATTTATATCTTTTGGGAAACGAAAGCAATTCCGACGATGTCAGTATGTAATTAGTTTTGCCAAGTATAAATATAGATCGCTCTGTCTGTACGGTAGCTTCCTTTCACGCTTACTGATTGCGATAGAAACAGTCCATCGCCATGGGAGCAACAAGAAAAGAATGCTGTAAAGAGAATGCGAATGTACGCTAATCATTTCTTTTTGATCGCTGCATTTGTGCCTACTTTAATTACTGCAACTGCATGCCCAAAAGACACCAAGGAAAGAAGAAATGGGTATGTAAATGTTTGAAAAGAAGAACGACATACTCCATATTAATTTACTCTCTAAAATCCGATATCCCTTCCGGCGAAACATTAGTTAATAAAGTGTAGCGGGACAATGTTCAAAGCATGATTGAAAGTACGTTCATAGAGATAAGAACATCTATGATTGTCATGTCATCTGAAGTCATCTAAAGTCATCTAAAGTCATCTAAAGTCGACGTACAATTTTAAAATGTTAGAAATAAGGATATGAAGTAATACAGAATGCTATGCTTGTAACGTACATTGCTCTTCTACATTGTTTAGCTCTGGTATTTACAGGGCCACAGAGAAAGCATCCTAGGTTTTGGAGGGAAAAGCCGTAACTGTAATAATCTGCACTGAAACAGAAACAAGAAGCACAACTTAAGGAAAAATAATGTAATGTGTGTTTCAGCTCACAAGCGACATTGAACTGTGACTTAGTATGGGCAGAGGTTATATTCGACAACCGGAATAAATTAATAACTGTCTTCTTTTACCGACCCCCGGTCTCAGATGAAACAGATGCTGAACAGTTCAAAGAAATCTTTAGTCTCATCACAATTATAGTTGGCAGTGACTTCAATCTACCTTCCGCATTTTGACAAAAAAACATTTTCAGACCCTATTGCAGATAGAAAACAACTTCCGTAATTGTTCTAAATGCTTTTTTAAAATTATTTTGAACAATTAGTTCATGAGGCTATTCAAATTGTAAATGGTTGCGAGAACACACTTGACCTCTTAGCCACAAACAATCCTGAGCATCACGACGGATACAGGAATTAGTGGACACACAGTCGAGCGAAACTCAATTCCGTAACAAAGAAATTCACCAAGACTAAACGCGAAATGTATCTATTTATAAAAGCAGCTAAAAATTCGGTTGACGTATTTCTAAGAGACAGTCTCCAATCCTTCCAAACTATGTAAGTGAAGACCATATGTGGCTTAAATTCAAAGAAATAGTATCAACAGCACTCGAGAGATTCATACCGAATAAATTGATAAGAGACGGAACTGATCCCCCATGGTACACAACACACGACAGAAAGCTGCTGCAGGAGCACCGAAAAAGGCACGTATAACTTAGAGGAACGCAAAATCTCCAAGATTGGCTAAGTTTTACTGAGGCTTGAAATTTGGTGCGAATTTCAATGCGAGATGCATTTAATAGTTTCCACAACGAAAGCCTCTCTAAAAATGTGGCAGAAAATACAAAGAGATTCTGGTCCTATGGTAAGTAAACCAGCGGGAAGGCTCAGAAAGTACCTTTACTGCGCGACAGCTATGAAGAGGAGGAGGGGGAGACAAGGGACCCAACCCTTCGGAGCAGGTAAAATCGTGGCAAATGTGGGGCGTGGCAAATGTCCGTACACCGTCGAAAGACGTGAAAGGGAAGTGGTAGTTGAGAAGGGATTGATGCAGGGTTATTCAATCTGTGCGCTGAACGAGCAGCACAACAAACCGAGGAAAAATTTGGAAAGGGAATTAAGGTTAGAGGAGAAGATATAAAAACTTAGAACTTTACCGATAATATTGTGATTCTGTCAGAGGTAGCAAAGAGCTATTGAATGGAAGGGAGGTCATCAATGAAATGATCGTGTGGCACTGGTGGTCGGAAGTCCCCACCTAGGGAAGTTTGGCCGCCGAGTTCCAAGTCGTCTCAGCTGGTGCCACATTGGGCGACTTACGTCTCGATGATTATGGTTTGATGATTATGGTTTGATTATGAGGACAACAGAACACCCATCCCTGAGAGGGAAAAATATCCGACTCGGCCGAAAATCGAACCTGGGCCGCGGGATGGCAGTCAGATACGCTGATCATCTCTTTTCTGCAGCCAACCTTGCAGGTGGGGCAACCACAGCTATGAGTATTCATCTTGGGTATTAGTAACCGCTTCAGCTGTATTTGGTCCCTTATTACTGTACCACTACCGGTTTCGTGGCGCTAAAAGTCACATCTTCAGAGCAACATTTTTTTCCCTTCATTTTGTTCGTTATTGTTCGTTGCATTTGGCCGTGGCGGACGTTACAAGATACCCGTTCAAGCTCATCGTAGATCTTTTCACTCCGTTTTTTTTTTTCTTTTTTTTCATTTTATTACAAGGAGCAGCCAGCCCTCTGATCGAACACGCTGAGCTATCGTACCGGTAACCATTCAGCAGACAGCAGGCCATAATATCAACATCAGCAAAAAGAAAAACGAGGGAACTGAGGTACTAAAAATAGTAGATGAGCTTTTTCATTTCGTCAGTGAAATAAGACATTTTGATCGAAGTACAGAGAATGTAAAGTGCCGACTGGCGATAACAAGAGAAGCATTTCAGAAAAAGATAAATTTCTTAACATAAAATTTAAATGTTAGGAAACCTTTTCTGCAGGTATTTGTCTGGCGTAAGTACTTGTACAGAAGTAAAATGTGCACAATAAGCAGTAAAGACGAGAATATTGTGAAATGTGGAGCTACAGAAGAATGCTGGAGCTTAGATGGGTTGTCGAGTAACTAGAGATACTGCACTGAACTGCGCAGAAAAGAGCCCCATGGTGCAACTCGATAAAAATAAGTAATCCTTCGTTAGGACAAATATTGATTCATCAAGGAATAATGAATTTGGTAGTGGAGAAAAGTGCGTGGGATAGAAGTTGTAGAGGCAGATGAAATCTTGACTACGGTAAACCGTTTGCAGTAGTTAAGACGAGATGAAGAGAAGTTCATTCCATAGGTCAGTATGGAGAGCTACATCAATTAAATCTTGGAACGGAAGACAACGATGACAGCAACAACCACGGCTACTACTAAAACTATTATTACTACTACTACTCAGGTTTTGACAGCCGGATTCAGTTTTAAAAATCTGGTGGACGTGTGATCGCGCCATGGTGCATACATTGGTATCCTAACCACCTAAGGTAGCAATCAAAACGTTTGAGTATTTGACTATAGAACGTTGTCACAATGGGGAGCTTATGGAATAATGGAGCAGATTTGTGAGTGGAATCAGTACTTCCTAGCACACAGAACTCTTCGCGAAATTCTTAAGGTGGTCAAATTTAAGTACCTTCGGGAGTAACCCAGAGAGTGTTGAAATATAAGGCGTGGATATCGGCTTAAGCCGTGGAAGATTAAAACTTTATCGCGGCTCGGGACAAGTGTCTGTGAACGGCAAACGTTCGCTGTCCGGCACACAATTTTAACCTGCCACGAAGTTCAAATCAGCATACACTGCTCCAGTGTGACTCCAGGCTCGCACTCTACCACAGTCACGACAATTACGAGGTGTGTATGTGTTACTTGGGTGTATGGAATCAGCACAGAAAGATAGGTCGACGTGGAGACGTAACTGAGTTTGAGAAAGGAGCTACTGAGTGTAGATTTGACCCTGACAACATCGTGAATGAAATTTTTGCTGTATAAAAGCGGTCTCTACAACGCGTCTATAAGGAATGTTGTTGCGCTGGATCGTCCGTACCTAACCTAAAACGCGGGTAGTGAAGCGGGAAAACCTCCAGTACACCGCGTACTTGCTTTCAGATCCACGAGGCCACTAAACTAGTTCGAAAAGCAAAATGGAGGTAGAGTACCTAGCCACTGAGGTTATATAAGATCACTTAAAAATGCCATGGTGCATGTTTCCTCCTACACGTATTTCTGTAATAATAACAAATTTATTTCTTCCTTTTCCCTTTCTCTTCTTCTTTCCAGTCCCTCTCTTTCGTTTTAATTATTATTAATTTTTTTGTTAGTGCCACAGTTTTGTAGTAGTGAGTGGACTGTAGTTTCTATGGGAAGTTTTGATGAATAAATTAATAACAGTTAATTTAAAGTTAGTTGTTACAAGAAACAAGTTCAGAAGAAAAGCACGCTGCTATGACAGTCGTCTGCCGACAGATTACGAGTTAACAGTACACACCAGGTACTTTAAGAAGTAAGAATAACAATGTATACGTTTTGTACAGCTTCTTTCAAAATGCTGTGTAAAAAACATTCCACTTAGTTAGCTAGGTTATTGACCATTAATAAAGATAGATGAATGAAAAACAGATATAGTCTTGTTCTTTCTGGGTATTTGACGAGACCGAAATGACGAATGAGAAGTATAAGGGTAAAATATTGGAATCATTACCAGAGGAAACATAATTCACGCTGCAATTCTACTTATTACTTAGATATTTCGATGTTTTACTCGAACACACTCAGTGAGTGGCCCCACTTTGTCCGAGATAGTCAACTTTGGTCTTCTGCTGACATATTAAAATACTAGCATTTTATCCACCGACTAGCATTTTATCCGCCGCTTTCCCGGCGTACACACATGTCACTTGACTGCACACATCTCCTCCTCTCTCCTCTCTCTGCCCATCTCCTCTCTCCTCTTTCTCCTTGTCCACCTCTTCCTCTCCATCCTCCTCTCCCCTCTCTCTGTCCATCTCCTCCCCCTCATTCTCCTTGTCCGTCTTCTCCTCTCCACTCTCTATGACCATCTCCTCCTCCCCCCTCTCTCCCTGTCCATCTCCTCCTCTCCCGTATGTCTGTCCATCTCCTCCTCCCCTCTTTCTCCCTGTCCATCTCTTCCTCTCCCCTCTCTCTGTCCATCTCCTCCTCCCCTCTTTCTCCCTGTCCATCTCCTCCTCTCCCCTCTCTCTGTCCATCTCCTCCCCCTCATTCTCCTTGTCCGTCTCCTCCTCTCCACTCTCTATGACCATCTATTCCTCCCCTTTTCCTCCCTGTCCATCTCCTTCTCTCTCCCCTCTCTGTACATCTCCCCCTCCCCCCGCTCTGTCCATTTCCTCCTCCCCCTCAATCTATATATATCTTCTCCTCCCACTGTCTCAGTGCATCTTCTCCCCCCCCCTCTCTCTCCCACCATTTCCTATGTCCACGCTCACCCCCACCCCAATGGGACATGGTTCTTACCTCTCCCCTTCCCCACAGTAGTTCTTTCCAGATAATAAGTAGTTTGTGTCCCATTTTTGGCTGAAATCGACCCAGAGGCTTAGGATGAGATGTGCAACATACATACATTAAACTACACCAAACTCCGTCCGAATAGGCTTTGGAAGGCCCAACGGAACCGACCGACCGCCATGTCATCCTCAGACCACAGGCGTCATTGGATGCGGATATGGAGGGGCATGTCGTCAGCACACCGCTCTCCCGTCTATATGTCAATTTACGGTACCGGAGCCGCTACTTCTCAATCAGTAGCTCCTCAGTTTGCCTCACAAAGATTGAGTGCACCCCACTTGCCAACAGCGCTCGGCAGACCGGATGGTCACCCATCGTAGTGCTAGCCCAGCCCGACAGGTATTAACTTCGGTGATCTGACGGGAACCAGTGTTACCACTGCGGAAAGGCCGCTGGCTACATATATACATACATTTTTATAATATGTACAGAGATATAAATTCGAGTGCTATGAAGTAGTAGCCTAGATAGAGTAAATAATAGCTCCTGTCATAAATCTCGTATAACTGATATTCGCTACCATTTGTGAAAATTGCATCAACCACAAAAATAGCCCAAAATATTCCAAACTCCGAGAAGACGTAGAACAATGTGCCAGCAATAAGTGATCAGGGCTGCAAGAAGGAGGCGTGCTACTAGGTAGTTCAAGCAATGACAGTCGTCAAACGAAGTGCAAACGTGGGAACAACTGCCAGTATGTTTCGTCGACATCAGAATGTGCAGTTAACGTAACCGTATGATTGGTCTCTGGGGATGGAATTTATCATACAGCTTCATTTCGAATTGTGCAGAGCACACTGCTCAGACAGTGATGTGTGTGCGAGACAAGAAGAGAGTCATTCGCAGGACCCATCGAGATGGAATTACGGTTCACAGTTTAGTCAGGTTGTCGCAGTGGTAACACGGGTTTCGTCAGATCACCGGAGTCCGCCTGCTTAGCTGAGTGGTAACGTGCCTGCCTACCATGCAGAGTGCCCGGGTTCGATTCCCGAGCGGGTTGGAGATTTTCTCCGCTCGTGTACTGGGTCTTGTGCTGTCCTCATCAGAAAGGTCACAGTTCCTAGTAATAGACAGAAAGTCATCGAGTAAAACAGAAGTAATATCCGGCGTTCCCCAAGGAAGTGTTATAGGCCCTCTATTGTTCCTTATTTATATTAACGACATAGGAGTCAATATGAGTAGCCGTCTTAGATTGTTTGCAGTTGATGCTGTTATTTACCGTCTTGTAAAGTCACCAGATGATCAGAAGGACTTGAAAAATGATTTAGATAAGATATCTGTATGGTGCGAAAACTGGCAATTGACCCTGAATAAAGAAAAGTGTGAAGTTATTCACACGAGTACTAAAAGAAATTAGCTAAATTTCGATTACGCGATAAGTCAGACAAATCTGAAGGCTGTAAATTCAGCTAAATACTTAGGGATGACAATTACAAATAACCTAAATTGGAAAGATCACATAGATAAAATTGTGGGTAGAGCAAACCAAAGACTGCGATTCATTGGCAGAATACTTAGAAGGTGCAACAGGTCTACAAAAGAGACTGCTTACACCACGCTCGTCCGCCCTATTCTGGAGTATTGCTGTGCGGTGTGGGATCCACATCAGATGGGACTGACGGATGACATCGAAAAAGTACAAAGAAGGGCAGCTCGTTTTGTATTATCGCAAAATAGAGGAGATAGTGTAACAGACATGATACGTGAATTGGAGTGGCAATCATTAAAACAAAAGCGTTTTTCGTTGCGACGGGATGTTCTCATGAAATTTCAATCACCAGTTTTCTCCTCCGATTGCGAAAAAATGCTGTTGGCACCCACCTACATAGGGAGAAATGATCATTACGATAAAATAAATCAGGGCTCGCACAGAAAAATTTAAGTGCTCGTTTCTCCCGCGTGCCGTTCGAGAGTGGAACGGTAGAGAGACAGCTTGAAGGTGGTTCATTGAACCCTCTGCCAGGCACCTTATTGTGAATACCAGAGGAATCACGTAGAAGTAGATCGACGCGCAGGTCGCCCAATGTGGCGTCACATGCAATAAGACTTACAACACGGCGGCCGAATTTCCCCAAACGGGGCCTCCCGGTCAACAATTCATTTCATTTTGTCAGGTCACCGAAGTTATTAAGCGCTGTCGGGTTGGGCTAGCACTTGGCTGTTGGCAAGCGGGATGCACTCATTCAGCCCTTGTGAGGCAAACTGAGGAGCTACTTGATTTAGAAGTACCGGCTCCGGTCTCGTAAACTGACATACCGATGGGAGAGCGGTGTGGTGATCACATGCTCCTGCATAACCGCATTTAGTTACGTCTTTGGGCTGAGGATGACAAGGCGGCCGGTGGGGCCTTCATGGCCTGTTCCGACGGTGTTTAGATTCAGTTTGGCCGGAGCGTGTGACGATCTTGAGACCAGATGTGGACCTTTCTCCGTCGACTCTTGGGCACCATCTGCCGTGGGCTGGACTGGTGGCACGCATGCCATTCCGTCGCCTTCCATTGTCCAGAAACCACAAACACCTTTAGACAGCAGTGAGTATGTGGACGTTGTCGCTGGCGCGCTGAAAGGTCACATTAGTGTTTGGAGAAGGTCTTTCTCCAACCTGTTCTAAAGTGAAGGCCACACGCGTGTTGGGCGCTATCGTGTGACTGCCATCTGTCAACCTGCTTTGTGTGTAAGAACTCCCTACTTCTCTCCTTAGTAGTGCGGAGTCACGAAAACACGTCCGTGCCGCGTCTCGCAGGCTTCGGCGACGCACGCGACGACGGCGCCCCACGCCACGTAATTACACTGCTGCTGGAAAAGAAAAGGAAAAGGATTCGGAGCAACTTCCCGCATTACGGTATTTGTGAAATAGTTTTTGATGAGAGCTGGCAGTCACGCTTTGCTCCTCAGACAAGGTTAAAGAGTCACGACTCTAATATTACTCAACACCAGCCCGCAGCAATCTAACTACACTCTTTTCCCTCGGAGACAGTGCGGTTTATTCTTAGTTTAACAAACCTCGTCGATACCGGTTCTTCGATCACCACTTTCTTCGTCTAATTATAAACTAGCATTTCCTTAAGACTGTTTTCTGACAAATTCTTACAGATTTTGACCTGCTGAACACAAATCTGGGTCATATTTTTCTTTGGTGTTAGTATTTTGAACGATATTGATAGTTTTACTAACTGAAAATATAGATTTCGAAGAAAGAAATTGCATGTATTGACTGCAACATCCATTATCTGGCAGTAAATTTCCACCTTTAAATAGATGGTTGTGACAGACATTCATCATATTCATTTCTTTGCAGGTGCCGCGCGGGATTAGCCGAGCGGTCTCAGGCGCTACAGTCATGAACTGTGCTGTTGGTCCCGGCGGAGGTTCGAGGCCGGCCGGAGTGGCCGTGCGGTTCTAGGCGCTACAGTCTGGAACCGCGTGGCCGCTACGGTCGCAGATTCGAATCCTGCCTCGGGCATGGATGTGTGTGATGTCCTTAGGTTAGTTAGGGGACTGATGACCACAGCAGTAAGTCCCATAGTGCTCAGAACCATTTGAACCATTTATTTGGAGGTTCGAGTCCTCCCTCGGGCATGAGTGTATGTGTTTGTTCTTTGGATACTTTAGGTTAAGTAGTGTGAATGATGACCTTAGCAGTTAAGTCCCATAAGATTTCACACACATTTGAACATTTTTTTTCTTTGCAGGTGAGTGTTGGTATAACCTGACTGCATTTAGAAAGAAGTTCGACCGTTATAAAACATACGACAAGCTTGGGAAGCCTTTTGCGCTTTAGTAACTGGATTTATTGTGCCAAATCGAGGTGAGACATGTGATAGGCAGGTTAAATCACTCATTGAACGATATAGAGTACTTGGTTGTGGAATGTCTCTCAAACGGCACGTGCTTCTTTCACACCTGGACTTCTTTAGGGAAAATTTGGGTGACATAAGTAAAGACACTCAGACAATGGGAAGCAGATTTCAAGGAAGCTGGGACTGTGCAATGACGGATGAATATATCTGGGGATTAATACATGCCTGCCCATAAAAGAAAGAGGACAACCAATCTTCATTTTTGGGTGTGAAGTTTCAGTTTTCTTGTGATTATGCTGAGAACATTGACAATTAACATTACTGTACATATGTGTGCGGTGCTTACAAACACACTTTAGAGTTTTGATTAACAAATTACAGTAGCATTGATACCAAATATAATGAATTAATGAATTTATTATGTTTCATAACGTTATAGCCTATACGCTTTACTACCGCTTGTAAATAAATCTCTTATATTTGCTAAACCATTTACACTTTGGCAAAATGTATGTGAAAATTACCTATAAACCACCGAAAAATTAATATAAGCAGAAATTTCGTTAAAATTTGTTTATCTGTGTTATTAATTCCTGGATTTATTACTAGGCTGCTGTCTAATAACACAGGCAAACAATATTTTATTTTAATGTTACTTATTCTTGAGTATTTTCGTATCCTGAATTTTAATAAGCTAATAAAGTTGTTTAACCCACTATTTATTTTAAATTAACTCTCAATAATACAATAAAATGCATTTTACCGATTTTCAAAATGGTTCAAATGGCTCTGAGCACTATGGGACTTAACTGCTGAGGTCATTAGTCCCCTAGAACTTAGAACTAGTTAAATCTAACTAACCTAAGGACATCACAAACATCCATGCCCGAGGCAGGATTCGAACCTACGACCGTAGCGGTCTTGCGGTTCCAGACTGCAGCGCCTTTAACCGCACGGCCACTTCGGCCGGCTTTACCGATTTTAATTACGTATATACAGGATGAGTCAAAATTCGCGCTCTCAGATGCCACAGTGATTTCTCGCATACTAACAGCATAAAAAATACAAACAAAATTTTATCCCTTGCATTTTTTCGGTAGAAGATGGACGTCAATGGAGGGCAATTTGGCAACATTGTAATAACATGTACGGTAAGCAGTCTGATTCAATACTGTGTATCTGTGCTGCTTAGTTACTGCAGTTAGCGTTAGAATACTACAGTTTGAGAGTGGGGTCAATTGCACGAAACTATACCGTATCGCTTTTAATGAATGCCAAATATTTTGCTGTGTTGAAGTCCGGGTCGAATAATTCCTCCTCTAACAACCGCGCCGCTAAAACTGGAATGAAATGTTACATAGAGTGCTGTCGCTGGCAAGAGATTTTACTATTTCTGAACAGAAAAACAAGAAATGTTGAGAAAAGACTAGATGCTTGATATTTACACTGGCCAGACAAGCACATTGGTAAAAAGTTATTTATCCCTAGGAGACGACGCTAGTACCACCTCTAGCCTTGATAATGGCATCAATTCGCTCAGGAAGAGAGCCCACAAGTTTCTTCTAGTATATCATCCATCTAAACCTTCTCATTAATGTTTAGATCCCGCAGAGCTACCAAATTGCGATGATCTTGCTTGCTACATTTCTCCCGCTACTCCTAATAGTCCGAGACATTTTCTATGGGGTTAAAATCGGGTGATTTAACGGGACAGTCGATGTGCAATATGGTAAGGGTTCGTCAAACCAGGAGCATTTACGTGCAGCCCTGTAAACACGGTTGGCATAATCTTCGAAGACGGCGGTGTCACCGCGCGCTCATCACGCAGATGCAGAAGGAACGGCAACACTCAATCGCCGATAATAGACGAGAAACATCCCTAAAATATCACATAAATATCTCCACACCTCATCAGAGCATCGATGGACTCGACACATGGCCTCGAACTGGTAAAATCGCTGCTCGTCAGACCACATTACATGTCCCGAGTCAGCTACTACCCGTTTTCTGCTTTGTTCCGCTCGCTCAATAAGTTCAGCTTTATCTGTTGTTGTCAGCAATCATCTTTGCGAGGTAGCCTACTTCAGATGTCAACTGCAGGCAGTTTCCTTAGTAGCATCATCTCGGAAACTGGGCCGCGCGGGATTAGCCGAGCGGTCTTAGACGGTTCAGTCATGGACTGTGCGGCTGGTCCCGGCGGAGGTTCGAGTCCTCCCTCGGGCATGGGTGTGTGTGTTTGTCCTTAGGATAATTTAGGTTAAGTAGTGTGTAAGCTTAGGGACTGATGACCTTAGCGGTTAAGTCCCATAAGATTTCACACACATTTGAACATTTTTTTCGGAAACTGGTTGAGACGGCCCTGCATCCACTAACAGCACCAAATTCTGTCGGTGCTGGTCTCCGGTCTGTGCTGGTTCCGGTCTTCTGACAACCAATGTTCTAAGGCAATGGAAAAAAAAACTTCCATTGGTAACCCATTCCTTATAGAAACCTCGGACACTCGGCATTGATACACTAAGAAATGGGGCTACTTCATTCCCGGTATAGTCACGGGCAACTCCAAAACAGATAGCTCATTGCTGTCAATCTGTGCCCACCCCGATAGCTGAATGGTCAGCGTGACGGACTGCCGTCCTAAGAGGCCCGGGTTCGATTCCCGGCTGGGTCGGGGATTTTCTCCGCTCAGGGACTGGGTGTTGCGTTGCCTTCATCATCATTTCATCCCCATCCGACTCGCAGGTAGCCCAAAGTGGCGTCGAATGTAATTATGACCTGCACCAAGGCCGCCGGACCAGCCCCGTAAGGGGCCTCCCGGGACAATGACGCCAAACGCTCATTTCCATTTTGTCATTCTGTCACGTCTCCACATCGACGTGTTTCACTGCACTGATTCCGTACAACTGGCCGGTACATACCACTTCACTGTCATGATTTGCGTAATCAGTGGAGGTTCAGATGACGGGCTGCTATCACTTCTACACCAGCAGCAGATCTACCAGCGTGCTCTTTTTATGTGGTGACTAATACACTGTGAAGTAACATTAATGTGACCACCTTTCAAAAGCCTGAATAACCACCTTTTCCAGTGTGAAGCAGGACGAGAGTCATTGAGGTTCTGGGAGATACCGACAGGGATGCGGAGCCATGCTGATCCAGCGCCGTGGCCAGCTCCGTTAGGTTTCTTGGCTGAGGATCCATCACGCGAACAACACGATCGAGATAGTTGCATGGACTCTCGACTGGGCTTAAACCCGGGTAATCTGGCAGCGACTGGAGGGCGGTAAACTCATTCTAGGTCTCTTCGAACAAAGCACTTACATTGCGAGCTGTGCGATACGTTGCATTGCCCTGCTGGTAGATGCCATCGTGCCGAGGAAAAACAAACTGCATGTACAAGTGGACATGGTATCGAAGGACAGATGCATACTTGTGCTAATCCATCGTGCCTTCACAATGACGATGTGACTAGGTCTCGAAAACATTCCCCAGACAATAACGCTCCCTCCTCAGACCTCAGACCCGTACTCTTCCGATGATTGGGGTGCTTTCTTTCCGACGTTTCACGCCGTATGCGCCAACGACCATCCGTTCGATGAAAAGGCCTCCCGCCACCACTCAGTGGACGTCCAGCTGTGATACTGGCGCGCAAATTTCAGCCTTCTTCGCCGATGAACAGCAGCCATTATGGGTCACGAACCAGACGCCTACCGCGGTGGTCCATACAGAGCAACGTTCGCTGAACGGTCGTTGAGGAGAGACTTTTGGTAGCCCCTTCGGGCATCTGGGCGGCCAGTTGCTCAACAGTTGAACGTCTGTTCGCCCGTACACATCTCCGCAGCCGCCGCTCATCTCTGTGGTGCACCACAGCTGCGTCGGCGCCGGATTTGGATAGCGTCATATTGCCATGAACGGTATGCTTTTATCATGGCCGCTCGCAAACAGTTTACAAATTTTGCCGATCCGGAAGTGCTTCCACCTTTGGTCCGAAAGCCAATGATCATGCCCTGTTGGGCGTAAGATGTATTACTTTGCTCCCGTATTACGAAAACGACGACACTGTCGCCCGCGTCTCCCCTACACGCCTTATACGTACAGCGGTGCCCCTTGGCGTCTGTGAGTGGTAATTCCACGTTGACGTCGAAGATAGGCGGTGGTCACATTAATGTGATTGGACCGTGTATTTTGTCCAGTGAGATTACTTGCTTAAAACTGGCCGAGACGGACTCCTGGCATCAATCTCTAGCCGGCCGATGTGGCCTTGCGGTTCTAGGCGCTTCTGTCTGGAACCGCGCGACCGCTACGGTCGCAGGTTCGAATCCTGCCTCGGGCATGGATGTGTGTGATGTCCTTAGGTTAGTTAGGTTTAATTAGTTCTAAGTTCTAGGGGACTGATGACCTCAGATGTTAAGTCCCATAGTGCTCAGAGCCATTTGAACCATTTTTTTTCCATCAATCTCTAAATTACGGAAGATCCCAGACGCAAATACCACGAACTAAAACAAATAACACGCAAATATTGGCGATAATACGCACAGAGAAAGGAACAAAAACTACAGCAGTCTCTGACAATCTCAAAATGGAAGAATCACGAAAACAACATTGTTAGTGGGCTTTGTAGCACTTAATTTGTACACCAAAGGAGACAGCCAAATTTATGGTGTAAGGCGATATAAAGAAAGAGAATCCTAAACTGCAACAATCTATTAGAATCAACAAGCTCTATAAAAAGAAAGAACCATTTCTCTTGGCATCATTAAACTCTGCAGTATCAATGACTTCAATAGCAAAACGTTATTAATGGATTAACCGGACTCCACAGCTGAGTAACCAGCGCGGCCGAACACCACACAGAGGACCCGGGTTTGATTACCGGTACCGCCAGAAACTTTTCCTTGATGGGGGATTGGAACGGTGTGCACTTAGTCTCGTGAGGCAGACTGAGTAGCTCTCTGACCGATTAGTAGCGGCTCCAGGTCACGAAAACTGGCAAACTGAACAATGGCCTGGAAAGCAGTGTGCTGACCTCACGCCCCTCCCCCCCCCCCCCCCCTACCGCATCCAACGACGCAATTGGCAGAGGATGATACGGCTTCGGTCGGTAACGGGAGCCCGGCAGCGCATGTGGAAGGAGTTCATGTATTAATAAATTACAGAAATCCAAAATATATGAGGACGTAAGGCGCATAAGGGAAATTAAAGATTTACACTATGTGATCGAAAGTATCCGGACGTCCTCAAAAACATACGTTTTTCATATTAGGTGCGCTGTGCTGACACCTACTGCCAGGTACTCCATATCAGCAATGTCAGAAGTCATTAGACATCGTGAGAGAGCAGAATGGGGCGCTCCGCGGAACTCACGGACTTCGAAAGTGGTAAGATGATTGGGTGTCACTTGTGTCATACGTCTGTAAGCGAGATTTCCATAGTCCTAAACATCCGTAGGTCCACTGCTTCCGATGTGGTAGTGCAGTGGAGGCGTGAAGGGACACGTGCGGCAGAAAAGCGTATAGGCCGAACTCGTCTGTTGACTTACTGAGACCGCCGGCAGTTGAAGAGGGTCGTAAGGTGTAATAGGCAGACAATTATCTAGACCATCTCACAGAAATTCCAAACTGCTTCTGGTCCCAATGAAAGTAATATGACAGTTAGGCGGGAGGTGAGAAAACTTGGATTTCATGGTCGAGCGGCTGCTCAGAAGCCGATAAATGCCAAACGACGCCTCGCTTGGTGTAAGGAGCGTAAACATTGGACGATTGAACAGTGGAAAAACGTAGTGTGGAGTGACGAATCACGGTCCACAATGTGACGATCCGTTGGCAGGGTGTGGGTATGGCGAATGTCCAGTGAACGTAATCTGCCAGCGTGTGTAGCGTCAACAGTAAAATTCGGAGGCGGTGGTGTTATTGGTGTGGTGTGGTCGTGTTTTTCATGCGGGGGCCTTGTTCCGCGTGGCACTATCACAACACAGGCCTATATTGATGTTTTTAGCACCTTCTTGCTTCCAACTGTTGAAGAGCAATTCGGGGATGGCGATTGCATGTTTCAACACGATCGAGCTCCTGTTCATAATGCACGGCCTGTGGCGGAGTGGTTACACGACAATAACATCCCTATAATGGACTGGCCTGCACAGAGTCCTGACCTGAATCCTACAGAACATCTTTGGGATGTTTTGGAACACCAACTTCGTGTCAGACCTCACCGACCGACATCGATACCTCTACTCAGAGCAGCACTCCGTGAAGAATGGGCTGCCATTCCCCAGGAAACCTTCCAGCACTTGACTGAACGTATGCCTGCGAGAGTCGAAGCTGTCATCAAAGCTAAGGGTGGGCCAACACCATACTGAATGCCAGCATTACCGATGGAGGCACCACGAACTTGTAAGTCATTTTCTGCCAGGTGTCCGGATACTTTTGATCACATAGTGTATAACTGAAGAGAACCATAGAAAATCACACTCTCAGTAGTAAAATAAAAGAAACAATAAGTAAATGAACTTAAAAATTTTGGCTCATACTGCGTGTCTTTACTATCTCTACAATTCGTATAGGAAAATAACATGTAAGCTTCACACACAATATTACTGTTTAGTTAACAGTTAGAACTCAATAATGTTTTCACATGAACGAGGTATACCAGAACGTGTCCGTGGAAATAAATTTCGTAAATGTGAATGCTGTCGCTGGCATAATATGTGAGAAACAAATTCAAACATATAATTGAATTTTCAGATTCACCAGTAGTGTTATCAATAGAAGTCTTAAAGACAAATTCAAAGACGCCTGTGAGCCACTAAAACACGCATAGACCATTCCTGAGTTGGACTCTTAACCGACTTACAGGAGTCTATATGACAAGTGTAGTGGACGTCGGAGAGGTACCTGAGAAGTTTCTTCCTAAAGGTTATCTCGATTCAGCGCTCTATAGAAATCGGTAGTCTTCCAGCTATATCTTCACGTCATTGTCGTTTACCGAATCCAATAATCTCGTCCCTAGTGAGTCTGCAGTATGTTCAATGTACTGATGTGCAGAAACGAGGAACGAGAATTCTGTTCTCCAGACCGAACAGAAGGAAGGACAGTAGACCTGCACGAGTAATGCCTAACTTATACCTACTCCAGTTAAACGGCTGTCTGTATTCATATCTATGTGGTGCTTCGATGTGTATGAAGCGAGCGTGTAATGTCACTTGTTGCCCTCGAAAGACATTAGTTTTATGTAAATGAAGCGAAGCTACGTCTTTTTTTCTGAAGTTGTTTTCCTTTAACATTTCCGTTTTTGCATAGAAATAAAATGTTCTATTTTGGGTTTGCGTGTTTTGCTTGCAATTACGTATTTCTTATGCGATTTTAAGGTAACTATTCGGCTTGCTGACGAACTGTCTATCTTTCTTTCGACGTGAAATCTCCTGTTGGCTCGTCGGTCGTCACAAAATGCCGTCAGATATGAATCGCTAATAGCTACGAGACTAATAACGCGTAAACAATGGTTGCACCTACAACAGATAGATCATGTCTGTACGTGTTTATCGCGCAGTGTTAGTTTTGCCTGTGGCGTCATCGTACCAGCCTAGGCGCATGCGCACGATTCTTATGAATTAGCTTTGTCTAAAATTATAAACTGGTGTTGCGTTGAAACGGGTTTAGCAAGGACAGTAATTCGGGTATCATTCCGAAAGGCTTACGGAATACTACTAGGACCGAAAATGAGACAATAAAAATATTCGCCGAATTATAAGTGAAAATCGGTAATAAACTGAAATTTACTAAATTGTGAAAGATGTTGTCTCATACTACTAGCAAACTCGCTTGGAATTATAGCAAATGCAAGTCAGAGCAAGGCTCGAGTGGGAAGAAATCGAAAAATCCTAAAAAGTACACTTGGAGATTTAATGTGGGAGGTAGCGCAGCGCCGAAAAGAAAATGAAAAAACGGGTCATAGCGATTACATAGCTGGCCCATAGAGCATGCAGAGGCCAACGACAGTCCAAAATTGTGATTTATCTATTAGACTACTCTGTGTAACCACTGTATTATAGAGATTGGTAAATATGGTAATAGGAAACACTTATTATGTCATCCCGACGTTTCCACGAAAAACCTACGGCGCCGATCCGAACTGCCTTATGAAATGTATTTGCGGGGTCGGTATGTCGCTCTGGATTTGGCAGTGTTAGTGGTAGAAAGTGGCTGGATGCCCTTCCTGTCCCCACCCCATTTTCTCTCCAGGATGTGTACCCCTCTGCCTGTGTCTAGTGTTATTCCATGTGAAAATGTGAGAAGACTTTGGATGTGCAACTGAGGCGGAACGTGTGTACCAGTCCGGTATTCGTCTAGTCCAGAGGTTCCCAACCTACGGGTGACTACGCACTGAGGGATAAAATGAAATTTTCTGAGGGGTAAAAATTAAACGATTCTATTCTGTTTCAGTCACAAAAATGAATTATTTTCAAAAGAACATTACTATTATCACATTTTTGTAAGACTCGGATACTGGTTATATAAGTTATCAATACTTACTTTTTCTCAATTAGTAGCATTAATACGGTGGAGGTTACAGGTTCCTCATATGGTTCACCGAATGCACACATATGTTGTGATTTGTCCCTCTGATGATAAAAGTGAGACATATACGCAACAAAAGCTAAATATTTCAAGAAAATGTCTTCTTGAAGTCGTAGATAGTACCTACAGTAGACCAGAAATTGCTTCATTACTCGCTTCGAAACAGATAAATGAATTGACAGCACGACATAGCAGTAACTACCCAAGGGCTATTATAGTGCTGTACACAGTACTATTATTATTTCTATTTTTCTCAGACCTTAGGTCTGGTTAAAAATGGAAAGTGACGCGGACCTTCATCAAGCGTGGCTACCTTTTAACTGTATGGTATATGTTACATTGTATTTAGGAACTTTCGGGTTATTGAACACGTATCAATAATTACGGATTTCTGTAGTTGTATATATAAGTTTGGATGTAGCTGTATTGCATTGATGTACTGGTGGATATTGTATGGTATGACTCCTGTAGTTGATAGTATAATCGGTATATCGTCAACTTTGTCCTGATGCCACATGTCCTTGACTTCCTCAGCCAGTTGGATGTATTTTTCAATTTTTTCTCCTGTTTTCTTCTGTATATTTGTTGTATTGGGTATGGATATTTCGATTAGTTGTGTTAATTTCTTCTTTTTATTGGTGAGTATGATGTCAGGTTTGTTATGTGGTGTTGTTTTATCTGTTATAATGGTTCTGTTCCAGTATAATTTGTATTCATCATTCTCCAGTACATTTTGTGGTGCATACTTGTATGTGGGAACGCGTTGTTTTATTAGTTTATGTTGTATGGCAAGTTGTTTATGTATTATTTTTGCTACATTGTCATGTCTTCTGGGGTATTCTGTATTTGCTAGTATTGTACATCCACTTGTGATGTGATCTACTGTTTCTATTTGTTGTTTGCAAAGTCTGCATTTATCTGTTGTGGTATTGGGATCTTTAATAATATGCTTGCTGTAATATCTGGTGTTTATTGTTTGATCCTGTATTGCAATCATGAATCCTTCCGTCTCACTGTATATATTGCCTTTTCTTAGCCATGTGTTGGATGCGTCTTGATCTATGTGTGGCTGTGTTAGATGATATGGGTGCTTGCCATGTAGTGTTTTCTTTTTCCAATTTACTTTCTTCGTATCTGTTGATGTTATGTGATCTAAAGGGTTGTAGAAGTGGTTATGAAATTGCAGTGCTGTAGCCGATGTATTTATATGAGTGATTGCTTTGTGTATTTTGCTAGTTTCTGCTCGTTCTAGAAAGAATTTTCTTAAATTGTCTACCTGTCCATAATGTAGGTTTTTTATGTCGATGAATCCCCTTCCTCCTTCCTTTCTGCTTAATGTGAATCTTTCTGTTGCTGAATGGATGTGATGTATTCTATATTTGTGGCATTGTGAGCGTGTAAGTGTATTGAGTGCTTCTAGGTCTGTGTTACTCCATTTCACTACTCCAAATGAGTAGGTCAATATTGGTATAGCATAAGTATTTATACCTTTTGTCTTGTTTCTTGATGTCAATTCTGTTTTCAGTATTTTTGTTAGTCTTTTTCTATATTTTTCCTTTAGTTCTTCTTTAATATTTGTGTTATCTATTCCTATTTCTTGTCTGTATCCTAGATATTTATAGGCATCTGTTTTTTTCATCGCTTCTATGGAGTCACTGTGGCTATTCAATATGTAATCTTCTTGTTTAGTGTGTTTTCCCTTGACTATGCTATTTTTCTTACATTTGTCTGTTCCAAAAGCCATATTTATATCATTGCTTAATACTTCTGTTATCTTTAGTAATTGGTTGAGTTGTTGATTGGTTGCTGCCAGTAGTTTTAGATCATCCATGTATAGCAAATGTGTGATTTTGTGTGGGTATGTTCCAGTAATATTATATCCATAATTTGTATTATTTAGCATGTTGGATAGTGGGTTCAGAGCAAGACAGAACCAGAAAGGACTTAATGAGTCTCCTTGGTATATTCTATTATTATTATTATTATTATTATTAGAGACTGTGGTCAGGCACAAAAGATTAACAGCCTGAAGTCTTCCAATGTCTGTCAGTTAAAAAGTAAGGAGCGCAGCAATCAAATGATTTACCAACAGTAAGTATAGTGTACATATTTTAACTTGGCTGATTTTATAGGGGGTTGCAGTGTGCAGACCAAGCAAGTGACGCAATGGAGAGAAATTATGCAGGGGAAGTTTGTTTTCTAACAAGTGCCTACCCTCATTGTGGATAATTAACTTTGGTAATATGGGGGGGGGGTACTAGCTGATGTCTGATTGCACTCAGGGGTAATGGTCTACGAAAGGATAGGAACCACTGGTCTAGTCGAATGGGGGAACAACCTAGGAAGCACATTCAGTCCTGCCGGCGCACCGGCCGTCGTCGTTAATGAGCCGGACAGATTCGATCCGGAGCCGGTGGGCTCTCACGAGTGTGGTTTAAGTAGTTCTAAGTTCTAGGGGACTGATGACCTTAGAAGTTAAGTCCCATAGTGCTCAGAGCCATTTGAACCACCCCGGCCGGCTTCAATTTATCGTTCTTTATCTGTAAGTTAATTATTTTCAGCGTAGTTACATACTAAATTTAACTTCAACAGGAAATAATTTCCTCTTACGTCCACGCCTATTTTGAGACACTTCTATAAAAATAAAATCTGTGCGCAATTACACTGAAAATAATTATTTTATAGGTAAAGAACGATAAAGTGAAAATAAATGCACTTACCTGCATAAGTTTCACCACAGAATGGTAGGAGCCGGCCGCTGTGGCCGAGTGGTTGTAGGCGCTTCAGTCTGGAACCGCGCTGCTGCTATGTTCGCAGGTTTGAATTCTGCCTTGGGCATGGATGTGTGTGATGTCCTTAGGTTAGTTAGACGTAAGTAGTTCTTAGTCTAGGGGACTGATTACCTTAGATGTTAAGTCCCATAGTGCTTAGAGCCATTCGAACCAATTTGAATGGTAGAAAGATAAACAACAGGTAAATCATAACTGACGTTCACTGCAAAGTGCCCGGGCACGGACAGACTAAAATCCGACCCTCACAGTAAACAAAACATGCTGTAGACTAGACGGCGTCGATAGTCAGAACACGCTAGAAGTGCCGTTCGTCACCTGTCATTCCCCGAGCTACCACCCCTGGCGGGGCAGTGGCCCGAACGTGTTAAGAGGGGCCAATGGTTGGTTGGTTGACTCGGGGGAGTCGACCAAACAGCGAGTTCATTAAACTTCCTGGCATATTAAAGCTATGTGCCGGACCGAGGCTCGAACTCGGGACCTTTGCCTTTCGCGGGTGTTCTGGAAGGTTCACCGGAGAGCTTCTGTAAAGTTTGGAAGGTAGGAGACGAGAAACTGGTAGCAGTGAGTCTGTGAGGACGGGGTGTGAGTCGTGCTTGGATAGCTCAGTTGGTAGAGCGCTTGCCCGCGAAAGGAAAAGGTCTCGAGTTCGAGTCTCGGTCTAGTACACAGTTTTAATCTGCCAGGAAGTTTCATATCAGCGCACACTCCACTGCAGAGTGAAAATATCATTCCAGCGAGGTCATTGGTCCCATCTGATTAGGGAAGGATGGGCAAGGAAGTCAGCCGTGCACTTTCAAAGGAACCGTCCGGGAATTTGCCTGAAGCGATTTACGGAAAAAACGGAAAACCTAAATCAGGGTGGCCGGACTTGGGTTTGAACCGTCGTCCTCCCGAATGCGAATCCAGTGTGCTAACCCCTGCGCCACCTCGCTCGGTGGGCCAATGGTGTTACCGCAGTGGTAACACCGGTTCCAGTCAGATCACCGAAGTTCAACGCAGTTATAATTACACTGTTGCTGGTAACGGGCGATGATATATATCAACGGGGACAGGTGAAAATGTGTGCCCCGACCGGGACTCGAACCCGGGATCTCCTGCTTACATGGCAGACGCTATATCCATCTGAGCCACCGAGGGCACAGAGGATAGCGCGTCTGCAGGGCCTATCTCGCTCACGCCTCCCGCGAGACCCACATTCTCACCTTGTATGTCTACACACTACATTTGTAGTGTCCCACCCCAACACACTCATTACTCGTGGAAGACATTCTTACCAAGTCCCGTAAGAGTTCGGGGAATATGTGTGCATCCGCACAGAAGAAGGTCATGGCCGGTGTTGCCAGAATTAAATACTTATATGGGTATGGTGTCTGTTCTTTCGGACATGTCTGAAAGAACAGACACCATATCCATATAAGTATATGAAGTTCATCGCCGTCGGGCATGGCTAGCACGTGGGTAGGTGACCGTTTGTGTCTGCCTGGCGCAATTGGCAAGCGAGGTGCGCTCAGCCCTTGTGACGCCAATTGAGGAGCTAGATGACTGAGAAGTAGCTGCTCTGGTCACTGCTTACCACGTCCCCTTCCATATCCCCATCTAGTGACGCCTTTCGGCCGAAGATGACACGGTGTTCGGTCGGTACCCTTCGGCCTTCCGAGGCCTGTTCGGACAGAGTTTATCTTTCAAAGGTATTCCTCCTATTTCAAGGGAACTTCAAATAGCAATTTACACACTATTATGGCAGGCCAAGTAACTTGTATTAAATGCTGGCTGCACTTCAAAGTGACACTGATACATGACACTATTTTTCAACATGGTCACCAAGTCTCCGTAAGCAACAGTCGACACGTTGTACCACTCATTCAGTTCCTCGACGATAGAAATCACTCCTTGATCACTGAGCCATTCGAGAAAATCTGTGTGAACTTCTTCATCGTTGAAAAGTCTTTTTCCCCTCAGATATTGTTTCAGCTTGCTGAGGAAACGGAAACCACGAGGTGCAAGATCTGGTCTTCCCGACCAGCGCCACTCACACCTGCGAGGCCTTGGTCAAATTGTTGGCACCGTTTCATTACAGTTGGACGCGACATTGTGTTTGGTCCATACATCGTCAGGATTTCACGGTTAATCTGTTTGCCGTTTAGACGTTATACCCACAAGAATCGTTTTGTTCCGCGTACTTCAACAGTTGAGTCCTGTTATCCGTACCGCAGCAGAACTGTGTTTGCAGGAAACCCACAACATATAATCTTTTCCGACAAAGCGTCACTCTTGTTGCGGAATGATCTTAGCGTGGCAAGGCAAATATAATTTACTTTCTTAAGTCTCTACGTAAACGTGTCCATTGGGTGATCAACGACAGTGGGAGTGTTGAAACAAATCAGGAGCCAAATTTGTACAGAAAATTGCGGAAAAGCGATGATTGCTGTGACAGACACACATCTACATTGACGCATAGCGCGTCGCTTCGTTACTGTTGTCCTATTTTAGTAGCTACTGATATACAGGGTGTTTCAAAATTCATGTCACACTTCTAGAGACTATAGGGGGGACCTAGTAGATCGCCGGCCGGTGTGGCCGTGTGGTTCTAGGCGCTTCAGTCTGGAACCGCGTGACCGCTACGGTCGCAGGTTCGAATCCTGCCTCGGGCATTGATGTGTGTGATGTCCTTAGGTTAGTTAGATTTAAGCAGTTCTAAGTTCTAGGGTACTGATGACCACAGATGTTAAGTCCCATAGTGCTCAGAGCCATGTTTTTCAACCTAGTAGATCAAGTTTTACATAGGAACCCAGGTCCGGAAACGTAAACCATCGACGCTGCAGGCGCCTGCGCCTCTAAATATATGTACATGCAGGGTGATTCCGCGATGGTGTACAAACTTTCAAGGATGATGGAGACGGATAAATGTATCAATCTGAGGCGAGGGTCTCTGGTTCGGAACCGAACGAGTCGAAAGTTACAAGCGAAAATTATTCTGATACCTCTGACAGTCGAGTACAAGTGCCGTACTGTTGTTGCTAAGAATGTAGGGTATGCAATTTTCAGGGGTGGTAATATGGAACAAGACAAGAAAAAAGCGTCTAGTAAACATGGGCTCTAAAATGCATACCTGAGGATTATGAGCATTTGCTCATGTTCGCTAGTGTGAAACATATCTCCTCTATCGAGCAAGCGCTCGTAGCTTTTAACGCATGCATTTAGGAGCCCATATTTGCTAGACTTTTTTTTTCTTGTTTTGGTCCATACTACCGTGTCTGAAAGTTGTCTATCCTAATATCTTAGCAACAACAGTTCCGGTACATGTTTTCCACTCTCAGAGGCATAAGAACGATTTTCGCTTATAACTTTCGGCTCGTTCGTTTCCGGCAGAGAGACCATTACCTCAAATCGAAACATTTATCCTTCTCCATCATCCTTGAAAGTTTATAACATTATCACGTAATTGCCCTGTATATACATGCACTTACAGGAGGCGGCGCCTATAGCTTTGACGCTCTGCAGCGTCGCTCATTTGCGTTTAGGCATGCGTATTGAAATACAGAGATATGTAAACAGGCAGAATACGGCTCTGCGGTCGGCAACGCCTATATAACACAACAAGTGTCTGGCATAGTTGTTAAATCGATTACTGCTGCTACAATGGCAGGTTACCAAGATTTAAATGAGTCTGAATGCAGTGTTGTAGTCGGCGCACGAGTGGCGGGACACAGGATCTCAGAGGTAGCGATGAAGTAGGGATTTTACCGTACGACCATTTAACGAGTGTGTCGTCAATATTAGGAATCCGGTAAAATATCAAATCTCGAACATAACTGCGGCCAGAAAAACATCCTGCAAGAACGGGACCAACGACGACTGAAGAGAATCGTTAAACGTGACAGAGGTGCAACCCTTCCGCAAATTGCTGCAGATTTCGATGCTGGGCTATCAACAAGTGTCAGCGAGCAAACCATTCAACAAAACATCATCGATATGGGCTTTCGGAGCCTAATGGGCCCGTCAACACCGACATTGGACTGTTGATGACTGGAAATATGTTGCCTGGTCGGTCGAGTCTCGTTTCAAATTGTATCGAGCGGATGGACGTCTACGGGTATGGAGACAACTTCGTGAATCCATGGACCCTGCATATCAGCAGGGGACTGTTCAAGCTGGTGGAGGCTCTATAATGGTGAGAGGCGTGTGCAGTTTGAGTCATGGGGGACCCCTGATACGTCTGTCTCTTGACAGGTGACATGTACATAAGCATCCTGTCTGATCACCTACATCCATGCATGTCCACTGTGCATTTCGACGGACTTGGGCAATTCCAGCAGGGCAGTGCGACACATCACACATCCAGAATTGCTACAGAGTGGCCCCATGAACACTCTTCTGAGTTTAAACACTTCCGCTGGCCACCAAACTCCCCAGACAGAACATTATTGAGCATATATGGGCTGCCTTGCAACGTGCTGTTCAGAAGAGATCTCCACCCCTCGAACTCTTACGGATTTGTGGACAGTCCTGCAAGATTCATGGTGTCAATTCCCTCCAGCACTACTTCGGACATTAGTCGAGTCCATGACACGTCGTGCTGCGGCACTTCTGCATGGTCGCGCGGGCCCTTATCGATGCTAGGCAAGTACACCAGCTTCTTTGGTTCAAAATGGTTCAAATGGCTCTGAGCACTATGGGACTTAACATCTATGGTCATCAGTCCCCTAGAACTTAGAACTACTTAAACCTAACTAACCTAAGGACATCACACACATCCATGCCCGAGGCAGGATTCGAACCTGCGACCGTAGCAGTCGCGCGGCTCCGGACTGAGCGCCTAGAACCGCTAGACCACCGCGGCCGGCTTCTTTGGTTCTTCAGCGTATATACACAGTAACAGTCCTATCACACTTCCCTGGGGTACTCTGGAAATTCTCTTTACATCTGTCGATTTCGTCCCGTTAAGAGGGACTTGTTGAATTCTGTCTGCAAGGAAGTCTTGACTGCAGTCGCAAACCTACTCCGACACTCGGTAAGCTCGTGTTTTTTCAACAGCAGTGTGGAAGTGTGTCAAATGACTTGTTGAGGTCCAAGAACACGGCATCACCTTGAGTGCCGTTATATGCCGTGCTTTTGTTCACTGCCAGCTCTCCGTAGACATTCCGCAAGCGCCTATGAATATCTGCGATACTCTGGTTTTCCGCCAAAAGAAACTCAGTGCCAACTGCCTGCCTGGAACACACCTCCGTTACAGACGCCATTTTGAAGTCTACGTACAGCGCCGCCACCTATAGGAATTTCATGAAGCTATAGGGGCTGAAACGGGAATATTCCATGATGTCCCACAACAAATTCCGCATTTTTTTCAACCGAAATTGGCTGAGAAAGAATGTGCTGCATTACTTATTGAACGCCCTTCGCAGTTTGTCACGTGCACCGCTTGCCGATGCAAGCGCGTTGATTCCCGCAGCAGGAAACTTCGCGCGACTCCACGGCTTGTCCGAGAATGAATCAAAGGGATGACACTGTACGGCAAAAAGTGTATTGTCCTATCTTCGGAGCCTCTGTACGTTCGTATTGCAACCTTTTGTAGAGATGATTGCGGAAATGTTCCTCCATGTATGGAATGGAGTTCACAGGAATCTGTAGTACTGGTAGGACTAGCTCAAGGACTTTCATTGGAAAGGGCAAGCAGGAAATATCAAGCCGGACAGAGTGACGCTCCACAGTTTTTGAAGGTGCAAAGTGTTAGATAGCGGCCGAAAGCACGTGCTCGCGCCTAGCTGGAGAGGGAAGCATTGTAACTGTGTTTGCGAATCACCAAACTGAAACGTTTCCTATTCGTACGTGTTCTCGATGTCCTGAGAACTGAAGCCCGAGGACAAGATCTTCCGTTTCACGTCGCGGTTTGGCCCGTGTCAGTAGCGCTCGGGACTACAACCATCGATATTAACGATAAGATGGCCAGTCCGTTAGAGGCTCGCTCAGAATGTCGCACGCGTTAGAACCTCTCGGCCACTCCGGCCGGCAGCTGGGGTGGCCGATAGGTTCTAGGCGCTACAGTCTGGAGCCGAGCGACCACTACGGTCGCAGGTTGGAATCCTGCCTCGGGCATGGATGTGTGTGATGTCCTTAAGTTAGTTAGGTTTAAGTAGTTCTAAGTTCTAGGGGACTGATGACCTTAGAAGTTAAGTCCCATAGTGCTCAGAGCCATTTGAACCATTTTTGAAAACAAATGCACGTACGTGCACAAGTTTCACCACAGAATGGTAGAAGGATAAACCAACAGCTAAACCGCGACCGACGTTCACTGCAGAGTGCCTGGGCACGGACTGATGCAAATTCGACCACGCAGTAAACAAAGCATAAGACTTCAAGGCGCCGATAGTCAGAACACTGTAGGCGTGGCCTGCCGTTTCCCGAGTTACCACGCTTGGCGGGGCGGTGGCACCAAACGCTTTAAAAGTTGCATTCTATTAATTTGCAAGCAGCGTTACGGCATAATACTGTTAAATTACAGCAGAACACTTCACAAGCAAACTTAGTACTATAACGTTGGCATGCTATACAACGTACAGGGAACATAAGCCACAATTCACACACAAACTATATAATAAAGTTTTTACAAAATAATAAAAATGAAAGTGTCGAACGTGAAGCAAAGTAGGCTTATAGTTACAGAACATGTAAATTCGAGGAATGTTCTACCTCATGGTCTCGGAGAACAGTGAGGAGCCTTTCGCAGAACAACACTCCGCGAGATGCGACGGCAAAGTGATCTCAGAATCCGCACGGAGGTCCTTTATACAGGGCAGAGCCAGAGGACTGCCACGAGTCTCACGTGGCTGTAAGGCCCTCCCCCGTGGCCGCTGCAGGAGGGCCAAGAAATAGGCCGATTTTAACGAGCCTGCTCCGGACGGGTATTGTAGAGTGAAACGACAGACGATTTAACTCACGTGGCATAGGCGAGGCACGTTGCTACGCGTCTCCAGCTATGGATTGTAAAGCCTTTGACACGAGCTGTCGATAGCAGAAAACCTCGTTTTCGATTGAAGCGTCAGAGAGTCGCTCCAGGCCTCTTTTCTGGTCACGTTCCTGAGACGAACCTCCCTCTCGAACTGCTTTGTGTGCAGCCTACTGCTGCTTGCTGTTCCGGAAGTCCAAACTTTGACATACGTCAGAGTTCTTACAAAACTGAGCTAAGAATTTTTGCTTCGGAGTATAGGATCATACACGAACGACATGTACTGTCATATAATGATGCTACTGGTTCTTAAACCGGTGAGATTATCTGAACGGTGCGAAAGTTTTCTGCCAGTCCGCGTGAAATATTTAGTTTTAAATCGCATGGCTGCCTACAAGAACTACGTCTAGCGATGAATTCTCGTTCAAAACAACACGAAAATTCTGAAACAACAGAATCTGCTTTTCAATTACAGGGACGGAAATATCGATGCTGTTAAGTCAAATTTCAGCCCAAGAGGCTGAGACTAAACAATGCGCAGACGTCCGTTGAAATAAAACTGTTTCGAGCAACAGTAACGAATCTGCTGTTCATAACGAATAAAATGAGGAAACGAAAGGTAAGGAAGTAAGCGTAGAGACGTAATGACCAACATAAAAAGCAGTAGATTGTTTAGGAGTGTAAAATATTCCACACCTTTATTATTAATACACTACTGGCCATTAAAATAGCTACACCACGAAGATGACGAGCTACAGACGGGAAGTTTAACCGACAGGAAGAAGATGCTATGATATGCAAATGATTAGCTTTACAGAGCATTCGCACAAGGTTGGCGCCGGTGGCGACACCTAAAACGTGCTGACATGAGGAAAGTTTCCAAGCCATTTCTCATACACAAACAGCAGTTGACCGGCGTTGCCTCGTGAAACGTTGCTGTGATCCCTCGTGTAAGGAGGAGAAATGCGTACCATCACGTTTCCGACTTTGATAAAGGTCGGATTGAAGCCTATCACGATTGCGGTTTATCGTATCGCGACATTGCTGCTCGCGTTGGTCGAGCTCCAATGACTGTTAGCAGAATATGGAATCGGTGGGTTCAGGAGGGTAATACGGAATTCCGTGCTGGATCCCAACGACCTCGTATCACTAGCAGTCGAGATGATAGGCGTCTTATCCGCATGGCACTAACGGATCGTGCAGCCACGTCTCGATCTCCGAGTCAAGAGATGCGGACGTTTGCAAGACAATAACTATCTGCATGAACAGTTCGACGACGTTTGCAGCAGCATCGAATATCAGCTCTGAGACCATGGCTGGGGTTACCCTTGACGCTGCATCACAGACAGGAGCGCCTGCGATAGTGTACTCAACGACGAACCTGGGTGCACGAATGGCAAAATGTCATTTTCTCGGATGAATGCAGGTTCCGTTTACAGCATCACGATGGTCGCATCCGTGTTTGGCGTCATCGCGGTGAACGGACATTGGAAGCATGTATTCGTCATCACCAGACTGGCGTATCCCCCGGCGAGATGGAATGGGGTGCCATTGGTTACACGTCTCGATCACCTCTCGTTCGCATTTACGGCACTTTGAACAGTGAACGGAACATTTTAGATGTGTTACGATCCGTGGCTCTACCCTTCATTCGATCCCTGCGAAACCCTACATTTCAGCAGGATAATGCACGACCGCATGTGCAGGTCCTGTACGGGCCTTTCTGGATACAGAAACTGTTCGACTGCTGCCCTGGCCAGCACATTCTCCAGATCTCTCACCAACTGAAAATGTCAGGTCAATGGTGGCCGAGCAACTGGCTCGTCACAATACGCCAGTCACTACTCTTGAAGAATTGTGGTATCGTGTTGAAGTTGCATGGGCAGCTGTACCTGTACACGCCATCCAAGCTGTGTTTGACTCAATGCCCAGGGATATCAAGGCCGTTATTACGGCCGGAGGTGGTTGTTCTGGGTACTGATTTCTCAGGATCTATGCACCCAAATTGCGTGAAAATGTAATCACATGTCAGTTCTAGTATAACATATTTGTTCAATGAATGCCCGTTTATCATCTGCACTACTTCTTGGTGTAACAATTTTAATGGCCAGTAGTGTAGTTTGGAACGTTTGTCTTTCAGAGCTTTTTGCGAGCGAAAATGAATTAGGATTTTCGATGTTTGTCTTTTCCTTGAGCACTATTTTTTTTATTTTTTATTTTTTATTTTTTTTAAGTCCCTATGTTGAAAATAATGCTAGTAAACAAAGAGGAAAGTTGTTAAGCTGGGACATGTTCAACAATATCATTGTTTTCCGGAATTTAGAGCAAACGACCGACACATGTAGTCTCGTAAAGTTGCGATAGCCGAAGCAGAAATCACTAATATGAAGAAGACGGAGAATTCATTAGAAATTTCCGTCGTTTCTGTCATAAAAGCAAGCGATCTATTTGAGTAACGAAAAGTTTCATTCGCAGAACGGATAATGAACTTACACTCCTGGAAATGGAAAAAAGAACACATTGACACCGGTGTGTCAGACCCACCATACTTGCTCCGGACACTGCGAGAGGGCTGTACAAGCAATGATCACACGCACGGCACAGCGGACACACCAGGAACCACGGTGTTGGCCGTCGAATGGCGCTAGCTGCGCAGCATTTGTGCACCGCCGCCGTCAGTGTCAGCCAGTTTGCCGTTGCATACGGAGCTCCATCGCAGTCTTTAACACTGGTAGCATGCCGCGACAGCGCGGACGTGAACCGTATGTGCAGTTGACGGACTTTGAGCGAGGGCGTATAGTGGGCATGTGGGAGGCTGGGTGGAAGTACCGCCGAATTGCTCAACACGTGGGGCGTGAGGTCTCCACAGTACATCGATGTTGTCGCCAGTGGTCGGCGGAAGGTGCACGTGCCCGTCGACCTGGGACCGGACCGCAGCGACGCACGGATGCACGCCAAGACCGTAGGATCGTACGCAGTGCCGTAGGGGACCGCACCGCCACTTCCCAGCAAATTAGGGACACTGTTGCTCCTGGGGTATCGGCGAGGACCATTCGCAACCGTCTCCATGAAGTTGGGCTACGGTCCCGCACACCGTTAGGCCGTCTTCCGCTCACGCCCCAACATCGTGCAGCCCGCCTCCAGTGGTGTCGCGACAGGCGTGAATGGAGGGACGAATGGAGACGTGTCGTCTTCAGCGATGAGAGTCGCTTCTGCCTTGGTGCCAATGATGGTCGTATGCGTGTTTGGCGCCGTGCAGGTGAGCGCTACAATCAGGACTGCATACGACCGAGGCACACAGGGCCAACACCCGGCATCATGGTGTGGGGAGCGATCTCCTACACTGGCCGTACACCACTGGTGATCGTCGAGGGGACACTGAATAGTGCACGGTACATCCAAACCGTCATCGAACCCATAGTTCTACCATTCCTAGACCGGCAAGGGAACTTGCTGTTCCAGCAGGACAATGCACATCCGCATGTATCCCGTGCCACCCAACGTGCTCTAGAAGGTGTAAGTCAACTACCCTGGCCAGCAAGATCTCCGGATCTGTTCCCCATTGAGCATGTTTGGAACTGGATGAAGCGTCGTCTCACGCGGTCTGCACGTCCAACACGAACGCTGGTCCAACTGAGGCGCCAGGTGGAAATGGCATGGCAAGCCGTTCCACAGGACTACATCCAGCATCTCTACGATCGTCTCCATGGGAGAATAGCAGCCTGCATTGCTGCAAAAGGTGGATATACACTGTACTAGTGCCGACATTGTGCATGCTCTGTTGCCTGTGTCTATGTGCCTGTGGTTCTGTCAGTGTGATCATGTGATGTATCTGACCCCAGGAATGTGTCAATAAAGTTTCCCCTTCCTGGGACAATGAATTCACAGTGTTCTTATTTCAATTTCCAGGAGTGTATATCGGCAGTGAAACATCCCCTTAGAAAAATTTATGAATGACTGCGCTGATAAACCTCGTACATTACTTGATTTTCAAACAGCTGAGCAGAGCTGAACGTACTCAGACATTTCGCTCTTTACCTATTCTGATCAACACTAAACTGACACACAATATTTTTAGCGCAACGCGATCTGACTTTTAATAATCCCTACAAAAGAATGGCCCTGACTAACAATAACCTATACCTTTCATGAATGACTTACCTCACAAAAATCTTCGTTACTCAAACTAATGTAATACAGCGAGCGCCAATACTGCCAGCTAAATAAAAGATTCTAACTACTGAAGTCACTAACAACTGATAGGCATAGTTAGCAAATGAAGATTTTGATAAAGAACAAACAATGTATTTACCTTAATAGTGTTCAAAAGTCATAAAATATATATATATATATATATATATATATATATATATATATATATATATATATATATCAGTTCATGACATCCACTCTTACAAATTTCCTGTCTCTGATGGACACACGTCCAGATCATCCTCTCTCAAAACTCCGCCATTTCTCTCCCCACATCCACCACTGCTGGCGGCTCTCCTCTAACTGCGCAACGCTACGCGCTGTTCACATCTAACTGCTCACTACAATAGAGAATTTTTGAACAATGCAAACCAGACACAGACTGCACACAGAACAGCCAGTGATTTTCATACAGAGCGCTACTTGGCGTTACCAATATAAAAATCTAAACAGAAACAACCTACTTACAACAGTAACTACGAATTTACAGGGACATATAATTCTTCCAATATGATACTTTAGAAACCAAGTTCAATACGAGTGTGGAAGGACTGTTAGAATAATGTTGTCCTTGTTCAAGGCATAGGTCAGAAACCATCTGAATATGTCTGCTTGTCTCGATTTTCAGTCTAGGAACGCAGTCGTCACCTCAGAATGTTATAACCTAATATAAGACCGAATTCAGATTTCCGCTAAGTGCAGAGACGCTTGTAAACTACTAAACGTTAAAAGTATGCATCGTCTTTTTTTCACTTATTGATAACGATGGTACCATATAAATTTAGAGATGCTAACCACATGTGGTCTTTTATAGCCCACATTTCAATTGTTACATCTCTGGACGCCTTCAAACGCCTCTAGCAGAGATTATCCCGCGGAATTTAGAAATCCAGCGACTTTATGTTCCTGGCGTGCTTCGCATTCGCTACACAATCATAAATCGGCAAAGGTGAAGGCCTTATGTAGAGCTTCTGAAACGGCACTAATAGCCAAGATTCAGTTTGCTGTGGCCCGAGAGAGAGAGAGAGAGAGAGAGAGAGAGAGAGAGAGAGAGAGAGAGAGAGAGAGAGAGGTAGGGGGGAGGGGGGAAGGGAGGGAGGACCACACACGATCGTACATGTTGTATCTTGCTCCATTGAGGTACTGAAAAGGAATTTTCTCTTTCTAACAGATGAGGTCCTCTATCAAGACAGCTACCCATCATACACCAATCCATGTCTTTACATCAATTTAACGTTTTGCCTTATTGTTAAATTATTTTTACAATTTGCATTTTCGTGATTTTTTGAGTTTTCCTCTAATATTAAAGCCAACGATAAGCAGACACTGTCATAGGGTACGGCTTTGTTGTCATAGAACATTCGTACCATGCCAATGGTCCAGCGTCTGCCCAAAATGTCGTGAAAAAACATCTGTTCTGGACATATTCTCTTATGCTCAGGTGCGAGTTTGTGAAACAATGTCCTTCACACGAAACGTGTTCACAGTTACAAATATGGACAACCGTCAGGTGTGTAATGGAACGACGACAACGAAACTGTGTGCCGAACAGGGACTCGAACCTGGATTTAATGTACACTACTGGCCATTAAAATTGCTACACCAAGAAGAAATGCAGATGATAAACGGGTATTCATTGGACAAATATATTATACTAGAACTGACATGTGATTACATTTTCACGCAATTTGGGTGCATAGATCCTGAGAAATCAGTACCCAGAACAACCACCTCTGGCCGTAATAACGACCTTGATACGCCTGGGCATTGAGTCAAACAGAGCTTTAATGGCGTGTACAGGTACAGCTGCCCATACAGCTTCAACACGATACCACATTTCATCAAGAGTAGTGACTGGCGTATTGTGAAGAGCCAGTTCTCGGCCACAATTGACCAGACGTTTTCAATTGGTGAGAGATCTGGAGAATGTGCTGGCCAGGGCAGCAGTCGAACATTTTCTGTATCCAGAAAGGCCCGTACAGGACCTGCAACATGCGGTCCTGTATTATCCTGCTGAAATGTAGAGTTTCGCAGGGATCGAATGAAGGGTAGAGCCACGGGTCGTAACACATCTGAAATGTCTGAAATGTAACGTCCACTGTTCAAAGTGCCGTCAATGTGAACAAGAGGTGACCGAGACGTGTAACCAATGGCGCCCCATACCATCAGGCCGGGTGATACGCCAGTATGGCGATGGCGGATACACGCTTCCAGTGTGCATTCACCGCCATGTCGCCAATCACGGATGCGAAAATCATGATGCTGTAAACAGAGCCTGGATTCATCCGAAAATATGACGTTTTGCCATTCGTGCACCCAGGTTCGTCGTTGAGTACACTATCGCAGGCGCTCCTGTCTGTGATGCAGCGTCAAGGGTAACCGCAGCCATGGTATCAGAGCTGATAGTCCATGCTGCTGCAAACGTCGTCGAACCGTTCGTGCATGTGGTTGTTCTCTTGCGAACGTCCCCATCTGTTGACTCAGGGATCGAGACGTGACTGCACGATCCGTTAGTGCCATGCGGATAAGATGCCCGTCATCTCGACTGCTAGTGATACGAGGCCTTTGGGATCCAGCACGGCGTTCCGTATTACCTTCCTGAACCCACCGATTCTATATTCTGCTAACAGTCATTGGATCTCGACCAACGCGAGCAGCAATGTCGCGATACGGTAAACCGCAATCGCGATAGGCTACAATCCGACCTTTATCAAAGTCGGAAACGTGATGGTACGCATTTCTCCTCCTTACACGAGGCATCACAACAACGTTTCACCAGGCAACGCCGGTCAACTGCTGTTTGTGTATGACAAAGCGGTTGGAAACTTTCCTCATGTCAGCACGTTGTAGGTGTCGCCACCGGCGCCACCCTTG
The DNA here is from genome assembly GCF_021461385.2 of Schistocerca piceifrons. NCBI lineage: Eukaryota > Metazoa > Arthropoda > Insecta > Orthoptera > Acrididae > Schistocerca > Schistocerca piceifrons. The sequence continues at coordinate 147,567,769 of NC_060149.1, read as the reverse complement.
TGTGAATGCTCTGAAAATCTAATCATTTGCATATCACAGGATCTTCTTCCTGTCGGTTAAATTTCGCGTCTGTAGCACGTCGTCTTCGTGGTGTAGTAATTTTAATGGCCAGTAGCGTATTTCGTAACGATTGTAGTCACCGCAGCGTCTGTTTCTTTGGACGTGAGTGGATGTTCGAAGGGACATTGCAGCGTACTTCAGGACAACACAGGCACAGCAACATTGTATTTATCCGCCGACACCGGGCAAGTGACGTTCAATTGAAATATCTAATATTTACGGGAATATACATAATGGGTGTATGAATGTAGGTTGTAGACACACGGCTGACGACATATGGGAGTTTAGGTCTGGCCGTGAAGAGTCCTCGGATAGCCTAATGGTAAGGCGACCGCCCGCGATAAGCGAAAAATCCGGGTTCGAGCCCCAGTCCGACACAAATTTTCACTGTCGTCATTCCATTATAGAGCTCACATTCGCAATTGCGAATACCTTTTATGTATTTCATAACGCCTGTAGTCGCTGCAGTGCCTGTTCCATCGGATATGAATGCATGTCCGAAGGAAGAAGCATCGTACTTCTGCACAACGCAGGCACTGCAGTATCGTATATAATAATGTCAGGGCACATGTACAGTTACACTATTTACAGTGAAGTCATGAGATGGTTACTATCTGCTGAAATTATTGTTAGCGATACCGTTAGCAAACAATAATTTTTTCGGCCTTGTATAGTTTGATCTACTTTCTCTCTAGTAGTTTAACAACTTTAAACCCATCAACTTATTGATAATCATATTTAGGAAACTAGAAGACGCATAAGTTATCATTTATCAAACAAGAAGTAAACATGAAATGTGAACGCCACAAACAGGATAGGCGTTAACCCTGTTCCGCCTGGCCGACTGCTGCCCACAACGCAGTGCGAGGAGTGATCTGTGATCGTTGGACATGTGTTCGGCGTGTCGCCAATCCATTCAGCCATTATTGCCCGTAGATGCATCCTGGTGATACCGCTGCTTCTTCATTCAAGCAGCTCCCAATGTCGTCTCACCACTTTGAAGCAGCGGCGATACTCATTCGGCTACGGAAGCAAACTCAAGCAAAAGGTATCGTATATAGTACAGTGAGGTGACAAGTGTCATCTTAGGCATACTCGTCGTCAAGATTCCGGTCGGTCGGGACCACAAGGGAGGACTGTCGTATTGTGCTGCAACTACATAGCAGCCCCTTCACACCTGCACGAATAATGGACGCCCTGCAACGTTCTGTGTCGTCCCTCAGCTATGGTTGGAGACAAGCAGCAGCCGAACTAGGTAATTACCGCCCCATGCTTAGGTTAATGTTAATACCACAACACAGGCGGCTGCGTTTAGAATGGTGTCGTGACCGGGAAGCATCCAATGTTTTTGAATGGCGTCGCATTGAGTTCATCGATGAATGGCGGTTCTGTACTACCCCGGATAACCATCTTCGGCGAGTATTGTGGCGACCTGGGGAGCGTTCCCATCGTTGCAGTATTTTGGGGACGCACAGAGGTGTTACTGTTGGCGTCGTGACCGAGCGACCTGGCACAGTGGTTAGCACATTAGACTCGCATTCGGGAAGAAAAAATGGTTCAAATGGCTCTGAGTATTATGGGACTTAACTTCTAATGTCATCAGTCCCCTAGAACTTAGAACTACTTAAACCTAACTAACCTAGAGACATCACACACATCCTTGCCCCAGGCAGGATTCGAACCTGCGACCTGGCGGTCGGGCGGTTCCAGAATGTAGCGCCTAGAACCGCTCGTCCACTCCGGCCGGCCATTCGGGGAGACGACGATTCAAACCCAAGACCGGCCCTTCTAATTTAGGTTTTCCTTGATTTCCCTAAATCGCTTCAGACAAATGCCAGGATGGTTCCTTTGAAAGGACGGCTTCCTTCCCCATCCTTTCTTAATCCGATGGGACAGATGACCTCGCTGTTTGGTCCCCTCCCCCAAGCAAACAAACCAACCAACCAACCTAGCGTCGTGATGTGGTGAGCTTTTGGGTACCACTTGAAACACCGCTGTTAGTGTTTGAGGGATCTCTGACGGCACAACGGTATGCTACGAACATCCTGCGTCACCTGTCATACGACAGTATCGTGGAGCCATTTTTCAACAGGACAATGCTCGTCCATACATGGCGCATGGAACAACGGACCTTCACATCACTGTTTACGTTGTTTGCAAACTACTGAAACAGTTATCATGCTGTGGTACCAGCACACTCTAATAACATTATGTACGAAATGGTAAGTGTAGAAGGCATAGGAGAATAGCATCACAGTTACACGACTAAAAAAAGCGACAAACGTAACCAGTGAGCAACAACGTCAACAGGAAGAACGTTTACTTCACTGATTACCATTAAAAAGAATGTACCATATCTTACTAGTTATATTTTTCTGCACAGATGTTTACCGGCTTTTCGTATAGTTTTGACCAGTGCCGTCCCCTGTAGGAATATGGGATAATTTTCTCAAATAGCCTGTATATACAGTATGATTCTTTGTAATACGCTAGCCCGCGATTATCAGATTCCTTAGGGTAAATAGATGGAGAAACATTTGTAAAATACAAGGTCTAAGGAGATTCTAGAGGCAGGCTGACATCCTGAAACGAAGTGATTTCAGATGAGTTATGCAGTGGTAAATTGTAAACCGATAGCGATGAAGCAACGAAAATTGGCGCACAGGTAAACGTTCACAAGACACGTTACCAGACAATACGCAGACAACATCTCACGCATTAAACAGAGGTACCTATTCTCGAACTGCCTAGAACTTCCTGGCATTAGACTTGAAATAAGTTCACACGACGAGTTAGGAAGCAGTAAGCAAAAGGGCACAAAAATCGTCGCCTTTGTGGTCACCGACAATCCTCACTGTTAAAGCGAAAACCACATTTTGTAGGTTGAAAGCAATGAAATCCAGTTCTATCACTACACATCATTTGAACACATGTGAGATATGTATCTGTCACTTTGTCGTTACCCCATATAATGAAACGCTTAGTTAAGAGCTGTCTGCTGTTATGTAAAATATCTTCACAGCGCTAACGGAAACACAACCTTGCCACAACATTATGCAAACGCAAGAAAAGGAACCTATGTGATGTTTGAGAATGGAAAATTCTCGGTTTTCTTAGCCCGTTGCCTTAAGATATGGACGTTAGCCAGGTTATCAGTTCACTCGCCATGTACCACAGTAGTGTGGGCTGCCTAACTTGCAGGCAAACACCAGTTCACTTTCCGCGCACGGATAGTGATTTTGAGGCAACTGTGAGGCTTGGGATTTATAGTGAAAGAGATCAAAGATTACGATGAATTAATCAGTTAGAGGATGTGAAGTCTAGTGTATAAGCGAATGAATTAGGTCTCTATAACGTCGAGCTCTGTAGTAACTTATTTTGAAAGCTTTCGCTCATGTGCCATTTTTGTTGATATTCGCGTTTTCCTAGGAGGAGTGATCCATATTCGGGGAAATGACAGGAACGCTCATTGTAAGCAAAAACATTTCATATGGACATATCCCCTATTCCTAAAGGTTTCCAAGATAGAGCACGTTAAATGTACGTTTGTTTTTGGGCTAGCGACGGGCGCAAATGTGTCTGATTACACAGCCTCTTTGATGTTTTATTCTAGCCCATCCTACCTCGTTATTTTCAACCTCATTGTGTGGGATGTCTTTCTGTCATTAAACTGAACCGTTGAACACGCAGTTGTCCACGGTGTGTTGTGAATGAAGTAGTGCGAGGGACTGAGCGCTAATGAAGTTCTAGTTCTAAGTTCTAGGGGTTGGTTGGTTGGTTGTTTGGGGAAGGAGACCAGACAGCGTGGTCATCGGTCTCATCGGATGAGGGAAGGATGGGGAAGGAAGTCGGCCGTGTCCTTTCAGAGGAACCATCCCGGCATTTGCCTGGAGTGATTTAGGGAAATCACGGAAAACCTAAATCAGGATGGCCGGACGCGGGATTGAACCGTCGTCCTCCCGAATGCGAGTCCAGTGTCTAACCACTGCGCCACCTCGCTCGGTAAGTTCTAGGGGACTGATGACCACAGATGTTAAGTCCCATAGTGCTCAGAGCCATTTGAACCATTTGAATTTGAAGAATATGCGGCATGCTGTATGTGTAAGGGGTTGGATGAAGTTTGAGACGTAGAGACTAAAGGTGAATACGCGAGATGAACAGTTTGCTCGTATTATGGACGCGACTGCCCTCATTAGGGAACTTGCGGAGGCACTCAAACAAGCAACACGTGTTCCTCCAGGAGCACACATATGCAGTGAAGTTGATGGTGGGATATTCAAACATTATTATGAATTTTACAACAGCTGTAGTGGAACGTGTAAGATGATGCTTAGAGGTGAATGTGATGTGTTCAAAATACTTATTTTTCGATTGATACTTGGTTCAAATGGCTCTGAGCACCATGGGACTTAATTGCTGTCGTCATCAGTCCCCTAGAACGTAGAACTACTTAAACCTAACTAACCTAAGAACATCACACACATCCATGTCCGAGGCAGGATTCGAACCTGCGACCGTAGCGGTCGCGCGGTTCCAGACTGTAGCGCCTAGAACCGCTCGGCCAACCCGGCCGGCCGATTGATACTTAGTAAAACGCATGTTGTAATGTTTACTATCTGTTGTACCTGTGTGAATCTGATAATGTACTGACTAATACAGAAAATAAATAACAATGTACAATAAATGTGTTCTATCTCGAAAACAGTTCGGAAGGGGCATATATCCATATGAAAGTTCTTGGTTCACGTGATCGTTCTTGTCATATCGCAGAACATTGACCAATCCTCCTGAGACACCTTGTACAGCTAGTAGCACCATCTTAGATAGCCCAGCTCCCTCAAAAATCTTTATAGTCGTTTACTGAATGTAAGTTTTTCCTGTTTATTTAGAATCTGCTCATTGTGGGTTAGCACTTAATAATAAAGGAACATCCTGTGTATTGCATCGGAGCTCCAAAAATCCGGTGATCTTCGTCGGTTGACGTTTTGCACAGATCACCTGAAACGCATCCAATATCCTTGGTTCATATAAAAAAAATCTATGTCAAGGTAGCCTAACTACTACAAACATTTACATTATCAGCTTAAAAGTTATTATTGCCATTAGGACATGCGATAAAAATCCACAAACACTCTCGTCATGATTTATAAACTCTAGTTATATCGATATTGAACACAGGAAACCATGCATTATGCACATTTTGTTGACATATTTTATGCCATATTGATAATGTTCAATATGCGTATTACTGGAGTTTATACATCATGACGAAGCTATGTGTCGATTCCTATCACATCTGAAGATGACAATAATATTCTGAAATCGGGACTGGAAATATTCGTAGTAATTAGGTGAGCTTCATATAATACTTTGTTATAGGAGCATTTATAAGCTCGCACATTTCATCTACATCTACATCATACTCCGCAAGAAACCTAATGGTGTGTGACGGAGGGTACATTTTGTACCACCAGTCCCGCCCTCCAACCCTGTTCCACTCGCGAATAGCGCGTGGGAGGAATGATTGTCGGTAAGTCCCTGTATTGTCTCTAATTTCTCGAATTTTCTCCTCGTGGCCAGTACGCGAGACGTGTGTGAAGGGAATTAATATGTTGCGCGACTCTTCCCGAAAAGTGCTCCCTCGAAGTTTCAATAGTAAATCTCTTCATGATGTACGACGCCTCTCTTGTAACGTCTGTTGAGCTTCTCCGTAACGCTCTCGCGCCAACTTAACGATCTCTTGACGAAACGCGTCGCTCTTCGTTGGCTCCCTCTCTCTTCTAGCAGTCCTACCTTGTAGGGATCCCGTATAGATGAACAATGCTCAAGCATCGTCGAACAAGAGCCTTACAAGCCACTTCCTTCGTGGATGAGTTATATTTCCTTAGGATTCTTCCTATGAATCTGAGTCCGGAATCTGCTTTCCCCGCTATTTGTTTTATACGGTCATTCCACTTAAGGTCGCTCTGGGCAGTTACTCCTAGATATTTTACGGTAGATACTGTTTCCAGCAGTTTATCATCAATAATGTAGCTGTACAATAGTGGACTTCTTTTCCTATGTATGCGCAATATGTTACATTTATTTACGTTCAAGGTCAACTGCCAGAGCCTGCAACATTGTTCAAATCGTTACTACCGTCTGGTAATGCTACTTTGTTATGGACAACCGCACCATCTGCGAACAGCCTTAAAGGGCATTCGACGCTTTCTACTAGATCATTTATATTTATTAAAAGCCGGCTGCTGTGGCCGTGCGGTTCTAGGCGCTGCAGTCCGGAACCGCGAGGCTGCTACGGTCGCAGGTTCGAATCCTGCCTCGGGCATGGATGTGTGTGATGTCCTTAGGTTAGTTCGGTTTAAGTAGTTCTAAGTTCTAGGGGACTGATGACCTAAGGTGTTAAGTCCCATAGTGCTCAGAGCCATTTTATATATATTGTAAACAGTATCGGTCCTATCACACTTCCTTGGCGTACTCAGAAAATTGCCTTTTCATCTGACGATTTTGTTCCGTTAAGAGCGACGTGTTGAGCTCTGTCTCCAAGGAAGTCTTGAATCCAGTCGCAAACCTTCTCCGGTACTCAATAAGCTCGTCTTTTTTTATTAAACAGCAATGCGGAACGATGTCAAATGCCTTCCTGAAGTCAAGGAACACGGCATCAACCTGACCGCCGTTGCCTACGGCGCTGCGGACCTCATGGAGCAACAGAGTGAGCTGAGTTTAGGGAGATCTCTGCTTGTGGAACCCATGTTGATTTTTATAGAGGGGATTTTCATTCTTCAAAAACGTCATAATTCTTGAGCATAAAGCATGTTCCATAATTCTACAACAGATTGACGTCAACGGTACAGGTCTTCTTGAAAACGTAAATCTACATCTACATCTACATCGATACTCTACAAATCACATTTAAGTGCCTGGCAGAGGGTTCATCGAACCACCTTCGCAATTCTCTATTATTCGATTTTCGTATAGCGCGCGGAAGGAATGAACACCTATATCTTTCCGTATGAGCTCTGATTTCCCTTATTTTTATCGTGGTGATCGTTCCACCCTATGTAGGTCGGTGTCAACAAACTATTTTCGCATTCGGAGGATAATGTTGGTGATAGGAATTTCGTGAGAAGATTCTGTCGCGACGAAAAACGCCTTTCTTTTAATGATTTCCATCCCAAATCCTGTATCATTTCTGTGACACTCCCTCCCATATTTCGCGATAATACAAAACGTGCTGCCTTTCTTTGAACTTTTTCGATGTACTCTGTCAGTCCTACCTGGTAAGGATCCCACACTGCGCAGCTGTAGTCTAAAAGAGGACGGACAAGCGTAGTGTAAGCAGTCTCCTTAGTAGGTCTGTTACATTTTCTAAGTGTCCTGCCAATAAAACGCAGCCTTTGGTTAGCCTTCCCCACAACGTTTTCTGTGTGTTCTTTCCTGCACTTTCTTCCAGTCGCTAGATAGCCATCGTTGCTCAAGCGATCTACGATAAATTACATCAACATCTACATCTACATACATACTCCGCAATCCACCATACGGTGCGTGGCGGATGGTACCTCGTACCACAACTAGCATCTTCTCTCCCTGTTCCAAACAAAACGAGGGAAAAATGACTGCCTATATGCCTCTGTACGAGCCCTAATCTCTCTTATCTTATCTTTGTGGTCTTTCCGTGAAATATAAGTTGGCGGCAGTAAAATTGTACAGCAGTCAGCCTCAAATGCTGGTTCTCTAAATTTCCTCAGTAGCGATTCACAAAAAGAACGCCTCCTTTCCTCCAGAGACTCCCACCCGAGTTCCTGAAGCATTTCCGTAACACTCGCGTGATGATCAAACCTACCAGTAACAAATCTAGCAGCCCGCCTCTGAATTGCTTCAATATCCTCCCTCAATCCGGCCTGATAGGGATCCCAAATGCTCGAGCAGTACTCAGATAGAAGGGAAGCACGTTCTTACTCTTACTCATAATCTTTGTAGAATCTTATAGGTATCCCATCTAGTCTTGACGTTTTTCCACTACTAAGCGATTGTAGCTGTTCCTCTTATCCGCGTTCGGCTACCTCAGTACCCGCCATTCGGCGTTCATCCGTACTGGTTTTGTAAGAGACTCATTTATGTTAGCTTCTTTTAACGCTCCGTTTCTTCGAGGGTCAATTTCGGTTGAAAAAATGCATAATTTGTTGTGGGATATTGTAGAATATTCCCGCTTCAGCCCCTACAGTTTCAAGAAGTTCCGATAGGTGGGGGAGCTATACGTATCTTTCAAAATGGCGTTTGTTACTTAGAAGTGTTCCAGGCAGAGAGCTGTCATCGATTTTCTTTTGGCGGAAAACCAGAGTATCGCAGGTATTCGTAGGGGGCTTGCATGACTGGAAGTAAACAAAAGCACGATGAGTCGTTGGGAGAGGCGTTTTCCATTATCACAACAAGGTCGCGCAGACTTGTCCAATCTCCCGCGTGCCGGCCAACAGCACACAACTGTGACTACTGGAATGCTGGAACATCCGGACTCTCTCATTCGAGGTGATCGACGGATCACAATCAAACACAAAGCCCCTCGCAAATCTGTGCATCCGAGAGGAGCTCACAAAACTTCATTGGACTGTTCTTCCTCATCCACCCTACACTCTCGATGATGCACCTTTCGCATTCCATCTGTTTGGCCCAATGGAGGATGCACTCTGCGGAACGCTGTAAGTGGACGATTGAGAGGTTATTGATGCAACAAGACGTTGGCTCAGAAGTCGACCAGTACAGTGGTAATAAGAGGGCATACAGGCTCTCCTAGTAAGGTGGCGTAAGGCTGTAGAATTGAATGGAGATTATGCTGAAAAATAGGGCTTTGTAGCCAAACGACTGGTGAATAATAAGATGTATTGTAACCCTGAATAAAACCAACCTGCTTTCGGAAAAAAACTGTTGCATTACTCATTAATGCCGCTTGTAGGAAATCACTTGCAATTTATTTCATTTATTTTGTTGTGGCCACGTGCACCCTCACTACCACTCGAAATACTGAAATTTCTGCCTTGTCGATGTGATAAACCCTTTCTTGAGAAAATATTAGCGTACCTTTTTACCCATTTCCTAATCTTCTACCGTCTACAACCACCCATAAAACAAGTTTTCCTTTCGTAGTTCATCCTTATTTTGTGTACGTGAGGTAAAACAAGAACAACACAGGTAAGTACACTACTGGCCATTAAAATTGCTACACCACGAAGATGACGTGCTACAGACGCGAAATTTAACCGACAGGAAGAAGATGCTGCGATACGCAAATGATAAGCTTTTCAGAGCATTCACACAAGGTTGACGCCGGGGGCGACACCTACAACGTGCTGACATGAGGAAAGTTTCCAACCGATTTCTCATACAAAAACAGCAGTTGACCGGCGTTGCCTGGTGAAACGATGTTGTGATGCCTTGTGTAAGGAGGAGAAATGCGTACCATCACGTTTCCGACTTTGATAAAGCTCGGATTGTATCCTATCGCGATTGCGGTTTATCGTGTCGCGATATTGCTGCCCGTGTTGGTCGAGATCCAATGACTGTTAGCAGAATATGGAATCGGTGGGTTCAGGAGGGTAATACGGAACGCCGTGCGGAATCCCAACGGCTTCGTATGACAAGCAGTCGAGATGACAGGCATCTTATCCGCATGGCTGTAACGGATCGTGCAGCCACGTCTCGATCCCTGAGTCAACAAATGTGGACGTTTGCAAGACAACAACCATCAGCACGAACAGATCGACGACGTTTCCAGCAGTATGGACTATCAGCTCGGAGACCACGGCTGCGGTTACCCTTGACGCTGTATCACAGACACGAGCGCCTGCGATGGTGTACTCAACGACGAACCTGGGTGCACGAATGGCAAAACGTCATTTTTTCGGTTGAATCCAGGTTCTGTTTGCAGCATCATGATGGTCGCATCCGTGTTTGGCGACATCGCGGTGAACGCACATTGGAAGCGTGTATTCGTCATCGCCATATTGGCGTATCACCTGGCGTGATGGTATGGGGTGCCATTGGTTACACGTCTCGTTCAGCTCTTGTTCGCATTGACGGCACTTTGAACAGTGGACGTTACATTTCAGACGTATTACGACCCGTGGCTCTACCCTTTATTCGATCCCTACGAAACCCTACATTTCAGCAGGATAATGCACGACTGCATGTTACAGGTCCTGTACGGGCCCTTCTGGATACAGAAGGCTGCCATGGCCAGCACATTCTCCAGATCTCTCACCAACTGAAAACGTCTGGTCAATGGTGGGCGAGCAACTGGCTCGTCACAATACGCCAGTCACTACTCTTGATGAACTGTGGTATCCTGTTGAAGCTGCATGGGCAGCTGTATCTGTACGCACCATCCAAGCTCTGTTTTACTCAATGCCCAGGAGTATAAAGGACGTTATTATGGCCAGAGGTGGTTGTTCTGGGTACTGATTTCTCAGGATCTATGCACCCAAATTGCATGAAAATGTAATCACATGTCAGTTCTAGTATAATATATTTGTCCAATGAATACCTGTTTACCATCTGGATTTCTTCTTGGTGTAGCAATTTTAATTGCGCGAAGTGTAATAAACCCTTTCTTGAGAAAATTTTAGCGTACCTTTTTACTCATTTACTAATCTTCTAGCGTTTCCAATCATCCATAAAACAAGTTTTCCTTTCGTAGTTCATCCTTATTTTGAGCACGTGATGTAAAACAAGAACAACACAGGCAAGTAAGTAACTTTTGTCAGACGCACAAAACAAGGTTTTGTTTTTCGTGTTTTTTCCTTTTTGTGTATGTGGTGCACATACACAGCACAAACGAGTAAACAGCTCAGGACAAATAAGTAGCACAAACAACATTCCACATCATTGTTGCAAATTTAGTATGCTAACTGCAAGATTTCGGCATCACTTATAATGTGTTTCTTGAAGTTTGGCCCGCGGATAGAATAGTCCATTACCTTGCGAGCGTGCATACGTGGCAGCAGTAACTACTTTTTCGGTATTTCGACTATTAACGGTACAGTCATCATCTAGGTGAGTCGGTGACTGAATTGAAACGGCTCGATACAGTGATATATTTGATGTCGAGCAACACTTTCAAACATTGAAATTTATTCCTGAAACTCAAGTTAACTGTAATAGCTATAGACATACTATCTAAAGCGACACATGAAAATTTTTGATGGACCGGGACTTGAACTTGGACTTTGTGCTTATCGCGAACGATCGCCTTACCATTTAGGCTGGACTGTGCCCTGACATTTAGGAAGCACCGCCTAAATACAAAACAAAAGGTATCCGCCCGCAATAAAATCATCAGAAAGTTCACAACTGCGGATGGGGCGCTCAAACGAAAACACTCAGAACATCGCCACTTGCATTATGTTACTCTGGCGCTAAATACGCCTACCCTGTTTGGTACAATTCTGTACATACTAGACATGTGGATGTTGCCCTCAATGAGACATGTAGAATAACATCAGGATGCCTGAGAGCAACACTTACCTTGGTGGTCGGGAGGGGATGGGGGGGGGGGGGGGGGATAGCCCCACCAGATATAAGGCGGGAAGCTGCCGCGAATAAGAGAGAAGCAAAGTAGAACTAAACGCTGCTCACCCGCTGCATGGACACCAACCTCCCCCAAGTAGGCTCAAATCTAGGAAGAGCTTTCTAAAAATTTCCGTCAAAAATAGTACATTACTATCAATGGCATGACAAAACTTGTAAACAACCAGAAAGGCAGATATCGCATCATGGATTAAACCTTCGGAGGCTCTGCTCCCAGGCGAAAACCTGTAATGGGAAACGACAGGCTCAGAAGTCGTGTGGGTAGAACAAAGGATAATATAGCCAAATGGAACTATCTTGGGGATCCCTCAACTGCACGCGAATGAGAAGCTGAACAAACTACCAAGCACCCGTACAACTGTCCTCAGTGCCCAGTTTCCTGCACGTTGGAGGACGCGCTGTGGGCCAGGGACAATGCCGTCGAGGTCACTAATTTTTGGTCTGATTATATTTAGTGTTTGTAATCTGTTTATATATAACTTTTATTATACTGATCTATCTGCCTCACATTGTATCAACAACTCCTTTTTATGTATTAATTTTATATATTAGTCTGCTTTCTCCTTTTCTCTATTTTTTATGCAACGCTTTTCACACGAATAAAAAAAAGACAAAAAAATACTTAGTCTATACTAGCACGTTCCTCGGTCCTACCCAAACCTCCATGTGTCACACACCTATCTATTTCTTCTGACAAATTATTATTAATAGCGCATATCTCGTGATTCCAGTGCAAGTTTTGGAATGAAGGCAACGAGAAGTCACAGATTTTTCATTTGTCGCTTTAGGTGGTACATCTCTGCCTGTTACAGTTAAATTGAATTTCAGGAATAAATTACAGTGATACACTTCCGAGTAAATGCATGCTAGTCAGAGATAAGACTGTCGGCACAAGAGTGTCACTCATAGAAAAACTTTGTGTATATCAGAATCAAACATTGCAAGCGCTAAGTCAGCAAATACACAGTGCTTACGAAATTTGTGTTTCATTATTTAACTAGATGACACGTGAAACTTCCTGGCAGATTAAAACTGTGTGCAGGACCGAGACTCGAACTCGGGACCTCTGCCTTTCGCGGGCAAGTGCTCTACCAACTGAGCTACCCAACCACGACTCACGCCTCGTCCTCACAGCATTACTTCCGCCAGTATCTCGTCTCCTACCTTCCCGAGTTCGAGTCTCGGTCCGGCACACAGTTTTAATCTGCCAGGAAGTTTCATATCAGCGCACACTCCGCTGCAGAGTGAAAATTTCATTCTGGATGACACGTGTTGGAATGCCAGGCAGCGAACACTCAGAACAATAATTCCTCTGAAAGTGCAGATGTGAAATTATTAGTTTCCACGATTTCTCGAGATGAAAAACCCGCGTTTCGGTTGTCCGATATCCACAGCTTCCTTGACCAGTGGGTAATAACTGGATAAAGCTGTCGTCAGTATCATGACTATCAGGAATCCATGGAATGACCAGTGGAGATACAATGTTCCAGCCACTGCACATTAACAGCCGAAATGTAAGTATATTATACTTACATACAGTACTGCTGTCCCCGATGCATGAGCAAAAGATGGCGGGATCATCACTGCTGACGCTGTAATGAAACGAAGGCTACTGACCTGTGGTGGGCGTGGGCGTGTGCGTGGGCGTGTCGCGGGCGCGCGCGCGACTTGGAGGCGCGTGGCGCGCGCCCATCCCGAGACTCGACCAGCTCCTCAAAGGTGGCGTACATCTGCCATATCTGGCGCGTGAAGTCGTCCCCTTGCACCGACAGCTCCGCCTGCAACATCGTAAACACACGCTCAGCGCTTCGCACGTGCCTGCCAGCAGTTCCGGCAGCGCTGCCGCCAGAACTATAGCTATCACACCCGACAGACAAGAATTAACTGGTGAAATTGTAAACGATGTTTTTCAGAAAATCATTAAATGGTTCTCTGCAAATGGGCTCTCATTAAAGTTTGACAACACACAGTATATACAGTTCCACACAGTAAATGGAATGACCCCATTAATAAATATAGACTTCGATCAGAAATCGGTAGCTAAGGTAGAATATTCAAAATTTCTAGGTGTATGCATTGATGAGGGGTTGAACTGGAAAAAACACATTGAGGATCTGCTGAAACGTTTGAGTTCAGCTACTTATGCTATAGGGTCATTGCAAATTTTGGCGATATACATCTGAGTAAATTAGCTTACCACGCCTATTTTTCATTCTCTGCTTTCGTATGGCATCATATTCTGGGGTAACTCATCATTGAGTAAAAGAGTGTTCATTGCACAGAAGTGTGTAATCAGAATAATTGCTGGAGCTCATCCAAGATCATCCTGCAGCCACTTATTTAAAGAGCTAGAAATCTTAACTGTAGCCTCACAATATATATATTCATTTATGAAATTTGTTATTAACAATCCGAACGAATTCGAAAGTAATAGCAGTGTACATGGCTACAACACTAGGAGAAAGGATGATCTTCACTACTGAAGGTTAAATCTAACTTTGGCACAGAATGGGGTAAATTATGCTGCCAAAAGAGTCTGTGGTCACTTACCTAATAGCATCAAAAGTCTGACAGATAGCCATATAGCATTTAAAAGGAAATTAAAAGAATTTCTTAATGGTAACTCCTTCTACCCATTAGATAAATTTTTGGATATAGTAAGTGGGTAATATCCCAACCACAAAAAAAAAAAAAAAAAAAAAAAAAAAAAAATTGAAAATATTGAGTGTCATGTAATATTCTGTCTAGTGTAATATCTAGTATAGGCACCATTTATTAACCTGACACGTTCCACATCATTACGAAGCGTCGTATTCATGATCTATGGAACAAGTACTAATCTAATCTAATCTAATCTAAGAAGGGTAAAGGTCTCTATGATAGACAGCAGATGGGCAATATGAATAGCACATAAAACACAACACTGAAAAACAGGTGTGACTTACATTATAGAAAGAAACAATCTGATTTAGAGAGCTTCACGAGGTTATTCCTGTCCTTCAAGTAACATTTAGCGAGGTTCTCATGCGCTGCAACAACACTATCCACCCAGTGTTTGTATTCATTGTGAGGTGCCGAAGAGACATACCTCGATGTTAGTTACTCAAAATGGTTCAAATGGCTCTAAGCACCATGGGACTTAACATCTGAGGTCATCAGTCCCCTAGACTTAGAACTACTTAAACCTAACTAACCTAAGGACATCACACACATCCATGCCCAAGGCAGGATTCGAACCTGCGACCGCAGCAGCAGCGCGGTTCCTGACTGAAGCGCCTAGAACCGCTCGGTCACAGCGGCCGGCCTGTTAGTTACTATTTATTAATTGCTAAATGCGCTCTAGCATCTCGAGTAAAGCGTCTCTGCGTATCACTGTTTTGCTTTGTCTGCTGGCGCTTGCGAGTAACTTGACCTTCATCTATCTATTCCGACAATCCTTACCAAAGACTGACCTTCCAGCAGTTGAAGTGTGGTGCCCGTGTCTCACATGTGGCGAGGAGTAGTCGTTAAAAGAAACACGTTTGCTGGACGTTGTGGAAGGAATTGTGAAAGTGTGGACATGGTTGTCACACTCTGGTCAGTCTTATTGGAAAGTTTAGGAAGAGAAGACGCCACGCGGGAACTAGATTGATCCGTAGAAAGCATGTTTCAGTAAATGGTTACCTGCTTTTTCTTTGTAAATTGTGTTAGCTGGTGAACATATTTTTGTAGTGTGTTCATTGTCGTCTTGCGATTCACACTAAATTTTCCCGTCGAAGTTGTTTGCAGTACGATGCCAGATCAAGAAAGTCACGTAGTACTTCTTTGAATAAATATATTTCTCTTGTAATATACCATTTTGTTCATTGTCATGTGTCTTATTTATGTAGTGGTTTAAACTTTCTGTTTTGTTGTTTAAGACTTGCATGAGGCCGCAACATATTATGATTTTACTTGAAGCAAAAAAGTTTCAAATAATTATTACTAAAGTTAAGCCCTTCACGTTATTTAAGATATACCGTAACTAAATTCAGTTTCACAATCTACTATACACCTTCGTCTGTTTTGCAGAGGTCACAAAATTGAAGCGTTATCAAATTAGTTCATAATTCATTTGATATGTAAAATTTATCACAGGCGCCTCATCTCAGCTATATATTTAAATACATTCCGGGGTCCATTTGATTATTCTGTTGCTCAGATCTTTGCATATGTTTATATAAATTTCCTTCCTCCCCCCACATTAAAAGATGACGTCCCAACCCTTTAGGATCCCAGGCAACAGAATATTTGCAACTAAGTGTTTGGATATTAGGAACAAATGGTCGGAAATGAATATTTCAGGCAGTAAGATATCATTAACGAGCAATGCGTGTGATGCGAGTGTTTGGAAACTGCCTATGCTTCAAAATAGTTTAGTACCGCTTCGAAGTCGGTAGCGTTGTATCCAAAATAAACAATTATCTATTAGGTATCCATGGTAGACTTTGGTACTGTTTACAGTTCACGGTCGGCTATTGAAGATGGAGCATTATGCGTTACAGGGACTTTCAGACCTGTACGTAACGTATGGTGCAGCACAAGGTAGTGTCCAAAAAACGAATGTACAGAGAGAAAAGTTTCGTATCTAGCGTCAATATAATTGCAAAAAATTTATCTCCGTGGAAAAAAAAATACCATTTTGCTGGCCTACTTAAGCAGCAGACGTATAGCAGAATTTTCGACAAAGAACTACTTGTACAGTAGAATTTGAGATGATAACCTCAATGAGTAGAAAGGAAATTACGGTTTATCGTCCCGTCGACGATGAGGTCAGTAGAGGTGGAACTCAAGCTCGGATTGGGGAAGGACGCCGGCATGTCCTTCTGAAAAGAACCATCCGGGCATTAGTCTTAAACGATTTAGGGAAACCATAGAGAAGCTAAACCTGGATAGCTGGAACGGATTTGGAACGCTGTCGACCCCGGATGCGAGCCCAGTGTTGACAACCGCTACGCGAGTTCAGTCGGTAGACAGTGTTGGATCGTGAGGGATAAGAGTTATCAATAAGTTCCTGATAATTTTCTCGTGAAATGCACAATTCGAAGAACACAGTATGGTGACTATCGTTAGAACAGAAATTACACCCCTGTCATCTACAACATGTGCAAGAAACTGAGTCAAGTGATTATAAATCCAGAGTGAACCTCTGTCAATGAATTATATTGTAATTCACGCATAAGCTTGCCAATAGCCACTTCGAATAGTTACTATGTGTTGCTAAAATGTATAATTTGTGTATGTCACGTCAGAACATGTATTGTGTTCGAGTATAATGACTTTTCTGGAGATTAGAAATCTACTCTGTAGGAATCAGCATGGGTTTCGAAAAAGACGGTCGTGTGAAACCCAGCTCGCGCTATTCGTCCACGAGACTCGGAGGGCCATAGACACGGGTTCACAGGTAGATGCCGTGTTTCTTGACTTCCGCAAGGCGTTCGATACAGTTCCCCACAGTCGTTTAATGAACAAAGTAAGAGCATATGGACTGTCAGACCAATTGTGTGATTGGATTGAAGAGTTCCTAGATAACAGAACGCAGCCTGTCATTCTCAATGGAAAGAAGTCTTCCGAAGTAAGAGTGATTTCAGGTGTGCGGCAGGGGAATGTCATAGGACCGTTTCTATTCACAATATACGTAAATGTCCTTGTGGATGACATCGGAAGTTCACTGAGGCTTTTTGCAGATGATGATGTAGTGTATCGAGATGTTGTAACAATGGAAAATTGTACTGAAATGCAGGAGGATCTGCAGCGAATTGACGCATGGTGCAGGGAATGGCAATTGAATCTCAATTTCGACAAGTGTAATGTGCTGCGAATACATAGAAAGAAAGTTCCCTTATCATTTAGCTACAAAATAGCAGGTCAGCAACTGGAAGCAGTTAATTCCATAAATTATCTGGGAGTACGCATTAGGAGTGATTTAAAATGGAATGATCATATAAAGTTGATCGTCGGTAAAGCAGATGCCAGACTGAGATTCATTGGAAGAATCCTAAGGAAATGCAATCCGAAAACAAAGGAAGTAGGTTACAGTACGCCTGTTCGCCCACTGCTTGAATACTGCTCAGCAGTGTGGGATCCGTACCAGATAGGGTTGATAGAAGAGATAGAGAAGATCCAACGGAGAGCAGCCCGCTTCGTTACAGGATCATTTAGTAATCGCGAAAGTGTTACGGAGATGATAGATAAACTCCAGTGGAAGGCTCTGCAGGAGAGACGCTCAGTAGCTCGGTACGGGCTTTTGTTAAAGTTTCGAGAACATACCTTCACCGAAGAGTCAAGCAGTATATTGCTCCCTCCTACGTATATCTCGCGAAGAGACCATGAGGATAAAATCAGAGAGATCAGAGCCCACACAGAAGCATACCGACAATCCTTCTTTCCACGAACAATACGAGACTGGAATAGAAGGGAGAACCGATAGAGGTACTCAAGGTACCCTCCGCCACACACCGTCGGGTGGCTTGCGGAGTATGGATGTAGATGTAGATGTGGAACGATGACACTCGTTCCGGATACTGGTGGTTCGAATCTTGATTGTGGAAGAAGTTTTTTTCACCAGTAGGCTTACTTGGCTGCCAAGAGGAAAAGAGTTGATGTGCTCCAATGTATGATCACCTGCGTGCGCGACAGTGTACTAAACTAAGGCCCTTCTTAGTATCTCAAGGAGTAATGGCAGTTGGAAGTGTTGGTGGGCACCCAGCCACCGAAGAGATTCGTTGAACTCTATGATCCTCTTGGTACTTTTACTCATGGCAATGCAAACACCACACTACACAGTCAAGGTCCTCATCACTGCCACTCCCACAATTTAATACATGCCTGTCATATCATACAATGGTCTTAGGCAGCTATAAACCAATTCTCATCGGATATTGTAAAGTAATGAGGAAAATGTTCCAATCAGACAGGCAGTCACTCATAACTTGGATCCGAATTCTCAGATGCCGTATCCAAACTGAAGTTATTAAAACGACTAGCCAAATCTCCCTCTCCTAACATACAGGTTCAATCACCTAGTAATCGCATCCCCTCTGTTGCGTGAACAGTTCAAGATAGCGAAGCGACATTTCCCACAAGCCTTAGTAGGCAGTGGAACACGTAATTTTGTTGTATAGGTAATAAACTCAGTTCTTGCATCTTGCCATTAAAAAAGCATACTTGCTCGGTCGATAGAAGTTCTTTTAACGACAACCGAAAACGTTTGAAAAAGCGAGTACATTGATACAACACTTGTTAATTTTGGAATTAAAACTTTTCGCAGGAATATCCTAGATATGTGTTAAAGCTTGTCAAGGCGGTCGGAGTCGGCTATTGTGGTACAAACACGTCCAAGTAGGGTGTCATGCCAGGCTCCCATAAGCCCTCTTCCGATAGGTGGACCAACGCGTTACTGACTTGCTCAATTTGTTAAGCTCTTTCTCTTGAATAAATTACCTAATTTTTCTAAAATCCCATTCGGATTTTCTGAAATCACATTCGGATATTTCCTTCGTGATGGGCCTTTTGATTTTGTCGTAGATTGTATTATGGCCAGTCAGACGTTTGAAGGCTGGTCCTTCCAAATGCGAGTCCAGTCCACTAACTACTGCACTACGTGGTTGAGCAGTAACTTTACTATATGCTGATTATCTAGCTCTGGCAGACAAGAAAAATATTTCAAACGTTGAAAAGAAACTACAAGCTCTTCTGGAGACACTTTATACTGATTTACAAGAAATTCTACTGGAGCCTAAGCCATTCAAGACATTTATGTGTACTTTAGATTTTTGAAATACAAAAATTCGGGGGAAACCAAGTACCACATGGAACGTAACTTTACAAGAGCACTGCTGTACATCTAAATATATTATAACTGTGAGCAGAATCCATCCGTTAAAGAAAAATTGCGAAAACGCTAAAATGAAGTCACAGCGCGTAATAATCTCCGTTGCTGACCAGCCAGCTAAAAGTGTGGAGCACGCATCACTACTCTGCACACAACTGCTGCTGCGCTTTGCTTTCCACCAGTAGAAAGTGCTTCCAGTGTGCAGTTCTTTCGAGAATGGAAAAAAAGATGGAAAGTATAACAAATTAACACTGTAGAATCATTGCCGAGCGCTGAAAGTCAACACCAGTGTGCACATATTATCCGAAATATCACCATCAGTGTCAAGGGACGTATCAGCTGAAGTGGAAGTGAAGAAAATAAATTAGAAAATGTGAGGTGTGATTTATTGCCATCACCTATAAAAAGAAGTGGATTAAAATCGACAACACGATAAGCGATTTTATGTCAGCATCGAACAGATAAATCGAATAACATGGCATCTAAATCAGTTATTATTTCGCCCAGGACAGTTGAAGCATTTAATATGCAGTCGAAAAAACAATAATAGTGCGTTACTATGTTACACTATTGAAGATAGGCGAATACTCGAAAAGCGTTACGGGCAACTAAGGTACTAAAAAGTGGCTCGTTATATCAATTCTAGCGACCTGCCCCGGCGTCACACGTGTAACGATGAGAATCTACGGCAGGGTGACTTATCTGCTGTAGCAGTAATAAATTACATACACAAAACTTCCTCGTGAATCATTTTATCTGTTACTGAAAACGGTGTAATAATCCCTACAGTAGTTCCTGGATTAGGTTTCACAATCAACCCGAAAACCGTGACGAGGAACTTGTAGCAATACAGCACGATTTTTATTTGAAAAGAAATCTGTTAGCCGGCCGGAGTGGCCGAGCGGTTCTAGGCGCTACAGTCTGGAACTGCACGACCGCTACGGTCGCAGGTTCGAATCCTCCCTCGGGCATGGATGTGTGTGATGTCCTTAGATTAGTTAGGTTTAAGTAGTTCTAAGTTCTAGGGGACTGATGACCTCAGATGTTAAGTCTCATAGTGCTCAGAGCCATTTGAACCATTTTGAAATCTGTTAGGCCGTTATCAAATTCAGTCACGTCAATCGTATCCTCGGCGCTACTGATTGGATTAATCCGATATCAACAGCTTCCTAGCATCAATGACGTCACACTTAGTGGATACAGAAAAGCTAAATGAGAAAATCACTCAGTGACTTGCCAAAAACCGCACGGAAAACACGATTTTACTTCGGTGGTCATATCCATTCAAGCGACGTACTCGGTAAACATGCGGAGGTGCTCACACGAATTATGTTGCAGTTGTCGTGACAAATGGAAATACGAAAAGCATCATGGCGGTGTGAGTGGTTCAAGATGTTATATTGCGGCCGAGCATGTTCTCCGCAGCCATATAACACTGCATACACGTTCGTTCCAAACAAAAATACCAGCTCTGCGCAGTGATCAGATGCTGCCCTCGGTCGCAAATCATCTGATTATGCGGTCGAGCACAGCCCACACGACATTTATCGTCCAAGCGACAGCAAACCGCCGCATAAGCAACACTCACTGTGTAAGATAAAATGAAATGTAGCGGTCAGCGAGGTTACTACACTTCATACAATGTCTGAGATCGATACAACTGTCTGTTCAACGAAGGTATCATGAAACAATGTCGTGCCATTGCGTACTATATTCACCTGATCATAGCCGAGAATTTAGCCGCAATTTGCGATAGAGGTATCAGTATGCCGACAATAAATAAACACGTCAAAATGAACTGATCGAAAAAAATATATTGTAACACCACTGCTAGTAGCAAAATATACTAAAAAGCTCTCTTAGCTATCGCAGAAAAAAGGCAAACTGATGTCGATTTCTCTTACGAGGTATCAAGGGAAAATGTACGCTTTTTCCGTGAAAAAAACTTTTCTGTGACAGTAACACCACTTCCAGGTAACGACCTGAAGAAGCAGTTTCCATTCTACAGAAAGGTCCTTCATGGAAGTATCTCCGGTTGGCTCTGAGCACTATGGGACTTAACATCTATGGTCATCAGTCCCCTAGAACTTAGAACTACTTAAACCTAACTAACCTAAGGACATCACACACATCCATGCCCGAGGCAGGATTCGAACCTGCGACCGTAGCAGTCGCGCGGCTGCGGACTGAGCGCCTAGAACCGCTAGACCACCGCGGCCGGCAGTATATCCGGTATAAAACTTATACACATTTGAACTAAATAGTCTACCAAACAGCAGTACAACACAATGAAAACGCATCTTTAACAAAATCAATTGTTCTCTACTAAATCGACCAGTCTGACTGCGGAAACGACTTCGACTGCAGTGTTTTTCGAGCTATTTTGAAAAGGTGCATCAGTACCAGTTAACGAAAAGCACTCACGTTTGCCTTACTGATACGGTCTGAAGTAAACACCGTTTCCCTTTAGGAAACATGCTAGGTGATTCGTTCTAAATTGTAGTCAATTTTTAATAAGTGTGCGCAGCAACGGGGATACACCAAATTCTGTTGCTTCTTGTGTTAGTGAGTTGTGATACCAAGGTACACCGCTACGAACAGAAATATTGATTTACATGTCATGCACTTCAACATGAGCCACATAAAGTTGCTAATGAATGACTTTTAGAATAGAAAAAATTCTGCTTCCGACTCTTCACGAAAAACTGAGCATTTTGAAAATTTTTGTAAAGGTAGTGGATAAGAACTCGGAAAACTTTTGTATCAGAGAACGAAATTTCCACGTATGAGCCTAATCAAAGAGTAGACATGCGAACTGTTTAAGGATGAAACCTCAACAGAATCCTAACGGGTGATGAGAAACCAGCGTTGAATATTTTCGCTCAAG
The DNA here is from genome assembly GCF_021461385.2 of Schistocerca piceifrons. Classification (NCBI taxonomy): domain Eukaryota; kingdom Metazoa; phylum Arthropoda; class Insecta; order Orthoptera; family Acrididae; genus Schistocerca; species Schistocerca piceifrons. Next base: position 147,545,393 of record NC_060149.1, on the reverse strand, counting down.
CATCCAACAGTTTCTTTAGAAGAACAGAGGTAAATAACTGCAAGAAGCCAATGGAAAATGTTTTGTAGCGCGACAAGAGACTAGGGTGTAGCAAGTCCTCCCTAAAGTTACACTACCTAAATTCTATCTTCGGGACTGTTTCGACATAAACGAAGAACGTAAGTAACGCTTCAACCAAGAAATTTTGACGATGAAATGAAGATACGCGAGAAACGAAGTAAATCTCTTCTGGTCGATCAATACTTGGGCACTCATCGGAAAGTCAGCAGTAACGAAATACAAACGGTAATCAAAGAGACTGTCCTTTCAATTACAGTCCTACGTGGGAGAAAAATAAGGTAATTACTTGACTCTGGCTCTAGCGGTACATCATAGTCTGAACTTCCTTTGTTCCCTACTGACAATCGAGAATTAGTTTCAATTTATTCTGGAAAAACTCCAAGTAGCCACATGCAAACCGTTAGAGAGAGGTAAACAGTATTAATCTTTAAGAAGAGAAACATGAAAGTGACTCAAAAGAACTGTTGATCAAAGGACTTCATTGAGTAAACAGAGTGTTTCTTCTTCTGTGTGCACTATTTCTTATATCTGCCTTCAGTGAAACAGGTGAAATTCTGCTCCAGGCCATAAGTACAAATAAAAACTTTCGACAGTCAAAGTTGGTTGCAGTTTAAAGTATTTTAACAAAAAAGAAGTTCCTTCATTATATAGTTCAAGAAAATTTATACTGCTAGTACAACCAGAACAGAATCTATGTTATAGCTAAATTCACGAATCTGTAAGAGTCTCAAAGGAACACATACAACTCTCCTGCTTTCTCGACAGCGAGCGGTCTCTGGCACTTCCTCACTTTGCAAATGATTGTTTTATTTCTGAGGCTGGATGCCATTACTTCTGCCACAACCTTAAAATTCAAATGACTCTGAGCACTATGGGACTTAACATCTGAGGTCATGAGTCCCCTAGAACTTAGAACTACTTAAACCTATCTAACCTAAGGACATCACACACATCCATGCCTGAGGCATGATTCGAACCTGCGACCGCAGCGGTCACTCGGTTCCCGACTGAAGCGCTTAGAACCGCTCGCCCACAGTGGCCGGCTGCCACAGCCTAAAGCTGGCTTGAAATCGGAGGGAAAGACATGAATAGAATATGCTATTTTTCTGCGAAAAGCGTAAATATTGTTCACTAATTTTCCGTACCCTATCTGCTGGGGTGTTGTATTTGTAAGGAGGGGATTTGGAAACAACGTGACATTTGTTTAGGTGTTAAAAATTTTAAAAATCAAGTGAACCAACTGTAACTGGCTGTTGCTGTATGTTTGCAAACTATCTGTATTAGAAGAGCCACAGACACTCCTTCCGTACCCCTGCCTTCATGTTATACCTATCCTACCATTTACTGTTATTCTGGTGGACAACGTAAAAGTGAGACTCTTTATGCACGTCCGACGTTACGGAAGTGTGATTTGAAATTCAGGTGTCACATGAGTGACTTCCATGAAACGTGATTATTTTATATCACCTATTTAACGACAAATTACGTAACTCAATATTAGCAGTTATTTACAGTAATTTGCAGTACAACATTGCAATCTGAATTAGTTTTTCGACTTCTCTCCAAGAACTTATGGAGACCTATGCTACTTTTCAAAATTATTTTCCAGGCTTTCGGATGCAGTAAAATCAGTTATATTTTTAAGATAGCGCCTGATCTGAAGAAAAACAATCTAAAATCGTGCCCTTAGGGTTTAAAATTAAGATTTCAGTATTAATGCTAGGTCATATCATACGAAGTAAATTACAATTCACTAAGTAATTCAGTCTCTCTTCAGTTTTAGTGCTTCGTAAAAGTAGCTATAATTTTGAGCATATTTCAGGCATTCTGAAGTGAGTGAAGAATTATCAAGCAAATCATAAATGAGGAGACGTCTTAAACTGTATTTTATCAGCCATGCATTAGCATTATACGTTTGACTACATACAGAAAACGGGAATCTAGACGAGCTAGCAGACAAATTTCCACGTGTGCATCGCGTGAGAGTATGCGGACAATTTAGCTCTGAAAGTGCCCGCATTTCAGACTCAAAAATACACTGCACGCCATGTAGTTTATAAGATTACACTCACTATATAAAAACGAGCCGCCCGTCATGTCATAAGCATGCATTCTCTAAAAACATTGGAGTCCTTAAATATACTCTAAGCTACATTTAATCACAGGCTTGCGCATTAAAATTGTTGGTAGTGTCATGGACACGGAAATAACATTTGCGGGAAAGATTGCTGGCTATCGATGAATTATTATTATTATTATTATTATTATTATTATTGAAAGAAATAATTTTCACACTTTGGTTGTTTTTCGTTTCCATTTCATTTTTATCTTGGGTAATATAACATTCGGCTGTGTAGACATTCTCAAGCGAAAAGTTTAACCCTTTAACTTCCTAAGTTTTGGGTTACTGTCATGCAGTTTCAGGGACATGGAAGGCATAGGACTGTAACCTAAAACATACGTAGTTAACGGGTTAAATATTTTGCTTGAGAATGACAACAGAGCCGAAACGTCGTAGAACACAAAATAAAAATAAAACTGAAAGAACAACAGCCCATGTAGGAACTTTATTTCTTTCAAGAAGCTTATCACGGCTGTGGACCCTGTTGCAACTAAATTATTGTTACTATTGTTATTAGTGGTATTATTATTGCTTCAGTTTCCATATTTTGAGACCTCGTTAATTTTCCAATGTTTAGCTGATCCACTCGTTTTTATAATGAAACCCCGCCATCTGTTACTAAATCGAGTTCTACAGCATTAGAATTGTATTTTCTGCGTAAATAAAGTAATATTATAATCTGAAGCTGGGAAGACAGGATGGTGCAATGCGCCAAAACGTCTAGAGCGTTATGAATGTCATTGTTACGGGAGACGAGGACAAGCTGGTATTTATTTGGCAACAACCCGGGTGCACCCAGTAAGCGTACGAACTTGCACGAGACCCTAAGCAAAAACCGACCTGATACATAGTCTGGTCACAGACGCATGGGAGTGTTGGTCAGAGACAAGGGTACAGTCAGGAGTGTCCCAGGGGAGTGTGATAGAACCGCTGTTGCTTCCTACATGGATAAATGTTCTTGCGAGCAGGATGGACAGCAGTCTGCGGTTGTTTGCTGATGATGCTGTGGTGTACGGGAAGGTACTGAGTGACTGTAGGGGGATACAAGATGACTTAGACAAAATTTAGTTGGTGTGATGAATGGCAGCTGACTCTAAATGTAGAAAAATGTAAGTCAGTGCACATGAGTAGGAAAACAAAGCCATAATGTTGGGTTTAGTAGTGGACTGACTGATACAGTGACGTCGTTTAGATATCTGGGCGTAACGTTGCAAAGCGATATGAAATGGAACGAGCATGTGAGAATTGTGGAAGTGAAGGCGAATCTTCGTCTTTGGTTTATTGAAAGAATTTTGAGAAAGTGTGGTTCATCTGTAAAGGATACCACCTAGGCCTATTCTTGAGTATCGCTCGAGTGTTTGGGATCTTTACTAGCACAGATTAAAGGAAGACATCGAAGCAGTTCAGACGTGGGATGCTAGATTTGTTACCGCTGGGTTCGAAAAACACACAGGTATTGCGGGTATGCCATGGGAATTCAAAAGGGAATCCGTGGAGGGAAGGTAATCTTCTTTTCGAGGAACACTACTGAGAAAATTTACAGACCCGGAATTTGAAACTGATTGCAGAATGATCCTACTGCCGCCAACATACTTTTCGCTTAAGGGCCACGAAGATAAGATTCAAGAAATTAGGGCTCACGTGGAGGCATATAAGCAGTCATTGTTTTCTTGCTCTATTTCTGAGTGGTTCAGGAAAGGAAATGACTAGCAGTGGTACAGGGTACCCTCCGCCACGCACCGTGTGGTGGTTTGAGGAGTATTTATGTAGATATAGATGTAGATAGACATTAGGGCACATGGGACTAGTGCACTGACAAGAGAAGCATTCAGCTTAGGGTCGCCGATTTTTCTCATCTCTCGCTCGACTGTATTACATACGAAAAGTGCTCTAGTAGAATGCGCTTCTCAAGCGTTTCCCGGCAATTGAAGATGAAAGTTTTATGAGCCTGTCGAATACCATACGAGAGAGCCAGCAGCCGAGCGCAAACGACTCGAGTGCCAGACTCGGCCTGATAATAATGGGTTCACATCTCGCCATTTTTCTCTAAGCTTCCTCCAAACAATCGTTTCATGATTCTTTCGTATGTGTTGAATATCCTGATAACGGTTCCATTTAACAAATATAGTGAACGTGTCTTTGCAGTGTGAGTACTGAGCGGTTATGAACTGCTGACTGTTGACTAATAATCACCTCTGGTACCGAAATGAAGCGGTCTGCAACAGCTAAAAAAGCAGATAACCACGGAAAGTTTCACAAACAGATGAGGCAGCTGGTCTCTATGCTCTACAACCAATACAAATACAGTATACATGATTCGAAGCTTATGGACTTCACGGCGATACGCATTTGGATTTATGGATCAATAGATCTTCGTTTCATCGCGATTGCTTAGTATACTTTTACTTCTTTCCTGGCCTTATTCCGAATCTTCACGAGGTCGGCATGTTAATCTGGATTTGGCAGTGTTAGTATTAGAGGGTAACCCAATGCTCCCCCACTCCCCTCCCCTCGGAACGTAATCTGTGAACTCCAACTGTCTGCGTCTAGTATCATCCCGTGCAAAAATGTGAGAACGTTTTAGAAGTACATGTGAATCTTCTAAATGAGGTGGGTAGTGAGTAGAAGCCAAATATTCACCTAGTCGGATGTCGGAAACCGCATAACACCCACATATAGGCTCACATCGTTAATTCGCCTCGCGGATTCGATTCGGGACCGACGCGCCTCCCCGAATTTCAGAAGCGGCGAGTTACGCGCATGGCTATCCGAGTAGGACGATGTATTTATGTGACTATGACCATTACTATTACCATTATTAGTTTTTGGTGGTGGTAAGTTCCTATAGGACCAAACTGCAGAGATCATCGGTCCCTAGGCTTACACACTACTTCATCTAACCTAAACTAACTTAGGCTAAGGACAACACACACACCTGCACCCTAGCGAGGACTTTCACCTCCGACGGGGTGAGCCGCGAGAACCGTGGCAAGGTGCCTTAGCCCACGCGACTTTACTATTATTACCATTATTATTATTATGTTGTTGTTGTTGGCGGATTTTCCCTAAAAGGAAATCGTTAAGCTTATGACTTTGAAGGCTTGTTCTTCTTGTCCTTCCAGTACTCCTTCATTCTCTTGGAGAGGGTTCTTTTCTCTCCTCAGACCATTCTTGTTTGGTCCGCTGTTTTAGCGCTTCTGACTTTACTTCCCAATTGTCTATGTGTTTTCGGAAGGTGCTTCTGTCTGTGGTGTTTGTGGTGCCAATTGCTTGTAGGTCTTTTCGGACTCCTTCCATCCAGGGTGTCGAGACTTTAAGTGTCTTGATGTGTTCTAGAATTTTCTTGGTGAGTCTTGTTTCAGGGAGTCTATCTAAATGTCCGTAGAATTTAAGGCGCCTTTTTCTCATATCGTTCTCGATGTTCGAATATGCTTCTACTGTTGAGTTCTTCTGTAGTCTGTAGCCATCTGGTGTGGGTCTTCCTCCTAAAATTTTCCTCATGATTTTGCGTTCTTCTTTTTTGATTTCTTCAATTTTGATTTTCCTGTTGAGTGCTAGTGTTTCGCTGGCATACAGTACGGCGGGTTTGATCACTGTGTTATAGTGTCTGATCTTGGTGTTTCTGGAAATGCATTGTTTGTTGTAGACGTTTCGTACCATGCCTAGTGATTTCCGTGTCTTCTGTTGTCTGTCTTCGTAAGCCAGTTTCTCTGTTCCGGTCGGTTCGATGATTTCGCCTAGGTATCTGAAGTGTGTGACCCCTTTAATTTTGCCGTACTTGGTTGTGATGTCGTCGCCTTCTCTTGTTAGGACTTGCGTTTTTTCAAAAGAGATTTGTAGGCCGACTTTCTCGGCGCATTCTTTCAGGATTTCGATCTGTGTTTTTGCTGATGTTATTATTATTATTATTATTATCAAAGGATTCTCCCAGTAAATGGAAGACGTTAAGCAAGTAACTCAGTCAACATTTCTACAGGTTCTTCTTCTCGTTACAGTAAGCTGCTGGTTGGTTGCTGTCATGTAACTTCCCATTTGTCAATTTTACGTCTGAAGGAACCTCTTTCTAAAATGCCGGCTGGTCTAATATTTGCGTTTTTGAGGGCTTTTCGAATTTTGTTCAACAAAGGTGTTGAGTCTTTGAGCGATGTTACACAGTCAAATACACTTTTTGTCAGTCCCTTTTCTGGTAGTCTGTTGAAATGTCCAAGGGATTTAATTCGCCTTTTCTTAATGTCAGTTTCGATGTTTGAAAACTTTTCTTCCGTTTTGAGTGACTGTAGTCTGTAACCGCCTCGAATATGTCTTGCTCCTAAAATTTTCCTCATGATCTTTCTTTCTCCTTTTTTGATTTCTTCAAGTTCATTTTTTCTGTTAAGCGTCAGTGTTTCGCGTACGTACAGCACTGCTGGTTTTATGACTGCGTTGCAGCGCCGAATTTTTGTCTGTCTTCATACGGATTTTTTGATGTAGAGGCTGTGGACGACACTAATGCTTTTTTGACTTTTTGGAGGCGATTTTGCTGTGAGATTTTTTTTAGGCCTGTCGGTTCGATGAATTCTCCGAGGTATTTATTCTACGGAACCCTCGTACTTAGCTTTCAGGCTCACGATTTCTGTCTTCCATTATTATTATTATTATTATTATTATTATTATTATTCCTTTCCGAAGAAGCACGATACATTGTAGCGATACGTGTTTGGAGCAAGATCAGAAAAAAATGGCGAGGCTCAAACGTAGCATGGGCGTAGTTTTAGTCTATCGCCTTAGCTGGTTGCGCTGTCGTCGTTGCTCAACACCATCACAAAGCATCGAATGCCGATTTCTCTGAAATGCCTAAGGAGTGCATGGTACTAGAGTAGCATTTGTTACATCCAAGTATGTACTACAGCGGTGCGAAAGATGAGTAAAGTCGATATCCCTCTGTTTTGGAGTGAGATCCTTCTTAGGGGTTTTTGGCACCGTTTCAAGTGACATCCCGGACTGGGAAGTTTTACTACTTCTGAGAAACCTGAACGCCTGACACACACGGAACTTAGTCGTGTATCGATTGAGGTGGGATATTTGGTATAACCACCGTCGATGTGAAAAAATCAAAACTTTTGGGAGGAGCAGAGTTATAATCCCCATTCGGCCATCAAACTTAAGGTTTTCCGTGGTTTTCCAAAATCGATTAGGGGAAAAGTGAGAATGGTTCCGTTGAAAAAGATATAACCGATTTACTTCTTCAAACTATCGACCCCGGCCACCTCCAGCGACGCCTACGTGGACGAGAGACAGTGAGCACACAGGGTGTCCCAGATCAAAGTAATACATCCTTTGTAGGATTCCACTGAGTAAGGTCAGAAATTGCGGTACGGAGTGCTGAGCAAGCAACATGCATGAGACACTCGATTGTAAACTGCTTAAATTAAATTTAATTTAATTTAAAGAAACAACTACCTGCCCCACGGGGGTGGTGGAGCTTTCTTGAAAACAATACATAACCGTCTGCGACGTGTACGCGGTGGAGTTAACCAATTTTTACAATTAATGACCGGCTGGCAAGGATGGAGTATTACTCGTTATAAGACCTGACAGACATATATTTAATGTACTGAAGTGCAAAATGTGGTGTTCGAAAGACCGAACTATCGCACAGAGCAAAGTATCACAACAAACGTCATGCTAACTTATATACGTTTACCACCTTGGGAAGAAATTATGTCGTTCGAGTAACAAAGCTTGGCTACGTTCTCGACAAAATTTTGTTGGCATAGAAGAATCTGAGGAGATGGTGTTGGATTGTGATGGAAGATGTTCATCATCAACAACACCTTAGTGAAATACCCACTTCAGAGAATACAGTGTGAGAAGTAGTGGTGAAACAGAAATTACAACCTGTTCGTAAAAATAACGTGTCCAGGCAATGCAAGCAGACGATGTTGAATCGAGAGTTCAGATATGTCACTGAATTATGTTGTAATGAAGCGTTCAGATTGCGGTTGTATAGTTGAATATTAAATAATTTTATACGTCTTCTGTATTGTGTTGCTTTTGGTATCAATATTTTTAAGTTATGTGTATAATACGATCTTAGCTGCTGTTAAGAAATGCTTGGTTTCCATAGTCAGTTACGTTTAGGGACCATTTTCAGGTAAAAAATATGTCTAGGATACCGCCGAGTGCTTTGGTACACATGAAAACAGTTTCATTAGCATCTGATTTTACACCAAGCCTCATGACAGAGTAATAATGAGTATAAATGCCACTGTAGCATAATGGACAGCTATGCATCGCACGAGCCCACAGGCAAGCTACAAACAGTACTCCGTGCTCGTGTACGTCACGGAAAATTACGCTACGTACACGAGCACGAAGAGTTGGTTGTCACTTGCTTGCGGTCGAGTATGATGTGTAGCTGACTCACTCCGCCTTTGCTCTCCGTCATTATGCCGCATCGTTATTACTTAAAAACGCGCGCTATTGAAACTGTCCGCGCTTCCACCAAAATACTGGGAAATGTCCTACACACCTTTCATGTGAAGACGTTCAGTAAACGTAACTCCTACTGGAAATAAAAGCATTTCTTAACGGCAGGTGAGGCTGTGTTCTACATAACTATTTGCTGTTATGACCAGCTTATGCCAATAAAAAACTAAATTTATTCATTTTAGACAATTATTTCCTTACCTATAAGTGCTCAGTTTGTGACACTGTACTTTTTTTACAATTTTCATTCAGAGAGTGTGGGTTCATACCGTATAACTGTGGTGTAAAATGCCTCGATATATCTACATCTACATGATTACTCTGCAATTCACGTTTAAGTGCTTGGCAGAGGGTTTATCGAACCACAATCATACTATCTCCCTACCATTCCACTCCCGAACAGCGGGCCGGAAAAACGAACACCTAAACCTTTCTGTTCGAGCTCTGATTTCTCTTATTTTATTTTGATGATCATTCTTACCTATGTAGGTTCGGCTCCACAAAATATTTTCGCATTCGGAAGAGAAAGTTGGTGACTGAAATTTCGTAAATAGATCTCGCCGCGACGAAGAACGTCTTTGCTTTAATGACTTCCATCCCAACTCGCGTATCATATCTGCCACACTCTCTCCCCTATTACGTGATAATACAAAACGAGCTGCCCTTTTTTGCACCCTTTCGATGTCCTCCGTCAATCCCACCTGGTAAGGATCCCACACCGCGCAGTAATATTCTAACAGAGGACGAACGAGTGTAGTGTAAGCTGTCTCTTTAGTGGACTTCGTCTTTCGTCTTCGAGATAGTGGTGAAACTATTATATCAAAAGACACAGCCTTGTAGAATGTATAATTCGTAATAATTTTGCGAATGTATGCAATCGGAAAATGTCAAGTAAACAGCTCTGTTCTCCTTGTACGAAATGGTTTATATTTGACGGGGAGGGGGAGCAGGACAGTTCTGTCAGATGTACACTCGGGCTAGCGTGCGTGCTACTGGCGGTCGTACATAAAGTTCTCTGAGTAGGAAACAACCCTTTAACAATGCCGCCCGTACTAGCGAGAACAAATGGAGGATAATTTATAAGCGAAGCGGTTGAAAAGGACATAAAAAGAGAGAGCGCGGGGCAGCCTCGCCATTGTACTTGCTGGGCAGGCGGAAGGCAGTGACCGCAGCACCAGCTGGTGGCCACACCCCGGGAACTTCTCGCGCATCCGCACAACAAAGCAGTTTTTCAATTCCTTCCCGCTGTACAGATTACCTAGTAGCACTGCTGAATACATTTTACTCTAACGGATGTGAAAAGACTTACAGCACGAACATGTAGGTGAAACGCTGCCGAACTAATACACCAATTTTACCTGCGTGTGATATATCCCTTCATATTATACACTGAGGTGCCAAAAGTCAAGAATACCTCCCAATATCGTGTCGGACCACCTTTTGCCCAGCGTAGCAATTGGACGTGGCATGTGCTCAAAAAGTTATTGGACGTCCACTGCAGAAATATTGAGAAATACTTCTTCTATAGCCGTCCAGAACTGCGAAAGTGATACCAGTGCAGGATTTTGGGCACGAACTGGCCTCTCGGTTATGTCTCATAAACGTTTCATGAGATTCATGTCTAGCAGTCTGGGTGACCAAATAATTGGCTCGAATTGTCCAGAATGTTCTTCAGACCAAACGCGAACAATTGTGACCCGGTGACATGGCCCATTGTCATCCATAGAAATTCCATCGTTGTTTGGGAACATGAAGTCCATGGATGTCTGTAAATGCTATCCAAGTAGCCGAACATAACTATTTCCAGTCAATGGTCAGTTCAGTTGGAACAGAGAACCCAGCCCATTCCATGTAAACAAATCCCATACCATTATGGAGCCACCACCAACTTGCACAGTGGCTTGGTTGGTTGACTGCCGGCCGCTGTGACCGAGCGGCTCTAGGCACTTCAGTCAGGAACCGCGCGACTGCTACGGTCGCAGGTTCGAATCCTTCCTCGGGCATGGATGTGTGTGATGTCCTTAGGTTAGTTAGGTTTAAGTAGTTCTAAGTTCTAGGGAACTGATGACCTCAGATGTTAAGTCCCATAGTGCTTAGAGCCATTTTTGGTTGGTTGGTTTCGGTGAGGGGACCAAACAGCGAGGTCACCAGTCCAATCGGATTAGGGAAGGATAGGGAAGGATGTCGGCCGTGCCTTTCAAAGGAACCATTCCGACATTTGCCTGAAGTGATTTAGGGAAATCATGGGAAACCTAAATCAGGATGACCGGACGCGGGTTTGAACCGTCGTCCTCCAGAATGTGAGTCCAGAGTGGTAGCCACTGCGCCACCTCGCTCGGTGCAGTACCTTGTTGACAACTTGGGTCCATGGCTTCGTAGGGTCTGCGCCACACTAGAACCCTGCAATCAGGTCTTTCCAGCTGAAATCGGGACACACATGACCAAGCCACGGTTTTCCAGTCGTCTAGGGTCCAACCAATATGATCACACGCCCAGAAGAGGCGCTGCAGGCGATGTCGTGCTGTTAGCAGAGGCACTCGCGCTGGTAGTCGGTTGCCACAGCCCATTAAAGCCAAATTTGGCCGCACTGTCCTAACGGATAAGTTCGTCGTCCGACTCACGTTAAATTCTGTGATTATTTCACACAGTGTTACTGACACAGTGTTTCTGACAACTCTACGCAAACGCCGCTGATTTCGGTCGTTAAGTGAAGGCCGTCGGCATTGCGTTGTCCATGGTGAGAGCAAGTGTTTCTGAAATGTGGTATTCCGACACATTCTTGGCACTGTGGATCTCGGAATACTGAATTGTTTAACGATTTCTCAAACTGAATGCCCGATGCGTCTAGCTCCAAAAACCTTTCCGCGATCAAAGTCTGCCAATTCCCGTCGTACAGCCATAATCACGTTGGAAACCTTTTCACATGAATCAGCTGATTACAACCAACAGCTCCGCTAATTTACTGCCCTTTTACACCTTGTGACCGCGATACTGCCGCCATCTGTATAAGTGCGTATCGCTACACCATGACTTCTGCGACCCCAGTGTATGGTTCAAATGGCTCTGAGCACTATGGGACTTAACTTCTGAGGTCATCAGTCCCCTAGAACTTAGAACTACTTAAACCTAACTAACCTAAGGACATCACAAACATCCATGCCCGAGGCAGGATTCGCGCGGTCGCGCGGTTCCAGACTGTAGCGCCTAGAACCGCTCGGCCACCCCGGCCGGCACCCCAGTGTAAAAATGGATTTATGTATGTGTGTTCCACATCTCCTGCTAAACCACTGTATCGATTTCAACCAAACTTGAAACTAGGATCACTTACTGTCTGGAAGGAATCGCTGTGAATATAAGAACTATTTGCTTGTCAAAGGGTTCGGCGTGAAAAAGACGCGCGAATACCTAGACTGTAGTCATCCAATATCAGAAAATGACAGCACTGGTTGACTTGCATAACCTCTACACGCATTTTAAACCTTTAAGAATCTTTTTTTTCGTTGACAACCTCCACTAAATGACGAAAGGGAAAAAGTTTATCGCTTACTGCGTTTTCGCTGTTAATTCAGTAAACCTGCAGCATAGGGCACGAAGTTTTAATTTATTACTTCTTAACTACCATACATATGGGCGATACCACTGCATGTACCTGGAAAATTATATCATTGTACGGCACATAATTCAGGAGATATGACGTCATAAAAATTGAGCTGCATGAAAACGAAACTTCAGGTCGAAATTCGTTAGAGATACAGGTGAAATACATGTAAAATTTGGTAAATGTATGTGAAATATATGTGACATAGCGTACTCTAGCAAAGCTTCGGGTAAAAAATGAATCCATTTGAACCAACCTTGGTACACATATTAATTATTGTCTGGAAAGAAATGCCACGGGGGTAAGGTTCAAAATGGTTCAAATGGCTCTGAGCACTATGGGACTTACCATCTGACGTCATCAGTCTCCTAGAACTTTGAACTACTTAAACCTAACTAACCTAAGCACGTCACACACATCCATGCCCGAGGCAGGATTCGAACAAAAAAAAAAAAAATGTTCAAATGTGTGTGAAATCTTATGGGACTTAACTGCTAAGGTCATTAAGTCCCTAAACTTACACACTACTTAACCTAAATTACCCTAAGGACAAACACACACACCCAAGCCCGAGGGAGGACTCGAACCTCCACCGGGAGCAGCCGCACTGTCCATGACTGCAGCACCCTAGACCGCTCGGCTAATCCCGCACCGCAGGATTCGAACCTGCGACCGTAGCGGTCGCGCGGTTCCAGACTGAAGCGCCTAGAACCACTCGGTCACACCGGCCGGCACGGGGGTAAGACCCGCCAGGCTGCAATTGGGGTAGGGGTGATAACGTGGAGAGTGAAGGAGAAGGAATGGAGATGAACACGGATAGGGTGGGTGTTTGAGGTGGCCAGAGAGAAGTGGAGGAGGAAATGGTCAGAGAAATGTAGGAGGATGAGGTGGACAGAGAGGGGGAGCACGAGATGGACTGAGATTGGGAGGGGGAGGGAAGTGACTCACAGGGGGTGAGGAGATAAACTTAAACGTGGGAAGAGGAGTTGGACTTAGACGGGGAAAGAGGAGGAGGACTTAGACGGGGGAAAGGAAGTTATGGACAGAGAGGGGGAGAAGCAGATGAACAGAGAAAAGGCAGAGAGGGAGAGAAGCAGATGAACAGTGAGAAGGCAGGAGGAGATGGACAGAGAGTGGGGGAGGAGAAAATGGACTAACAGAAGACTGGAATTAATAACTCGGAGAACGCCGGGTACTCAGCTAGTATTAATTAAAATTTTGTCCATACGCGAACTTACTTTCAGTGTAGAAAAAAAGAAATTTCTGCAGATGAAGAATGGTGTGAGTAGATGGTTACTGTTGGGTGTGACCAACTTTACTGCGACTTTTCAGTTGGATATCACAACACAGTGTGTCCAGAGGACGTGCAGCTCATCGCTACTTTAGGACTTTGAAAAAGGTCGAATCACTGGCACGAGGGACAAGAGAACATCACACCGACAAATTGCAGAGACAATTGTCTGTAGTACAATTACTGCAGAATGGGTGGAGATGAGAAGGACTCAAGACAACATCGTACCAAGAAGGGTAGTCGCGAGCTCTTGCAGAACGACTACAAGAGAAGATGGCAGGATTGATCGACTGGATCTGCCAGATAGAAGGATGATAACAGGTGAAAGAGTTTACAGGCTAAACGTCACCACGGACCCCCGGGAAGAGATTAATGGAAGGTGGGCTGAGATCTCGAGGTGCCACGCGTCGTTTACCGCCAAGACTATACTGCAGACAACGAAGTGTAGAGTCACAGAGAGTATGTGGAAAGGGTGGTAAACCCTGTTGTATTACGATTCTTTATCAGGGTATATAATGGGCAATGGCATATTCCAGCAGCGCAGTGCAAGACCCATCAATGCAGTTCACACCACATACACCTTGTGGATTGTACGGATCCTTTAGTGGCCTGCTCGGTCCTCCGATTTGTCACTCATAGAACATGTCTGGGAGACGTATATTTTCATGTCAGTCTCCAGTCAGCATGTTAAGTGAGACAGCGTGTGTTTCAGGCGTGGCAAGATGAGTTTCACTGCTGTATGCGACAGTCATATCGACGCCAACGTGTCCATGTGCAACCTGGTGGAAAAAACGCCACAGGATGTAGTGATTCGCGAGACCCATGCCTCTCCAGTTCATGGAATCATGGTATGAGGAATTATTGGATGTGACCACAGGACTGACTTGGTAATTGTTGAAGGGTGGCTGAATGGTCGCGAGTATGTGGAAAGGGTGGGAAACCCTGTTGTATTACGATTCATTATCAGGGTACATAATGGGCATTGGCATATTCCAGCAGCGCAGTGCAAGACCCATCAATGCAGTTCACACCACACACCCCTTGTGGATTGTACGGATCCTTTAGTGTCCTGCCCGGTCCTCCGATTTGTCACTCATAGAGCATGTCTGGGAGACGTATATTTCCATGTCAGCCTCCAGCCAGCATGTTAATTAAGTGAGACAGCGTGTGTTTCAGGCGTGGCAAGAAATTCCTCAAGGAGACATTCGGGGACTGTTTTCCGCCGTGCCAAAACGAGTAAAAGAGTGTATTTGTGCCTGTGGGTGTCACACCTGGTGTTACTCGCAGCCGCCTTGTGCAGCTGCGTTGAAATGTTGATCATTTGCATATCCTCGTCCAAGCATGTAATACACTTCATTTCAATTTGACGTTTGTTGCATGTCTCGTCTGCACGATGCTACGACTTTAACACCAAGCAGAGCCGTAGCTTTGTCAGAAGTGCGATGAGAAAGTGAAAACAAAATAGAATTGAAAGCAGGACGAACGTTTTATTATAGAGTGTGAGGATCTTATGCTTTTGCACATACGGCACTATTTAAAATTGTAAGCCTATTAATACAGCACATGCAATGAGGCTAAATATCGATGTCTAGTTAGAAGTAGTAGTTCACGGTACCAACAATGGTATTTTGTAAGAGCAGAGTTGGCTACTGCTGAGTGAAGCAGTTGGTGTGTGGCTTCTCTTCACGTCACACCAGCGTATGTGGTGAACTGATACAATGAGGAAATATTAAATTTTATCAAATTATTTTAGTTCACTGGAAGAATAAGTCTTTCATATTAGAAAAAGTATTATCTTGAACGTAGCAAACAGCTTTATAACTTATGAAGCTTGGGTTTCAGAGGTCTAGTAAACAAATCTGTGATTGTTAAACATGAATCCAAGTTAGCCATTTGACGTTACATATATTATTTAAGGTCTGCGTCCGCTTCCTAAAGAAGTACTGTACATGAACAGCGAGGCTGTGGCAGACGGAGTATTGCAAGAGGAACACAGGAGGGAGTTAATTAAGGAGAACAAAATGAAGATTTTGATGGGATGTTACTATCTGGAGATAAACACATCGTTTATTGCAGAAACAGCCTATGTTCCATATAAGGATTGCTATTAGGCAGCTGTATAAAAAATGTGTATTTCAGAAAGAACCCAAGCACCGCCACTTAGGTTCTTTCTGCGGTAAATTAATTCCTCCACTCATAACGGTTGGTGGCCCTGTTAGGATTACGTGTTTCGTGACCCTTCTTTTGTTTTTACTGAGTCTGTTGTTGTTATGGTAACAAACACGGAGTGATCGAGTGGGTATTTGCAGAGCAAATATAGATGTATTTAGTGATTATTAAGTTATTAATCCATGTCTGACAGTTCAGATGATGAACCTAATCCTAAACGTAAACGTGGAGTGAGACATGAAGAAAAATACAAGCGGAATGTTGTCCGGAAAGCTAGAGTGCAAAGACTGAGGTACGTGTCCCACAGAAGAAAAGAGATCGCCCAGAAAGGCCCACCGAACATTGTAAACTGTAAGTGTAGCTGTAAACGTCATTCAAAACTTACTGAAGAATCTATACAGACACTTTGGAATAACTTTTATTCTTTGGAGAGTAAAAACACGCAAGGCAACTACTTGCAAGCATTGGTTGAGGTTATGCCAGTAAAACGTAGACGTAAACACCCTAACATGAGGAACAAAGTCAAGATGAGATTTAATAAAATGCTGACATGCCTATTGATGAATTATGTAATAACAAAAAAATCACACTCTTATAAATACAATTTAAAACTAAATGGTGTTCTAACTCCAGTATGTAGAAATGTTTTCTTGCAAGTTTTTGGCATTTCAGACAACAGAATTAAGGGAATCAATAAATGTTCTGTCCTTCATAAAAGCCCAATGGAAAGGAGGGGGAAGTCAAGAAGTGGGAACTGAGTTCCAGGTTAAATTTGTGTACGCATTCACAAACCAATTGAGAAGTCTGATGTGAAAGTAACCCATTATGGAGGCAAACCAAAAAAATACCTTGATGCACGACTTGATGTTGTAAAAATGTACAATATGTTCATTCTAGATAACCCTGATCTACAAGACAGAATTAAGTATGGTTTCTACTACAAATACTTTAAAGAGAACTTCTCATATTCGTTTGGTCGGCCACAAGTTGACGTTTGCTCAACGTGTGAAAGATTATCTGTAAAACTGAAAGACAAAGCTCTGAGTGAAAACGCTGAGCGGAATGTAGCAGCTGAAATGGTTTTGCATAACAGAAGATCCAAAAAATATTATTCAGCTATGAAAGAAGCGTGTCAGAACAATGACGATGACATTGTGGCATTGGCATTTGACTTCATGCAAAACCTGCCTTTGCCTCATATACCTGTACCGGAGGTATTTTATATGAGACAGTTCTCGTTAAACGTTTTTTCAATACATGACTTAAAAATTAATCGTTCAAAACTGTATGTGTACCATGAGGGAGAAGCGTACAAAGGTCCAGATGAAGTCTGTTCTATGCTGCTACATTACACTGGAATTCCATCTAATGTCAAGCACCTCATATTGTTTTGTGATGGGCCAACGAGCCAAAATAAGAGACACACAGTTGTGCGATTCTTATTGAATCTCTGTGACAGAGGTCGGTTTGAGACGATCACGTATAACTTTCCAGTCCGCAACATGAATGCTTGCAGCTGAAACCCTTACTGTATGGAAGAGTGTTGGGGAGGCCTTCGTCCAGCATTCTTTGTCAGCGGACACTATAATTACGATTGAAGTGGTGATGTTGATAGAATAGTAGATAAATGAGATCTTGTGTTGTCATAATAATGAGACGATAGGTTTTGAATTGTCATGCGAAATACTGAAGGGCATGCACACAGAGAATCCGATGAAGTAGACACAGCGTGTGGTAGTTACGTAACTTGCCTCTTCTCAAAAATCCTAAACGGACTTATTCAAAGCGGTAAATACTACAAATGTAACGCATACAAACATTAGCAGGTACTTGTGCCTATAAATCGTTTTCAGTACCTCTGCTGGTCGAACTGCATCATGTGGAATTTTTTAACCAAAACTTTTTGAGGATAGAGAGAGCTTTTCCAGGGGCCGAAAATACCGTTGACCACACCAATTCTAGGAACGAATTAGGATCGAACGAGAGCTTTCTGTTCTTTACACTGACCAATCACAGTGCGATTAGCCACGCCGTACTAATAACAGTTACAAGCCTTCTTATTTCGAGGAACACGGTACACTTTTTGCATCCATAGTGGTCTATTATATGCCACGCAGGGGTGCCCAGTTATAGTACAGACCTGTATTTGTATTTACAAATAGGAGAACTGTTTATTTACTTAGCTGGTGTTGGTCCAGAGTAAAGACGTATATTCACAGTATCAGACCAAGGGCAATGTAGGTTATTTTACGTCTTTTGAGGGACGGTAGAGTTATAAAAAGTCTGCTTTCTGCCGCCTGGTGTTCTCTCCATTGCGTGCAACTCTATAGTCTCTCAAAGGTCGAAAAATAACCTACGCTGTCCTTGGTCTGCTACTGCGAAAATACGCCTTTGCTCTTTACCGACACAAGCTATGTAAATAAACAATTCTCCACCTGCAGATAATGATGGGAGCCATCGAAACGCGTAATAGCAAAATACATAACTGACCGACGCAGTAAATATTTTATTTGTATTTATCAACAGTCTCAGCACTCATAATGCCGTCCCTTATGTATGAAATATTCACATTTTTGTCTTCAGTAGTAAGTCTGCTCAAAATATTCGCTGTTGTCTGATCATGTGTAAATTGTGAAAAGAAGGCTTATGCGTCATCATCGTCCGCTATGCGCAGGTCATTGTTCTGTTATCGTTCTCTGCTCTTCCGTGACCATTAAAAATATTTTAAGGTTTCAGGCTCCTTGTGAATGACGTATAGGCCACTTAGAAGCTGAGGTTATTATTTAAGCTGCAACAGCTAAACATATGGTAAACCCGCGTTAATGCTCTGAAAAGACGAGCGCTAATGGAAACCCTTATCTCTGAACACTCAGCGAGAAACGCCGTGGATATTACACTGCTTTGAGAGGGCGCCACGATAGTAGACTTCACTTAGACACCATTATCTTAGCTTTCAAGGTGCTTCGTGAGCTGAAGCCTTAATACACTTTTCACGGCCGTATGAGAAATGCGTCCACGCATTTCGACCAAATGCAACAGTCGCTGTTCGGTCGGTAATTGCACACTTCTAGCTCCGAAAATTCATCCGATTCACCTTTCCTAAAACTGCAGAACAAACTCTTCTCTGCAGCCTTTCTTTCCTAATTTGCTTCCCTGTTTCACAATAAACTTACTGGGTTTCAGGCAGGATCCCCCGTTTCATTCGATGCTGAGGTGGTATTTCAACAGTGCTGGAGAGCCTCAGCGATGTTGTTCTAGTTTAAGGGGAACACCACGTCGGCTGAGGCGTGCATGGGAATTTTGATTGAGAAGGGAGGCGTGCTAGGGTAGTCCGTGTAGCTGTGAAAAATCACTGTGACAGGGTGGCGTAGTGGTCAGTGAGAAAGAGACCTGGGTTCGAATCCCGGCCTTGGTAAAAATTTTCATTCGTCGCTTCAGTAGCTTAGTAATTTTTTATAAACACAGGGTGAGTCAGGAGGAAAGGCACATGCATTGAGGGATGGTAGCATTAGTGATTCTGAATAAAAAACTCCATATGGACAAATGCAATGTTCCGAATGGTTTCCGAGATAGACCGCATACAATATCACTTTCCTATGATTTCTCGAATCACTCGAAACACGCACCCTTCAGCAAAAACATGTCGCAGTACAAAATTAAATTTAGTTTCCTACAAAAAAAAAAAAAAAGGACCGATTCATGTTTCTCTAGGACTTACAGTTTGCCCAAAGACAGCGTGAGGATACTGAAAACCAGGCGCGACGCGCATGCGCTGTAGCTTATGTACTCTTTGTAGCCCAATTTGAAGTAGTTTCCCAACCTGACGGAACACAAATGTCCTGTATCAAACTGTTCATCTACATCTACATCTACATAGATACTCTGAAAATCACATATAAGTGCCTGACAGAGGGGTCATCGAACCAGCTTCACAATCCTCTATTATTCCAACCTCGCGGAAAGAACGGACACCTGTATCTTTCCGTACGAGCTCTGATTTCCATTATTTTATCGTGGTGATCGTTTCTCCCTATGTTGGTCGGTGTCAACAAAATATTTTTGCATTCGGAGGAGAATGCTGGTGATTCGAATTTAGTGAGAAGATTCCGTCGCAACGAAAAACGCCTTTCTTTAAGGATGTCCAGCCCAAATCCTGTATCATTTCAGTGACACTCTCTCCCATATTTCGAGTTAATAGAAAGCGTGCTGCCCTCCTTTGAACTTTTTCGAAGTACTCCGTCAGTCCTATCTGGTAAGGATCCCACACCGCGCAGCAGTTATCGACGTTAATGATATGGGCCAGTAATTAAGTGGTTTACTCCTATTATCTTTCTTGAATATTGGCGTGACCCGTTCAATTTTCGAGTCTTTCGGTACCGAGGTACGGATCTTTCGTCGAGCGATCGGTTTTATATGATTGATAAGTATGGAGCTAATGCATCAGCATACTCTGAAAGGAACCTAATTGATATACAGTCTGTACAAGAAGACTTGCTTTTATTAGGTGATTTGAGTTACTTCACTACTCCGAGGATATTTACTTCTACGTTACTCATGTTGGCAGCTGTTCTTGTATCGAATTCTGGAATATTTACTTCGTCTTCTTTTGTGAAGGTATTTCGGAAGGTTGTGTCTAGTAACTCTGCATTGGCAGCACTGTCTTCGATAGTATCTCCATTGCTATCGCGCAGAGAAGGCATTGATTGTTTCTTGTCGCTAACATACTTCACATACGACCAGAATCTCTTTGGATTTTCTGCCAGGTTTCCAGACAAGGTTTCATTGTGGAAACTGTTATAAGCATGTCGCATTGAAGTCCGCGCTAAATTTCGAGCTTCTGTATAAGATCGCAAATCTTGGGTATTTTGCGTCCGTTTGAATGTGGCATGTTTATTTCGTTGTTTCTGCAACAGTCTTCTAGCCCGTTTTGTGTACCCAGGAGGATCATCTCTGTCGTTTGTTAATTAAATAAATCTCTTAAATGCTGCCGATACTATTTCTTTGAATTCAAGCAACATCTGGTCTACACATATATTATTAATTTGGCAGGAATGGAGATTGTCCCTCAGGAAGGCGTCAAGTGAATCTTTATCTGAATTTTTGAATAGACATTTTTTTCGTTTATTTTTGGAGGACTTGGGGGTTACAATATTCAATCGCACAACGGCAACCCTGTGTTCACTAATCCCTGTATCCGTTTTGATGCTCGTTATTAACTCAGGATTATTTGTTGCTAAGAGTTCAAGCGTGTTTTCACAACAGTTTACTATTCAAATGGTTCAAATGGCTCTGAGCACTATGGGACTTAACATCTGAGGTCATCAGTCCCCTAGAACTTAGGTACGGAACCCTACAAATCAGTTCCAGTATCCTCGGAAGTAATTGGAGGAAACCGCGGAAAATATAAATCGAAATGGTCGGATGAGAATTTTATCCTCGTTCTTCCATACCAGAGCCCAAAGTGTTAATCACTGTATCACCTTGCTGGATCCGAGTTAAACAGGCAGAACACATATCGATGAATGACTGCTACTTCGTGAAATTCCTTTAGGAGCAAGCCACGAGGTCTTGCTGACGCAATTCGTTAGATTTTACACTGAATACACTGCGGAATTGACCTCTTTCCTAGCTTACAATTATCGAGAATCTTTTACCAGCGAACAGTTCCGCAGGACTGGAAAACCAGAGCAGGTGACTCACATTATGACTTTCTCAGAGCAAAAGACACGAGTTTCAAAGAATGAGCATAGATTAAGGAAAAACTAGTTCTGTGTAACACACAGTATCTTGCAAGTGGTATATCAAAGCGAAAAGGCGAATTCAGTCTTTCTAAATTACCGAAAGGTGTTAGACACGAACCGCCATCTTTGACTAATAAGAGAGACATGATCGTACGGAGTATTTTCAGAGGTATGTTGTTGGTTTCATGAATGTATCAGCCATAAAAATGAGTACGCAAATTCTCGACACGTTGTTCCAATTTAATTTTCGCACCACTGCAAAGATGGGTGATGTAGATACAGTGTAATGGTTTTGATAAATATCTGAAATTGCTAAAACTGGACAAATTTCCAGAGCCCACAGGAATCCCTGTGAGATTCTATACAGAATTTGCGCCTGAGTTATGCCCTATTTTAACCATCATCTACTACAGATCTCTCACACAGAAAACCGAGACCAGTGGATGGAATACATCGCACATCATACCCTAATACAAGAAGAGTAGCAGAAGGGATCCACAAAAGTACCATTCAATGTCCTTGACAACCATTTATTGTAGAATCTTAGAGCATATTGTGAGCTCAAACGTAACGAGGTGTCTCGAACAGAATGATCTCCTCCACGCCAACCAGCACGGATTTCGAAAACAGATCACGGGAAACCCAACTTCCTCACGGGCGTGGATGAAGGCAGTCAGGTAAACGCAGTATTTCTGATTTCCGAAACGGGTTTGACTCAGTATCACACCTGCGCTTGTTATCGAAAGTACGATAATGTGTGTTAACAAGAGAACGTTCAGCATTTTTTAAAAATTTTTTAAGTGAAATTGTACGAAAAACCGTGGCACCAGAATATCAACGAGTCACAGTTGGCATCGGTCAACTCATGCAAATAACTGGATGTAAAAATTTGCAGGGATATGAATAGAACGATAGCATAAGCTCAGTCGTACGCAAAGCAGGTATCAGACATCGGTTCACTGGTAGACTACTAAGGAAATGCAATCAGTCTACAAATGAGATTCGTTACGTAACACTCGTGCGACCCATCCTAAAATACTGATCACGTGTGTGGAACCCATGCCAAACACGGTTAACAGGGGATATTGATCATACAAAGATAAGGACAGGACGAGTGATGACAGGTTTGTTTGACCCGTGGAAAACGTCATGGAGATGTTGAAGAAACTGAACTGGCAGACTCTAGAAGATAGAAGCTAACTGACCCGAGACTGCCTACTTACGAAGTTTCAAGAACCGGCTGTAATGGATGACTCCAGGAATATACTACAAGCCTCTACATATCACTCTCGTAGGGATCGTGAGGTCAAGATCAGGGTAATAACAGAACACTAGAGGCATTTAAGCACATATTCTTTCCACGCGCCATACGTGAATGGAACGGGAAGGCACCGTAATAACTGGTACAGTGGGATATATCCTCAGCCACGCGCTTCACGGTGATTTGCAGAGTATGGATGTAGTTATAGGAGCAGGAATGGAAGTGAAAGTAATATTGAGTGACCCCTAAGAAAGCGTAATAGGACATCCATTTGCCCAATAAAGGTAGTCGATTCGTCAGATAGCATCAGCAGCATTTTTAGATTGTTCACTGACAATGCTGTTGTTGCAGTCAAATATCGTTGTTGCACAATACAAGGGAAATGCAGAAGGACTTGATAAAAATTTTCACCTGGTGTAATGATTAGTATTTCTCTTTAAATGTGGGTAAAGACAAGACAACGTTCGTAACACTCTACAAACCATCGTGAGGGTAGAGTGTAATTCCCATTGTATCAGTTATTAGGGCTCCTTCCCATTCCGCTCATGATAAAAGCGATGTCAAAGGAAGACGAGACAGGTGGAAAAAAGTAAGTAAACTGTTCATTATTTCAAAAGCAATCGCCGTAACTGTTAACCCATTTATCTCACTGTGAGACAAGACAGTCGATTCCTTCATGGAAAATTGTTTGCGGTCGCCTACGGAACCATGATTGTATCCAGGCGTGCACCAGAGCAGGCTCACATGTTGCCAAGGTTTCATCGAGTACGACGCAGAATTTTCGCTGGGAAGCCCTTACACATGCTCCATACATTCCCGATCTCTCCCCATGCGATTTCCATGTTTTTGGAGCTCTGAAGAAAGACATTCGTGGCATTCTATTTGCTTCGGACGAAGAGGTGCACGCACGGATACAGTTATGGTTCTGTAGGCAACAGCAAAAATTTTTCCATGAAGGCATTGACTGTTTTGTCCGACAGTGCGATAAATGTATTAACAGTTATGTCGATTACTTTTTAAGTAATGAACAGTTTGCTTAATTTTTTTCATCTGTCTCATTTTCAGTTGACTGTCCCATATATTATTCATGATATCTTCATATCGGAACATCCAGCTTATAAATGAACTCAGTTATCATATATGGAACAGTATTAACCCTTCGATATCCAATATATCGAAATTTTATGGTGTCGAATAAGCAGTTTGTATTTCTGGGAACAGCATTGTTTCTGCCTTATCCAATAGTGAAAATGTAAGCAACATGGCTGGAATTATTAGCTGTCTGTATGGTAGAAATATATTTGAAAAGTCTGAAATCTTCCTAAAAAAATTAAACATAGTTATGGAGAACTTGTCAAGGTATAATTTGGTAGGAAAGACAAAAAAAAAAGAAAAAAATAAAAAATAAAAAATCTGATCAAATCTTCATAACTATCTAAGATTTGTTCATGTAAAAACTTTCATTACATAATGATGTAAATTATTGCTTCAAACAAAATACATGTAACATTTGTAATAGTATACTGAGATTAACAATATAACACTGAAATTAAAAGTAACAGAAAGAGTGTCCTAATACAACTTCCTTAGATTATCTAGAAAATGTAATGATAAAGTTACAGTTTCTTACTTATTTCTTCAGCATGTCACGACGAATAAATATTTAGCGCTAATACTAGGAAGCGATATATTGTACCAACTTGTGAAATAAGTGTTAGGGAAGGCGAATGAAAGACATAGGTTTGTTGAACAGTTCTGGCAGAGTGCGGTGCATCAGTAAAGGGAACCACAGAGAAGGCGCCAGTGTGATCAGTTCTAGAGAAAGAACGATCATTATGCTGCCACCGTCACATATCTTGCGTAGGGATCGTGACAATATGTTATGAGAGATTAGGGAGGATGAATAGGCACACAGACAATCTTTTTTCCCCTCACTGAATACAGGACTGGAATAGGCCAGAAAATCGGTGCGGAGTATTCTCCACCACACACTGTCCTGGGGCTTGACGGATATGTATGGAGGTAAGTGATTTACATATATGGCAAGAGCATAATTCATATAACGTGCTTCTGCATCCCAGCGATGTCTAAAAAAGCTACTGAAACGATGTGAATCTAGTAAAAGAATTTGAGAAGAATAACGATATTTAACAGAAAGTTTAGAGATTAAAGTCTCGTTGGTAACTAGATAAAAAAGACAGAATCCTAGCTAAGTTTTTCAAGACAGGCAAAAGTGAGACTCAGTGTGTCTTATTGGCTGGTTTCCCTCTTTAATTTTACAAAAGCATCATCAGAACCTCTGCAATTTACAGTTTTAAAGTACAACAGTCAGGCAACTAATGCTTTTTTACAATCAAAGGGCAAAACCGGCCACTAAGACATTCTGAGTACTACTTGTTGCTGTCCTGAAAAACTTAATTTCAACAGTCGTTGTTTCCCTCACAGGTAATGCTGCTCTCGGTAGAATCCTAACTCACCTGAAACAAGAAAAGGTATCATGTCATCCTTGGACTCGCCGAAAGAACGATGTAGGGATGATGGGATGTAAGGAGATAATATCAGAAACAGCAGTCTCGGCATCCTACTGTATTACACAAACGCTGAAATACCGTAGTGGCTTTTGCGTCGTCGTTAAACGAGATAAAAATCCATCATTATCCTCTGAAGGTCGGGAAACGGTAAATATAAAGCCATATTCTTATGCGTGACTTCTAGACACGTACCGTTATTGTCCACGAGGTTTATTCCAGTTTCGTTTCTAGCGATATCGGTAGTAGTGTGGTCGTACAAAGCACTATCTTTTTAGTTTACCTACATTTTACACACTGTAAGGCATAGTGGACATTAAAGTTCAGATGATTTGAGTTATGACTTCATGTAGCTCCGTTCTCATGTTAACTGGGACTTTCATACTTCTGTTACCGTATACTTTCATCCTTGTCGGAAAAAAAAAGCCTTTCATCTAAACTGGTCAAGCAGAAATAACGCTCTTTCCTGATTATGCAGTCATCGTAACGAAGCCGAATAAAATTGAAACATATATTGAGTGTTTCTTGGTAAATGGCCTATCACTAAGAAAAAAAAACAGTTAACTCCGTTGCCTACAGGGTCCACTGTATCACTATCAGTAACAATAGAGCACGAAGGAAAGAAAATGGGTAAAACTGCGTGTTCAAAACCCCTAAGTGCGAATATTCATCGCATTTAATCGTTTTTTCAAGCACTTGATCTCAGAAACATCTCCTCTACGCGTAATTGCTGATTTCGATGATCCAGGCATCAAGAAGTTGGCTTACTTTGGGTGTTTCTATTCACTGACGCCATATGGAATACTTCCACACCGAGAAACAAAATATTCGTTGAACAGTGAGGTGTTGTGAGATAAAGTCTGGCGTTCATCCTCGAACCTCATGAACCTTACAGCACGTTTACTCTCTTATCAAGTATCTTGTGAAGATCTAGTCACAATTTGACAATAATGGCAACATTTATATATATGGCACTGGGAAGAATGTCTCCACCGTCCACAATGTAACATTACTCTTGCACGGGAACGAAAGAAACATGTACCCATAAAAATATTTGACTACATCCTTTACGAATTACATACTACCAGCCAATGATAAACCTACTGATACATTTCCCATAATTGTGAGTTGTCAAAAATATTATCCACGCAAAACACAAATAATTAAGTTGTACCATCCTTGTCAAACCGAGCTTCTATTGCGTCTTAATTTAGAATGTTAACTTACATACACCCGCATCTATCCAGGTTCCTTGGTCACATACCTCAATATCTATAAGCTGGGCCGCCAGTTACTGATTCCGCGTTCGTCTGATAATACAAAAGTCTCGTACTGTTCTCATAAATGTCTGACGTTGGCACAAATCAGTTAGCGACATCCGAATAATCGTACGTGTTCTAAATCTGTGAGGTGCTTGTTTCTAACAATAGATGATCTGACTCACGGTGCACTCTTGCAATGTGATGGTTCATCGTTCTTTGCCTGCAGACTCGCCCGTGACCTATACATACACGATCTCTTCCAGTTCAGAGAATCTCTGCTGCCACATGATCCACGATGCAGTTCATTAGATGTCAATGCCACATACGGCGAAATTACGTTCCTGATCGTTGTAAGTACTGCATTTTCGCAAAGAATGTTGCGTTGTTGGTGCTCGTCGAGAGCTTTTATTCTAAGTTCACATGAATTCTTAATGAAAATTAGTGATGAGCTTGTTAGTGGATGCAGCTATATGGCCATTGAAGGTGACTGGAACAGCGGATTCCGACACGTCTTTGTCCGTAAGATACGATCAGTATCAAGAGGGTTGTTCCCTGCTCTGGTCGGTATCAGCTACTCCTAACGAGCTGCGCGAGTGGGTAGGACCACAACGACGCCCTCGTTGTTATGCGAGCCGCTTTATGTATGCTTAAAATCTCTCTCTCTCTCTCTCTCTCTCTCTCTCTCTCTCACTGCAACACACACACACACACACACACACACACACACACACACACACACAGACGCGCGCGCGTTACCGATGTTATTTCCGTACAAAATTCTTTTGTATCTTTCGTTAGGACAGCCTCACAAAACTTCGAAGTTGTTCAGATCATTCGAATTAGCACATTTTATAATGCGTAAGAATTGTCACACCCGGGTTTAATGTGCATAGCTCAATATTTCAGTTCTTCAAAAATTTTTCGATACGGGTTTTCGACAGCTGACAGTGTAGTTGCTGTTGGGATTAATTATCAACAGCAAACTTCCTCAGCCTCAAATTCCAGTAGATGAACCTGCTGATGTTTCTGAGAATAATCCGGGTCATAGCTTTCCCGACATGATCGATAGAAATTCATTCTGGATTATTATTAATACAGGAGAGTATTGATCTTAGAGCTTCATGCTGGTTGTGCCGTAGGTAGTGGGGTAAGGAATCGACCCATGTGAACGTATATTATCATGTAGGCCTAACTCAATCCTCCTTATATTTAATTCTGGGATTGGGGTAACAGTGGCTAAAGGTCCCAGAACTGGATTCATTAAATAACAAGTGATCAAAATGTATTCCATCGAACCAAATCACAAGACACTATGGACGAGCTACCCACAGTGTAGTAAACCACACAGGATAGTTGTTAGCCAGCTTAAGTGAAAGACATCAATCGGTTTAAGTGTGACGCACTGTATTCTATATTTGTGGAGGAAATAGGAAAGAAGCCCAGACGCGCTTACACAGGTGTTAAACATCTACAAGCACCAAAGTGTAAACGTTGCTAACTTTCTAGAGTGTAAACGTTGATAACTTTCTAGAGGCCCCACTAGTTTCTCTGGCCGGTACGGCTAACGTGGTAAACTCTGTACTAACAACAACGCAATCCACAACCGTGACTCCTATTACGAAGGTCCACACTGAGGTACGAATCCGAGTAATATGTAACAAGTCTCTTGAGTCGTTAATTGCAGTGAAGTAAACACATATGTCTTTATGAGGTGGCAAGGCTTGGAAAACGCGCTTCATCTACATGGCAAATAAATGAACAGTGAGAGCCTTGGTGTGGCTGTTACGTCTGCTGATTTCTGGAATAGTGGCCGGGGGGGGGGGGGGGGGGCTGGTGGAAATGATGGGCTGGTCCTTTCCTAATCCCCTTTGGAGGCCTACGAGTGGTAAACGACCAATGAAATTGGTTCAAATTGCTCTGAGCACTATGGGACTTAACATCTGAGGTTATCAGTCCCCTAGAACTTAGAGCTACTTATACCTAACTAACCTAAGGACATCACATACATCCATGCCCGAGGCAGGATCCAACGAAATTGTCTGCATGCGGCTGCTGTGTCTGGTTGGCCGATACGCTTGAATGTTAAACAATTTCGTGGAGCTGTTTTGGAGCTCGTCGAATGGAGGAGTCGACCTGCAGACGTTATAGGCTTGAAGTGGCAAGTCGTGGGTCCTATAGGACGGCGTGGTTGTTTTAAAGTGTTTATCTGAAGTCAAGAGACAGCGATCTTTCACAGAAAGTTTATTATTTAAATACGGAGAGACTACAAGAATCGGAACTGCATCCCCGTACGCGGGAGTGAAATTCTGTTCTGTCATTTTCGTGTCTTTCTGGGCGACTGCTGCCGTTTAATGAGTTTGCAAGTGCTCTATAGGAAGTGGTATCTTGTATCAGAACGTGCAACTGGCAGCTAGAGGTGGTGTTCACTTAACTAAGAGGACTTGGTGGGATTTTACTATAACAAATAAATTCCATTTGGTTCCGTCGAAATTTGAGCGTTGTGCTTTGATGTGTTCATTGACCTTTCGACGTGGAACTGCGTTCTGGTTTTGTTGTTGCGGAGGTTGTCGGCGGAATTTCAGTGGTCAATGTGAGAATCTTCCTGAGAGTCGTTAGATAGCTACAGGAACCGCATGCAGGCAATTTCATTAAAACTGTCTCTGGTTTAAAGAGAGGCTGGCGTTCCGTATTCGTACTCATTTTAAAAGTGTAGTTAATGCTGAGAGCTGATTTCGATCCGCTAATAAGCGTTTCCGAATAAATCTGTGGAGCGGTACATTGCGTAATTTGTCTCGAGCACCGGACATCATACAGACTTTGCGGTTTCTGGCCGCGGCCGGCACTGAGATTTTGCGCAACTTCGCGTAATCTCCACGGCACGGACGAGATGGAACGTTTCAGGCCCACCTTTGTAACCCCTTTTTTTATTTCTTTATCCCCAAAATATGTTTCAACACGATTGCACTATCTTCAGTTGAAAAATATTTTGAACATAACGCCATAGATAACTGTGTCTTGCAACGTTGACTTTGCCAGTTTTGTCTTAGCCAGCAAACACGGAATCGGTACAAAGACGATAGTTACCACAACCTTCTACTGAGCAGAAATGAGCTTGAAAAATACCTGTCTCTTTTTCCGCAGTCCGTGATACAAGGAAAAACACTCGCTCCCACTGCAAAGCAGGAATTTTCCTTTCTCATTTCTGAATCAAGCGAGATCGAACTACCTTAATGCACTGCTTTTATAATCAACTGAAGAGGCGTACGTTTAAAGCATCCAGGCGAGGTTTCTTAAACAAGACGCTGTTTGGCTCCTTACCAGATTCCTGTGTAACACGAACACTCTCTGTTTCTGTAGATGCTACACTACAAGACGAAAGTGTAAAACAAAACGTTGCTCTATGGGTACTTATTCCTAAAAAAATATTATAATCCAACCTCTACGTATTGTTGCTGCGGTATCCTATCAAATCTTGGACGCACTCCGAAAGTTGATAGTTTTGTTGTGAGTTGGCAAAGCCTACGAATGTGTTGTTATGACAAGTAGCTCAGCTTCATGTGCCAAACATGTCAAGAAATTGTACAGAAGACAATCAGTGATCACAGGTTATGCACTTCCCACATAACTGTTGTTATCGTCTTCGGCCCGAAGACTGGTTTCGTGCAGCTCTACATGCTAGTTTACACTGTACAAGCCTAATCTCTGTATAACTACAGCAGCCCACAACCATTTCAAACTAGTCATTCTATTCAAGCGTTGATCTCCTAAAATTTTTACCCCCGCCCTTAACTTCCATTACCAAAATGACAATTCCCGCCGGCCGTTGTGACCTAGCGGTTCTAGGCGCTTCAGTCTGGAACCGCGCGACCGCTACGGTCGCAGGTTCGAATCCTGCCTCGGGCATGGATGTGTGTGATGTCCTTAGGTTAGTTAGGTTTAAATAGTTCTAAGTCTAGGGGACTGATGACCTCAGATGTAATGCTCAGAGCCATTTGGACCATTTGATCCATGGCGCGTACAGACCAAGCGAGGTAGTGTCACAAACTCTCGACTGGGTTCAAATCCGAGGAGTTTGGTGGCCAGGGGAGTACTGTAAACTCATTCCGGTGCTCTTCGAAGCGCGCACGTACAGTGTGAGCTGATTGACACGTTGCATTGTCCTGCTGGGGAAAAACAAACGGTATGTAGTTGGGAATGCCACGGAAACATTCCCCAAACCATAAAGCTTCTCCCTCCAGCCTGGATCCTTTCCTGTCAGACAGTCTGTTCAGTGAAGCGTAAAAGGTTATTGATCTGAAAAGGCCACCTGTCGTCACTCAGTGGACGTGCAATAGCGATACTGGCGTGCAAACTCCAGCCTTCATCGCGAATGAACAGCAGTCAGCACGCTTGCATGAACCAGGGCCTGCTGCCGAGGCCCATTTGCCGAACGGTCGATGAGGAGACACAGTTGGTAGCCCCTTGGCTTGTGTGGGCGGTCAATTGCACAACAGTTGCGCGCTATTCATCCCTAAACATCTCCGCAGCCGTCATTCACCCCAGTAATCTATGGCCCGTGGTGCACCACAGTTACCTCGGCGCCGGATTTGGAGCCGGCCGGAGTGGCTGAGCAGTTCTAGGCGCTACAGTCTGGAACCGGCGACCGTTACGGTCGCAGGTTCGAATCCTGCCTCGGGCATGGATGTGTGTGATGTCCTTAGGTTAGTTAGGTTTAAATAGTTCTAAGTCTAGGGGACTGATGACCTCAGAAGTTAAGTCTCATAGTGCTCAGAGCCATTTGAACCGGATTTGGATAACGTCACTTTGCCATGAGCGGTATACTTTAACCACGACACGCGAACTGTTTACAAACTTAGCCGCTTCGTGAATGCTTCCACCCTTGCCCCCAAAGTCAATGACCATGATCTTTTGGACGTGAGGTAAATCACTCCCTTTCCGCATTACGACAGCGACTGCACTGTTTTTCGCGTCCCCCCGACACGCTTTATGTACCCTCCACTGCTATTGCTGCCACATGCCGTGTCTCAGCGGTTATTTCATGTTGACGTTAGCCACAGGCGGTGGTCACGTTAATGTGACTGGAACGTGTAAAGGATAAAGTTTTGGTAAGGAACCCATGGCCGGAAATGTACCAATTGCATGTGAAATATGTTTGAAGATCATATCACTTTCAGATCTTCACGGTACGCACACAGCGGAGACAATGAGCTCTGGTTGCTACGCACGGTCCACAAACACTGGTGCGCGTCCATGGATCACCACAGCCACCACATTCCCTTCCGTATCCTCTGCAAGCCTGTAATAGGATTTTGAGATAGCCTGTATACGTCCGACATGACATACCCAACAATTGCGAATTTTGTTATGGAAACGTGAGGGTAAAAACTGCTTACCAGTTTCTCGCAGCAGTTGTTGCAGTCGGACGAAAATAGTGTCTGATGGACTGAGGTGACCCGGGAAACGTTATCGATAGATGAGTTGTGCAGCTCTACCATTCCGTATGAAAGTGGCCCGATCATCAAATTTGTTTTGCATCCAAACGGAACACTTCGGGATATGGCTTCCGTAAGAAAACTTTCTCTACCGAGTCCCCTCCACAATCTCTAAAGCTTGTTCAAATGGTTCAAATGGCTCTAAGCACTATGGGACTGAACATCTGAGGTCATCGGTCCCCTAGACTTAGAACTACTTAAACCTAACTAACCTAAGGACATCACACACATCGAAGCCCGAGGCAGTATTCGAACCTGTGACCGGAACAGCAGCACGGTTCCCGACTGACGCGCCTAGAACCGCTCTGCCACAGCGGCCGATTCTAAAGCTTGTAAAAGGATTTGTAAAACACTCCGTCTATGTATCACAAATTTATTTTTATTGGCATAATTATAAATTTGTCAACTGTAATTAAGTTCGCTGTGTTTTCGAATACACTGTGAATTTCGCCTTTATATTGATGTCGTGATTTGATGCAATTGATTCTACTCATTGTTACGAACAAGTTGTTTGGTCGTTGATCTCACTGGCTGCTAACAACGAATGGTTGACGTCGCCCACGCCTTCCACACTCCCCCCAGTGTTCTCCTAACACCACACGGGGAGCGGTATCAAAATTGCACCGCTGGGCTGAGCTAGACTCTTTCTAGTACATCCGTCGTTGCCTAAGGCCTTAAACCGTACCATTGCTTATCTCTAGTCCCTTAACTGATATATGATACGATTATATCGTTACTTGATCCCTCCCCTTCTCCCCCCTTTTCCGTTTCAAAGCATGTCACGTGAATGACGGAATTTCTTAATCAGTCTACTCCACTTGTTGTATGCCAAATGATTTTCCTCTTGACGGTTTTTTCTGTGGTAAGTTCCTATGGGACTGAAACGCTGAGGTAATCGGCCCTAGGCTTACACACCACTTAATCTAACTTAAATTAACTTACGCTAAGGACAACAAACACAGCCATACCCGAGGGAGGACTCGAACCTCCGACGGGGGGAGCCGCGAGAACCGTGCCAAGGCGCCTGAGACCGCGCGGCTCTTACTGTTATTTCAATTTTCCAACCAGTGGGCCGGCTGACATCCGATTATACGGCTCTTCAGCCTAAGTGTTACATATTTTGCAATGTTGTAGTAAATAAAAGAAACAGGACGATTATTTTAGTTTTAAGAAGCATACACAAATAATGGTTTCACAAATGTGCAACAGAAAAGCGTTTAAAATAGATACACATTATGTCGGGTGCTGTTACCATACAATGGTGACGCTGGTGAAGTGCGAAAAATTGTTACGTTCATAACGAAGATCAAAATCTGTTTACAGAATGGAACCTTGAAGGACTGGAGGAATCATAACACTGAATGGGCGAGCAAATAGAACGAGAGAGAATCGATGTGATACATTAGAATATGACAGAGATGGAGATTTGTAGACTATGGCTGGGAGGATAGCTAATGCAGGGCAGTTTCCATAACCTGGAATTGGACATTGCTAGAAGTTCGGCAAGATAGCTTTGATAATTTTTTAGAGACGCGTGGTAGCTGGAATATGGGGTGAATGGTCCAACAGGGTATCAGGATTGGTGACAAGACGTCACCATGTGGATTACTGGTGTTGGGTATTCCGGTTTTCGTAATGGGTTCGAACGTGCTCAAAGAGTAGAAGAAAGTGTGAGAAATGCATAACAAAGGGTAGAAAGTCTGGTGCAGACAGTGCGACGAAGAGCCTGTGTCTCGAGGAACTGAAAGAATTTGTAAAAATTTTGAGGGACAACATTAGTATATTTTACGACTGGATGGATGAGAGATTTGTGGATGAGGATAATGGCGGATGTAAGTAGCCCCCAGGTGTAGCCTGTTAATAATTTTAGTTGTTTCAGTCGATTTCTTGCTTTGCGTTGGATGGTGAGGAGGTGTACATTCGTCCTAAGTCTTTACTGTGTCAGTAAGAGGAATGGGTTTGGCTGAAATGGAAATCGGGACGACGGAAACACCGATTGGTGCGTCCAAGTAGGGTGTGTTGGCTTTTGAGTTGATCTACCTGCAGTTTACATTCGTTACGTTACTCAACCTGGATATTCAGGCAAAGCTGGAGAAAGGCTTGGGGGAGTTAGAGGGAGTGATGGGCAGGTATATAACCAGTGTCACCAGTAAACTGGAGAAAATGGGTAGAGGGACAAGGATTTAGGAATCTGTGCACTGTATAGAGAATACAATGAAGACGGGACATGATATGTCCTTGAGGCACCACAGCATTAGGGTGAAAGATGCGGCAGTTGGTGTAATTGATTGTGATATCTGCAGGACAATGAGGGATGGAGGGTGCCGTTACAAGGACATAGCTAATTGGGAGCGCGTGAGTCTGTAGTTGGGAGGGCAGACCAGAATGTCGGTCCAGTCTTTTGGGTAAAAGAGAAACAAAAACGGCGGATTTCTGCTTATTTAGTTCGTGTGATAAGGCGGATGAAGAGAAGCAGTTTGTCATCTATGGAACAGTTATGGCAGAAAGCCACACTGAGTGTTGGAAATAGGTCGGTCTGTTGATGGTGAAGATGAATTTTTCATACACTGATGGTTTAATGATGTTACTGAAAACAGATGTGGGACTGTTTTCACTTGAACTAGCGCGCCTTCTCTAATGACTTCACATATTGAAGCGGCTCATTGGTAGGACACTGAGCTCTTATTCGTGATGATGGTAGTTCAAAGTCCCGGTCGTCTACCTAGATTTAGGTTTTCCGTATTTCCCCATATCGTTTAAGGTAAATGATGAGATGGTTCGTTTGAACGAGGACAGTATTATCCTTGTGCCCTGTTTCTTCTTCGACAAGGCGTTGACACCTGACCTCCTCCTTCCTTTTATAACGACTCCGATTTACGAAATATCACGTTTAGAATGAAATAGGTAAATTGGAATGAAATTCTATCCAACTGAAAAAAGTGAGATCTTCTTTAAGGTCAGAAACTGTGAATATATTGTTAAGTGTGAGCGCCACGAGTGCCCTCATCTCACACTATAAGCTGTTGACAAATTGTGACATACATAACCAATAGTTCCATCGATCAGCGGAGACGGAAACCTGATTGAAAATTCGGGCGTGTAGGATCGTCCTAGGAGTAGTCGATGCAGCAAAGGTTAAGATTCTCGACTCATTTTTGGAAGATCGAGGATTCAGACCTTATTAGCAGATGCGGGCAGCGCCTACAGGGGATAAAACGGTCACAGGTCGTAACAATTTCGTACACTAACAACTGTTTCGCTCGTCGGACACGAACAACGTCAGATAATCATTGCTGTAGTGGCAACACTCCAGTCAAACTCACACCACTTGGTGTGTGACGTGGATATCGACCCACCTGCTGTTTGGAGCTCCCAGTGACCAACATTCCCACCTTCTATGCCCCTCTGGACTTGGCAGAGAACAGGCAACAGGCGAGCCATCCCGCGATTGCTCAGATTTATTATCAACACATTGCAGTACGTTTACCTTTCACTAACGCGTAAAGGGCAACTGTATGGGCAATTCCTAAATTCGCCTTCCGGCCAGAGAGAGGAGAACCCATCATTGTCGGACACTCACCCTCGAGTGAAGAAAACCAGTCAAATGTTGCACATCGAAAAATGCAGTGGCATGCGGCTTTCCAGGAATTTTCAGCGCCATCAGAATCATCATAGCTTGTGTCCCAACGTCGCAGAAGCCTGAAGTCTATCAGCAGTGGCCAACACAGCTTCTAACTGTTTCCGGACACCGGCTAATTCATTGTGTCGCACATAATAAGCACAGCATCTGTTCATTTCCTACAACGTAAAACTACACAAAATTACGATAAGTTGTAGTCTAATTCAGAAATCACAAATGATCCGCAACAAGAGATCAAATTACTCGAGTATAGCCCTATAGTCAGAGTAAATCTGAGCTACTAAAATTACGATGGACAAAAAATATAAACATGGAAAAGAAAAATATAAAAACTAGCGCTAAAATCTGCACTAAGAAGTTAGCTGATGCGACACTAACGATCACAAAATACTCAAACTCTTAGAATAAGAAAAATGGCAGTACCAAAGACGTAAGTAAACAGTTACTATCATTGTAACTTTAACTCTCCTGTTGGTCCCTGTCTGCATAAAACTGACACTGACACACACACACACACACACACACACACACACACACACATAATACTCCCCCTCCCCCCCCCTTCCCGCTCAGAAAGAAACAGATGTCGTAACAATTCCCACCACAGCTTTCAAAATTTCTCGCGATACGCGATGCATCACGCCACAAACCTCAATTGTAAGATGGCGTAATATTTGTATTATTGCCACAGAGAAACATTATGCTTTTTATGTGTTGTGTGAGCAACTGAAGCCGATTAACTAACGTGAAAACACGATAGAATACGTTAGCACCCCGTGCCCACCAAGACTGTGTCACAATACTACCCCAAACTCCATTTGTAATAGCACAAACGTTTGTAATTTCGCATCTGTTAACAATAGCAACTTGTACCTTCGCAGATGACATGCTGTGCGCTGAAAAAACTCCAACAAACATAGAAATTATTCACACAAATCTGGAAACAGACAGTATACACGTAACACCGTTTTCTTTGTAAAGTATTGGAAAGTTGCTAAATTTTTCATGTTTTAGAATAAAGAAATACACTCATGATGGTAGTATTTCGCCGAAACTAGTTTGGGGAAGTAAATAAACATAAATTTTCGTTTCATGGCTGATACACAATCTTATGTTTCTTCTCAGGCGAACGGAAAAAACTAATAAACTAAACAATGTGAACGAAGCGTGTGGTATTAATGCTCCTGCCGGTGGTTGCTCTCGACTTTACGACTTCTGTAATACTGATGGTAATGCCTTATGAACGTCGGCACTTGAAAAAGACATTTCGTTAGCAACTTGTCACAGACGTAACAGCGTGTGCGTGTGAGAGCTTCCGCCGCACCTTGCAAGCAACAATCATTCGCTCCGTCGGGCAAACTTACGACTAAACGTGCTCCGTGTAACGCAGGTTATATAGATGACGTGTGTCTCAGGTGGGGTCGTTAAGCTCAGCGACCCTCTTGGTGCTATTCGAGAGGCGTAGTCTATGTGCTGGCGGCGGTCTTCAGCCCCCAGATCCTCTCATCATCATCAATTACACAAAGACGACACTTATTACACAGTGCCCTACTCGAGACTTCTACACCTAAACATGTGATGTACAAAATGCCATGTTGTTGACAGATGAAAATTGCTTTCACCACTCCGTTAAGCTGCGGCACGAATTCATTGCGCCTTCATCACTATCAGCTAGGAAAGGCCCCAATGTAGTCACTGCACTTTCTTTTTCTTCTTTTTTTTTATGGGCGGTAACTTGTGCTTGAGTCGTGAGACAAAGTTAAAAAGGCGTTACTCTGTTCTCTTTAGGAATCCGATCAGTAGGCTGGAAATATAAATCTCTAACCGTTTAACCTACAACTGCAACTTTGCAATGTCCTCGGCTGTTTCAGCAAATAAAAAATCTCGGGATAAAAGTTCAGAAATATTGAAGACAAAAGGACACTTTACAATGAAATACTTCAGTTTCTTGGTTTCTGCAGAGACAGTATGATATGTTCCCGCTTTAATAAACCGCACCAAGTCTGCTTCTCCTTTCATCAGAGTATCTGACTCGGTGTTGAGGATCGCTGTTGGAAGTCTTGGTTGATTCATTAACAACTCTGTTTTGATTCGCCATCTTAGTTTCAGTTCTTAGTCGTAATCTAAGCAGTAGACATAAACTTTCTTTTTTCTTTTTTGACTTTAATATCGACGTTGGGGTACACCAAAAGAAGACATGCAAAACTGACGAAGATGTCTTAAAAATGCAGCCTAAGTGGAAAAGTGTTACCTTCATTCATCAAATTGTCGGTGGTACCAGTTACTTCCAAACAGATTTATTAAGTTTAACAAACAGATACAATAAAAAATCCAGCATGCATTGTCTCAGTGCTGATAGAGTTTTCCAGCATTTCCAAAAACACAATAACGATTGAATAAACTTAGTAAAAAACGGTCCCGATTGCACAGACATTTATTGAAAATATGATCGGTTTCGGCCTCTAGTAGTAGGCCATCTTCAAATAATGCACCATCCGGCTAACGATGACGCTTTTGAACAGCTGTGTTTACCCTAGCAGTTTTGCGACTGGGGTCAGCACAGTCATTCCAGGCGTCATCATCTTTGTCCTGATGGTGCGTTATCTGAAGATGGTCTACTACGAGAGTCAGAAACCAGTCATATTTTTAATAAATGACTGTTCCGAGATTGATTTTTACTAATATTACTTAACCAACAGATCGCTGTTTTCCAATAATGTTATCTAACGACTGACTTGACGAAAATGAAAAACTGTGAACAAATATTTGGAAAAACCAATTAGCCCGTAAATGCTGGAATTTGTCCAAGAACACTCCAGATAAATATGAGGAAGGCTTCCTAGAGAAAATTCAACAAAATTCAACAACGGTTCACTTTACCGTATCCTCCGTAAGACCTAGGGCGACGAATTTAACGCTTAAACTTAAAAAAGCTAGCATACTTTTAAAACATATTTTCTGGAGAGGACATTTCCGAGCATCAACATTAACACTCATACAAACTGACTGGTTACCTAACATGTTGCAATTCACAAATAAGTACACGCGTCTAACAACGTGTTAGCAAAGAGCTGAGGCAACAGTGTTACAGAAACCAGTCAAATTTTTTTAAGGGCCGAAGACTATAGCCAATGAATTAAAATAAGAAAGTTCCCTTATCGTCCAAAATGCAGCTACATTTAGCAGCGTAATAGAATAAAGAGTGATGTTATTCACTCTCGTTTTAGTGTGAGTTCCAAGGAGTTTGTTTTTGCGTATTGTGTAGTGTGCGTTTATACGAGGGTTGCTGGAAAAGTAAGGAGTTATAATTTCGTAGTAGTTGCGCACTAGGGCAAATTACTTTCAGATTCTCTCCTACAGCAACAGTAACGAAGATTTAATATCTGTTAGGCAGCAATACGCCGTCTGAAGTTCGTACTGCAAAACGGCTCTCCAGAAGGTGAATACGTGAGCCAAGCGTTTCGTGAAGTCGTCGGGATACGATCAGTTGACATTTAAAGCGGCACTCTTTGAGACCAGCTAGGGGAGCTTGTCCTTCAAGCGAAGCAAAGCAAAAACCGCCGTAACCTCACTTTCTTCTTTATTTCTTTGTGTTTTTTAGATTTTAGTCGCGCGCTTCTGGGCACCCACCAATTTCATCAAGTTAACAGAACATGTTAATTTGTGTTGACTGAGGACGTTTCTGCTAATAGCACATTTCAGATTATATTCTCTGCTGAGTTACCTACTTATTAAATGATAATAATAGAAAAATACCATTTCCATATAGTAGATAAGACTCTTTCTAAGAAAAGTTCAGGATATTCCGCATTGTCTGTGTTGATGCGGTGATACCCAAAATTTGGTTTAGTGTTCCAGCGTCAGACTTTTACACGTGTAAAATCCAAGGGGCGACATATGGCAGCACCAACAGGAATATTTCACTTGAACTGACTGCTGTTGAGTTTCATTAGTAATGCTTTTCTGTGTGTTCAAATATCTGAACATGGACAGTGATTAATGTTCCGTTTTTTATTCGGCAAGTGTGATGATTTGTGTTTTGTTTCTGGTCAGCACTTCAGATTGTCGTGCGAACTGCGTTATACAAATAATTACTGTACTTTATGCCTCGCACTGTTTTTACAGTAAATCTTCAAGCGTGTCTTTGGTATGTTAAGTATAAATATATGAGTTAACAACTGGTAATAAAAGCCAGTATTTCGTATTTCCATTCTGAGCTAATTAATCACAGCAAAATCATCTCTGCATATCTGGAATGTCACGTCTGCCTTCATTTCGCTGTCACCTCAACAACAAACGGCCATATACTGGAGAATGGCTTCTATGCACTGCATGTACAACACACATACGAGTATTACAAGACTAGGCCGCTCCATTATGGAGACACAAA
Source organism: Schistocerca piceifrons (assembly GCF_021461385.2). Classification (NCBI taxonomy): domain Eukaryota; kingdom Metazoa; phylum Arthropoda; class Insecta; order Orthoptera; family Acrididae; genus Schistocerca; species Schistocerca piceifrons. The sequence goes on along the minus strand of NC_060149.1, from coordinate 147,505,371 downwards.
GCACAAAAAAATGGGTAAATGGAAAACCGTTCGGCGGGAATGAAATGAGTTTCAGTGTTGAATAACTAGACTTAGAGAAAGCTCTGGACAATGTTGACTGGAATACTCTCTTTAAAATACTGAAGGTGACAGGGGTAAAATACAGGGAGTGAAAGGCTGTTTACAATATGTACAGAAAGCAGATCGCAGTTATAAGAGTCGAGAGGCACGAAAGGAGAGCAGTGATTGAGAAGGGTGTGGGACAGGGTTGTAAACTATCCCCGATGTTATTCAGTCTGTATATTGACCAAGCAGTAAAGGAAACCAAAGAAAAATTTGGATTACGAATTAAAATCTAGAAGGAAGAAATAAAAACTTTAATGTTTACCGATGACATTGTAATTCTGTCAGAGACAGTAAAGAACCTGGAATAGCAGCTGATCGGAATGAACAGTATCTTAAAAGGAGGATGTAAGATAAACATCAACAAAAGCAAAACGAGGATAATGGAATGTAGTGGAATTAAATCAGGCGATGCTAAGGGCATTGGATTAGGAAACGAGACAGTTAAAGTAGCAGATGAATTTTGCTATTTGGGGAGCAAAATAACTGACGATGATTGAAGTAGAGAGGATATAAAACGTAGACTGGCAATGCCAAGGAAAGCGTTACTGAAGAAGAGAAAATTGTAAACATTGAGTATAGATTTAAGTGTGAGGAAGTCTTTTCTGAAAGTATTTGTATGGAGTGTAGCCATTTATGGAAGCGAAACATGGACGATCAATAGTTTAGACAAGAAGAGAATAGAAGCTTTCGAAATGTGGTGGCAGAAGAATGCGGAAGGTTCGATGGGTAGATCACGTAACTGATAAGGTACAGAACAGAACTGGGGAGAAGAGAAATTTGTGGCACACTTCAGAAAGGCTTTTCAACAGAAAATGCTATATACGCTTTCACTGATCAAATATTAAATGCATTGAATAACCGAACATCACCCACTAGGATATATTGTGATCTCTCAAAGGTTTTTGATTGTGTAAATTATGAAATTCTTCTAGATAAGCTTAGGTATTGTGGTATGAGTGGGACAGTCCACAAATGGTTTAATTCATGCTTAACTGGAAGAATGCAGAAGGTTGAAATTAACAGTACAGATAGTCTGCAAAAATCAGCAGAGTCCTCTAACTGGGGAGGTATCAAGAATGGTGTCCCACAGGGTTCAGTCTTGGGTCCCCTATAGCTCTTAATGTACATTTACGACTTGCCACTCTATATCCATGAAGATGCAAAACTAGTTCTTTATGCTGATGATACAAGTATAGTAATCACACCCAACAAGCAAGAATCAGCTGAGGAAATTGTAAATAATGTCTTTCAGAAAATTATTAAGTGGTTCTCTGCAAATGGACTCGCTAAATTTTGAGAAAACACAGTTTATACAATTCTGTACAGTAAATGGCATAACACCATTGATAAATATAGGCTGTGAACAAAAGTCTGTTGCTAAGGCAGAATACTCCAAATTTCTGGGTGTGTGCATTGATGAGAAATTGAATTGGAAAAAAACACACCGATGATCTGCTGAAACGGTTAGGTTCAGCTACTTGTGCTCTTATGGTTATTGCAAATTTTGGTGGTAAATATATCAGTAAATTAGCCTACTGTGCCTATTTTCATTCACTGCTTTCATATGGAATCATATTTTGGGGCAATTTGTCATTAAGAGAGAAACTATTCATTGCACAAAAGCGCGTAATCAGAATAATAGCTGGAGTCCACCCAAGATCACCTTGCAGACATTTATTTAAAGAACTCGGGACATTCGCAGTACCTTCGCAATACATATATTCACTTATGAAATTTGTCATTAATAACCCATCTCAATTCAAAAGTAACAGCGAAGTGCATAGCTACAACACTAGAAGAAAGGATGATCTTCACTGTTCTGGATTCGATCTCACTTTGGCACAGAAAGGGATGAATTATGCTTCCACAAAAATCTTTGGTCATATGCCAAATAGTATTAAAAGTCTGACAGATAGCCAACCAACATTTAAAAGCAAATTAAAAGAATTTCTGAATGATAACACCTTCTACTCAATAGTTGAATTCTTAGATATGAAGTAGTAACTAAAAAAATAAAAATAAAAAAGAAAAAGAAAAAAGAAAAAAAAGAAAAAAATTAATTATTTTGTGTAAAGAAAACTTACGTTAAAAAGACACGTTCGACATCATTACGAAATGTTGTATTCATGATCTATGGAACAAGGATTAATGTATGTATGTATGTACTTGAGTAGAAGAAGTGATCGTTTGGTAGGACACGTTCTGAGGCATGAAGGGATCACCAATTTAGTATTGGAGGGAAGCGTGGCGGGTAAAAATCGTAGAGGGAGACCAAAAGATGAATACACTAAGCAGTTTCAGAAGGATGTAGGTTGCAGTAGTTATCGGAGATGAAGAGGCTTGTACAGGATAGAGTGGCATGGAGAGCTGCATCAAACCAGTTTTTGGACTGAAGACCACAACAACAGCAAGAACAACAGCAACAACAACAACAACAACCACCACCAGAGGCATTTCTTTAAGAAAGACACTGGGAATGCAAACTTTGTAAGACCAGTGAATACAGGGTGTTACAAAAAGATACGGCCAAACTTTCAGGAAACATTCCTCACACACAAATAAAAGATGTTATGTGGACATGTGTCCGGAAACGCTTAATTTCCGTGTTAGAGCTCATTTTAGTTTGTTCTTCCACCTAGCTCAATGGAGCACGTTATCATGATTTCATACGGGATACTCGACCTGTGCTGCTAGAACATGTGCCTTTACAAGTACGAAACAACATGTGATTCATGCACGATGGAGCTCCTGCACATTTCAGTCGAAGTGTTCGTACGCTTCTCAACAACAGATTCGGTGACCGATAGATTGGTAGAGGCGGACCAATTCCATGGCCTCCACGCTCTCCTGACCTCAACCCTCTTGACTTTCATTTATGGGGGGCATTTGAAAGCTCTTGTCTACGCAACCCCGGTACCAAATGTAGAGACTCTTCGTGCTTGTATTGTGGACGGCTGTGATACAATACGCCATTCTCCAGGGCTGCATCAGGGATTCCATGCGACGGAGGGTGGATGCATGTATCCTCGCTAACGGAGGACATTTTGAACATTTCCTGTAACTAAGTGTTTGAAGTCACGCTGGTACGTTCTGTTGCGGTGTGTTTCCATTCCATGATTAATGTGATTTGAAGAGAAGTAATAAAATGAGCTCTAACATGGAAAGTAAGCGTTTCCGAACACATGTCCACATAACATATTTTCGTTCTTTGTGTGTCAGGAATGTTTCCTGAAACTTTGGCCGTACCTTTTTGTAACACCCTGTATAAGACAGCACCATTTAAAACTGCTATGTTAGTAACACCTGATTTCTCGGCTGTTGATCTCCATGACTACTTTATTATAATATATCCAGAAAAGGTGTAATGCCTTCTTTGATGGCAGGGAGTCGAGAACGAGGAGGCAGAGAATGGAATATGTAAATTACTCTTAACTGGTAATTAGTGTCCCATTTTTCGGAAGCTCTTTATAAAAATCGCATATACACATAATTAGCTACTAAACTTATCTGTAAGATCATAGCGCCCAGAATTGCAGTAGTACGTTGCCCTCATCTGGCACGCGAGAAAGCTGCGATTCGTCTTGGCATGGCTTCTGTGAGTACGTGGACGGGGGAAGATGGGAATAACCTGTTCATGTACAGGTCATGCAAGTCCTCCAGACTATGGAGTGGACTGTGAGCTGTTGGCTGGTGCCGTGAGACAATATTGCGTGTGTGTTGGATAGAGTTCGTATATCGCGAATAATGGCGTCAGTATGTCATCTACACTTTTCTATTTTGCTCATCGACACACTGTAATGAAAGTATGCACAGATATCGCTTTCATGAATGGTTTTTATATTGTTTCTTGGGATGTTGTCGACAAAACTATTTTTACAGTACACACGATGAATACTACGATAAATACAGACTAGTGTTATGGATAGATACATTTCCCATCAGCGTAGCAGCATAAACTAGCTCCAAACCTTGGATACAGCTTTATCTGTAGCCTGAAAGGGGTTAAGGGAAGGGAGGAGGAGGTTGAGAATTTTCTTCAAATTCGAGCGTAGCGTGACACTCGCGAATGCTTGCACGGCACGTGGGATACAATGTGTTTTTCCTGACGTCACGGGAACTTTTTTGGTCGTTAGTACGCCAAGTTAGAGCATGAGCGTGGGAGAGGGCTGAGGCAATGAGAATACACACAAGGCAGCGACAAGCCACACGTTCTGTAGCTACAGCACTGAGTGGTTAAGAAGCCTGAATATTTAACAAGTTTCTGAGTTGCATTCACCCGTCAGATTGGGGAGTCCATCCCGGATCTTCGTGGAGAGGAGGAGGTGGTGTGTCCACTGAGACCTGGACGCCTCGTGATATCGGCAATTTCGAGTTTATCAGGCGAAATCTAGAATTTTAGAACAGCTTAGCTGGTGAAACTCCCTGGCAGATTAAAACTGTGTGCCGGACCGAGACTCGAACTCGGGACCTTTGCCTTTCGCGGGCAAGCGCTCTACCAACTGAGCTACCCAAGCACGACTCACGACCCGACCCGAAATCGTTGCGGCACAAACCAGCAGCCGTGCGTCCTCTAATGTGCGCATTGCTGTTCCTCTTTACCTCTCGCGCTCACTTCATTGACTGTTTTAAAACTATGGGCAATGAATTTGTAATTAAATACTAATTTAATTGCCTATTCAAATTCACTTATTTACATATTGATTACAAACTAGTCTAGGGAAGTTAGTTATAAATATGTAATTTAGTCTCATTAGTACGCGTCAAGTTGCGTGGTAACGAATCAAAATGTTCGCTTCACTACGGCAGGGACCAGTCGTGTCAGTGGTCTGAATATTTACCTTGGCTAGCGGGTTAAAGCCACGTTGGCCGACCGTTATGAAAAAGTTTTTTTCAGAAACACAGCGGTGCACACAGTTGCTCCAGCAGTTATGGTAGCGAAGTGTGATCGCGTGCATCGCTAGGACCTGGAGGCTGTGGACTGCTGCACGGACGTGTTTTCGCGACACCGCACTCTTAAGAAGACAAAAAAAGTTTACTTCATTAAACACTCAATTCCCCAGGAAATTCAGTAGCGTAAGGGAACACAGAAAAAAAAATGTCTCTGAGCACTATGGGACTCAACATCTGAGGTCATGTTAGAACTACTTGAACCTAACTAACCTAAGGACATCACACACTTCCATGCCCGAGGCAGGATTCGAACCTGCGACCGTAGCAGTCACGCGGTTCCGGACTGAAGTGCCTAGAACCGCACGGCCACCGCGGCCGGCAAGGGAACACACATTGCTCCCTAGAGAGGATACAGCACAAAGGCAGTCATAAAGTGTTAATTATCACTTCCAAAAAATTCAGCTGTACATGAAATTTGATGTTGGTGTTAACCCTTCTCTACATGTTCACTATTAACTGCCACACATTATTTTCTAACGATGGATGACTTGACGGACACTTTGGTTGAATAAGTCTGCATTTTGGCAGTTCAGGAATGGTTGCACCTCGAAAATCACCTCGTTGTTATCATTCTGGAATTGCCTGCGACGCAGTGGATAATTCGGGGAAAGAGGAAGTAGTCACAGGGTGATCTGTCGGAATAATACGGAGAGTGAGGCGTAATTTGATGGCCCAAAGAAACAGCATGTGTAAATGCCCTGTGCAGAATGAGCTGGGGTGTTGTCGTGGAGCAAAACGCCTTGTTGGGCAGCTTCTAGCGATGCTTCATCTCGACAGTCTACCGAACTTCTTCACGAGATATCGGTGGAACAGAGTGGTTATAATTAAACTTTAGGTACTTGAGACAGTGTAGGCGGAAAACTATTTACCGTGTGGGGGCCAAATTTGCCGCTTCTTGAAACTTTCTAAGTAGGCTTTCGTGATAAATCTTACTTTTATGAGGGGTGATCAAAAAATTTACGTTCGAAAGCCGTACTGACCAGAGTGGTATGCAAATGAGGTAAAATCGCAGTGAACATTGTGGCAATCATCCTATCGACGCACCAGTTTCAAGATACCCGTTTGGTAAAACTCCGTGTCCTGCTGCGTGAAGAAGTCCGTAACTGTTTGCTGCACACCCTCTTCCGACAGGACACGTCGACCCTTCAAGGCCTTTTTTAAGGAATCGAAGGCGTGCTAATCGTTTGGGGAGAGATCAGGACTGTTGGGTGGGTGCTCGAGGGTCTCCCACTTAAGTTGGCTTAACTTCTGCGTTACCAAATTTGCGATATGGGGACGTGCGTCATCAAGAGGCAGCAAGGAACTTTGCGCACCGTCCCACAACGGTGGTTTCCGACAGACATGCTGCCCCACACACACTTTTCATTCTCCGATGGATGTCTACCGGTTTTTGTCCTTCGGCAACCAAGAAAAGAATAACAACATGTTGGTCCTGTTTGGACGCATTTAGTAATAACGTTACCATAGTTCACGTTTAGGCATTTGTCGCACACATGTCAGAAAGACACGAATGCCACACTAATGCCTTGCCTACATGTCGGTGCATCGGAGTCGCGAGCCGGCCATGGTGGCCGAGCGGTTCTAGGCGCTTCAGGCCGGAACCGCGCGAATGCTACGGTCACAGGTTCGAATCCTGCCTCGGGCATGGATGTGTGTGATGTCCTTAGGTTAGTTAGGTTTAAGTGGTTCTAAGTTCTAGGGGACTGATGACTTCAGATGTTAAGTCCAATAGTGCTCAGAGCCATTTGAACCATTTTTCGGAGTCGCGCTGCGTTACATACACGCTACAGCAACGCCCACAAATTTTTTGATCACCCGTTATATTCCCATGGCGCTCTCCCCTGGGTCAAACGAGCCTGTCAACATTCGAGCTGCCTTTTCTTGTACACGTGAATATCCCCAGTTGCATCTTCTTGGTACGGGTCCCATACATCTGAGGCATGTTGTATGATGAATCACACGAGTGTTTCGTAAGCACTATTGTTTGTAGGCTGACAGCATTTTTCCAGATTCTATCACTGTACCGAAGCCTGTCACCTGGGTCGCGTCGAGGTGTGGGTTACTACAAATCGAGCGGACGCTAGTACTGGAGTAGAACGACGAACGAAATCGGCCATGTCCTGTTCAAAGGAACCACACTGGCGTTTGTCTTACGCGATTTAGGGAAACCACAGGAAATGTTAATTCGGAGTACTGGACGGAAATGTGGGCTACCGTCCTTCCGTAAGTTCGTGCAGCGTGTTAGCTACTGCGTCACCTTTCTCGGTATGTGTTATTGCAACCTAAAGGCGTCCTTTCACGGGACGTGAAAGCGTTCGTGACGAAGAACTGGCCGTATTTAGTAAAGTCACAGTGTAGAATTTTACGTTCCACTTCATTGTGCAGCCTGAATGTCAATTCGGCGTAGGAAACGCCATATTGGTTTACTTACTCCGTGTTTGTGACTTCTACGAGGACGAGCTGAAATGTAATGCCTCCGAAATTCTTATTCTGTTCTCAAGATCGGCTGAGGTATTAAAAGTCATGGGTCGACTTTCCCACTTCGCTGAGTAAAGTTGCAATGTCCGAATTGTTGCATGAAATATGGCGATGCGCAAATTAACTACATCGGTGTACTGCGAGGCCTTCAGAAAACAGAAAGCACGAATCCTAAGAGTCCGTCAACACGTAGAGCACCCATCCATTCAGCATAACGCCAGACACACACGAGCGCTGCAACATCTCCAACACTCCGACGCCTTGGATTCACTATCAACAATCGTCCTTCATACAGTCGCGGCTTGTCTCTGCCCGATTTTCATCTGTTTCCAAAACTTAAAGTACACCTTCGAGGACTTCACTTTGATAGTGATGGTTCAAATGGCTCTGAGCACTATGCGACTTAACTTCTGAGGTCATCTGTCCCCTAGAACTTAGAACTAATTAAACCTAACTAACCTAAGGACATCACACACATCCATGCCCGAGGCAGGATTCGAACCTGCGACCGTAGCTGTCCCGTGGTTCCGGACTGAGCGCCTGGAACCGCTAGACCACCGCGGCCGGCTTTGATAGTGATGAAGCGGTGCAAGCAGAGGTGAGGTTTTGGCTCCGTCAACAAAGACAAACATTCCTCAGTGACAGTGTCAACAAATTGGTGTTCGTTGCCAGGGTGACCATGTTGAGAAATAAATATGTAGACATGAAGAATAAAGGTATAGAATGTTAATAACATTTATTTTATTTAATATTGTTTAGTCGTTTTCACACAAAAATTCGGAGGCATTGCTTTTTAGCACCCCATCGTATGTTATAACGTATGTGCTATGAACATAAGCTGTTTCGAAACAGTGCCGCGCGGGGTAGTAGCGTGGTCTAATGGCGCCTTGTCACGGTTCGCGCGGTTCCCCCGTCGGAGGTTCGACTCCCCCCTCGGGCCTGAGTCTCTCTCTCTCTCTCTCTCTCTCTCTCTCTCTCTCCCCGTGTGTGTGTGTGTGTGTGTGTGTGTGTGTGTGTGTGTGTGTGTTGTGTTGTCCTTAGCATAAGTTAGTTTAAGTCAGATTAAGTAGTGTGTAAGCCTAGAGACGGGTGCCCTCAGCAGGTTGGTCTCATACTCGTTAATTTAACAGACGTATGATTTGCAATACTCGATGTTATTTATTGCAAACAAGAGCGCTCTTTCCTCCAGGAGAGAGTTTGTGCGATTTTGTGAATGTGCCAGGGATTAAAAAAAAAAAAAAAAGGCACTGAGCACTATGGGAGGTAACTTCTGAGGTCATCAGTCCCCTAGAACTTAGAACTACTTAAATCTAACTAACCTAAGGACATCACACACATCCATGCCCGAGGCAAGATTCGAACCTGCGACCGTAGCGGTCGTGCGGTTCCAGATTGTAGCGCCTAGAACCACTAGGCCACCCCGTCCGGCCAGGAATATGGACCAATGAATTACAACGTTGCAGCGTATGTCACTAGCGATTCTCTTTTCCTTCGACGATCGCCAACGGAGTTAACGCAGCTATTTCAAGCGCGTTACTTTCGTAAACAAGCAGTGTGATCTTCGCTACAGATACAGTTGACAAGTGCCGCTGGACAGCACTGCAGTCGCAAATCAAGATGAGCAGCACGTTTCTTAGCTGTAGCAAGTCGTTTCAGAGCGTGCTGCAACCACTACGGATACCACATCTAGAGTGCTTCGCGATGAGGAGCGCGTCCCGTGTGAGGAAGGCTTTAGGCACTAAATGCCGTCAGGTGAGAAAGTGTGGAAGGTATTTCCCCGGCGACCGCCCGTCTAGCGTGGTCGGAATGGCCTTTGGTTGACGCACTGAAGGGGGACCGCTACTCGGAACATCCGAACTCGTGTCGAAAGGCAGGCAGCGTGAGCCCGGGCGGCTAATCTGATGGAAGCGTGCCATTTAAAGCCCCTAATGTGGCGCTTTAGAAAGGGAAAGCTGGCCGCTCGCCGCGGGCCGAGCCTGAAGAAACTGTTTCCGTGGAATCTGCCGCGGGCCGCAGCAGGTAGCCGTAATAGCCGGCCGCCTAAAGGCCACCTACCAACCGTTCTCTGCACCGGCAATTCAGAGCTCGAGCGCTCCGCCGGGACAAGTTTGTCGGACAAAGCCGACACCGCTACCCACTTTAATACTCATAGACAGTAACAGTAGCGATCCTTACGAGACAAGCTGGTATACGACGGTTCAGAGTCAGTAATTTCGTGCTAACTGCGTGTATTCTAACCAATAAACACGCGAGCGAAAGCGATAGATACGATGCTTCACCAGTTTACATTCCAAATACGTCCGCCTCCGTAGTTAAACGGAGGAGTCGGGTTCAATTACCGGTACTGAGAAGTATTTTTTCCTTGATGGGAGGACTGGAACGAGGTGCGCTCAGCCTCGTGATGCCAATTGAGGAGTTGCTTGATTGAGAAGAGGCGATTCAAGGTCTGGAAAGAAGACAATGGCAGGGATCGCGGTGTCCTGTCTCTATGCCCCGCGATGCATGCGTTTGGTATGATGCCCCACTGCTGACTGTTAAAGGTCCGAGCATACGGTTTAGGTTCCCTGATATGTGAGAGGTTCGAAGAATTCTTATGTAATAGAACCCAGTACGTTGTCCTCGACGGCCAGTGTTCAGAGAGAAGGGTGTCGCCAGGAGAGCACCAGGGAAGTGTGATAGGACCACCCTTATTCTCTATATACGTAAATGATCTGACAGACAGGTTGAGCAACAAATTACTGATGTTTTCTGATCACGCTGTGGTGTACGGTACGGTGTCGCCGTTGAGTGATTGGGAGTACACAAGATGACTTACAAGGAGAGGTCCCCAGTTGTGGGATCAACTTTTTCAAACCAAATATTCGGAGGTGTAGGTTAAGATCCTAGATATCACACACTGCAGCCATTCACCCTGGTGGACCGTCGTTTGCGAGTAATTGACGAAAAAAATTTGGAATTTTGCGTAATGCACAATAAAATTAAAAAAGTCGAGTTCCAAGATCTAGCTGCGTTGTATAATCAATCGATAGGATAACAGTGACACGTGCAATAGGTTGTGGGATCGAATCTCGCCAGGTGTAGTAAATTTTTTTCATTTTTAAATCGTTGTCGAAATGACTTTGATCATTATTTCTATTCAGTTAATTGGTTTAAACGTAATTTTTTATTTCTATTCCTTTGTCATATTATCTGAATCACCATATGAACTCTTTTCATTTGCTTCATTTTTTCTTCATATCATTCATTTTCCAATCGTAATTTCTGTGAATATTAATTTAATTATATTTATTTGTTACAATATTCAATTATTTGAAAATTCCGGGCTATCAGGAAACGCAAAATACCAAATAATCTATTTTATTGACTGTGCAGTGGTGTGAAAAATGTATTTTTCATTACCAGACATGCAACTTTTGTATGGTTATCGCTTGCAAAGATTTAAAACATAACCTAAATACCTATAGCACTATGTACAAAATAACGCACATGATGATTTAAATGATAGAAAGCATAACGAAATTCAAACAAAATGAGAAATAGATATAATGAATGCAATAATGTGGACTAAAAGTCAGAGTGACAAAGCAAAAGAAATTAAATGGAAATTAATACATAAAATTAATTAAAAACCAACGAACAAAGATTTCAAGTGGAAAAAGAATAATAGGAAGAAAAATGACAACAAATGAAGAAGCTGATGTTATGATTAAAATGATGTGACAAAGGAATAGCAACAATAAATTACGTTTAAATCAATTAAATGGCTAAAAATGCTGATCAAAGTCATTTCGATAAAGATTTTAAAATAAAAGAAATTACTTCTCTGCGCGAGATTCGAACCCAGAGCCTCCAGTTGACGACGTTACCATACTATTAATTACACCACTCAATTACACCAGTCTACTGATGCAACGATTTAAACGCTATTGAGAGTTACACAAAATTCCGAAATTTTTTTTTTTCGTCAGTTAGTCGCGAATGAGATCCTACTTGGATGAATGGCTGCAATGTGTGTTACCTAGGCTCTTAATCTGCACAACCGTATAGATGGTTTCAAAAAAATCAATCACATCGCTGGGGGCCTCTCCTTTTTAGACAGGGTTTATAGTTGGTGTGCTGAATAGCAGCTTGCTCTAAATGTAGAAATATGTAATTTAATTGGGACGTGTAGGAAAAACAATCATGTAACGTTTGAATACAACATTAGTAGGGTGGAGCTTGACACAGTCACATCTATTAAATATCTAGGCGTAATGTTACAAAGCGATGTGGAATGGAATGAGCAAGTCTGGTTGGTAGTAAGGAAGGCTATTACTCGACTTCTGTTTATTGAGAGAATTTTGGGTAAGTGTAGCTTATCCATAAAGTAGACGGTGTATGGAACACTAGTGTGACCCATTCTTGAGTACTGTTCGAATGTTTTCGATTCCCACCAGGTCGGATTAAAGGAAGCCATTGAAGCAATTCAGACGCGTGCTGCTAGATTTATTACCGGTTGATCAGCACGCAGGTATTACAGAGGTAGTTCGTAAATTCAAGTGGCTATCCTTGCAGGGAGAGCGACGCTCTTTTCGCGAGGTACTATTGCAAATTGTAGAGAACTGATATTTGAGGCCGACTGCAAAAAGATTCTCCTGCTATAATGATACTTTTCACCTAAGGATAAGGTGCGAGAAGTTAGGACTCCAACGGAGGCTTATAGACAGCTGTTTTCCCCTCCCTCTATTTGCGAATGGAACATGAAGTGAAATGACTGTTAGGGGTACATGTTTCCCTCCGCCATGACTCGTACGGTGGCTTGCGGAGTATTTGAGTAGATGCCGCATCCAAATGGCAGGGGACCCACGGCAACCGGGCAGCTCTACGTGGGGCTGATCGCAGATTTATTTTCAAATGATACAACACAGCAATCAGTCGTCCTTTTCATTCAAGTTTTATTAGGCAAATCTAGATTTCGGCTAATGCCTAGCCATTATCAATGCACTATGTCATGGTATCAATACATGTCCTAGTACGTCAGTCCCCTATTGTTCGGGCTTCTGTCACAGTTCGTTTATTTGTTTTTGTACTCACCGCATAGAATTCAGGGGTGTATGGTCTTGTGGATCGGCCACTCTCGACAGAGCGAGGTGCCGCAGTGGTAAAACATTGGACTCATTTTCGGGAGGGTTTCAAGATCCCTTTCCACCATCCAGATTCAGGTGTTCCGTGACGTCCCTAAATCACTTGAGAAGAATGCCGGGATGGTTCCCTTCAAAGAGTAAGGCCGATTTCTTTCCTCACTCCGAGCTTGTGCTTCGCCTATAATGACCTCGTCGAGGACGGGAAGTCAAACCGTAATCTTCCTTCTACGTTTATTCATTCCTGCGTCTTGTACAACGGACTACAGACGTTCACGGTGAATGACACAACACGATTCGGCGGCACCTAATTCGCGTTTTCTGCCGTACAAGCATTTTTCGTTATTCTTTTCAAAATCATATTCGATTAGGACTCTCAAAGATTATACAATCCACCAAGGCGAAAGAAGTTATTAATAGCGCAAAACAAACCAGCATCATTGCTTAAAACCTTAACCTAATGTTTACGGTTATGTATACCCGTTTTCTTCCGTGCCGTGAATAGGCTTAATGTTATCCCAGTCTAAATTATACTGTAGCCTCATGTTACGTAGACAGTTCTAATATCTCACAAGCGATTTAGGATATCTAAACAAGGAGCTGTTCAAAATAAAAAAAATGTACATCTTATAAATTTAAGTATGCCGCCGCAAGTTTCTGTCTGTAGGTGAAGACTAATCTGGGAATCTACTGGAGGAATTTTGATACGGTTTTCATTAACAGATAGAGCGATTCACGAGGAAGGTTTGTGTGTATAATTTATAACCGCTATGCCAGACGAGTTTTCCAGCCGTAGATATTTACAAGGGGCCCATCAGACATGTTAATCACAGATTTTAATATGTTGTAGAGGGAGCTGTCTTGAGTACTTGGTAAGCGGCCTTTCATGCGACGGTCGCTACTTTCCGAAAAAATCGATCTTAAGGTTTTATGGATACTCGTAACGTTAACACAGCGAGCGTAGGGCAGCGGATTGGGTTCTCGGCTACCACGCTGGCTGTATCGGTTCATACCCTGCCAGAGTGCCTTTTTTACAATTTGATCGTACAGAATACAATTAAATAGTATTTGTCATGAAAATTTATTCAAAAGTTGTCATTTTCATCGCAGTGATTTCATTACTAAATCAATCATTACACCACTCTTTTTTCAGACATGTATGCCGTCTGTGATTCGTAATCAAAATCCCAAATATTTGGATAGCTCCAAAGAGTTCGCAATGATGGACGAAGTACGTGGAAGAATTCCAGATACAGACGAAAGTACTCGCCCCTTGTTTTGACCTCGATTATATAATTAATACCGATGAAACCACCTGTCAGTACCAATCGACGTACAATATCTCCTTTGCAGAACAAGGAGCGAAACCCGATGTGAACAATATTAGTCATCTCATCACATCGCTGTATAATACTCGTATAACTGCGTCAGGACAGACGGTCCCGTACGTTTTCACATTTATTTAAGAACCTTCCGTGAAATCTGGTCGGATTGTTCAAAAAAGGAGTTGACGACTTGACTAATAAACTGAAAATTTAATTGTGTCCTGCACTAACTTTGGAAAGTTGAGGAAAGTGCTACTCGGAGAGATTGTAAAATACGTCATTCTTCTGTACGTCGAACAAGAAAAATTTCTTTACATGACTCATTCGAACGGAGAGAAGACTGATCAGACACTTTATGATCAAATCTTTATAGACTAAAGACAAGCACGCACATGCATCGTAAAAGCTATCCCACCCAAGTATACTCCACTTTGTCAGTCCTGTGAGGTTCACTTTTAGTGGAAGGCTAAAATTTTCACGAAAGAAATTCAAAATGCTCACGACTTGCTGAAGACTAACAGAGAAATCGCTTCGAGAGAAGATTCCATTAAAATTCATTCTTTAATTCTGCATCGATTTAGTGTACCTGCTTTCACAGCAATGATCTAATATGCGTGGTTCGCATCGGAGTTGATAGAAGAAAGAACAATCTTTTTGAATCGACACGAACTGTGTTTTCAGGTACCGCTTCTGAAAAATCCGTATGTCTGCAATGCAGTAGCTTTCATTAAATGTGCGTGGTGGTCTGACAATTTGTGTTTCGGTTTCTTCTGTGACAAATACCATCCGGAATTCTGTTCTAGTACAGCTAGCGATGCAAGCGATAGAGGGTATGACGAGTCTGTAATCCATTCTGTAACAAACGGAATACGGTACACCTTTGAAAAAAGTTTGCTGTACTAATTGATTTATTAATGAAATTACTGTGGTGAAAATGAAAACTTTGAATAGTTTTTCATGACATGTACATGTTGTCGCATGAAAAACTGCTATCCAGGCACTCAGGACAGACCTAAGACTCATCAAAAGCCAGTTCTTATTAGTGTAGCCCGTGTGCAGCTGTGGCGGCTGGCTAGCTCTAAATAATAGAAGGTGTTCCGGTTTCAAAAACATTCATTCGACTTCACAAGTCTAAACCTTCTACACAAATGAAAGTAGAAATTTGGGAAGCAATTTTAACCTAGTAAAATTTTATCTTGGCGCCAGTTGTAAATTGACGTGGTTGACTATAGGGGTTAGTACGCTGGCTCTCAAGTTCTTCTGGAATCTCGCCTCCAAGATCGCGAGATCCCACGCTGTATTTATGTTTTTTGTGGGGGGTTCTGAGTCTCCATCTATGTGCCTACCCTTAAAATACCTTTGCGTCAACTGCAAATCCTCATAGCAACAGTGGTGAATGCAGTAACTCAAGACATGTTTGCAGAACTAGGGGACGAGTTTGTCTATAGTCTGGATGTTTGTCGTGCATCCGGTGGAAGGGCAAAATGAATATCTGTGAAAGGTAAACAAAGATTTGTGATCCTAAACTTACCTGTAAAACCAACCCCAAGGTTGTACCTGGTGGCTATAACTGAAGTGTAGCTACTCGCGGAGGTTTAGTGTGGACTGCCATCATCGTATGGCAGCGTAACTTGATGGAAAGTTGGTAGATATTCTAACCGATTTACGCTGCAAGAAATTAGTTCCAGTTTTGGGCACCAGGTGCACATCTGGCGCTGTGAATGCAAGAAAGACGTATATAAGAACGGAGCGTGAGCAGAAAATGTTAAACAAATGAGAAAGGCGTAATGTTGATTTTATTATTAACCGCCGCTTACACAATTTGTTCAGTATGAGCACCAGAAACGTCAGTGAGATGCTACATCCGTAAAACGACGTGATCTGCAGTTACTCGTAGCAGTTCCGGTGGAATAAGAGCAATGTTTTCCTGTGTACTGGCCTTCAGATGAGGTAGGGACCGAAAATGTTCCTGGTAAACGTGTTCTTTTACGTATCTTTTAGGTATTAGATGTGGATTCAGATCAGGTAATTTGCAGGCCATGCTTCTGGAAAACATCTGAAGATAGCACGTTCGTAGAAGGTCGCATTAATCCGATATTTCATTGGGCGAGCGGTATGAGGTACCATACGTCTCGGTACACCCGACAGGCCCTCTGCGTGTATTATCTTCATAGAAGAACGGACCGAAAATAAGGTGCTTGTAAATACACACCACAGTCACATACGGCGACTGTAATGGCTCTTGTAAGAAAATGAAACGCTTACAGCCGTTCTTATGATAATATTTATTGTGTACATATCATTTTCGGCCCTTCTGTGCGTCATCTTCAGGCCTTAGTTGACGTTGAAATGGTTATCACGATCCATATATACGCTGTATCAGTCGCCAATATATCTGGTTTACGCAGACTGTCTGTAACTCTGATGTTAGCACTCCAACCATCAGCTGCCTACCCAACAGTATCCCAAATTCGGAAGCTCTGTGTATTCACCGGACCCTTCAATGTAAAACGTGCCTCGTGACTCCATAGAATATTATCCGGTCACATGTTATCAACTTCGATCGGTGCCAGAAACCGAAGAGCTAATTCATATTGTTACTGCGGATCATGAAGTTTCGTTGCTGCACCGTCTCGATCTTACACGGGTACCAATGTAAAGCACAACGCAAAGCCGGCCGCGGTGGCCATGCGGTTCTAAGCGCTCAGTCCGGAACCGCGTGACTGATACGGTCGCAAGTTCGAATCCTGCCTCGGCCATGGATGTGTGTGATGTCCTTAGGTTAGTTAGGTTTAAGTAGTTCTAAGTTCTAAGGGACTGATAGTGCTCAGAGCCATTTGAACCATTTTTACACCGCAAAATTTTCCGTAGAGTTGACCATGGGATAGACAATTCTGGTAATACGAGGACCAACATTACTCGGGACCCGTGTTGCATGGTCAGTTACAGTAATGGCCACTTCGTCTAAAACTTCCACCTGGACAAGATGCCTTCCTCTTCCAGGTGACGCTCCAAGCTCAGCCGTGTTTTCGAATTTCATTGTCATTTTCTTTAAACCATTTAATGACATCGAACCTCTATTCAGACCTCTCAGTCAGCGGTACGTGACTGTAGTTACTGCCGTTCACATAAAACAGTTTCACTAACAACGTACGGTTTTTCTTCTCGATAGCCATACTATTCAGTCACGTTACGGTTTGTCAAATGACAATGTGAATGTCATACCGCCACAAAAATTGTGTTCAGCGCAAGATTTGCTTCTGGAGGCCAGAACTGGAACTAATTGTTTTTTCAGTGTAAATAGGTTCCTCATTAGTGCATTCGCATACCTACCAAGATTCGCTGCCATACGATACTTAAAGCCCACACTGAACCTCTGCACTTTAATTACAACCATTCGGTACACGCATTTAAAAGAAAAGATATACCTCTGGCAAATCCAATGGCTATTTTGAAAAAAAAAAAAAAAAAGTAGTCCCATGCACATGTTAAAATGCACTCCAAATTTCTATCTTCATTGGTTTAGACGATATGTTCTTCTGAAATCGGATGAATGTTTTTGAAACACCGTCTATAGCGGAATGAACAAGAACAATGAATGTCCAGAAAACCGGAAGAAAAATCGACAATTTAATATTAAAAAGGAGAACACCTCCTAATGTTCTGCAAAATCATGTTTATTTTGTCACAAACTGGCTTTCGACTTCTCAGGCCGTCTTCAGGTGACAGAACATAAAGGAAGTGTTTTCCTTTTTAATGTTACTATCATATTCTCCCAAGCACCGTCGGAAAATTCAGTTAACGTTACATCATTGACGATTTCATTCGACAATTTAAAAATCCATACCATCTGTATTCTGTTGTTAAAATGATTTGTTTGCCCCCATCGTTCCAAATAGAGTAAGCTTGATTTGCGCAACGGCGGTTACTAAGGGCTGGCCGGTGTGGCCGAGAGGTTCTAGGCATTTCAGTTCGCGACCGCTACGGTCGCAGGTCCGAATCCTGCCTCGGACATGGATGTGTGTGATGTCCTTAGGTTAGTTATGTTTAAGTAGTTCTAAGTTCTAGGGGACTGATGACCTCAGATGTCAAGCTTCGCTATTTGTTAGAACTTGAGTGATGTAGCTGTTGAGCTGGCGTCACAGTTAAACTTTGTCTTCGAGCACCGAAGGTGTTGAACGGTGTAGTTCTCGGCATCGGTTTATACTGCTAAAAGTAATAAATAGTATTATCATATTAGTATTAACACTTAAATAGTCTAATGTAGATTGTATTGTAATAATAAAATTTCGCTCATTCAAGTCGGTTTCTGTTTCCGGCATGCTCTAATGTGCAATGTCAGTCAAGTAGTATGGGCCATGCCTATGCCGGGTGGGTGGTACGGCCCATATTGTTGTGACTTGGCAAGACAGCCAAGTCACTATGAAAGGAAGCCGACAGGCACGCGATTAAGCTCACGCAGACTGGCGCGAGGTCTGGAACAGTTAAGGGAATTAATAGTAGCAAATAAAGTACGTAGTTGATGTAATACTTAACTTTAATCCATAATTGGAGAACATCGCTCTTGACGGTACATGTTTTATAATTTCAATATTAACTGGTAATGGCGCCTTGCTAGGTCGTAGCAAATGACGTAGCTGAAGGCTATGCTAACTATCGTCTCGGCAATTGAGAGCGTATTTGTCAGTGTAGCATCGCTAGCAAAGTCGGCTGTGCAACTGGGGCGAGTGCTAGGACGTCTCTCTAGACCTGCCGTCTGGTGGCGCTCGGTCTGCAATCACTGACAGTGGCGACACGCGTGTCCGACGTATACTAACGGACCGCGGCCGATTTAAAGGCTACCACCTAGCAAGTGTGGTGTCTGGCGGTGACACCACACATATAAATACTCTTTTTTTATTTTTGTTTTTAGAGCACGGCGAAAAGTTGAAGAAGTGGCCTGCTATTGAGTGTCGAAGGGAGCGGGCCCTGTCTGCAATGGAACAAGCGGCTTCATGAGTTTGGAAAGGCGATTTCACCGAGAGAGGCTCCTTCCGATCGTTTTAATGTTCCTGAAGCTACACTCCAAAGGAGATTAAAATCATTGTAGGGAATCAGCCGACATTTATGACGCCTCGGATGTGGTTTTTCAAACAAAAATATGATGAAAATTACGGAGAAATGCTGGCAGCATACATGAGGGATTTAGATTCCACGTTAATGCCGCTAATTAACACTATGTTTCAAAAGTTAGCTTTCGATTTGGCAGAAACTTTAAAACTGCCTCAAAGATTTGACAGAACTGTCAGCTAAAGATTTCTGTCAAAACTTTATGAAGAAACACAGAACTGTCTTACAGAAAATCTTAGCCCTCAAGTTTAACCTGTTGTTTCAGGTTAAGTCGACCACAAATTTCTTTAATCAACTATTTTTTATTATAATCTACTTTTAATGTATTAACAGATTAATTTGCTTGCGAACCACAAAAATATCTTTTCTTTTATTTAAAAACATAAATTTTGTTTTATAACCCATACTACCCGACACACTTCTTAACATCTCGAACGGAGTGTCTTAGAGAAAAAATCTTTTCTTGCAGCATGTCATTTTGGCTAGAAATCGTTTTTCAGAATTCACACCAAAACAAATGTTCAAATGAAAGCTTTATGCAATCATACCTTATTTCAAAACAACAAAATTTTATACCAATTTTTGCTTCAGTGGATCATACTAGCTGCGGTTCCTCCACTGGTAAGGCGTGTGGAAAGATGCATCTCCCTCACGACCATCCTTACCAGGAGTATTGAATTTCATCTTGTAATTCAGTTATGCTGTGGTAGCGTTACAAATAATAAGTATGTCCAAGCACTACGCCGGTGACGGGGAGAACAGAACTGCCTGGTATTGGAGCGGTGTTTGCAGAGAGCTGCAGCGAATACGGAAGTTTAACAGTCGACCGACTTCGGATACAAAGTGCGTAGGATCGTCTCGCTCAGTTACACCCGGCGAAAGCAGTTAGCGCAGACGATGGAGATGACCGCCATCATGTAACCGTGGCCCATAGTTAGCGGCTGTTCTCGATGTAATTTTGTCATCGTGGGACTATTTTAAGAGCGCCATCCTTTTATTATTTCCTTTTGTGTTTTTTGTACAAATTGGTTCCTCCAAAAACCAGTCCGCGGCTCGGAAGAAACTCAGCGTGACGAGAAAAGCAGTGCTGGGTCACACCCAGCTGCACAAAAAGCGCGCCCGCGCTATTCCGAACTCGCCTTGTGTTTCAGCTATGAACATCCTCGAAGATAAACGTTTTCATAACAGTGTTAATCGACGGCAACAGTTTGATTCATTTGTTTTCTAGGTCAGGTATGCCCACTGACATTTCGTCGGTTATATATAGGGAAATATGGGGTTAAGTGGCCAGGGTGGGGGAAGTGGACGTTGCATATTCTTTGTCCCGAACAGTACTGCTGCCTACCTACGGGCACATTATAGTTGCTTCGCTCTTTGTCTGTCATTTCTCTGAGGGCAGACGTCTGACAAGAGGACTTCAATGCTTTGCTGCCACATTGACCCTACCGTAAGATAGGCCCGTTATCTATAGGCGCGGTTACGGCTTTGTATCTAGCATAAATGTCCTGAGAGGCAGGTGAAGTTATGCTACAGTCCAGTCAGTGACAATAATGAAAAGTAATAATTAAACATATTAGTTATATGTTTAAAACCGAAAAAATGAAGTGTCACAAAGTAGTCTCTGTAGTCAGAAAGTAATCTGTTTCACAGAATACAACAATCAGATACAAAACAAACGAGGCTGCTTAAAATACAAGGAAACTATTTATCGCGGAATATTAGTCCGCGGCTGTTTTTCGGCCATGAATTGTGTCCTTGTGTTATTACCATTTTTATAAAAAACGAGCAGTGTGCTAAAGACGTGTCCTTGCGCTCCATAAGTAGACCAAATCGATGTGCAGGCTCACGAAAGACGATATGAAAATATATCTGAAGCAGTGGACGGAACATATGTCGACCCAAATGGTTCCTACATTATAGGTAATCACCACTAATAGAATGTATATTTGCTGTGTACATAAAATTGCAACAAGCCTCGCTTCTTTTCTCAGAGATCGTACACGACATTGCCTGGCGTGGCTGAAGAACATTACTGTAGCGAACCAATCGTCATCTCGTGCTTAGTTGATCGAGTAGGCTGAAAGTTATCAAGATTAAGAACACGGTTAAGGCTAGAAAATCAATCCAACACGCATAAATGCACCACAAAAAAAATGTTCCTTAATAAAGTGAGCAGATTTTTTTCCTTTTTTGAAGAGATAGTACACCCTCTTCTTCTTTCCCCCCCCTCCCCCCCAATCACACACACACACACACACACACACACACACACACACCTCGGTTCCGAGAGTTCCGGAATCTGTACAGAAAATTGGAACAGAGATCAACATAAATATCATTTCTGCCCTTTTTATTGCTCATGAAAATCACACATTGCACCATAAAGTGAGACTTTCACAGGTGGTGGTCCAGATTGCTGTGCACACCGGTACCTCTAATACCGAGTAGCACGTCCTCTTGCATTGATGCATGCCTGTATTCGTCGTGGCATACTATCCACAAGTTCATTAAGGCACTCGTGGTCCACATTGTCGCACTTCTCAACGGCGATTCGGCGTAGATCTCTCAGAGTGGTTGGTAGGTCACGTCATCCATAAACAGCCCTTTTCAATCTATTCCCCCTGCTCCTTGTTCGATAGGGTTTATGTCTGGAGAACATGCTGGTCACTCCGGTCGAGCGATGTCGTTATCCTGAAGGAAGTCATTCACAAGATGTGCACGGTGGGAGCGCGAATTGCCGTTCATGACGACGAATGCCTCGCCAATATGCTGTCAATATGATTGCACTATCGATCGGAGGTTGGCATTCACGTATCGTAAAGCCGTTACGGCGCCTTCCATGACCACCAGCGGCGTACGTCGGCCCCACATGATGTCACCCAAAAACAGTAGGGAACTTCCATCTTACTGTGTCTAAGGCGTTCAGCCTGACCGGACTACCTCAAACATGTCTCCGACGATTGTCTGGTTGAAGGCATATGCGACACTCATCGACGAAGAGAACGTGATGCCAACCCTGAGCGGTCCATTCGGCATGTTGTTGGGCCCATCTGTACCGAGCTGCATGGTGTTGTGGTTGCAAAGATGGTCTTCGCCATGGGCGTCGGGTGTGAAGTTGCGCACCGTGCACCCTATTGCGCACAGTTTGAGTCGTAACACGACGTCCTGTGGCTGCACGAAAAGCATTATTCAACATGGTGGCGCTGCTGTCAGGGTTCCTCCGAGCCGTAATCCATAGGTAGCGGTCATCCACTGCAGTGTTAGCCCTTGGGCAGCGTGAGCGAGGCAGGTCATCGACAGTTCGTATCTCTCTGTATCTCCTCCATGTCCGAACAACAACCCTTTGGTTCACTCCGAGACGCCTGGTCCCTGCCCTTGTTGAGAGCCCTTTCTGGCACAAAGTAGCAATGTGGACGCGATCGAACAGCGGTATTGACCGTCTAGGCACGGTTGAACTGCAGACAACACGAGCCGTGTACCTCCTTCCTGGTGAAATGACTGGAACTGATTGGCTGTCGGACCCCCTCCGTCTAATAGGCGCTGCTCA
Source organism: Schistocerca piceifrons (assembly GCF_021461385.2). Lineage (NCBI taxonomy): Eukaryota > Metazoa > Arthropoda > Insecta > Orthoptera > Acrididae > Schistocerca > Schistocerca piceifrons. The sequence goes on along the minus strand of NC_060149.1, from coordinate 147,482,737 downwards.
TGCATGGTTGTTTACATCTTTGTCCGAAAGAACAGATTCCATATCCATATAAGTATATAGTTCTGGCAATACCGGCCATGACCTCCTTCTGTGCGGATGCACACATATTACCCGAACTCTTACGGGACTTGGTGAGAATGTCTTCCACGAGTAATGAGTGTGTTGGGTAGGGACACAACGAATGTAGTGTGTGGACATATAAGGTGAGAATGTGGGTCTCGCGAGAGGCGCGCGAGAGATAGTCCCTGCAGTCACACTGTCCTTTGTGCCCTCTCTGGCTCAGATGGATAGAGCGTCTGCCATGTAAGCAGTAGATCCCGGGTTCGAGTCCCGGTCCGGGCACATATTTTCCCCTCTCTCCGTTGATGTATATCACCGCCCGTCAGCAGCTGAAGGTATTAACATATAATTCTAATTTCGTTCTAGACGGCTGCAGGTCATCTATCTGTCCGAATGAACAGACACCATATCGATGTAAGTATAGAGTTTCTTCCTCTCCCTTCTCTAATCGTCATGTAGTACAAAAAGACACCACACTATCCATACATCAATTACAAATCTGGAGCTGACATCTTAGACAGAGTGTTCTTGAACAAAAAATTATAAAAGTAGAGCGTCGACTTACTGTGTTGTGTAATCTAGATGTGTATCATACGATAATAATATTGCGTAATGAGTACTGTAACTGATTTATTATCATTTGATACTTTAAACCTGCCGATTGCAGAAATGGGCACAAATAACTAGGAAGTCACGGCAAGCACATAATTAATTTTAAATTTCTCAGCAGATGAACAGTTTAGATTTAGGCAGAAGTAGCCAACTGTGACGGCAAGTTCTGAACGGGAAAAACATGACGAATTGGCCATGTCAGATTCCTTCCGCGCTAGTTAACTGCGGAGAAAGTGGACAGGGGCTTGTTGCAGCTGATATCTTATGGTGAAAGGCCAACGCTTGCTTCCTCTTCGCTTCTTTGTGTTTACCGTTATTAACATCAATTGTTTGCTTCAGTGAGCACACCTAGCCACAGAGAAAAGTTTTATTTGCAAAGCTGTAAGCAAACGTAGTCACGCGCCTAAGTGACTGTCAGGTGTGAAATACGGCGACCCGCGCCATGGTGGCGCATATCTACAAAGAGCCGAGTACCACATGCTAACTCGAAAGTCAACAGAGGAGGAGAATTATTTACCCGTCTCGAAACTGTTATGATACCTCACTTAATGAGATTTATATTTTCTGCTGTTTCAACAATTTGGGGCTGATATTTCTGAAAAGGAACTATTTAGAGCATTTTTATCAAATTTTATCAGATGTTGCGATAGTTATTTTGTCTTTTGACAGAAAGCACATTCCATAACAACCGACGTACCTAGCCCTATGTTAAACTCAAATATTCGTATTACAAGTCATAACTTGTCATTTCAGATAGTCTTCAGTCACGAAGATTAAGACAAGAGTCAGAAACGTTTATTGACTCAAGACGAATTGAGAAAAAATATGAATATTAAATATACCAGACAATAGTAAAGCTGGCAATAAATTGAAATATTAACGCGAACCGACTGTAGAAATGTTTACTTTTACCGTACCACATAGCGTAGCATGATACTAAAGAGTAAAACCAAATTATTACGTAACAGGATTATATTTATAAACTTTTCCCTGAATGTAACTTCATAGAATTTTTATTTGTTGAAAAGGGAAGGAATAAACATTTCCCCTGTACATTCCTCAAGGCGAAGAAGAATAGACACTGAAATACACTGAAGCGCCTAAGAAACTGGTACCCCGGTATAATATTGTGTAGGTCCCCGCAAGCACGCAGAAGTACCGCAACAGGACGTGGCATGGACTCGACTAATGTCTGAAGTAGTGCTGGAGGGAATCGATACCATGAATCCTGCGGGGCTGTCCATAAATCCGTAAGAATACGAGGGGGTGGAGATCTCTTCTAAACAACACGTTGCAAGGCATCCCAGATATGCTCAATATGCTCATGTCTGGGGAGTTTGGTGGCCAGCGGAAGTGTTTAAACTCAGAAGAGTGTTTCTGGAGCCACTCTGTAGCAATTCTGGACACGTGGGGTGCCGCATTGTGCTGCTGGACTTGCCCAAGTCCGTCCGAGTGCACAATGGACATGAATGGATGCAGGTGATCAGACAGGATGCTTACGTACGTGTCACCTGTCAGAGTCGTATCTACACGGACCAGGGGTCCCACATCACTCCAACTGCACACATCCCACACCATTACAGTCTCCTGCTGACATGCAGGATCCATGGATTCATGAGGTTGTCTCCATAACAGTACACATCCATCCGCTCGATAGAATCTGAAACGAGACTCTTCCGACCAGGCAACATGTTTCAAGTCATCAACAGTCCAATGTCGGTGTTGACGGGCCCAGTCGAGTCGTAAAGCTTTGTGTTGTGCAGTTATCAAGAGTACAAGAAAGGGCTTTCGGCTCCGAAAGCCCATATCGATGATGTTCCGTTGAATGATTCGCACGCTGACATTTGCTGATGGCCCAGCATTGAAATCTGCAAAAATCTGCCGGAGGTTTGCACTTCTGTCACGTTGAACGATTCTCTTCGGTTGCCGTTGGTTCCGTTCTTGCAGGATCTTTTTCCCGCCTCGGCCATGTCGGAGATTTGATGTTTTACCGAATTCCTGATATTCACGGTACACTCGTGATGTTGTCGTACGGGTAATCACCACTTCATCGCTATCTCGGAGATGCTGTGTCCCATCGTTCGTCCGCCGACTAAAACATCACGTTCAAACTCGCTTAAATCTTGATAACCTGCCATTGTAGCAGGAGAACCCGATCTAACAACTGAGCCTTTGTTGTATTATATAGGCGTTGCCGTCAGCAGCGCCGTATTCTGCCTGTTTACATATCTCTGTATTTGAATACACACATCTATACCAGTTTCTTTGGCGCTTCATTGTATAAAGATGCCTGTGAACTGAATGTATAAATATAGAGTAATTATGTGGAACTATTGTTGCGAAAAATAATATGTCGATATAATTAGTATTTATATTTATCTGGGGTCACCAGCCGGCCTAAGCTTTTTGTAGAGTTTAAGGCCCACGCCTTCCGGGATATTATAATCATTCGAGATCTGTAAACACCAAGAGTTTCTCAATGACGAAGCTTGATGGTCTAAATTTTGAAAGTTGATCTACTGCAAAGTAATAACTATTTTACTGCGTAACGTGTCTTCTCTGTGGCAGACGGTAAATGATATGAGTGGTAACTTTATTTGCGCACATTGTTATCCTAGTCACAGATGGAGGATGCAACAATCATTGTCGATACTGGGCTTTACCTTAATACTTTTTCTGTGTTTACATCCGTCAGACTCTAGCTCTAGCTTTAACTCTAGCTCTAGGTCTAGGTATCATGTAGTAATACATACTATGTTTTCCTTTTAGTTTTCCATTCAAGTTCATTAGACATCTATGAATAAAACTGATATATCAATAACACAGTATCGCTTTCAAATGCACCATTCTTCTCTAGACCTTCTCATGCTCTTCCGATTCCGCAAGTACGAAAGTGGGCTGCTGGTGAGGTTCGAGGTTCAAAAAAAGAAAAGAATTTCCCATAATTCTAAAAGCGAACAGAAATGTATCCATTGTTCTTCTTATCACTGTGCGTACAAGGCCAGTCTACGTTACAATGCTTTGAATGGATTGTCCAATCTGCGATCAAAAAAATTTGCTTAAATTCCACCATTTATTCAAGCAGTAATTTTACATAGTTTCGTCGCACCCGTTCGAGCAACTTCGACGCTGTTCGAGAAAAATGACAGACCCAGTATCCACTTTGTTGTTTTGTGGTAGGTTCGTGATGCGAACACCGAGTCTTGTCATCCGTCTCGATTTTTCCATTAAAGAGCTGTCCGCATTTTTCATTTCAGTCACATCGCAGCAGGCATTGATGCGTCATTGTTTCTGTTCAGGACTCAAGATGCGCGGGACTAACTTTGCATACAGTTTTATTTTCTTCAAAACATTCTGAAGAATGTCTTTAAATTTACAGACGTTGCCGGCCGGGGTGGCCGAGCGGTTCTGGGCGCTACAGTCTGGAACCGCGCGACCGCTACGGTCGCAGGTTCGAATCCTGCCTCGGACATGGATGTATGTGATGGCCATAGGTTAGATAGGTTTAAGTAGTTCCAAGTTCTAGGGGGCTGATGACCACAGCAGTTAAGTCCCATAGTGCTCAGAGCCATTTGAACCATTTTTACAGACGTTGCTCCACTGTGATTTATGACACAACTTTGAGAAACTACAGCCTCACATCCGCTACTTAACACTACCTGGTTACAACTGACTCGTCGAAAGCAAAGCTGGTTCTTACAGTTGTTAGTTCAAGATGCCCCGTAGTTACTGCACTGCCGTCGCCTGTAGGCCAGGTACGAAATCAGTTTGGGAACTTTTTGGATGGACCGCGCGTATAGAGCTGTTGGTAGTATGTTCATCAAACCTAAGCCAAATTAAAAAAAATGCTTATATAATAAATCAGTTTATTACATCGAGTAGACAAAGAGTTTTAGGTCCTCATATACCAAACATATTCCACTGACAGAGCTAACCTACCACATGTTCAGCTTTGTAACTTCCCTGTCTTAAATGGATGCATCTGGCCTGTATGTTTTTATCATCGTCACGAAACCATCCTCTGTGTTCAGATAGTTTAAACACCTCCATGAAATCGCTAGTGTGGAGATGAGACGGTCAATAGTGAATTCACGTTGAAAGAACAGCCATTTCATAAATTAACACGCTAAACAATCTGTATATTAAAAACCGAACGTGCAGAAGTTTCAGCTTACTTATCATTGTTTCATATAGAATATGTCTAAAAAGTTCGGTGAATGGTTTCAGAAAGCAAAGAAATAGGATATAAGCAATATACTTAAAGATTTCGCTGGACATTCTGTGGAGTCATGGTTATTCCTAAAAGTAATTCCACGTATAAATTCCTCAGAATATGTCAATCAGAGAATGTTATTCTGCTCCAGTGCTATGAAGTTATACGAAATTGAGATGAATGATATGCAATCTTGTTTCATAAGAGGTCGGTCAGAGCTACAGTACATAGTGTTACGATTCATTTATTTCACTTGAAGTTCCAATGAGTAGTTGTCTGTAAATTCATGCCGTGAACGTCAGCTTGTTTATGCGGCCGTGGACGCTTAGATTGTCCGAGTTCAGGTTGGAAGAGCGAGGTAGGCAGGGCCATCCCAGCACCTTCGGACACAATGAGCGCTACTGTGGTCCGAAGCGAAGCTCGCTTCCCCAGTTTACTATAAGGAAACGCCCAATCCGGAAGACTCTCAGACGTATACGCCTGACGCCTCTCGAGAGAGCGGGTTGTCCCCGAAACATAGGATTTCTCCACCTTTAGCCACGTGAAGAGGAAAATGGTGGTAGGAAGAAACGTAAATGTTAGAGCTTGAAACCAACCCCATCCCTGGCTGGATACAGCGAAGTGGGAATCGAGAGGACATTTCTGCCCCGTGAAAAACTAGTGGTCAATCACAGCAAAGTGCAGTACAGGAAGGAGAAGATCATAAAAGTAACAACAACTCTGATTCGCCGAAGTCCACACTACCTAAGTTGAAAGGTAGCTCGCGCCCAAAAACCGAACCGAATAGGTAGATCTCATACTTCAGAAACGACTCATGTTGCTGCCGTGGAGTAAGACTGTCGTTGCCGACCTCGTCCGGCAGGCCGGGGTGGCCGAGCGGTTCTAGGCGCTACAGTCTGGAACCGCGCGACCGCTACGGTCGCAGGTTCGAATCCTGCCTCGGGCATGGATGTGTGTGATGTCCTTAGGTTAGTTAGGTTTAAGTAGTTCTAAGTTATAGGGGACTGATGACCTCAGCTGTTAAGTCGCATAGTGCTTAGAGCCATTTGAACCATTTTGAACCTCGTCCGAGAAGCGCCTCTCCGCTACACTTGCCAAAGCTGTCTACCGCCGCGATCCAGTGCAGCCCTCGCTACTATTACGCGACTCACGCGAAATTTAAATAGACATCATCCTTCAGATATACAAGCACGTCTACCAACTTTCGTTTGTGTCGCACAACTCCTCCTTGGTGTTGTAACTTTTTTCCATCAGTGTAATTTCATAAACAAAATTTGCACACTAGGTCTAAGATGTCTCTGCATACTTTACCAATTATTCTGCGACATTTTGACAATTTGCTTCACCTCTCCAGAGTGAAATGTCCCACAACATCATTCTGTCATGTGCGGTTGCATAAAACGTCATCGATAGGTGCAGCTTAATCACACTACATATTAAAGGCTGTGAAAGAAGTTGAGGCATTATTTATTGAACGAATATCATATAACCAATGCATTTACATAACGTATGTCTATTACGATTATTTTCAAGTTGGAATTAAGTCGGTTCCTTCTCCATATTATTGATAGAATGCCGAAGATATTTTTTATATCAACTGGTAACAACTGGGTAAATTACGTACCAGTTGTCAGTGTGTTTTCCAGCATGACTTCCAGAAAAGAAGAGACAAAGTACTGCAAAGTTGCATATCGACAGGGATTCTCGGAGTATGATGTTATACTGTTTCCAGGTGACAATGGGCTGGCGCTCCAGGTTTGCTCCGGTTCTGGTGTTAGACTGTGGGGAATGCTGGGGCCATTCTCAGGGACAAGGCTCCCCGGTTGGGATGAGGTAATCGACTTTCGTTCTGGACTGCGGCGATATATTACACGCAGTTATGTGCTCGCTCCGGAACAATAGCAAGCGTAAAGGAAGAAAAGGCCGGCCGCTTAACGGTGCTTTAAATGGTCTCGCTTATCACGGCAGCACGGCACGTACACAGCTCCCAGCCGGACGTCTCGTGCAGCGTCACCACCAAAAAAGGATCGCGTCCCGTATTCAATCTGCGCTTGTCTCAGTCATTTGTCATCTGCACGGGTATGACACCGACAATATATTTCTCTCATTTCGTAATAACAGTGTCATAAGACGTCGTGACCAGCCAGAGGGTACGCGCTGCTTTGTGAAACGGGAAGGCAGACGAATGCGAATCAAATTCGCGTGTTGAAATGATCAACGGTTTCGTAAAGTTGGCAGCTGACTTGTGGACAGTTCTTAGACGATTTTCACCCTAACTTCGTTTAGTACAATACAGGTTCGCAGAAGGTATGAAAGTGCTTAAAAATTTGTCAGAAAATGTGGAAGACTCAAACCTAAGTTTCACTTCACTGCAGCTACATTAGAGACGTTTTCATTCCACCTGTATTTGGTACAACGCATTCCGGCAACATACTGTCATCTTCAAGTAGATAAATACGTGGTTTACGTCGAATTAAATGTAGCCAGGGCATATATTCTGTTCAGTCACTATGTTTTTATTAGCTTTGCTCCTTAAGTTGTGTGACAGTACAGTGTGTTTTAGTCCTCACTGATCAGTTTCGAGGAGAAATGGGCCACATTAAGGAGATGGTTCCTTGTTTAGAAATATTTGCTTTTAAGCTATTGCTTATGAAGCATGCCACCAACATACCATCGTCGACGCTTTGCTATTCGTCCTACTCCCAAGCCACTAATGTACCTTAACAGTTCATGTTTACGTGGGAGTTTCTGAATCAAAGTAATTAAATCTGTGCCGGCCGGTCTGCCGGGCGCTTCTAGGCGCTTCAGGCTGGAACCGCGCGACCGCTACGGTCGCAGGTTTGAATCCTGCCTCGGGCATGGATGTGTGTGATGTCCTTAGGTTAGTTAGGTTTAAGTAATTCTAGTTCTAGAGGACTGATGACCTCAGATGTTAAGTCCCATAGTGCTCAGAGCCATTTGAACCATTTGAACTAAATCTGTCGTAAACCAGAAGGTTGGTCTGCGCACTGCAGTGGTTTACTAGGCATGGTTCTACTGGATATAGTACGCTTCCCATGCTTGAACTTATTTACCCATCTAGAAATGTGTGGTTTCCAAACTGAGGCGCGAGTTGGCATTTACATATATAAACATTGTCTCCACAAGAAAAAGAAACGATAATTGACAGAAAACAAATTATATGAACGATTCTAGATTGAATCCCGAGCCGTTGGATCTTTAGAGTAACACTTGCCTAGCGAACCACACTCTCGAGTTAATATCTACTAATCTTTGTATCTCATTGACATGGTTGTGTGTTGTAATGAGTCTATGGGCAACGGGGGATATCTTCTGTCTACGAGCATTTGTTTCCTATCACGAATGTCATCCTCCCCACATTACATTGTTGCACTGTCTCAAGACTGTAGTAAGGGGGACAACTTCGTTAAGTGGGCAATGGTTTCAGGGCGACCGTCTTGATAAAATCTGGGGGTAGTTCCACTCTTTCTTTCTTTTGTGCACTAGAGTCGTCCGTTAGGTTGTTCATATGTCTCTGGAGATTGAGTTTCTTTTCAATAACGCAAGTCAGCAATCAATAAACTTTTTCACGAAAATGTCTTATGCTTTTTAGTGTGTTTAATTGAAATATGATAACAAAAAATGCCGTAGCACCCAAAACATTTATGATTAACGCTCAATATTTTAAAAATGCATTTCTTGGTTTTAATGATATATATTTCATCAACTATCTACATTATTTCAGTCTTATCTGAATGGGATAGTGGAGCAAGGGAATAAAATTGCTCCAGAATAAATGGGTTTGCTAAAAAATCTTTGAATACTGGAAAGAAAATGGTTTGGGCAAGAATCTTGTGGATCCATAACAAAAAATTTAAGCGCCTCTGCTCATTGCGTTGAGCCTAATTAAACACTTTGTGAAAGCCTTACCAGAGAATGGAGGATGTTTCAAATACAAGGGGTGGACAAAGATATGGAAACACTACAAACGCAACAGATTACCATGCCTAATACGCTGTAGAAAAACCATTGGCATTGAAAACAGCGTCCAATCATCTCGGAATAGGTAAATAAAGTTCCTGTATGGTTTTTTAATGGAATCTTGTACCATTCTTCCTGAGAAATAGCGGCAAGTTCAGGTAACGATGAGCCGGCCGCTGTGGCCGAGCGGTTCTAGGCGCTTCAGTCCGGAACCCCGCTGCTGCTACGGTCGCAGGTTCGAATCCTTCCTCGGGCATGGATGTGTGTGATGTCCTTAGGTTAGTTGGCTAGCATCTGCATTTATGTTCAAACATTCATTTCTCTATATTTTTGTCCAACCCCTATATCCCTGCGAGGTTTTACACTCATCTGTCAGAAGAAACATTTAAGAATGGGCGTTAGTTGGATATGGAATTTTAAATACACTACTGGCCATTAAAATTGCTACACCACGAAGATGACGTGCTACAGACGCGAAATTTAACCAACAGGAAGAAGATGCTGTGATATCCAAATGATTAGCTTTTCAGAGCATTCACACAAGGCTGGCGCCGGTGGCGACACCTACAACGTGCTGACATGAGGAAAGTTTCCAACCGATTTCTAATACACAAACAGCAGTTGACCGGCGTTGCCTGGTAAAACGTTGTTGTGATGCCTCGTGCGAGGAGGAGAAATGCGTACATCACGTTTACGACTTTGATAAAGGTCGAATGTAGCCTATCGCGATTGCGGTTTATCGTATCGCGACATTGCTGCTCGCGTTGATCGAGATCCAATGACTGTTAGCAGAATATGGAATCTGTGGGTTCAGGAGGGTATTAAGGAACGCCGTGCTGTATTCCAACGGCCTCGTAGCACTAGCAGTCGAGATGACAGGCATCTTATCCGCATGGCTGTAACGGATCGTGCAGCCACGTCTCGATCCCTGAGTCAACAGATGGGGACGTGTGCAAGAGAACAACCATCTGGACGAACAGTCGTCGACGTTTGCAGCAGCATGGACTATCAACTCTGAGACCGTGGCTGCAGTTACCCTTGACGCTGTATCACAGACAGGAGCGCCCGCGATGGTGTACTCAACGACGAACCTGGGTGCACGAATGGCAAAACGTCATATTTTCGGATGAATCCAGGTTTGTATACAGCATCATGATGGTCGCATCCGTGTTTGGCGACATCATGTTGAACGCACATTGGAAGCGTGTATTCATCATCGCCATATTGGCGTATCACCCGGTGTGATGGTATGGGGTGCCATTGGTTACACGTCTCGGTCACCTGTTGTTTGCATTGACGGGACTTTGAACAGTGGACGTTACATTTCAGGTGTGTTACGACCCGTGGCTCTACCCTTCATTCGATCCCTGCGAAACCCTACATTTCAGCAGGATAATTCACGACCGCATGTTGCAGGTCCTGTACGGGCCTTTCTGGATACAGAAAATGTTCGACTGCTGCCCTGGCCAGCACATTCTCCAGATCTCTCACCAATTGAAAACGTCTGATCAACGGTGACCGAGCAACTGGCTCGTCACAATACGCCAGTCACTACTCTTGATGAACTGTGGTATCGTGTTGAAGCAGCATGGGCAGCTGTACCTGTACACGCCATCCAAGCTCTTTTTGACTCAATGCCCAGGCGTATCAAGGCCGTTATTGCGGCAATAGGTGGTTGTTCTGGGCACCCATTTCTCAGGATCTATGCACCCTTATTGAGTGAAAATGTAATCACATGCCAGTTCTAGTATAATATATTTGTCCAATGAATGCCCGTTTATCATCTGCATTTCTTCTTGGTGTAGCAGTTTTAATGGCCAGTAGTGTATACACTCCTGGAAATGGAAAAAAGAACACATTGACACCGGTGTGTCAGACCCACCATACTTGCTCCGGACACTGCGAGAGGGCTGTACAAGCAATGATCACACGCACGGCACAGCGGACACACCAGGAACCGCGGTGTTGGCCGTCGAATGGCGCTAGCTGCGCAGCATTTGTGCACCGCCGCCGTCAGTGTCAGCCAGTTTGCCGTGGCATACGGAGCTCCATCGCAGTCTTTAACACTGGTAGCATGCCGCGACAGCGTGGACGTGAACCGTATGTGCAGTTGACGGACTTTGAGCGAGGGCGTATAGTGGGCATGCGGGAGGCCGGGTGGACGTACCGCGGAATTGCTCAACACGTGGGGCGTGAGGTCTCCACAGTACATCGATGTTGTCGCCAGTGGTCGGCGGAAGGTGCACGTGCTCGTCGACCTGGGACCGGACCGCAGCGACGCACGGATGCACGCCAAGACCGTAGGATCCTACGCAGTGCCGTAGGGGACCGCACCGCCACTTCCCAGCAAATTAGGGACGCTGTTGCTCCTGGGGTATCGGCGAGGACCATTCGCAACCGTCTCCATGAAGCTGGGCTACGGTCCCGCACACCGTTAGGCCGTCTTCCGCTCACGCCCCAACATCGTGCAGCCCGCCTCCAGTGGTGTCGCGACAGGCGTGAATGGAGGGACGAATGGAGACGTGTCGTCTTCAGCGATGAGAGTCGCTTCTGCCTTGGTGCCAATGATGGTCGTATGCGTGTTTGGCGCCGTGCAGGTGAGCGCCACAATCAGGACTGCATACGACCGAGGCACACAGGGCCAAGACCCGGCATCATGGTGTGGGGAGCGATCTCCTACACTGGCCGTACACCACTGGTGATCGTCGAGGGGACACTGAATAGTGCACGGTACATCCAAACCGTCATCGAACCCATCGTTCTACCATTCCTAGACCGGCAAGGGAACTTGCTGTTCCAACAGGACAATGCACGTCCGCATGTATCCCGTGCCACCCAACGTGCTCTAGAAGGTGTAAGTCAACTACCCTGGCCAGCAAGATCTCCGGATCTGTCCCCCATTGAGCATGTTTGGGACTGGATGAAGCGTCGTCTCACGCGGTCTGCACGTCCAGCACGAACGCTGGTCCAACTGAGGCGCCAGGTGGAAATGGCATGGCAAGCCGTTCCACAGGACTACATCCAGCATCTCTACGATCGTCTCCATGGGAGAATAGCAGCCTGCATTGCTGCGAAAGGTGGATATACACTGTACTAGTGCCGACATTGTGCATGCTCTGTTGCCTGTGTCTATGTGCCTGTGGTTCTGTCAGTGTGATCATGTGATGTATCTGACCCCAGGAATGTGTCAATAAAGTTTCCGCTTCCTGGGACAATGAATTCACGGTGTTCTTATTTCAATTTCCAGGAGTGTATATAAATTCGTGACATCCAGCTTAACAAATTTCCTTTTTCTGATGGACGCACGTCCATATCGTCCGCTCACATTAACATCTCAGAACTCAGGCATCTCTCTCCCCACATCCACCACTGCCGACGGCTCACCTCCAACTGCCCAACGCTAAGGGCTGTTCACATCCAACTGCCCCATACTACAGTAGCGAAAAACTTCCAGCAATGAGTCCAACCTGTCACAGACTGCACACAGCGCAGTCAGCGATTTTAATACAGAGCGCTAAGTGGCGTCACCAACATAAAAACCTAAACAGCCTACTTACAATAATGGTAACTTCGGGTGTGCCCCAGGGAAGTGTGTTGGTTCCCTTGCTGTTCATGTTGTATATTAGCCATTTTGCAGCCAATATTAATGGTAAACTCGGACTTTTGGCAGAGGATGCTGAACAATGCTACACAAATATTCAGTCAGACCTTGATAAGTGATACACAGATTAGCAACTTGCTTTAAATGTTCATAAATGTAAAATTGTGCACTTGACAAAACGAAAAAACATAGTATGCTATGAATATATCAGTGTGTCACAGTTGGAATTGGTTAACTCTTACAAATTCCTGGGTGTAACACTTAGTAGGAACATGAAATTAACGATGAAATGATCACATTGGCTCAGTCGTAGGTAAAGCAGGTAGCAGACTTCGTTTTATTGGTAGAACACAAGTGAAATGCAGTCAGTCGTCAAAGGAGTTGCTCGTACGATCGATCCTAGAATACTGCTCAAGCATGTGGGATCCGAAGGAGATACGATTCACGGAGTATCTTGAACGTATATACAGAGTGTCACAGACATGTTGAAAGAACTAAACTGACCGACTCTTGATGATGATGATTACGAAGTACCATACTCCTTGACGGAGCGTAGGGGACGATGCGGAAGACCCACACCGCTGGACTAGGCAAGGTCCTAGCGGAGGTGTTTTGCCATTGCCTTCCTCCGACCGTAATGGAGATGAATGATGATGATGAAGACGACACAACAACACGCAGTCATCTCGAGGCAGGTGAAAATCCCTGACCCCGCCGGGAATCGAACCCGAGACCCCGCGCTCGGGAAGCGAGAATACTACCGCGAGACCACGAGCTGCGAACCGACTCTTGAAGACAGTTTTAAACTATCCAGAGAAGGCCTGCTTACAAAGTTTCAAGAACCAGCCTTAAATGATGACTATAGGAATATACTACAACCCCCTACATCTCTCTCACGTAGGGATCGTGAGGACAATATTAGATTAATTGCAGCACGCACAGAGGCAGTTAAACAGCCATACTTCCCACGCTACATTCAAGAATGGAATGAGAAAAATCACAAATAACTGGTACAGTGGGACGTACACCCTTCCCTGGACTTCAGAGTTGTTCACAGAGTATAGATGTAGATGTATTTATGTTTTTAGCTTACTTTCTTCTCTTGTTACACTTTTATGAGATGTCTACACTACACGTCGAACTTTATTTCCACGTTCACCGTATGCCAGTGATGGGATCTCATCATATTCAAGAACTACAGCTGAATGAATCTGTTATAGCGCAACTGCCGTTATTATGCTTCCGGTAACACTAATTTAACGGTCGTACCTGAAGCTGTCAAATATTTTCTGTGAGATATATCAGCACCAGCGGATGAGGTATACGTTTCTGTTGTCTACATTATTTGCCGGTTCTTGACGTTACGAAATACGCTTTTATAGCGAATGATATGAACTTCCTAACAAAGGTGATGTTTATCGTGAATAAAGACTGGACAACAAAGTTGAGAATACGTCAGATGCACGCCTGCCACTTGCTCCGTTTGAAAGGAGGCTGTCGGAGAGGAATATTACTCCGGCTTTTAACAAAACGAAATCTCAGCGGCAACTGGAAGACTCATTGCGTAAGGCAACACGTGCCATCTGTGTTCACAACAGCTCACTTTCTGAAGTTGAATAAAGTCACCTTTTTATCTCTTGTGTCACGTGACAGCTGTCGCGACGCCTGCGACAGGACCGGCCCTTTCAACTCGGGGGATTTTCTGTCTGCGTCAGAACTTTTGTTAGAAAAAAATGTCAAGAGTTACGTCTCACGCAGAGGATGCAAAGGAGGAAAGAAGCTTAGATTTGACCTCCGATCATTGGAGATGGAGCAAAAGCCGTTGGAAAGGGTGGGGCAAGAAATGAGGTGACGTTGGTAAAGGAACCAACTCACATTTGCCTTACGTGATTTAGCGAATTTATCAAAACTGTAAATTTGGATCGATGAATGTAGTGGCCTGACTAGTCGCTGTAAATTCATAAAACCAAAACACTCGATCCATTGTCGATCTAAATAACTTTTGCATTCTAACTTTATTCTGGAAAGAACAGAAAATAATTACCAACACAAATATCTTACGTTATGTCCCAACTGCTAAAATCTTCGCTCAGATCCAGTAACTCAGATGTGATGGAGGAATAGAGTAAGACCATTAAAGGTTCACGTAGACAACCGAACGCGTTATTAGGGAGGATCAACAAATCGACAATGCAGAAAGTCAGACTCACCTTTAATTACATTATATTCGCACCGTTATGGGAAGTACGACCATTTCGGTGCAACAGCTTTTTCTTACAAGTACAACTTTTAATTGTTAATGTAAAGATTTACCCTCTTGTCAATAAATTAGTATGCAATATTCGGTCTCCTCTTCTAACCATAGGAAGTCCCAAAATACTGGCTGCTTCGACGGCCACGAACATATCTACAGCCCCATCTACATCAGTACTGCGCAAGCCATCTGACGATGTGTGGCGGAGGGTGTCTGATCCCTCTTCCCTGTTCCATTGGCAAATGGTGCGTGGGAAGAACAAATGTCGATAAATTTCCGTACGAGCTCAAATTTCTCCGACATTTTCGTTGTGGTCATTTCGCGAGACATATGAGGGAGGAAGTAATATTTTGTCCAACAGTAACCTTCTCCGTGATAAACAACGCCCCTCTTGTAGCGTCTGCCATTGTAGTTTGTTCACCGTGTCCATAACGCTCTCACACTTAACAAACGATCGCAGTTGGAATGTGCCGCTCTTCGTTGGGTCTTCTGTATCTGATTTATTATTCCTACTTGGTAATGTCCCAGAGTGACGAACAGTACTCGAGAATTGGTGGAACAACTGTAACCCATTTCTTTCGTGGATGAATTACACTTCTTTAAGATCCCTCCCATCAATCTCACATTGGAACTGCGTTTCCTGCAATTTGTTTTATGTAGTCATTCCACTTTACGTCGCTCAGGAAGTTACTCCTAGCTATTTGACGGTTGTTACTCTTCCCACTGACTTTCCACCAACAGCGTAATCGAACAGCAGTGCATCCCTTCGCCTATTTATGCGCTATATTTTACATTTATACATGTTTAGTGTCAACTGATAGTCCCTGCACCAGTCGCTCCTTCCCTGGTCATTCTGCAGTTCCCTGGGAAAACAATTTATATATATCATACACACCGTCCAGTCACATTAATGTGACCACCGCCTATGTTCATGACAGTATAAAATGTTTCATATTACGAGCAAGTACTGTCTTCAACAATTAAAAAATCAAAGAAATAATAATGAGCTACAAATAAAAGTCGCATTAGTTAAGGGAAACGGGGGGTGTTAAGTAAGAGTGTCAGTCATGTGTTGAAACTGAAGGAAGTTCAAAGACAATAGAAAAGATCAGAGATGGGTTGTAGAGTCCCACCTCAAAGTCCAGAGGGGTGGGGGATGGAAAAGAGGGGGGTGGGGATGGTACCGCGTAAAGACACCGAATCACGTTCCCATCGCTTTGTCGTGTTGTTGCTGATATATGTGCTTACATATCGGTTTTACGTGACTCTAGTTACAATAACGTGTCACTAGATGATTTGGTCAATGAACTCGTCATTATCGTCTGCGTTACATGCTAGGTCAGTTTCTCTATCTTCTTCTGAGGTGTCTGGGTCTCATCTCGGCTGTTTGTTGTTGTTTTTTTTTTACAGGGGTTGGACAAAAATATGAAAACATCGCTAGTACTGCATGCTTGAACATAAATGCAGATGAACGCCAAGCCTGCTGGTTACGCTACTGTTTTCGACCACGGACGGCGTCTGTGCAATGTCTTCAGTAAGCTGCAGGTGTAAGTCATGGTCAGAACAGTGTTCTGTGTGGTTCTGAGAGCGTTATGTCGGAAATAAGTGAAGCAGAACGTGGGGAAATTATTCGTGCTCGTGTGTTGGGTGCTGACATTCTGGTCATCATAGTGGTGGTGCTCTTCCGCTGCTTTCCTGCGAGGTGTTACGACGCGTCTGGCATGTATCCAGTATCATTGTTTGAATGATTTGAGTGCTTTTACAGTCCAGTGTTATTTGCAGTTTTATGGATGAGAGGAGAGGACGGAGTGATACTCTGCGCTGGTGCATAACTAACTCCTCTCGAAATCACCAAGGGAGCCGCGTCGAAGTTAACGCCCTATCCGACGGACGGATCACAAGCACTATCTTACCTAGGCACTGTGAAGAGGTATGAACTTAAATCCATGAAATTTGGACAGAATATTGGATTTAAAATCTTGATATCACCTCCTCTCCTCCCCTTACTGAACCAGATACTAGCAACGAAAATGTGTTATATCACCAGGATTGGGACCGGCTACCTGCGAGAGGAGCGCTATCGCGTGGGCGTCCTCGGCTTCCGATGTGGCTGAGTTACAAGCCGGATCGTATAATTCTCTACTATGAAACTCGTCCCCACGGCTTAGAACCACATGTCACAAGCCGTTGGAAGCGGTTCTGTAGATTAGTTCGAGAAGGAGCAACAGCGCTAAACGAAACTCCCAAAATTCAAATGTTCTAATTTACTAGAATCACATAAAATCTAAAACGAAAAGGCTAGTAAGCCTACTGAAATCGAAACTTCAGTCTCTAAACTACGAGACCAACGCGTTATTTCTACGTCAATTCGCTTATTTATTACATCATGTTACCAGGATAGAGCAGATTTTCCCATGCCTTGAGATGATTCTGTGAAATGCTCAACAAAAGGATTTTTTTGAACGAAAGTAACTACTCATTCGTGGGAACTGCTGTTCAAATCTCGGTCCGGCCATCCACGTTCATATTTGTCGTGATTTGCCTAAATCGCTTTATAAAAGTCTCGGAATGGTTTCTTCTAAAAAGACACTGCAGGTTCCCTATCCTACCACGAGCTTATGCTTCGTCTCCAATAACCTCGTCCTAATTTTCCTTCCTTCATGGCAGCTGTAGTTGCGTTTCTACTGTATTCATTGTTTCCTTTTTAGATTCTACCTGTAAATACTTCACAAATAATATGTCAGAAGAGATATATTTTTCATGAGCCTATTTTGTGATTGTAAGCTCAAAATGGTTCAAATGGCTCTGAGCACTATGGGACAACATCTGAGGTCGTCAGTTCCCTAGAACTTAGAACTATTTAAACCTAACTAGCCCAAGGACATCACACACATCCATGCCCGAGGCAGGATTCGAATCTCTGACCGTAGTGATCGGGCGGTTCCAGGCTGAAGCGCCTAGAACCGCTCGGCCACAGGGGCCGGCGATTGTAAGCTGTTGGTATATTTTTATGTATTGATTTAACGTATCAGATCAGGTCCATTATAACCTCTTTTAAATCGGAGCAGGTTTCCACAATCTATAATGCAATGACATTAATAGAATTAAAAATTATCGGAATGTCTGTAAAGACAATGCGGATAACAGTACTAACGACTAATAGCGTTAAAACTAGCAGTACTACAACTAAATATGATGATGCCGCTAATAATCTACATCTACATACATACCCCGAAATCCTCCGTACGGTGCGTGGTGGAGGGTACCTTGTACCTCTTCTAGTCATTTCATTTCCTTTTCCACTCGCAACGTTATAATAATGGTAGTAGTAATAATAAAAATAAAAACTAATAATAATAGTGGTAGTGGCTGTGGTAGATAGTAGATACAAAATGTGTTTGTAGCTGTATGAAAGTATTATTTTCTAAGATAGTAAGTTCTGAGGAAGAGAAATTTAAGTACAGTGCTCCAGCTAAGAGCTCTGGGAAATTGGGAATATCCGGTTGGAAAGAAGGATACTTAGCTGTAAACAGGTAACGAGAGTGTACAGGAACAAATACAAAATTTATTGCTGCTTTAGTAGACATGGCCTTGTCTTTTGAAGCTGGAGACGCTCTTCAGTTCTCTGATGTACGAAGGAAGTCATTCCACAATAGGGGTCGTGCTACTGGAAAAGACGTCGTAGAAGCGGCTGACTGATGGAGTGTGAGAGAAGAGATTTTGGTGTGACGGGAACGAGAGTTTCTGCTGTGTTGTTCATACAAGAGCGTTAAGGTGGAGAGGACTTACGAGGGACCGTGTTCGTCGATAAGACAGCAGAGGAGACTGAATGAATGGAAATATCTGCGCTTGCATGCGTGTAGCCAGTATGGCTGTGCGTGAGATGGGGAAATATGGTCCAGTATTCGAACGTCACAGACATATGGATCGCAGGTGTTCTTCACCGTTTATTATACAGAAAGAACTATGAATACTACCTAGCATTCTTACTTTAAACTATATTTCTTCTGTGCTATTTACATGTATACATGAATCCCATCATTTTTCTGTGATATGGAATACCTTGTTTCAAAATGAACATCTAATATTAAACTTATTGACAGTTGGCTTACAACATATATCTAGCCGTTGTTCGCCAAGAAAACTACAGATTTTGAATGTGGTCTCACATTAAAAGTAAATGTCAAAACTCATAATACACACTGACCGTAAACTTTACGTTTTAGACACATCGAAAACATAATTTATAAAACTGAATTTAGTTCACCACAGATACTCCAGGCCATTTTTATTATCTTGTTTAATCCTTCGCTGCCCATCCAGACAGTACTTTTAACTGCCATAAGTAAAAAAAAAAAAAAAAAAAAAAAACTTGTCAACTCCTATGACCTCTTTGTCAATTCGTGCTATAATGTTTCCAGTGTTTAGATTGTTGATTATTATAGCCCTAATGATTTTAAGACACACTTTAAAATTTAATATATTAAGTTCTGCCATTCATTGTTTAGACTTCTCTTCACTAGAGGCAAAGGATATCTTCTTCCTCTAGGCCTCTTAGGGAAGATGATCCTATGTCACGAACATTATTCTGACTGTTCTTTCAGTTCTGAAGTTTCCACCATCCTGATAAAGTACAATACGAACTGTAGCATTAATGTGTGTGTTATTCATTGTACTAAAATATTTTCCTCGTGTCGGAAGTGCTGTTAGCACACACATGTTTGAAAATCTATATATCCAGACAAAGAGATAATTCTTAGGCATCGCTGCGTCGAATAATTTAGCTCATGGTCTTGTGTGCTGTATCCAATTCTAAAGCCACCTTGTTCGTTTACTTGGTTAAAATCCCTTGTTTCTATAACTGGTTAGCGATAATTTTATTGAGTAATACCTTACAGAGAGGGGACTGATACATCAATACCTCTTTTTTACGTCTTATGTGCTTCTTTTACTGTGAATCATAATAAATAAAACATTTTTCCCGTTTCTGTGCATATTGTTTGTCTGCAGACTTTCGGTAAGGAACATTGCAAGTTCCTTCTTCCCTTCTTTTTCCTCCAATTTTTATGATTTCCATTGAAATATCATCATCTGCTGCCATCTTTCTTTCTTTTTCTCCTGCCTAAAATGATGTATCCGAAATATCATTATTTTCACTATATTTTTATCAGTGTTCTTGAATCATTTGTTGAACTACACGAACGCTTAAAGAAGTCTTGGAACGCTTGTTCAATTTTCCGTTTGTTGATACTACGCCATTTGTCACCTTAACTGACGAAATTTGATGTTCACTCAACACAGGTTTATGTTTCTCTTCATAATAGTGTTGTTTTCAGTCGTCTGTCTTATCTTCGCGAACAGAATCTCGAACAATTTTATTTAATTCAGCATATCGTATCGTGCTCCTATTATCATTTGTTTCAAACTCTCACCTTTTCTGTAATATCTACCTTGTTACATTTAAAATTATGTTTTCATTTACCTTCCTCATACCTGTAACATCTTTCCGAGTTTTATATATGTGTGTATGCGTGTGTGCCGACAGAACAGGCACGACACTGTTGTTGATACAGCCGCTGCAAATATCAAATTTCGAAGGCGAGACCGACGCCAGCCGCACTCGGGCATCGAAATAGTCTGACGGTGAAAGTTGGAAATTTGTGTCGGACTGGGACTCGAACCCAGATCTCCCGCTTAACACGAGCGGTTCCCTTAACCGACTTGGCTATCCTGAAACGCTTCCCTTCCGACCCAAATTCTCAACTTGTCACACGCTAGTAGCGTTCACTGTTGGTACACTTACTTGTTTTTTTCGAGTCCTGTACTTGTCTACGATCTCTCAAAATTCTAATACTGTACAATATCTTTATTGTTTCACTAAATATGATAAAGTTAGCTTTTAATTACACTCCTTTTCTGCCAGAAGAATGTGTTAACGACACACTTGTTCTTATCGGTCATTTCCCGTGATGTATGACCCTGTCGTTTCTGCTACCGCACCCAAAGTTTTCCGTTTTGTTTTTGCTATGCTTTTGGAACCATTATCATCTTGTAACTGGTTTAGCTGTCTTTCATCGGTTACTGTAACTCTTCGCGGAGGTGTTCTACTTCTTCACTAAAATTTTAAGACAGACTTGAGTGTTTTCTATGGAAAACTTTTGTTTATGTTGAAAACAAGTCTTGCTACTCTGTAAGAGAATTAGTCTATATCTGTGATATTGTTTCGATTTTTCTTATTTACAATGAAGCATATACCTGAAATCCCCAACTGGTCTTTTCCTCTGCGATAAAGCACTTGTTCTGAATTTAATGTAGTTTCATGTTTGTTTGCACATTGCACTGCTGATAATGCTAATCATGCCATTTGAAGTTTGAACTCGTCTTCCATATACATTAATCTACCTTCAGTTTCTAAAGCTCTGCCGTATGTTATCTATAAATAACAAGTAGTAGAAACAAGTGTGTTTCCAAGGACCATTTTGATGTTTGTTCAGCCAATTTTCGTGTAGCAAGGGGCTGGCAGAGAAATAGCTAAGCTGGCTGAACCGATTCCCAGGCTCTCCCAATTCCCTATTCCCAATACTATTTTATATGAATCCATACCAATCTACTGTGCAGATAAATAACTAACCTATGTCATAAAAAATAATAAAGGAATACATCGGAAAGTAAGGAAGGGAGATTACGTCGTAACGTCGCTACAGGCGAACATCTGAAATTGAACTGAAACGGAATTTTCCGTGTTCCAGATATTCGTTTTGTGTTAAATCTGTTACTTGTGAAACTAAAGTAATTTATATCAACGGGGCAGTAAGGTCGTTCTGCTCAATAATGTAATGAAGCCATCAAGATAGAGGAGAACCTTCTTAACCTCTCTTCTTTGTGTGCTCTTCGTTTGATCTATACATGGACGAGTTTGCCTTACGATCGAAAACGCGGTTCGTAACTTTTATATTCACTCCGAAGTTACTGCAGCAGAAATATTCTCTGACCTCTGCAGTTCATAATTCAACAAGTACCGTACGCACAGCATTTTTAAGACCTCCCTTGGAGATCGTGCTGCTTCCTTTATTGTCGGCGCTCTTACACTTTTTTTTCGCGAAGAGTGGAATCACAACTTATTTATTCAGAAACACGGTAGATATATTCGCGGTTTGACAGTGTTTTGCCTTCGCGGAGTGCAGCGAAGCATATATCAGTACAAGTTTCCTGGTTTGTTGGGCGATACTATCGCGTAACATACTGCCACATTTGCTGTGGATTCGTTTTCAGTCATGCCCACGTAACAAGCTGGCCTCAGTATCTGCAGACTGCTGCAGCACGTAAATTTAAGCAAGTAGCTGTTAGGTACGTCTCCTCAAACGTGCCAGGCTTCCGCGAGATAAACGATGGATTTTAATGTTCCACTAAAAACCACCTTTGAGGTTTAAGGAACGGCTCCAGTCGCGGGGAAGACGGAGAGAACCTCTCAATTCTTTTTTTTTTTTTTTTTTTGTCTTGCTTCTCGTTCGTTTGCTCTGAGCTTCCATATCTCAGATTCAGAACTCCAGATTGCTACCCGAATTATAATTATAAGCCTTGATATCTGATTCACTTTCAAATAAATGTGTGCCCAGGAAACATATGTTTGTCAGGTGATCTTTTAACTTCTCAACCTACATGTTGTACTTTACAACTCTGAGGACACCTCAGAATAAGAAATACTACGGTTGATATTCAGAGAGGGCAAATACGTTGTAGTACGTTTATACACTAATGTATCTAGACA
The DNA here is from genome assembly GCF_021461385.2 of Schistocerca piceifrons. Taxonomy (NCBI): domain Eukaryota; kingdom Metazoa; phylum Arthropoda; class Insecta; order Orthoptera; family Acrididae; genus Schistocerca; species Schistocerca piceifrons. The sequence goes on along the minus strand of NC_060149.1, from coordinate 147,460,248 downwards.
AAGAGATACTCCTTCTAGATAGTTTTTTTATTGCATAAACCTTGGCATTTTACGCGTCTCGACTTTAAGCCATCTTTAGAATCTTTCAGATAAAAAGGCAAAAATGAGAAGTAGTTAATGTATCTTTCAGAGCACAAAACGCTATACACATATGCACAAAAAGGTTACATATTATTTTGAGAGGACATCGATACACAGTATCTTGTCAGAAATTTCAGTATACAAGGGTACCATGGCCTAGATCTATCGTTCATTGACATAGGCTGCAAATTATGTCACTAAACAGTATGACTGATTCATGGTAATCTTGTACGATGGCATTTCTGACGAGGTACTGCGTATTGGTGTCCTCTTAAAACAGTACGTCTCTTTTTTGTGTATGTGTGTGTGAAATTTTGTGATCTGTAAGATAAGGAGACCGAGACCCATTCTTGAGTACTGTTCGAGTGTTTGGGATCCACACTAGATCGGATTAAAGAACGACACCAAAGCAGTTCAGAGGAGGGCTATTAGACTTATTACCGGTACTTTCGATCAACAGGAGAGCATTACGGAGATGCTTCGTGAATTCAAATGGTAACCCTTAGAGGGAAGACGAAGCTCTTCTCGCGAAATACTATTGAGAAAATTTAGAGAACCGGCATTTGCAGCTGACTTCAGAATTCCACTGCTGCCAACATATATTTCGCGTAAGGACCTAGAAGACAAGAGAAGAGAAACTAGGACACTCACAAACGCGTACAAACTGTCGTTTGTCCCTTGCTATTTTTGTGAGTGGAACAGAAAGGGAAATGACTAGTAGTGGTACAATGTACCCTCCGCTACGCTCCATACGGTGGCTATCGATGTTTGTAGAAGTAGTGGAACGTCCCCTTAGAACAATTTATACAAGACTGTGCTTAAACTGACACACAATATTTTGTTAGCGCAACGCAATCTGACTTTCAAAATTCCCTACAAAAGAATGGCCCTGACTAACATTAAACTATACCTTTCACAAATCACTTACCTCACAAAAATCTTCGCTGCTCAAGCTACTGCTATACAGCGAGCGCCACTACTGCCAGCTAAATAAAAGATTCAAACTATGGAAGGCACTAACTACTGATAGGGATAGTTAGCAAATGAAAGATATTAATAGAGAACAAACAATGTATTTACCTCGATATCATCATATATCAATATAGCAGTTCATGACAAATTACAAATCTCCGCCATCTCTCTCCCCATATCCACCACTGCTGGCGGCTCACCTCCAACTGCGCAACGCTACGTGCTGTTCACATCCAGCTGCCTAACACTACAATGGCGAGTATTACAACAATGCAAAGCAGCCACAGACTGCACACAGCACAGCCAGTGATTTTCATATTGAGCGCTACGTAACGTTGCCAATAAGAAAACATAAACAGCCTACTTACATAGAGAAAACATAAACAGCCTACTTACATAGCCCCCATGCTCCCCACAAAAAATTTTACAAATTTTTTTGGGCACTGGCCAATACATATTTGTTAAAATTTTTTTTCACAATTACAATAACAAAGAAATCAAAGGCACACACCTATTGATACAATGTTGGTCAAAAGCTAAAATTTTCTCACAGTCCATAAAGACAGTCCTCATCATTCGTCACAGTAAAATTGCAGTGTTTTTCTCAAAGTCTGACCAGTAAAAGACAATGCACACAGACGTAGTGGATTTCCATGCAGTCTTGAAGAAGTAGTGTTGTCCTTCCAACGGAAAGACAGTGCTGACTCGACATGCAGACAGGTAATGGGCCACAACAGAGTAAACCCACAGCAGAGTCAGTCGACGTTTTGAAGAATATTGGTAGTTAGGTCATCACAGAGCAGACCCACTGTAGTCCTGGTAGAAATTACGGTACTGGTGGCCCACCAGAAGTGCAGACCCACTGCAGTCCTTGTAGCAATTGGTGGGCCATCAAAGATGCAGACCCACTGTAGTCCTGGTAGAAATTACGGTACTGGTGGGCCACCAGAAGTGCAGACCCACTGCAGTCCTTGTAGCAATTGGTGGGCCATCAAAGATGCAGACCCACTGTAGTCCTGGTAGAGACAGCCAGCAGCCATCTGTTGCAAATGTGCAGGTGCACAATCACCATCGAAGAGTCTTGCGGACAATATAGCAAGTCCATAAACCACCACTTGTGCACTCACAAAGTTTCTGGAATTGTCCTTAGATCCAGCAATGCTGTTATCCAGTCCCGTGCTGAATCATTAACACACGTGCAAACACTATCAGTCCCTACTTCTCACATATTGTCCATGTACTATGACCAACAGAAACGTGTGCAGTGAAATGTAACTAACAAGTTAATAATATCATGAACTGGTGACAATTACAATTTTATAACATAAGAATACAACTACAAAGGTACAAAATACATCATTAAAAACATAATAATACAGATAACATTTGTATAAAAAAGAATCGAAATAACATATACATCAATGTTACCGGAATTATGACATGAGTACATACATAAAAGATCGGAATAACTTTCGAAACATCAACTTCACACATGAGCATTAAAACAAAACAGAATAAATAATGTCTAACATCTTTACAAAGTAAATAACATATTATTAATGCCAATTATATTCGAGGATAACAGTATTCCTCATCACAGTGAATGTAGCTTAGTATTAGAAAAATTCTACAATATACGTCTTATCAGATAAACATATAAATACAGGAAAAACATAAATACCCAAGGGTACACAAACATATAGCGGAATAATACAAGGAAAGGACAGGGTTTGTTTTACTGCAGTATTTTGCAAACAAAACTTTCTTTACTTCTCGGAGATCTCCCTTCGTTCTTCATTATTTCCAAAAGTCCTATCTATACCTGCTTTCTGTACTTTTCTCGTATAGCCTCTCAGTGCATTTCTTCAAATTCATCGCAACTCATTCTCCTATAGGCTACCCCCTCTTAAGCTAACTTAAATCTACTGAGCTCAGATGCTAAACTAAGGGACGAGGCAATGCAGCATCACATAAAACAATTAATATAAACAGCAATGAAAAAAAAATGGAAAATCGCAAAGCAAGCTACACTAAATCTAAATTACCAAGCAATTCAACATTACAACTAATATGAGGCAATGCGCAGCAAACAAAAAAATAAATCTGGCTTAGCAGAGTAACACAAATTAAAGTTCAGTAGCACTATGCCTGGCAAACAGCAGCTTATATCTAAACATGACATAGCTCAAGCAGAAAAAATATTACAGTAAAGATAACAATGCAGATAAGGGAAATGTATAATCACATCTTAATGTCTAAGTAATTAAAGTGGTGCACCACAACAACTTATTGTAAAAGAAATATTACCATGTACTTGAAAAGAATATTATGTATGCAGTTACTGTTACTAGTCCCTTCTTATTGTTCTTTCCTTTCCAAGTGCACCTTTTTTGAAGAATGTGGATCACAAAATTATTATTTAATAGATCTGTTGACAGAAAGTGTTCACATTAGCAAATGCATTTAATTTTATTTTATGAAACCGATGCTGCAACACAGCTGGAAAACAGATGTCAAATGAAATAAGCAATTACGCAAACCAAAGCATACAAATATCATTCAATAGTCATGTGGCATTTCGTAAGTCAGTAGCTCTCAACTCTCGTAGAAAGACACTTGTCATTATCAGGTTTGCAGATGTAAGAATATTTCCCATCCATTCATAAGCATTTCAGTAAATATCATAAATTACGAGCTCCACAGTATGCTTTCGACAAGGAAATGTCAATAGCGAGTATAATGGCCCCCCCCCTTTTTTTTTTTTTTTTTTTTTTTACCTGTGCCGCTGAAAGGCTAATGGCTTTTTTTTCAGGCGGCTGTCGCCCAGGTGGGTGCCCGCGACGCATTACGTGCAGGTGGTCACTTAACTTTCTTACGGAAATATTTACGACAGCAGTTTCCGCTACAGTGACAGTCTCATATAAAATGTTTCACAGGTCAAGAATTTGCGATGCAAATGTGTAGAAACAAAATGCTATTGATATAACAGTGTCCAAAAAATTTTCGCCAGCATTGTGATACATTCACACATGATTCACACATGTACACACATTTCATAATTCTAAAGTATGATTCTTGGTTTCCAACATCCTTTTCCATAAGTCAGAGTCCCTAATCACTATTCATTACTCCTTACCTTATTACACATATATATATTCGTCGACACGTCAATCTTGAGACGACACTTCAATATTTCATCATAATAAATACATAGCATAACCAAATTCCTCATATAGCACCAGCTTATTAATCATAAACATACCTCAGCAGCATAATACACATCGTCGTCGTAAAAAATAACATCATAACACCTCAGTCAAATCTCAAAAACGTTGTAGCTTTCTGCAATAATGTCAAAACCTAAAAAAATTCTCTGCTCATGTCAAAAGTGTCATCTGCCTCAAACGTACTTTAAAAATCATGATCCCATACCAAATACATCATTCAAAGCTCTCATAGTATCACAATGGGTCCGAAAAAATATGAACAGTTCACACAGTACAGACAAAATACAATTTCATAAGTGTGAAGTTATCCAACTGTGTAATTGTGTAAACATCTGTCACTGATGTAATAAAAAAATGTTTATCTCTCAGTTAAATGATCAGATAGCTGTGTAATTCTGTGTTAGAGAAATATGGTACCGATGTGTAAAGTTGTATAAGCAAATACCATATTAGCGAGGGTTCCTTGTGGTTGCCACACACATGGTGCACGAAGTAGGTGTATACCCCCCTGAGGATATTCTTACGGAAATATTTACGACAGCAGTTTCCGCTACAGTGACAGTCTCATATAAAATGTTTCACAGGTCAAGAATTTGCGTTGCAAATGTGTAGAAGCGCCACTACTGCCAGCTAAATAAAAGATTCAAACTATGGAAAGCACTAACTACTGATAGGGATAGTTAGCAAATGAAAGATATTAATAGAGAACAAACAATGTATTTACCTCGATATCATCATATATCAATATAGCAGTTCATGACAAATTACAAATCTCCGCCATCTCTCTCCCCATATCCACCACTGCTGGCGGCTCACCTCCAACTGCGCAACGCTACGTGCTGTTCACATCCAGCTGCCTAACACTACAATGGCGAGTATTACAACAATGCAAAGCAGCCACAGACTGCACACAGCACAGCCAGTGATTTTCATATTGAGCGCTACGTAACGTTGCCAATAAGAAAACATAAACAGCCTACTTACATAGAGAAAACATAAACAGCCTACTTACAGTAGATGAAAGTATATTGCTCCGGAAATGCGCAATGCTAAGATAAATAAATGTGAATGGATACTAAATAAAACTGACTGGCTGCAATTACTTGTGTATTCCAGCTGATTTTCATAAGCTCGTCTAACGTGCAATGTACGCATTCTAAATTGACCGTACTGTCGACAGAAGTGTGCGACGAGAGTCTTGTCCAAAGCGCACACTGTCGATTTCAAACCATTCTTAGGTGGGGAAATATTATTCTTACTATGCAGAGTACCGTGTTCATCTTATGCATAGGAGGTATAGTTCTATATGTGAAGCATAGATTGTAGTCGTTGTTTTTTAGTACGTATTGATATCAAATGCTCCGAATTTGGACTGAAACTTGTTCACGTCCTCGAAAAACTGTACTGACGGCAAGTGCCTGAAAAAGGTCTAATAAGAAATCTTCATAGAAGGAAGTAGCGTCAATGGTAGGAGAATTAACACGCATTTGGGAGTTGAAGGAAGGGTGAGGCGAGAGGATAAAACACCAAGTGACCATTCTGATTTAAAGAATTTCATGTATGTTCTGTATATTTTACACTCACGATCCTAAGTTCTCATTGCTATGTTCTTTTTTCATTTGAATTCACTCATGTATTCCTGAATTGATACTAGTTGCCTATCACGCTCACCAGCGAAGAGGTTAAAGTAAAAGCTGATGGTAGTCCATATCCGCAACTGAGAATTCATTTCATGTAATACGAGTTTAAGTCATCGAAGACACATTATCATAATTCTTAAGTATCGCCATACTTTATAGGACCCTTTATAGCTGAATTTAATTCTGTGTCACACTTGTTGGTGGCGTTCTGTTCTATAAAAGTTCACCGTTGTTACTAGCATCCGTTCCAACAAATGAGTAGGCGCCGCATGAAATGGTCATCGTTCTTGCACATCGCGCAGGCATAAACGGGAAGTCGCCTATAAATTACGTCAAATACGGTTAAAGGAACAGTTTATCACTGTCGTGTATGTTGCGGCTTTGGTCTACCTCCCCGAGTTGTAGCGAACTCAGTACCGGTCAAAAATCGTACCGTTTCATAGAACTGTTGAGACCAAGAAACATTTAAAATTTTCAAACTGTTGTTGTTGTTGTGGTCTTCAGTCCTGAGACTGGTTTGATGCAGCTCTCCATGCTACCCTATCATGTTCAAGTTTCTTCATCTCCCAATACTTATTGCAACCTACATCCTTCTGAATCTGCTTAGTGTATTCATCTCTTGGTCTCCCTCTACGATTTTTACCCTCCACGCTGCCCTCCAATGCTAAATTTGTGATCCCTTGATGCCTCAGAACATGTCCTACCAACCGATCCCTTCTTCTAGTCAAGTTGTGCCACAAACTCCTCTTCTCCCCTATTCTATTCAATACCTCCTCACTAGTTATGTGATCTACCCATCTAATCTTCAGCATTCTTCTGTAGCACCACATTTCGAAAGCTTCTATTCTCTTCCTGTCCAAACTATTTATTGTCCATGTTTCATTTCCATACATGGCTGCACTCCATACAAATATTTTCAGAAACGACTTCCTGACACTTAAATCTATACTCGATGGTAACGAATTTCTCATCTTCAGAAATGCTTTCCTTGCCATTGCCAGCCTATATTTTATATCCTCTCTACTTCGACCACCATCATTTATTTTGCTCCCCAAATAGCAAAACTCATTTACTACTTTAAGTCTCATTTCCTAATCTAATTCCCTCAGCATCACCCTACATTCCATTATCCTCGTTTTGCTTTTGTTGATGTTCATCTTATATCCTCCTTTCAAAACACTGTCCATTCCGTTCAACTGCTCTGCCAAGTCCTTTGCTGTATCTGACAGAATTACAATGTCATCGGCGAATCTCAAAGTTTTTATTTCTTCTCCATGGATTTCAATACCTACTCCGAATTTTTCTTTTGTTTCCTTTACTGCTTGCTCAATATACAGATTGAATAACATCGGCGAGCAGCTACAACCCTGTCTCACTCCCTTCCCAAGCACTGCTTCCCTTTCATGCCCCTCAACTCTTATAATTGCCATCTGGTTCCTGTACAAATTGTAAATAGCCTTTCGCTCCCTGTATTTTACCCCTGCCACCTTTAGAATTTGAAAGAGAGTATTCCAGTCAACATTGTCAAAAGCTTTCTCTAAGGCTACAAATGCTAGAAACGTAGGTTTGCCTTTTCTTAATCTTTCTTCTAAGATAAGTCGTAGGGTCAGTATTGCCTCACGTGTTCCAATATTTCTACGGAATCCAAACTGATCTTTCCCGAGGTCGGCTTGTACCAGTTTCTCCATTCGTCTGTAAAGAATTCGTGTTAGTATTTTCCAGCTGTGACTTATTAAACTGATAGTTCTGTAATTTTCACATCTGTCAGCACTTGCTTTCTTTGGGATTGGAATTATTATATTCTTCTTGAAGTCTGAGGGTACTCCGCCTGTCTCATACATCTTGCTCACCATACTATAAAATACAAAATAAGTGGGGATTTGCGCAAACGTCAACTCACACCGTGAAGGAGCCCGCTGCATTGCTGAGCTTACTGGCTCGTCACGTCCATGATGGAGCGACACAGCCGAAACAATGTCTCTCTTGTTCGTCAAGGGGAAAACCGTTAGCCGTTAATGGATAAACGTGCTCATCCGTCAAGCAGGTCTCGCGCTGCCTACAGGAACATCTGGCAGTTAACGGAACAGTTCACACCTTAATCCTAAGGGCGTGGCCGTCTAGAAGTGAGCTGACAGGGCGCGAACAACAACCACCACGCGAAGGTTACAATTACACTGGATACTTCACCTCGATAGCGTAGGCCTGCACTCCCTCATTCTAACCTGTCGTACCCTGCTCTTGGCTGCTCGTCTATTTTAACAAACAGAGTGTCTACCATTTCCGCTTTATTATGCCCATATGCAGTTGCTCAGAAGTCGCACGATAATCAAATCAATAGAATTAACATGGAAGTTAAAGAACGGTCATTAACATTGCTTTAAAGGGCTGATATATGGTACTCATTTCAAGCAATATGGACGTCTTTGAAACAATGAGTATTTAATATTTAGTCTTACAACGAGAGTAGAAATAATTCACCAATATTTTGATACATCTGCTACTTCCATGTAAGTTGCGTAATAATTCCGACAACAGAAAATCATGAATTTCTCATTTTCCTATTTGTGCAAGCCTAGCTTTTAGACCGTCTCTAATTGATTGACGTTAAACTCTAAATTATTTCTTTACAAGACGTCATAATGTCATATGAAAGGAAACAGGAATTTTGTCAGAGATTACAGAAAAATGTCTCCTTACAGAAAATATGTAATTCCCTGGGAAATATTATTAGAAAATGCTATGAGTACGAATTTATCGAGATGGATTCACAAATCACAGAAAAAAACTAAAATAATGTGATAAGTATAGTGAGAAGAACGCCAGGAAAGCAAGAGAAATGTTTGGTTATTAATTCAATGAAATGGGCGAAGAAGGATGTTACTGACATTCCAGAGATATGCAAAAGCATCAATTGTTATTTCTTATCAATTGCGAGTAAACTGATTCAAATCTCTTACTTAACATCAATTGCCCACATTTATGAGAAAATGCTTTTTTAAAGAAATAACATGACACGAAGGTACTGGGGATTAATATAACAGAAATAATTAACAATAAAGTTTCTGAAGTGTAACGACTTCTGATTATAGTCAGATACCAGTAGAATTATAAATATTTGTTCAGTCTGCATCAAACACATTTATTTCTGGATTACTTGCCTTCAACTGCAGCAGGAACTGCGAAACTGTTTAGATTCCCGATGATATGATGATTCATGTTAGAATTCAATAACAATACAAATCCTGTACTGGGAAGGAGCATCACAGTTAATAGGCAGACTCTTAACGGCAATAAAAACATTCCCTCCAGTTTCTTACATAAACATTTGTTCGTACTGACATTCTACTTCGACAACGGTGGCACGATTAGTGAAGCAGAGGATACACATCGACGACCTCATGCAAAAGGTAAGTGCTCCTAACTTCTTGACTAGAATTTAGGCCGTACACAGGAGAAGTAGCAGCGGCAGCAGCAACAGTACACTGAACCCTTTTATTTCGCATACGTTCATTCATTTTTGCCGCAGATAATATTATATGAGCGCACATCTCAGTTCAGGCAAACTGAATTTCCTTTAGCCCAAACTGCCAAAAATACCGGTGCTTGGTGTTAATTCAAGGATCTGAAGTTGGTCTCTATTTAAAAAGATGAGAATTCTCACGATGGCAAAGCTGTAAATCTACTCACATTCAGAGGTTTGTGTCGGAGAACATTAACATATTTAATAGGGACAGCAAAATTCGGTGAACACAACGGGTTTCACACTGCCAACACATCCACAACCACCGTTAAAAATACTCTGCAGCATCCTGCAACATACGTAGTTAATACTCTTCCACATGACCCGGTGGCTGCAAGTGGCATATCACGGTTACCAAACCCGAGGTAAAGGCTCTTATGCTGGACGAATATTCCCTGTGACGGCTTACGGCCTTCAGCATGCACGTAAAATAAATAAACGTCATGTGGCACAACGGCCTGGTGCAGATCTTTCGCTTGTATGCCCCTTCGGCGGGTTGCGTGTCCCGAAAACTAACGGCACCCGGTTTCTCCCCACGTACTTGCCGAGCTTAACATTGCTTAATTTCGGGGATCAGGCGGGGGCCAATGTTACCAACGTGACTAGGCCGTTGGCGGCATGCAGGCAATCAACACAGATTGTGTAATATGTTACTCATGTCATTGACAACAACTGTTGATTCTGTTACCACCAAGCGTGACGCAGGTCCGCAAGGGCAATGCTATTTTTCACCTGTTACTGTGTCATGAAATGATATTGAATCTTTATAACGGCACGTAAGCCTAAATTACAATAGCTAGTCCCAAAAGTGAGGGGAGGAGGGGTCACTACTGCACTGCAACCCTGCGTCACTATCCGTAGCCAAGTAAGAGACACACTAAGAATGCTCGTTCAAGAAGCGGCATTGTAGATCGAAAGAACACTGCGACCAGACCAGGCCGAAATAACAGACTCAAAGCAATTTAGTAGACAGTTTCCAAGTGATCTTGTGTAACGGAACTGATATTCTTGCACATGTAAGTAACAGCACTCGAAGAAATCGAAAAAAGTCTATTATTTTGCTTGGTAAGCATAATACACTGAAGTGCCAAAGAAACTGGTATAGGTATGCGTAATCAAATACAGAAATACGTAAACAAGTAGAGTACGGCGCTGCGGTGGGCACCCCCTATATAAGACAACAAGTGTCTGGCGCAGTTGTTAGATCGGTTACTGCTGCTACAATGACATGTTATCAAGAATTAAGTGAGTTTGGACGTGGTGTTATAGTCGGCGCACGAGCGACGGGACACAGCATCTCCAAGACAGAGGTGAAGTGGGGATTTCACTAGTGCACCGTGAACATCAGGAATCCGGTAAAACATCAAATCTCCGATATTGTTGTGGCCCCAAAAAGAGCCCGCAAGAACGGGATCAACGAAGACTGAAGAGAATCAAAGGAACAACATCGATATGGGCCTTCGAAGCCGAAGGCTCACTCGTGTACCCTTGATGACTGCACGACACAAAGCTTTACGCCTCGCCTGGGACCGTCAACACCGGCATCGGAATGTCGATGACTGGAAACATGTTGCCTGGTCGAACGAGGGGACCCCTGATACGTCTAGATACGACACTAAGAGGTGACACGTACGTAAGCAACCTGTCTGATCACCTTCATCCATTCATGTCCATTGTGCATTCCGACGAACTTGGGCAATTCCAGCAGGATAATGCGACACCCCATACGTCCAGGATTGCAACAGAGTGGCTCCAGGAACAATGTTCTGAGTTTAAACACTTCCGCTGGCCCAAAACTCCCCAGACACGAAAATTATTGAGCATATCTGGGATGCCTTGCAACGTGCTGTTCAGAAGAGATCTCCACCCCCTCGTACTCTTCCAGATTTATGGACAGCTCTGTGGGATTTATGGTGTCAATTTCGTCCAGCATTACTTCAGACATTAGTCGAGTTGCGGCACTTCTGCGTTTTCGTGCGGGCCCTACACGATATTAGGCAGGTGTACCAGTTTCTTTGACTCTTCAGTGTATGTCAATCTACATCTGCGCGCATATATATATATATTATTCCCCAAGCCACCGTATGGCACGTGGCGGTGTGTACCTTGTGCCACTACTAGCCATTTTCATTCCTGTTCCATTTGAAAATACAGCGAGAAAAAACAACTATCTACATGCATCTCTATGAGCCCTAATGTATCTTATCTTCATGGTCCTCACGTGAAATTTACGTTGGCGGCAACAGATTCGTCCTGCAGTCAGCTTCAAATACCAGTTCTCTAAATTTTCTCAATAGCGTTTTGCGAAAAGAACGTCTTGTCCCTCCAGGAATTCCCATTTGAGTTCTCGCAGCATCTCCATAATACTCGCGTGTTGATGGAAACTACTGGTAACAAATCTAGCAGCATGCCTCTGAACTGCTTCGATGTCTTCCTTTAAACGGACCTGTTGGGGATCACAAACAATCGAGCGGTACTTAATAATGTGTGTCACTAGTGGTCTACATTTGGTCTCGTTTATAGGGGGGCGTGCTGAAAAGTAAATCCTCCAAACTTTTATATGAAAATTCTTAAAGCTTTTTAAGTAAAACAAACTTTATTAATATTTTACATCTTTGTTCTTCTTATTTCTCAATACAATATAACCTGACACGCATGCTGTATACATTACAGGCTGATTAAAGTATTTCGAAGTCAGACTTAAGTGGTGTTCCGGAGGTAGGAGCTTTGAGCCCAGGCTTGCGGTCGGGAGTTCAACTGGCAAGGGTCTCGTGGTCAGTGACAAAAGGAGGATTAACGTGGGTGCTTTGTCCGTTTTACTCTAACAGTCGTGGAAGAGGTGTTGGCAGCTCGCCTATTCTGAAGTGAGTGAATCTGGACACTGGTAAGAATTTAACACTAACAAAAGATGGAGATTCTTAAACGCGTTTATGATTTACAATAAGTTAAGGAAAAAAGGTAGAGGCCATCTGAGCATACAAAAAACACTGCATCTAATAAAATTTCAACCACATTTTTATCAATAAAACCATAAAAGTTAGAAATTACAGCAAAACTAATAACATTTCTACAAATATTTCAAGTATCTGAAGGTGGCAGGGGTAAAATGCAGGGAGCGAAAGGCTATTTACAATTTGTACAGAAACCAGGTGGCAGTTATGAGAGTCGAGGGACATGAAAGGGAAGCACTGGTTGGGAAGGGAGTGAGATAGGATTGTAGCCTATCCCCGATGTTATTCAATCTGTATATTGAGCAAGCAGTAAAGGAAACAAAAGAAAAATACGGAGTAGGTATTAAAATCCATGGAGAAGAAATAAAAACTTTGAGATTCGCCGATGACATTGTAATTCTGTCAGAGACAGCAAAGGACTTGGAAGAGCAGTTGAACGGAATGGACAATGTCTCGAAAGGAGAATATAAGATGACCATCAACAAAAGCAAAACGAGGGTAATGGAATGTAGTCGAATTAAATTGGGTGATGCTCCAGGAATTAGATTAGGAAATGAGACACTTAAAGTAGTAAAGGAGTTTTGCTATTTGGGGAGCAAAATAACTGATGATGGTCCAAGTAGAGAGGATATAAAATGTAGACTGGCAATGGCAAGGAAAGCGTTTCTGAAGAAGAGAAATTTGTTAACATCGAGTTCAGATTTAAATGTCAGGAAGTCGTTTCTGAAAGTCTTCGTAGGGAGTGTAGCCATGTATGGAGGTGAAACGTGGACTATAAATAGTTTAGACAAGAAGAGAATAGAAGCTTTCGAAATGTGGTGCTACAGAAGAATGCTGAAGATTAGATGGGTAGATCACATAACTAATGAGGAGGTATTGAATAGAATTGGAGAGAAGAGAAATTTGTGGCCCAACTTGACTAGAAGAAGGGATCGGTTGGTAGGGCATAATCTGAGGCATCAAGGGATCACGAATTTAGTATTGGAGGGCAGCATGGAGGGTAAAAATCGTAGAGGGAGACCAAGGGATGAGTACACTAAACAGATTCAGAAGGATGTGGGTTGCAGTAGGTACTGGGAGATGAAGAAGCTTGCACAGGATAGAGTAGCATGGAGAGCTGCATCAAACCAGTCACTGGACTGAAGACCACAACAACAACAACATTAAACGTTAAACGATGTAGTCAAGCACTATCACCTTAGGATTGTATAATAGCAAAGTACCACGGCTATTATAGCAACAAGCAAATTTACAGTACAACCTTCATTTCCTGCGTAGGGAGTAGTTTTAAATGTTTTGTTATGTAAATGTCTCAAACCAGAAGAGTCTTCCACATTCACACAAAATTTTCATTATTCCAATTAATTATAACTTAAATGTTGTTGTTTTATTATAAGCGCCTGTGCGCTAGATTAAAATGTATTTATTTCAGTCGAAGCATTGATCTGAAGAATATTGTCTTTAGTATGGTTGCAATCGTTAGCAAGTAAGCTTTTATTTAAAACATATGTCTAGTTTGTAGGATTTTTAATATTAAATTTGTACACCTTTTGGTGCATCTTATGACATGTCAAGAAAGTCGTGATTTTGCTGCGGCATCTCAAGTCCTCATTGGTGGGAGCGGAAGGTTCTTGGAGAGTGTCGGGAGTGAACAGGTTCTTGGGCGAAACGAGAAGGACACTTCTGTATGAGCCATCGGAGGAGACAGTAGCAAAGTTTTGCTTTGGGGTCGTGCTGTCGGAATACGTAAGATTTGGTAATTTACCCATGTGATAGGAAACTTTTAAGCTTCTGTTCTGGGTCATCGGGGACGCAGTTTTCTACTTTGTAAAATTCAGCTACAAGTAGGACTTGTCACTTTCGAACTTACAATGAATATTTCAATTGTTGGGGAATCTAATGAGATTCATGCTGCGTTTTACGCAATATCAACTGCTGTTTAATATTTATTATTCTATAGCTTTGCTTAACTATGTTTTGTAGGCCCACCATTTCTGAATAACATTGATATATTTCCGAATAAATTATCAGATGTGTGCAACTTGCAACTCGTGATACCACCTACATTGATAAGCAAATATTTTCGAGATCCTTCATTTCTGATCATTGCCCATAACTGCAATTTTTTTATTATTAAATAATTCGCTTAACTTCCCTGTGCTTAATTAATTAGACAGTTTACTACAAATTACACAATTTATTACATATTATGTAACTATTTTAGCTACTGGGCACAAAGTAGACGTGTACGTCTCGACCCTACGACATACACGAGCCACATTTTCAAACAGAGCCGTACACAGCTCGTTAGCGATTCTTGTTCCTAACATACACTACTGAGTGTGTAGGAAGTGTAACGAACTCGATAAATCGCAAGAGTCACCCTGACGAGGAATACATTTCTCCAACGAGAGATCAGTTTATTGATACCTCACTGTATAATGTTTGACGTTACTGACGGTGCAACACCCTCATCTCTGCTTACACAGCTTCATCACTATCAAAATGAAGTCCTCGAAGGCGTTATTTAAGTTTCTGAAACAGATGAAAATCAGATGGTGCTAAGTCGTGACTGAGTGAGGATGATAGATGGCGGTGAACTCACGACGTTGGATTGTTGCAGATGTCGCAGGGCTCGTCTGTGGTCTGGTATTGTTATACTGAAAGATAGAGTGATACTCGTGTGGACGAACTCTTCGAAATTGAATACAGCACGCTATTTCTCACGCAACGACATAGTTACGTAACCCGCCACCAAGTTACACGATACAATTCGGAGCCCTCTAGAGGGAGAAGGTTGCAACGTGCCTCAGCGAAGCGGGAAAGTCGACCGAGTAATATGCATGACACGTAATACCTCAGCCGATATTGGGAACAGAACCCTGTGCAAATCCGTTCCTTGTTCACGGAGCTATTCGATGATAGCTGCATGAACGTCCTCATCTTTGGAAAGTCTCTTTCTCCCCAGATGTTCCTTCAACTTGTAGAAAAAACGGAAAGCACATGGTGCAAGGTGTGGATTCTTGATCAGCGTCACCCATGTCTATGCGGTCTAGATGAAACTGTAGACGCCTTTTCATTACGCCTGGAACCAACATTTCATTTGGTACGTATACCGACAGAATTTAACGATGAATCTGTGCGCAATTCAGACGTTTTACCTACTAGAATCGTATTGTCCGGCGTTATTCAACTTTGTAGAACATTTCCTGCTGCCGCGCCATTCCAGTCGGACACTGCAATGCACCTGTTACCCGTACCGCAGCTAACTATTTCTACAGGAAAACTGAAACATGTTATCTCTTCTGACACCGCGTCACTCTTCTTTGCACAGTGGTTTTAACGTGGCACGGCATGTGTAGCTTACTGCTATGTACGAACTGTACGCTCTACACACCAGCAACCTTTCTCACAGCAGTGATGTACCAGCGACCTAACCTCTAAGGAGTTACATCAGCAGACGACAGAGCTTCAATCATGCACACGTCCGAGGCCCGCAGGCAGCAGTGCCAGCTCCGTCAGAGGTCGCTGGCTCTGGGGACCTGTTTGCCTCCATGGGACACACGACTGTAAGTACACTGGTGTCCAAAATTAAAGCAACAAACGGAAATTTTGTAAGATTGCGTTTATTTTACCACAAAACAGTATACACAGGTGGTAGTAAAGTATAAACAATGTAAAGAAAACAAAACGTAAACAACTGCAACATGCATAGCGGTAGACAAAAATGCCCTTTTCTTTTGAACTTAGCAGGCCAGAGTGGCCGAGCGGTTCTAGGCACTACAGTCTGGAACCTCGCGACCGTACGGTCGCAGGTTGGAATCATGCCTCGGGCATGGATGTATGTGATGTCCTTAGGTTAGTTAGGTTTAAGTAGTTCTAAGTTCTAGGGGACTGATGACCTCAGAAAGTTAAGTCCCATAGTGCTCAGAGCCATTTGAACCATTTTTTTTTCAACTTAACAGATTTGCACACACATTTTGACAACTGGGTAATGTTCCATTAAGTTTCGGGTGTGCAGCCGCAAGAAATCTCCTTCTAATATTTCGGCCGCATAAGGTTCAGCCATTTTCAGAGTGAGCCGCCAAGACTGCCGCTCCAGTGCTCGCTTCGTCCCTTTATACTCGTGTACCCCGCAACTGCGCATGCGCCCACAGATGCAAATGCGCCAGAGACGTTGGTCGGCGGCAGAGACGTGCATAATGCGCGAGTTGTATCTATGACTCTGCAGTCGATCTGTGTTGGCATATCGATGTATCATTGTGAGCTGCACTGTGACGACGTCTTTGTCAGTTTATTACAGCAAGTGCCGGATTCCATGATTTATCAAGATTGAAACCACTATCTCTATTTATTAAATTCGTCGTCAAGCGAATTTCAATTGCCTCCTTCACTATCGAGTCCCAAAAGGATGATGTAGTTGTCAAAATTTCGACGTTGTCATACAACATACTGTGACCATTATCAATACAGTGCTCTGCCACTGCCGACTTGTTAGGTTGTAAAACCCGTGTGTACCTCCGGTGTTCTGTACATCTTTCTTGGACAGTACGAGTTTGTCCGATGTAAGAAAGGCCACATTCACATGGAATCTTTCTTGGACAGTACGAGTTTCTCCGATGTAAGAAAGGCCACAGTCACATGGAATTTTGTACTGTCCAAGAAAGATGTACAGAACACCGGAGGTACACACGGCTTTTACAACCTAACAAGTCGGCAGTGGCAGAGTACTGTATTGATAATGGTCACAGTATGTTGTATGACAACGTCGAAATTTTGGCAACTACATCATCCTTTTGGGACTCGTTAGTGAAGGAGGCAATTGAAATTCGCTTGACGACGAATTTAATAAATAGAGATAGTGGTTTCAATCTTGATAAATCATGGAATCCGGCACTTGCTGTAATAAACTCACAAAGACGTCGTCACAGTGCAGCTCACAATGATACATCGATAAGCCAACACAGATCGACTGCAGAATCATAGATACAACTTGCTCATTATGCACGTCTCTGTCGCCGACCAACGTCTCTGGCGCATTTGCATCTGTGGCCGCATGCGCAGTCGCGCGATACACGAGTATAAAGGGACGAAGCGAGCACTGGAGCGGCAGTATTGGCGGCTCACTCTGAAGATGGCTGAACGTTATACGGCCGAAATATTAGAAAAAGAAGGAGATTTCTTGTGGCTGCACATCCGAAACTTAATGGAACAGTCTTTGCGCCGCCAAAACCTGAAGATTCACAACTGGTTAATGTGTTCAGTATGGGCTGTGACCACCTCTGGCAGCAATGCAGGCAACGGATGACAACGACGGGGGCAGATTGTGAATGATGTCATCAATGTCATGTTGAGGCAGTAACGCCAGTTCCTCCTGCAGAGCTGCTCGCAAGTCTTGGAAAGTGGTCGGTGGAAGCTGTCTAGGTGCAACTGGTCTCCCTGTGCATCCCAAACATGCTCTATAGGATTCAAATCGGAAGAGCGAGCAGGCCACGCCATGGATACAATATTTTCTTTTTCCCAGAAAACATCTATCACCCGTGATCTATGAGGCCGAGCATTATTGTCCACCAGTATGGGCCCACAGAACCTTGCAACAACCTCAGATGAAGTCCCAACATCTGGTCACGATATCTGGCAGCAGTTAAACCTTGCCGATTCACCCGTATAATTTCGTGAAGAGGTGTTCGTGTGGCGAACATAATCCCTGCCCACATCTCCTCTGTATCAGACTCTTTCCACAATGTTTGGGTCCCGAAATAGAATGCCAGGTTGCCTCCAGATGCGAATCAGTCGAGACTCACTCTCCAGACTAAATCGGGACTCATCTGTGAAAACAACATTGGCCCACCGTTCAACCGTCTAGGAGCCATGTTCATAAATTCACTCTAGGCGTTCCGTTCTCTGAATACTCGTCAGAGGTGGACATGCAGCAGGTCTCCGACAATAAAGGCCACTCTGCCGAAGCCTCCTGCACACCGTTTGCCTCGGTACAACACGTCCAGTGGATGACACCAGCTCACATGTCAGTTGCCGTTCAGTACTAAGGCCTTACAGCCCTTACAGCCAAAAAACAGTCCTCTGTTCTGAAGTTCCACGAGGTCGGCCCTGCCCTGGTCTTCACAATACACTTACGGTCTCTACAGACTGTCGCTACATCCTAGAAATAACAGAAAGATTCACATTAAGCCATCGGGCCACATCAGTTTGTGACTGTCTTGCATCACTTCTTTCTATAGCCCTCCACCGCAGAGGGTCTTGTAAGCATCTTCTCTGTGCCATTCTGCACCGTCTGTGACTGTGCGCACAGCGACTGTGGGTGTGGGGCTACCACGCAAACACTACCTCGTTTCATAGGTGCCCTGATGCCATCGTTGGCATAGTTGTCCGTTGACCGGAATGCCATCTTCCTTGCAGAAAACGATCGTACGGACATCTCATTGACAGTTTGTTTGATTATATCGTGAATTAGACACAGGACAGGGAAATAGCGGTTTCTTGCTTTAATTTTGGACAGCAGTGTACGTACCCGTCGACCGTGTACACGCGTATGAAGTGACAGTGTCTTCTGAGTGATTCACTTCTTTTGTCAGGTGGTGTACATTGTATCGATAACGTCGGACGTTGGAAGCTCCGTCAGAGCGTTATCGGATGATGCTACTGTATACAGAAATTCACATCTGAAAGTTTTAGCGAAGTGCTGAAAGACCGGCAAAAGATCGGCAGCTGGTGCGGAGACTGTCAGTTAACTCACAATATAAATAAATGTAACGTATTTAACATTTTTTCGATTACACTATTGGCTATCACTCGCTAGTAACAGTAACTATACTAGAATGAGTACCCGTGCGGGACGACAAAGTGGGCCGAACACATAAAATCAGTCGTGCAAAAATCAGATTCCAGACGAAGATTCTGTGGTGTCACCGCCAGACATCACACTTGCTAGGTGGTAGCCTTTAAATCGGCCGCGGTCCATTAGTATACACCGGACCCGCGTGTCGCCACTGTCAGTGATAGCAGACCGAGCGCCACCACACGGCAGGTCTAGAGAGACTTACTAGCAATCGCCCCAGTTGTACAGCCGACTTTGCAAGGAAAGGTTCATTGACAAATACGCTCTCATTTGCCGAGACGATAGTTAGCATAGCCTTCAGCTACATTTGCTACGACCTAGCAAGGCGCCGTATTCAATTGATAATTAATATTATGAAGCATGTGCCGTAACGAGAGATGTTCTACAATTGTGGATTAAAGTTAAGTATTACATCATCTACGTACTTTATTTACAATTCTCAAGATATTGTCCTGTTCCAGACCTCACGCCAGTCAGCGTGTAATTAAACGCGTGCATTTCGGCCTCCTCTAGAAACACAGTGTTGGCTCTTCTGCCAACACTACAGATTCATCGGAAGGATCCTAAGGAAATGAAATCAATCCCAAAAAAGGACGCTTAAGTCGTCGTTCGATCAATTCATGAGAATCGATAGCCTGTGACCTGTGATGGGATTAACAGAGAAGATTCAGAGAGCTACATGTTTCAACACGGGTTGGTGGATTGTCATGTTCTTTAGTTGCAGCGTCGGATATCCACCCCCACCCCCCACCCCACCCCCGCAGCCCGGAACCTTGTACAGCCGCACAGCCATAGCGTCCACATCCGGCCTCCAAGGAACATCGACCTCAGCCTTACGGGTTCACCAATCAAAATCTACCTGTGGACGCTACATTGAAGGCTTTGTACACCACGGAGAAGTTTATTGTTAGAAACTTGAGAGCGTTCATTCGTAAAAGAATCAGGCAACACATTACATCTTCCAAGATACATTTCGAGGAATGACCATGACGAGAAAAATCAAAGAAATCCGAGCTTATTCAGAACATTTTTACAGTTGTTCTCCCCACGCACCATTCGCGAATCGTAAAGGAAGGGGAAATGATAGTGGTATCCAAAGTACCTTCTGCAACAAACTGTGAAGTGGCTTGCGCGGTATAGATGTAAAGGATGTCCCATAAAGAACGCAACTTTTAAATGCATAAAATTTACTGATGAAATTAAGAAATTCAATTACTATTGCAGTGGATGCTACTTGTGATGATGTGTGAAATATGACATTACTCATGTTTCTGTGTAATAGCAAGTTGGTACAAATGGCTCTGAGCACTATGGTACTTAACTTCTGAGGTCATCAGTCCCCTAGAACTTAGATCTACTTAAACCTAACTAACCTAAGGACATCACATACATCCATGCCCGAGGCAGGATTCGAACCTGCGTCCATAGCGGTCGCGCGGTTCCAGACTGTAGTCCCTAGAACCGCTCGGCCACTCCGGCAGGTAATGGCAAGTATTCACACTTGAGGTAGTAGGATGATATGCCAATTGCGTTAATAATCTGAACCGCAGGGCAGCGGAACATTGTTCTGATAAGGTATGTCCGTATTGCTATGAAAATGAAATGTCCTCTGACGCCAACGACTCTTTATTGTTCACGGCTTTGATAGGAAATGCCTGAATTGTATACTTCGCGTAAGAGTTTTTGACAATAGAATGGGAGAAACTCGGAGAACTTTTATTGTGTTTCTTGCACCTCAACATCTAATGAAAGTGACATTCGCATTCTGTGTACTAAATGTCGACCTCCGCGACAAATTCGTAGGTTCAGATGGCAAGAAGTAATTTGTGACTCGAGAGTAGCAGCTGCAGTAGCGTTGAAGTTCAGAAGCCTCACAAGGGAATTTAAGATCCCTGGTTCGAGTTTTGACTGATGTAAGCTACTGGAACAGATTTATCTGATGTCCTATTCACAGGAATACCGTATGCTGGATCCGGTGTTCATTGGGACATTTTCTCCAACAGACTAGTGAGCTAGATACCCAGGAACGTGTCTCACGTAATTTGAGTCGTGTCACAGGGTTGCTATTAGTCAATAGCAACCCTATGACATGATGAAAAACAACCACTATAAAGGCATATATTCTGTTTCGTATTTTTCGAGAAAACTGATGTTTTTGATTATGATGTCGCAAGCTGAAACAAACCAACACCGGAGCAAAAAAATTTCACATTTTCATAATCTTTGAAACAGACTGTTGTGCTGTTAGCGTAGCCAGGTATGTACCTAGGTTTAACACTGAGTCTTTCTGTAGAAGTGTGAGGTGATACACATAATACGGCGGAGAATTCGCCCGTTTGTAGTCTCGACATTTAACACAAATTTCCTTTTTCTTTTCGTTGCTGCTATTGTAAACAGTAAAAATATTTCATTCCACGTTGAGAAAAGATGAGGATACATTCTTTGTTAGCGTTCAGTGTAGCACTCGTTACTGTTACTAGTAGTTCATGAACGAGGAGAAAAATCCTGAAAGTGATGTGTCACTTCCATGTCGTCTCCAATGCCGTTTGATAACAACCTATGTCGTCGTACACAAGGTACACGCTAAAAGCAGATAAACACTCTACTCTGAATGGAGATCGCTTGAAGAAAAATTAAATGGCACCTATGAAAATTCGAATGAGTACGGCTGGATTTGAATTTAATGGAGAATGGCTTAACTTCTGGAAGCGAACAAAGCAGCGCGTACGGTTACATTCTTGCGTAGCCTTATTGGGCATGGCGGACAAATTACGCGCCGAACATGTTTCTCAAAGTTACACCGTGTAAAAAGAGCACGATGGACTGTTAGAGATAGCTCAAGTATCCATAAAATAAACATCGTACACAGCGAGCGAAGGGATCCACATGAATATTCATGGACAGGTTCCCCCGGGCGCGCACCAGAATTCAATCACTCCGACACTGTGACGTGGCTACAATAATCACAACTAATTTATGCTTTATTGAAACCGTTTTATTAAAGGAGCTGGAATGTTCATCGTAATTGCTTGTAATATGAACGAGAATGAAGGCTTTCTCCACATAAGCATTCGGTGTCCGGGATAGCCGGAAGGAACTTTCCGATCTTAGAGGTGGGTCACGTTTGGATGAAAGCGTGGCTTCAGGCAGGATGCCCCTGCCTCAACATTAGAAACTGACCAGTCCATAGCTATTTGCAGAAGCGGTCCAAGACTAACTTGCTACAGATTGGTAGCTTCTGGTTAACGCAGTGATCAGCTAAGCGACTGTACAGAAATTTCACAGTGATCTGCATCTCTGCGTCCATTGCAGAGGCCATCTTCAAAGCTTGTCAAGTAACGTTCTTACAGGTGCAGTGTTCTTGCGGTAGAGCACTATTTACACGTTAATAACTACTGGAAAATTGCATAGAACAAGATTTCAGGTAGATCGGAAAATCAGTTAAAATAAACCAAAAACAATGTGCAACTAAGATATCTAGAAGCAAATAGTTCTGTTTAACAGTGAAGTCGCAAAATCAGTTGAGCCATTGATTGCAGGGTGTTGGAAGACAATGATGATGTGGACAGTAAAAGACATAAACGGAAGAGCAACAATAATCCGGGCTGTTCTTAATACTGTAAACAGAATTTCCAGAAATAAGCTTTCACTATGAAGCTTCCTGGCAGATTAAAACTGTGTGCCGGACCGAGACTCGAACTCGGGACCTTTGCCTTTCGCGGGCAGGTGCTCTACCATCTGAGCTACCCAAGAATGACTCGCTCCCAGTCCTCACAGCTTTACTTCTGCCAGGACCTTGTCTCCTACCTTCCAAACTTTACAGAAGCTCTCCCGAGTTCGAGTCTCGGTCCGGCACACAGTTTTAATCTGCCAGGAAGCTTCATATCAGCGCACACTCCGCTGCGGAATGAAAATCTCATTCTCCAAGCTTTCACTATGCCTCATAAGGAAAGTTAATAGTTAATGTGTGAAAATTTGAACGTGGCTGTTATTGAGACAATAAATCTACTGTTGCCAGTCACAATTTTTTCCCCCATTTGTTTCAGAAGTCTAAACCTCCATCATCAGGTGAATTTATGCGAATTAATACGACCATATATGTATTGCGTGTACGGCTTTGGAGTATCCTGTGGCACTGTCTAGTTTCTGCAACTAGCCAGTGACACAGATTACCCTAAAATCGTTAATGCAAGACGTATTAATTCACATAAATACACCTGATAATGGAGGCTTAAAGCTCTGAAACGAGCAGAGGAAATAAAATACATTGTAACTGGTAATGGTAAATTTGTAGTTTCATTTGAATTAATGTGTATTACCAATTTTGAATTATAGCAATAGGATATGGACTTTCATGGCGAAAGTCATTAAGAAAACTTAGGGTTGCTTAGAAGGAAATGGAGAAAATTGATGACAGATGGACCTAGGAATGTCCGTTCTGGATTATAAAAGATAAGGAAAAGCCTAGACAACGATACATAGATGTGTAAAACCGAAGAACAGCATGTTTGGAAAAGTCCTTGGAGGCCTCTAGCCAGCAATGGATCATCATCATCATCATCATCATCACGACTAATTATGCTTAATGACGAGTCTTCTTCCCTCCTGTTAATGCATCTAAACGCCTTACAGATTTTGATACATACTCCTCACACAGACGGGAAAAGGTGAGTGACAGTTCGTGATATGTTTTCCACGTTCACCAATAATACTTGTGAAATATTAGTCTGAAACGACAACGGTGAAGTAGTGTCGCATTTTGCGTGGCGAGTGCACGATGCAGTGGAGAGATCGCATACCACGACTTGAATGCGATTCGTGTTCGTGTTCTCCCCCCTCGCCCCGGCCCAGAAAGACATTTGTGGCGGTAACTCCGCCGACGGTCGGTTGTTCTACGGGCCTCGGACTTGATTTTTGTTTCTTCGAAGAGAAGTGATTCAATAGCGGCTATATAAGGCGACTAACGGGAGAGGGGACACCCCTCATGTTTTAGAGGCAAAAAAAAGAACAGTGTCTACGACCGCATTCTCGTCACTGATCACTCTTGTTCGGTGTGACTGTTTCTTTCTCGAGTTCCCGGAGGCATCGGCGACACCGCAGCAGACATCTGAGCCGCGCCTGCCTTCTAGCCATAAACCTGTACCCAGGCGACGGAAGTGAGTTCATTTAATCTCGTCTTTGTGAACAGCTACACGTTTGAGTTATTGAATTAAGGAGAAAAAGACACTCATTTTCTGCTGCATGTCAAAGCAGGATGTGTGACAGCGTGGAAAGGTGAGCAGAAATAGCAGTGTATCAAAAGCTTGACCCCATACACTTTTGTGACAGTCACTCGATCAGTACAGAGAAGAAATGCGTGCGATGCTTAGAAGGTGCGGCTGAGTGATGGAGGGAGAGAGGAGGAAAAGTAGAAATTAATTTTAGCCAATTAATAAAAATTATCGAGACATAAAAAATTTAAATCTCAGTTTCCACTATAAGTTCAATAACATAAACGCCTATAAGAGACGTGTCGCTGGTTCAATGAGGCAAATCATTCACGTAGATTCTATTACAATAGAAACATACTTTAGAAGAAAGCTCCTGTATGACTAATCCAAACGTGGAAAGACTAACTAACAGATCACGCGTGTTAGACAGAGTAGTAGTTACGAATTAGTGATATTCATACGGTGTTTTAAGATCTTCGAACGAGACTACCTATCGATATGCACCCAGGGACGGTAAATTCAGCTTCTCGCTACACGCATTGGGAAGTATTTCGAGCCATCAATGCGACAGTGGAGAATCGTTGTAGAGAACCACCATACAGCGGTAGAATGCTCGTTTCGCAGCTTCCTGGTAGAATACGAAGATCTTCATACAGCAAGTGACTGGTACAATATTTCGTACAAAAAATATGATTCCAAAATTATCATCTAGCGACATGATTGTTATTATTTATAAAAAGTGTACGTAGTTTTATTTGTATTCTCGACATGTTATACCCAGCCACAACATGTATGCAATGATTAACCTATAATCAATTTTTCTCAGTTTTTTGTTTCTTTTGGAAATAGGTCTTAAATATCAGAGATATATCTACCTCTATAGTGTTGCAATATTGTGAGAAATGCTAAAAACTGCAGTCAATATCGAGACGCAATTAATTTCATATGGTCTTCATTTCAATAGTACTTAAGTATTTAAAAAATTGCCGTAGTGCAAAGTATGAGTCAGTTTATGTGACCGCAACCGATCGTGCGTTTAGCTAGTCTAGGTGTTTAAAAAAAATCTAACGATAGATGTTAGTCTGATCGCTTACATATCATTCGCAAGTGTTTAAACTTGTCAATATGTTGTGTAATGAATGTTGGATTTTTTGGCAGTTCAGATATCATAACATGAAGTTGTTGAGGTTTCGACCGAAAGAAGCCTAAATGAGCTCAACTAACGTTGTTATATGTGATAAAAACTAATCGACAATAACTTACACTGGTGCAGTGTTACATTAGCCACGTACAGATGGACAACAGACTTGGATTCAACCATCAACGACGACCTATTTATTGTGCTTTTTGATAAATCATGCTTCTTTGTAAGTTGAATGTCCGGTTAATGGTTTATGAGCAGCACTTGTAACAGCAATATCCTGGCATGCTTAAATATGAAGTTACAGTTGACAATCAGACATTAGGGCAAACAATCATTAGCGTATGTTCATAGAACCATTAGCAGTGTGTGATACACACATCAATATTTGCACGACACAGTATTCTACCTGAGGTATTTTTGATAGATTTAAGTAGTTTCTGATTGTAATTGGCAACGGCCTTGCCGCAGTGGATACACCGGTTCCCGTGAGATCACTGAAGTTAAGCGTTGTCGGGCGTGGCCGGCACTTGGATGGGTGACCATCCAGCCGCCATGCGCTGTTGCCATTTTTCGGGGTGCATTCAGCCTCGTGATGCCAATTGAGGAGCTACTCGACCGAATAGTAGCGGCCCCGGTCAAAGAAAACCATCCTAACGACCGGGAGAGCGGTGTGCTGACCACATGGCGTTCCTATCCGCATCCTCAACAGAGGATGACACGGCGGTCGGATGGTCCCGATGGGCCACTTGTGGCCTGAAGACGGAGTGCTCTCTCTCTCTCTCATTGTAATTCCCAGCAAGATTACATAGTTTTATATTTGCTTTAGTGCACTAAATATCACCTGCAAGCCCCCATCGAAGCACCGCTTGGTCTGACATTAAATGGAATTTTAGAAAATAAGCGTACTTTGCCGTATCAAAAGTTTGTATCTTTTTATCTAACGTCTGATCTTTTGTGAGTAAAAGTTTACAAGGATTAATTTCCGATAAACTGCAGTTCAAGTCACAAAATAAAACGTCTGTATACCGAAGTCTAAAATTATTCTGTAAAACAACTGCTGGATTACATCAAACACTTTTTAAACTTAAAGAAACCAGACGCACTCTGATGAATAAAATGTATTTAAGTTTTGGTGAATAACGCAACCAGCCACAAGCACGTTTTAAAAAAGCTTCATTTCAGTGCCATAAGCGTTTCTGTGCTACCATGTCCTTCTCCAGATAGTTGACGTTTCTGATTACATTACTGGTTCCATTAGATGACGACGTTGCTGATGAAAACGTTGCTATAATCATTACGAAGTGGATTCGCAAATTGCGAATACGTATTGACGTCACGTGTACATTTTATCAGCGACACATGAAAATTTTTTCTTGACCACGACTCGAACCTGGATTTCCCCCTTATCGTGAACGGTTGCCTTAACCACTTCAGCTATCCGTACACGCCTCTCGGATCGACCCAAACTTCCACATGTCATGTTTTCCGTATCCCCTGTGCTCGCACTTAGTGACTCCCACAGAGGGAGTGACAAATTTGTATTATAGTCATTTTAGCCCATCGAGGCAAAGTATAAACACAGACATTGTGTAAATCATTAACATAATCGTACATGTTAGTCATTTGAAGATTGACATGGTAGCCCGAAACCGGTTGCGACACTGTAATAAGGTTTTTAAAAGTATTTATGACTGGTTACGTTATTCACCAACAAACCTTAACGGCCGTGAATTTCGCGAGATCCAGCACAGAGAAAATGGTGTTTAGAAGTGTTATTTTTGTTTGCAACTACTGTACGAAATCTGTTCCATCGTTTTTAACGTTGCTGTCGAAGTGCTGTTGACAAAAGGAAACGGCGACATTCAACAGAATTAAGTTCTTAAAGCGACGCAAGAAGATGGTAGTACATCACTGGTCTCAGACAGAAACGCCACATAAAACCTATAGCTAGCTATCTTGTATCAGGAACACATCTCAAGTTCCCTAGCGAAACAACGTAATGGCCCAACCTTGCCATGTCTCTTAGTTTCGCGGTTGTGTTGTCGAACAAGCACTTTGCACAAAGCATAGGCGTAGTCGTTCACTTCTAAAGACATTTATCTTGAATTGTAAATCACAAACTCGTGTAGCGTGACGCGACCTGCATTGGGAGTCATCGCGGGTTCTGCCTAGCGTGAACTGAGAAAATATTTGTTGCTATAATAATTACATGAGCAAGCGTGTTGTCGACACATGTACTTCAAAATTTCGTTTACGATATCCATTTGATAGTGAGATTCTTCTTCATTCAAGCCAAGTTTTAGTTTAATTAAAAACTGCTAATCAATTAACGAAATACTCGTATTTATTTGCGACTGCTATGAGTGTGAACTCAATTGAAGGACAGATTTTTAGCAACACTTCATTACGGTATTTCAAGGAAAAAAATCCACATTGTGAAAATATTTACTATGAAAGTGAAAAGACATTTTAGTAGGTAATGTAATCTCTCTAGCGTAGTTGCACACTGTTAAGAACCAAAAATAACATAAGGAAATTTAGCACATTTATAAGATGTACAGCCCAAGCACTACCAATAAATTTAGAAAAGCAGTGTTATCGAAAGTGTTCACAAGTCTATAAATCTATCATTCTAAACGATAACTGCTACTCAGGAGAAAATAAATAAATTAGTGTCAACAGATAATTCTAAATCAAACGGACTGAATCTGTTACACAATCTGGGAATCCGTAATAGAAATTAGAAATGCAGCAAGGTGCAACTGAGAAGAAAAATAATAATAGATAAAAGACATACTGCAATAAGCAAACAGATACATTATTGCAGTAAATGGTGCATAAGAAAAAATTATTCTGGGTCTTCAGTATCATCGCATATGGAGGTGAAGCTTGTGTACTTTCAGACAGAGCAAATAAGATGTGATGGAAAAATCTGGGCAAGAATATCGAGAACTCACCTGTGCAGTTAATAAACCGAAGGAAAAGGACAAAGACGTAAGGAATTAAAAGAATACGGTCTTCGAATCCGTTTAGCCTGTGTAACCCACTTCATATCCTGTGTCTGTATTATGTTAGGCAGAAGGTCTTCTGGTGCACTGAGGCACTGCAATCTTTTCTCTCTCACTCAAGGTGTTCAGGAGGCATGAATCCTCTTTGTAATGCGTTACACTTTTCGTTCAAAGATGAGTGAATTTTCGGGCGGAGAAATCGGCGTTACCAATGGAAATTTTTATTGTAAATTCTGTATAAGATATCAGGAAGCATAAAGACAACTACGTTACCTGTGTATTTGGTTCAGAGCTTACGCAAGTATTTAATCAAGTGCATTTCTCTTGTCTGCAGAACTCATGTATTCTATTGGTCGACTATCAGCTGTTATTTGTTTATTCTAACGAAATTCAATTTCGATGAAGCTGCATTTGTTATTTTATTTTGGTGTTTATTCCACACATGTAATATTGATTTTAAGACAAAACTGTCTTGCGTTCAGGTACCTGTTTGGCATGTCTGATGAATACTGAAGATATAATACTGAAGATATAATACTGAAGATGAGAGAATATTGTCTTGAAATCGATAATGACATAAACATCCAAATAAAATTAGAAAATACAGCTGCAAGGAAATTGACTTTCACTGGCTTAAATGAAAAATTTATTCAACACACTACTTAATCATCGTTTTATGATAGAAAGCAACTTCTATTTCCGTTTGCAGTACGCCTATGTTTGTTGAGTGTGGGCTGACAAAATTGCTTCTACACCACTTGTTCACTTACAGTATACATCTAACTCTATCCAACAAATATACTCGTTTCAAATATCGGGGAGTAGATACGGATGCTAAAATTTCGTCTCTTTACGCAATCCAGGTTGTATGATCAGGAATTCCCATCAGTTACCCTTCCGAGAATTTTTAGTCAGAGGAAGAACCACTTTAAACTTAAGCCGTCACGGCGACCTTCGCACATACAAGTTCAGCGTTCCGACTGGGATCGCTAAACTCCTACAAATAAAAGCACATACTGCCTGTAACTCTGAGTAAGCCAGGCAGTGAACATTATCCATCGCATACACAACAAAATGAAGTAAGACATTCAGGAAGTTGGAGAAAAATATTCTCGCAATTTACTTGGCACGAGCAGGGGCTGAGAGATCTGTTGTGTCACGCAATCACTTGGAGACTTATGTGAGCCTGATCTGATCTCAGCCCTGCTACGTGGCCTGTACTCTCGAATTTAGTTGTATCTCATCCGTTCATTGCTTCCTAAATATTCCCATTTCTCTTTTGCTGACTGCCTTATCTTGTATCTTGCAGCTGCACTGCGTGTGTAATATTTCGTTTCAGTTCGTCGTCTCCAAACAAGACTCCTCTTCTGCACCATATTTATTAGTAACAGTCTCTGCCGTTTCTGTAATTAATGGCGATGGGGAATAATCCCAAGGGTACAAATACGCTAAGAAAACTCTCAGCTTTCATATACTGTCGCCTAATAACACGCAGACTGCTAAACAAACATTTATGTTATGGCACAGATCGAAAGTGTTTCACAAACTAATTCAACAGAATTTTTTTTATTAACACATTTATTCAATAGAGTTTTGCGACAACGTTTAGTGTTTTGGGATGACATCAAAAGAAACTGACGTTTGTTGTCTGTGAGAATACTTTACTCAACTTCACAAAGTTACGTCTAATATCTACGTAATACAGAATATTTTGCAGGTATGATACAGAACTGCAAAATGTCACAATTAATAAACTATTCCGGGCTATTATGCCGCGGTCTGATGGATTTCACACTAAAACGTTTCATCCCCACCTGTGGAGGACGTTTTCAAATGGGTTCGTAGCTTCCTTGATTGTCCGATTCACATGCTAGATATATGACGTCACCCCACTGCGCAGGAGCACGCGTAAAGCGGAATTTTGCTGTGAATCGGACACTCAAAGAAGCTACGATCCCCCTTGAAAAGGTCCTCCACAGATGGGAACGAAACGTTGGGTTTTAATCTGAAATCCATCCCACCACGGCATAATAGCCCGGAATATTTTGTTACTTGTGATACAAAATGTTATAAAAGTTAACGTAATTTTTTGAGTTATTCCAGTTTGTTGTACCATGTGCTAGAGTTACAGACTCACTGGAATCTGAGTGCTGCCACAGTAAATATTTAGCACTCAGTCAATGGAGATTAAAAGATCATTACCTAAGTATGCACGATTAATTTTTTTAGGAATTTTCCAGATAATTATGAATTTTCAAACTAAAATTTCAGCACAGTAAAAATATTTCTATATATCTTAAACCATTGAACAGTAAACTAAGCTTTGTTATCTGCAAGTAAATAAAGGAGCTTAAACTTCTGTGGCAAGGCTTTTTCAAGGTGTCGTACCACTTCTAGAAGTAGCCACGATTAGTGAACAATTATTGATTTAATGACGTTTGACTTTCGCAGTACCAGAGATGTAAAGCTGCCTTGCCCAGAAATTCACAAAACAATGTGAAATAACTGACAGCTCGTAACTATTGAAAGTAGACTCGTACTGTCTTCAAGTCACAGCGCATAAAAATGGTCTGTATAATTTGAGTTGCGCTTATGATTTGTACAACCATTTTTATCAATGCTTGGCAATCCTTATGTTGAGGGAATTTTTAATAACAAGTAACTAATTTTTCATCTGGATGAGGAGATTTCCTTATTTGCGAAATCCGGTGGATGAACTCGATAGCTATGAACTTTGTGAAGTACCCTTCTCAGGATGCTAGAGGGTTCGAGACGGGTACTGACATTATATATATATATATATATATATATATATATATATATATATATATATATATATATATACCGCAACCTACAAAACACTGAAGTTTCAAAAAATGGTTCAAATGGCTCTGGGCACTATGGGACTTAACATCTATGGTCACCAGTCCCCTAGAACTTAGAACTACTTAAACCCAACTAACCTAAGGACATCACACAACACCCAGTCATCACGAGGCAGAGCACTGACGTTTGTGTGAATTTCCGCCCCCGTGATTTTTGAGTGTGGAACAACGTACTATGCAACGAACCAGAATGTCATGAACGTTTTATGACGATGTGATGTGTTATTAAAACATGTTTGGAATGACCTACACTGAATTTAAACCCGATGTCAGAATCCACAGGTTGTGAACTGTTGAGGAGCATGTTTATTATTGTATAATCCTTCTAGCCTATCTTCTAGTTCAGATTTAGCAAACATAATCACATCTCATTGTTCAACACAAAACTACCAGAGTAGTTATTTAATAACATTAATATGCAAAAGAAATGAGACACCACTTTTTAAAGTAAGGATCGAAGGTCTTTCACAGCGATTAGAAAGTTACTCAATTCTGATTAGGAATAAGTAGATAATAAGAGAGACAGGTTTTCTCTAAGTTTTTATGAATGCATAGTATCTGTTCCTACGGAAGAACAGATACAACGTGGATCCTGCAGCTATGAAACATATGTGTAAAAGGAAGCTATAGTGGGAAATTAAGCGGAACCAGCGGCGCCATGTGAACTTGTGAACCGGACCGGGATTAGAACCCGGGATCTCTTCCTTACTAGGCTGTCTAATAAGCAGGAGATCTCGGGTTCGAATCCCAGTCCGGCACACATCTTCGCTTGGTGCCGCTGATTCCGCTTAATGTCCTGCTGCAGCTGACAACAGCGATCTCTGTACTTGTCGCTCAACAAAGCTTCGAGAAGTCAGCCTTCAAAACAGCATTCTGGGGCTGTAAAGTTTAAAGATTTTCTAACGACAAAGAGAAATACTATGAATAGGATGTAGAAGAATATTTTGTTTGTAAAAGACTGGCGTTGCGACGAATCTACAGTCAGAGCGAAATTTAAGACAAAAGGCAGTGATTTCAAGCAGCCAAATGAGAAAGTAAGTCAACCATATCTGGCAACGTATGTTCCGTTGAGTCATTATTCACATGGTACTTTACATCTAATGACAAAAAATGGTTCAAATGCCTCTGAGCACTATGGGACTTAACTTCTAAGGTCTTCAGTCCCCTGGAACTTAGACCTACTTAAACATAACTAACCTAAGGACATCACACACATCCATGACCGAGGCAGGAATCGAACCTGCGACCGTAGCGGTCACGCGGTTCCAGACTGTAGCGCCTAAAACCACTCGGCCACCCCGGCCGGCATCTAATGACAACCATCCTGATTATTACCAGCAACGCGAGCACCATCACTTATCATCATAATTTATTACATTAACTGGCCTTTAAGAATTACAATAGAAAAACGAAAGAAATAACCACACTACAAAAAACTATAAAAGGATACATTACAAAAAGCACAATAAAAAAGGTCAGTCAGCCACAAGACAGGAGATATTTACCGCAGACGGTAGTCCAACGTTGGCGGTCACTAGCTCCATCTTTGACCGCTGCCGGCTCCCCTTGTTTAGCGATTGTTAGTACTCGATCCTTCTATCGCGTCCTTGGACGCCTCCCTGGGCGTTTTCCAGCAGGCTGAATGCAGGAATATGTACGGGAGGAATCTAACAGCGCGAAGTACGCTATGTGACCAAGTATCCGGACACCC
Organism: Schistocerca piceifrons; assembly: GCF_021461385.2. Taxonomy (NCBI): domain Eukaryota; kingdom Metazoa; phylum Arthropoda; class Insecta; order Orthoptera; family Acrididae; genus Schistocerca; species Schistocerca piceifrons. The sequence goes on along the minus strand of NC_060149.1, from coordinate 147,427,043 downwards.
CCAAAAACATACGTTTCTCATATTAGGTGCGTTGTGTTGCCACCTACTGCCAGATACTCCATATGAGGGACCTCAGTAGGCATTAGACATCGTGAGAGAGCAGAATGGCGTGCTCCGTGGAACTCAAGTACTTCGAACGTGGTCAGGTGATTGGATGTCACTTGGGTCATACATCCCTAGGTTCAAGGTTTCCGATGGGATGGTGAAGTGGAAACGTGAAGGGACACGTACACTACAAAAGCATACAGGCCGACCTTGTCTAAAAAAAAAAAAAAAAAAAAAAAAAAAAAAAAAGGCTCTGAGCACTATGGGACTTAACTTCTAAGGTCATCAGTCCCCTAGAACTTAGAACTACTTAAACCAAACTAACATAAGGACATCACACACATCCATACCCGAGGCAGAATCCGAACCTGCGACCGTAGCGGTCGCACGGTTCGAGACTGTAGCGCCTAGAACCGCTCGGCCACACTGGCCGGACCGACCTTGTCTGTTGACTGGCAGAGATCGACGACAGTTGGAGAGGGTCGTAATTGTAATAGGCAGACATCTATCCATACCGTCACACAGGAATTCCAAACTGCACCAGGATCCGCTGCAATACTATGACAGTAGGTGGGAGGCCAGAAAACTTGGATTTCATGGTCGAGCGGCTGCTCATAAGCCACACATCACGCCGGTAAATGCCAAACGACGCCTCGTTTGGTGTAAGGAGCGTAAACATTGGACGATTGAACAGTGGAAAAACGTTGTGTGGAGTGACAATTCACGGTATACAATGTGGCGATCCGGTGGCAGAGTGTTGTTATGGCGAATGCCCGGTGAATGTCATTTGCCGGTGTGTGTAGTGCCAACAGTAAAATTCGGAGGCGGTGGTGTTATGGCGAGGTCGTGTTTTTCTTGGAGGGGGCTTGCACCCCTAGTTGTTTTGTGTGGCACTATTACAGCACAGGCCTACATTGATGTTTTAAGCACCTACTTGCTTCCCACAGTTGAAGAACGATTCGGGGATGGCGATTGCATCTTTCAACACGATCGAGCACCTGTTCATAATGCACGGCCTGTGACGGAGTGGTTACACAACAGTAACACCCCTGCGATGGGCTGGCCTGCACAGAGCTCTGACCTGAATCCTACAGAACACCATTGAGATGTTTTGGAACGCCGACTCCGTGGTAGGCCTCATCGACCGACATCGATACCGAGCCCTCAGTGTAGCACTGCCATTCCCAAAGAAACCCCCCAGCACCTGATTGAACGTATGCCTGTGAGAGTGGAAGCTATCATCAAGGCTAAGGGTGGGCCAACACCATATTGAGTGCCAGCATTACCGATGGAGGGCCTCACAAACTTGTAAGTTATTTTCAGCCAGGTGTCCGGATACTTTGGTCACATAGTGTATGTGACTAAACCACTATACTCTCTTGTGTCCTAATATGTGCATCTTTCCAAACCACAGCTGGTCTTTCGTTCTTCGTTCTCATACAAACACTATAACCGCCCGATGTGACCGAGCGGTTGAAGGCGCTTCAGTCTGGAACAGCGCGACCGCTACGGTCGCAGGTTCGAATCCTGCCTCGGGAATGGATGTCTGTGATGTCCTTAGGTTAGTTAGGTTTAAGTAGTTCTAAGTTCTAGGGGACTGATGACCTCAGATGTTAAGTCCCATAGTGCTCAGAGCCATATGAACCATTTGTAAATGAGCTCGAGCCCAACGGAACATGAAATTTCAAACTCATGGCCTCCTTTGCTTTTGTGCAGGAATAAATTCTCTTTCGCTGTGAAGATCTTTACGTGATCCATCCACTTTAATTACGTAAAGATCCGTAAGTAGCGTGTTTTATACCTAGTTCCCCGTTCTGTAATCTCAGTACTGACAAGGCTGCCACTTATAACACGAAAGCGGCTAGTTTTACCGATAAAAAGTATTTTAAAATCAGTTATACTGCTGTCTCCTCTTTACGACAAGCCTTTCATACACTGTTGATCTCTCAATGTGCAACAAAATTACGGTATTTCAGAAGTAGTATTATGTGTAATGTCATAGGCCTGAAGCCTACTGGAAAGTAAGTCCTGTATTGTGGTTTCCGCTACTGTAAACGTGGTATGTCAGTAGAGAAACACATAATGGTCTGCTTTCAGCCATGATTACAACTCGCCCCAAGTTATCAGTGTTGATTTACAAGAATTAGTGTAGGGGATATAAAAGTTGTGGAAATGGCATATCGAGCAGCGTGATTCAAAATAGCCATTTTTACATGAGGCGGTGGGGTGGTAAGATTCAAATGGTTCAAATGGCTCTAAGCACTATGGGACTTAACATCTGAAGTCATCAGTCCCCTAGACTTAGAGCTACTTAAACCTAACTAACCTAAGGACATTACACACATCCATGCCCGAGGCAGGATTCGAACCTGCGTCCGTAGCAGCAGCATGGTTCCGGACTGAAGCGCCTAGAACCGCTCGGCCACAGCGGCCGGCCGGGTTGGTAAGACAATGGGCTCCTGTTCAGAAGGAGTGAGTTTAAACTGCAGTCAACTGGTGATTCATATAAACAAACAAATGAATTAGAGACAGCCGACACATTGTAGATATAACCACCTGTCACCTTAGCTAAAAAGTAAGTTTTCGTGACTCGCAGCCACGGCATGCTTAGACGTCCTCAGGAAATGTGACTGACAATTTTGCTTTTGGTTCAGTTATTAACGGATTCTGCACAAACGAGCTAGATTTAGTTCTCTAAAAAAAGTAACACAGTTCATTCATGTTTGTACTGCCAAAAATACCCCATCTTCTGTCAACGTAGTGACCAACAAATAATAATAAACAGGATATAAAGCTTTAAGTTTTTCTGTGAGCATATTGATCCAGACTTAAATTATAGAAAGCATACCGTAGTTTTGCAATAAGAATAATCGTCAATTCTGGATACACACAGATCAATTATTTACCATATTTTACATCTTTTCAGTCACGGCTGTCGTATGGGATAATATTCTGAGGTAACTCCTCGTTCAGGAAAAAAGTAATGATTGCACAAGAAAAGTAATTACAATTGTGTACAGGTTTCACACACAGCTAGTAGCGGGAAACTATAAAAGCTATTCGGAATATTAATCACAGCCTCAAAATTCGCATGTGCACTAATTAAATTTTTTGTCAACAAACCACTGCAGTTTGAGAGTAACAGAGATATTCACAAATGCAATACAAGAAACAAACGTAATCTGCACTTCCCTCTATTAAATATAATTTTGGCACCGAAAGGAGGGCTATACACAGCTATAAAACTCTGTAACCCCCACACGGAAAATATCTGATAGGCAGGAGGAATGTTTCCAAATGTAAATTCCACATAAGCACTCCTAAACAGAAATAAGTATTAAATTAGATACATCAAAATCTATATCCGTACCTGTAAATACATACCTATAAATGGTCACCAAGTAACCATTTCAATGTATTTTTAACTGCCGAAGCCATCTTTTGGTTAACTGATACGTTGGTGATCACTACGTGTATGGATGTTTGCTGATTGGAGGTATGATGCCATAAGATGGTAGGTCCGCAACTCTTCAGTACTGAGGAAATTATTTAATTCTTTAATTTCGTCCATCTCAGTCGTATTGATATACAATTTTTGCTGCAGTGGCTACAAGTTTCGGGCTGACACGCCCATTCTCAAACCACACACCTTGTTATTAACCGTAACTTGTCATATAATATGGTACCAAAAGTCGCTAATACCTTCTGTACAGGAAGTTGTTGGCAACGAGTACTTTCATTGATATTAGTCTGTGTGTCTGCTGTTGGCTGTGTCAGTCAGGTGCAGCAGTAGACACATGGGCTAATATCAACGAGAGTATTGTTGCCCACATATTAACTTTGTGTACAGAAGATATCAGTGCCTTTTGGTACCATATTGTATGACTAGTTTCGGTTATTAAGGAAGTCTGTCGTTTGAGAATTGGCGTGTCAGCCCGAAACCGGTAACCACCACATCAAAAATTGTATATCAACGAAACTGATACAAATGAAATAAAAAAATCTCCAATTTTCTCAGATCATGGAAGTGACTGGCTAATCTTCCACACCATGGTCAACACATGAGACTACAATGGATTTGATCACAGTCACATTATATGAAGTAGCTGTATGGTACAGCTATATTGCCGCTGACTTAAATATCCAAAGCCGATCCCCTGCAGAACTCCAGCGGTGGCTTCGGCTTACTGACTACCTCCAAGCTGACGTAGACACCATCCCACAGCATACCCCTACTGACAGCAATTCCGCCCTAGACTGTGTCTTAATATCCTCTAACTGCCTTGGCTGCATTATTGTAATAAGCTATCTACCCAATTCGGAGTGATCACCTGACAATCTAACCCACTGTCCGCAGCACACCAGCTCACACCTGTGCACCTACCGCTAGTGTCTGTCCATAGCTCATCGAAGACTACTCCAGTACCAATTGCAATGTCTACTGGGAATCTATACGTAAATCAGAAGTCATTTCTTATCCTTCCAACACTCCGATGATATCCCCCATGTCATTTCCTTCCTACAGCAGACCTTGTCCGATGCCATATCCACCCACATCCTAACTGAATCCATCTAGCCACACCTCCCCACCCTCCCTCGACTTACTCTGTTCCTTCTCCGTGAATTCCGCCACTTTTACCACTCCTTTCTGCAGTCTCGTCGGCGAGACACTCTCACACGCCGTGGGGTAATACACGACAGAAATCTATTAAATAATTAGAAATCCCTGGACTGGCGCCAAGCATGTGCCAACGTTAACAAACACTATCAATAAAGTAAGTACAGGAATGCTTTTCACCTTCTCACCTGGAACAGTCCCACCCCTACTACATTATTTGCGCAATAATCACCCTTTTCCTGACAACATGAGCAAAACTAATTACTTTACACTCTACCTCTCCTATACCTTTAAAATTCTCCTCCATTACTAGCTGCTATCTTCCAGAACCCAAAAAACATAACATTGTTCCCATTCTCGACTGTATGACCTGCAGACACCTAAAAAGTTCTCCCATTCCTTTCAAGTAACCCTTGCCATCATCTATCCTCCACACAGGTCACTTTCCTGCGCTTTGAAAAGCTTCCGGATAACACTTTTCCTGGAACTCAACAAACGTGACGATGACACATTCTCCTACCAACCCTTCCTCCTCATCTCGATGTTTAGCAAAGTTTTCGAACTGATCCTCTCACAACACATCAATTAACACCTAATTCAATACCTACCCTTCCCTAGTAATCATACTGTCTTCCGTTCCAGCTTTTCCTCTGACGTCCATCCCTTCTAACTCATGTATTTCCTATCCCATTAGTTTTAATAACCGAAAATGCTCTAGATTTTAGGCTATTGATCACGATAAAGCCTATGGTGGTCGGAATTTGGTACCCTCTATAAACTCTAAATCTGTGCCCTTTCAGTTAATTACGTTCCCCTTGTTCCACATTGCCTATACAATCGTCCATTCCTTACCGCCGTAAACAGAGCCTGTTACCACAGATACGTCCCACTGCAGTAGTACCCCAAAGTTTCGTCCTACCACGAGAGCGAGATGGCTCAGTGGTAAGATTCTAGACCCTTATTCGGGAAGACGACGGTTCAAAACCCCTTCTGGTCATCCGGATTCAGGTTCCCGTGATTTCCCTAAACCACTTAAGGCACGTTCTGGGATTTTTGGACAACACGGTTGTGGAGAGAAGCAGCGATTAATCAATAATTCAAGAACAGTCTTAATCGCATTTATTATTGTTATAATACCGTCAACCGGTTTCAACCCGACGTAGGGGTCATCTTCTGGGCGTTTACACCATTGGTCGACTGCTGGTGGTGTCACTCCTGTCTGCCGTTTTGTAGACAGGAGTGACACCACCAGCAGTCGACCAATGGTGTAAACGCCCAGAAGGTGACCCCTACGTTGGGTTGAAACCGGTTGACGGTATTATAACAATAATAAATGCGATTAAGACTGTTCTTGAATTATTTATTAAGTTCTGGGACGGTTCCTTCGAAAAGGCTCGGTCAATTTCATTCCTCTTCCTTCCTCAATCTGAGCTTGCGCTCCGTCTCCTAGGACTCGTCGATGGGACGGGAAACACTAATTTCCTTTCCACTGTCCATTTCTATATATCTTCTACAATGCTGACATGTCCAAGCCTCTATCTCCTATCACCCCCTCTCAGTACAACGATGAAACTGTCTCCCTATCCGTCTGCCCCTCGCTCCGGAAGTATCAACGATCCCTCTCGTCCACTTTACCTCCTGGCGTAACCACCAGCTTGGTAAACCCACCTAAAACCGAAGCAGGTATAATAGGACGAAACATGGGCAGCCTGCGGCTCCAAGACATTTTCCTAACTATTTATCTTCATTTTTTTTTTCAAGTTAACTAAGACATTGAAGTATTTCGAGTAACCATCGACTGTAAACTAACATGAAATCCCCACCTGACAATCACCCAAGAACAGCTCAGAGTAGAGTAAAAATAACCAACCGAACACGGTGTTTCAGCCCTTCACACCTACAAAGTATGGATCCGTCCCATCCTCTGTTATGCCAACGTATCCTGGATATTCGCTCCACCAAAGTTCTGCCAGTATCTTTAAATCTTTGAATGGCACCCAACACATTGCCTGTTTACTTACCTCCACAACAATATTTTACCATCTTATCGCTGTCCCCGATCTCCTCACACATACAGAACACTTCTGTATATCCTATACATTCCGTAAAACAACCTCATTGTTTTCCCTGTTGTGGTGTTGAGCCTTGTATACAAACACATTCTATCAGCGCTACGCCTAAACACTCTTCATATCCTCTCTATACGCAGTTCGAAGACTTCCTCGCCTTGCAAATTAAATCAGCTGTCTCATTTACCCTTTGTATCAGATCAAACCCACTCACTACCTAACAGCACATCAGCGCTCTCTCGTCCCTTCCATCTTCCCCTACCATTTCCATCTCATAACAGTGGCTTAATCTCCATACTGTTTACATATGTCTATAAACTATGCTTCCCTACCATCCCCCTATAGCAACACTACACCCATTTGCAAATGCCATGCCAAACCTCTCAGTCCATTGATACCCAAGACTTGACACCACCAGAATCAGTCAACCTTTACTCTAACAAACTATGCATTCGCAGTACAGACCCCTTCCGATTTAGTGCAGGAAGAACTTCATCGGTTTTACCAGTATTTCTATTAATACACAAGTTTTTATGTAATACCATCAATGCATAATCGCATGTTTTAAAGCCATATAAATATTTTATGTTTTTCTTATTTTAAAACAATTTGTGCTTGTGCAAATGCTTGTGGCTGGATAGCGCCATTCTGTACTGCTGACAGTCCACCCTCATCCATGGTGTACGAGGGAATGAAACTACAATGCAGGGAAAAGAAACAGTACCTGAAAACTGCTCAAATTTATAACCACCCTTCTGGAGATAACAGAATACTGCTTTTCCTCACCGTGTTAGGACTGTTCCTTTCCTCATTCTTCTCTGCCAATCGACAACGTAATTTGGGCTCTTCAAGTATCTTTTCAGTCCCGTATCTTTTTCAAAAAGCCTCATCACGGACTGCTCATTACCTAATTACGAAACAGGTTGGCTTTAATCTTTTTAAAACTCACTTCAGCTTAAAACTTCCTGTAATTTAACACATTTTAATGTTTTTAAATCACTGTTAAGTATTATTTAAAATATCTCTGTTTGCGGAGTGCGTATGTTACTACTGACAGCCTATGTGTGTGTGTATTGGTGGTGGGGTGTGGTGAAAGAATAGCAAAAAAACAAATATAGCTATGGATACTGACGTGTCATATGTTGTGGCACACTGTGGCTCTATTTTAGTTTACGATATGTACTAAGGTGCTTCAAATAAGTTCAGTATTGTTCTACGAGTATGAACTGTATTTTAAATATCAGTGTTTTAATATGGCATGACACTGCAGAACGATTTGGAAATGGCATATATGACGAGACTGGATACCATTTCCGTTACAGTTGTCTTGTGAAATTGTCATTTCAGAAATACCGAAGAACTGTGGCGCCAGGTAGAGTGAACAAATGGCAGCACAATATCTTTAATATTTTTAACTGTCAATAGTAACACTATATTAATTATTTTTGACTTTGGAGCCTCTGTATGCAACTGAATAAATCCAATATTTGTTTTCGCCTTGATTTATTAACGCATCAGTGATTAAAAGGCACCTAGATCAGATCTATTTTTAACTTCCATGTATAACAGAATAACATGTAAGCGAACGATCTACATACTAGAGCTGTTGATATAATATCTATTCCAAAAAATATCGGTAGATATCGGCGATATTTTTTCCTCGACATATCGATATCAACATGGCAATATCGAGTGCAGATATTTTTATTTTATATTATATTTTTTTCACAATTTTCGGTACATGTTTGAAGTTGTTCTTTTGAAATTGTAATAGTATATAATTTTACTTTCACTGTATGAAGGATTCTTACTACTTCTTGAGCTTTCAACACGTCCAATTTTTCTCTTTGACATTGTGAAGGAAGTACATGTGGTACGAAAGAAGAAGTCCGACTGCACTGTGGGGTGACGGTGTAAATGGAATAACAAGATTTCCAATGTGAAGTAATAGCACACCAGTTGCGTTAAAAAACAATTTTCAACACAACTAGTGTGCTGTTTCTGCACACCGGCTTTCTTCAAAAACAGTTGCTGAAAATGAACAAAAATCTTAATGTCAAGATTGGTCTTTGCAGTGGGCGAGGGCGTGTGAGGGGGAAATGCTGACGCAATCGGCTTTTGGCACTACCAACAGAAACTGCAACATTTAGCTTCATCATACAATTTTGACACTACAACTGCTACCGGTAGGTCGCTGGTGTTGGCAGAAATGGAAAAAAAAACCAGGGAACTCTACATGAAGTGTTCCGGAAAAGTCCGATGTGTGACAAAACCGAGCGACGAACCCATCGGACACCTTTTATTATGCCAGTTACATGCAATTACCATTGTTGGCAAAGTGGTTCCCGCCAATCGTGAACATGCTTAGTTTTCCTTTCAATTTATGGTCTAAGGGGATAGGCAGGCTGCTAGTTTGTTGATGTACAGAATATCTAATAGTAAATCAGTACTTAAATATACACCTCTAAAACCGGCAGTACATTTACAATGTGAAGCCGATAGTTTTATGGGCCAGAACGCAGATATTTTTCCGTCGATATATCGATATAGCGACACTTTTTCTCGATGTGTCGGGAGCCAATAATAATAATTCTTTAAACATCGATACATCGGATTCCTGATATTTTCAAAAACATCAACAGTCCTACTTCATACAAATGAACATGTATATGTATTCAGGTCTCTAATAATTCCCTAATAAATTGAGACGTTACGGATCTGGAAACTGGGGGGTCGCGGGATCGAATCCTCGTTGGCCTACGGATATTCTTCGAATTAGCCTTCATCTCTCAATTATGTGATGACACTCAAGAAACGAAACGTGGTTCAGATTTCGTATCAAACTGTAGATCCTGTTCTCTCAGCAGGGTTGCAGTGGTAGAAAAGGGACATGCCAGCCGCTGAAGTGTAGTTCAAAAAATGGTTCAAATTGCTCTGAGCACTATGCGACTTAACTTCTGAGGTCATCAGTCGCCTAGAACTAAGAACTAATTAAACCTGACTAACCTAAGGACAGCACACACATCCATGCCCGAGGCAGGATTCGAACCTGCGACCGTAGCGGTCGCTCGGTTCCAGACTGTAGCGCCTAGAACCGCTCGGCCACTCCGGAAGTGTAGTTCAGTTGAAAAACTTGCATCAGGCCGTTGAGACACAAGGAATTATTATGATCATCTTCAGGACATGAAATCACGTCGGACGCCTCACAAAAGAAGACGTCAAAAATTGAACCAATCAGCAAGAGTCACAGATCAAATAAGAGCAACATCACGCCAAAAAGTCTGATGACTGTCGCTGACTTAACGAGCTCCATTAGACAGCTACTACCGAGCAAACTGCTATCAGGTCTAGGAATGCGGCCGTTCTTTTCACTGCGTTGCAATAAATTCTGCCGCTGGGAGTTGGTACTCGTAGCCAATAAAACTAACGAACGCGGCTCGTAAAACTGTTCCATCGGCGCCCCACCGCGAACAGGCTAGCCTGGAAGAGACGAGCGTAGCACGTCCAACGCGTTGACCCGGAAAAGAGCGTAAAGTACGAGCCGGGGTGACTATTGCAGCGGGCGTGCTCCACTTACCGTTAGGCGAGCTCCCACATGCAGTGTCCACCTTCGACCGTACGTACTTTCTGGCTACTGGAGCAAGTGGCTTAGTTCCACCGGGAGTAATATCATTGAAGAGGACAAAGGCACGATTGAGTACCTAAGGGAAGAGCAAAACTCTAATCGCACTCTGTATTTAAATATTTGAAACGATGGCCTTCACATCATTCTTTGGCGGGACGGAACGTCAATGTCAAGGATTCTCTGGAAGGAAGTTTTAATGTATGCTGGGCGGTGGCGTCGCCAGCTAACATCGGAAGTTAACCTAATTTCGCAGCGCTTGCTCAGCTTCAGTAGTGGATTTTGTATTTCTGTGTCCTCCAAAAATATTATTTTATTGCTTTCCTTCTATTCGCAACACAGTGGAAAGGTTGCATGAGCAATTGTTTTTTTTCGTACGAATGTTTTTGCACGACAGACAACGAAATCAGAAAGTAACAAAAAATTTGTTAGGTTTTAAACTAAATCTACAAAGAAAGCTGAGCTACTATGAATAAACAAGAAGATAAACACCAATAAAGATTTTAGTACTGGACAATTCGAAAGAAAACAACAAGTAAGAACAAAACAAATGCCTTTTGAGTATTTTTGTGCTTGCTTACAGGTTTTTGGGTTTTTAGCCGAAATGTTATTTTCTTTGCACGATATGTCGGCGACTTACCTTACCGTCTCTCTCAGGTGCTAGGTGCTTCGAATCCAATCAAACGTGGCGCAACCCGTTCACAGTTCTGTTTGAGCCCAAACACCTAACAACTGAAGAAGACCACTAGGGAAGCTGTCGAAATATTATGCAAGGAAAAAGACTACTTTAAACTGTCATTTTCGCGGAGCAAACCTGAAAAATCGTATTATTGTTCACGTTCTACGAACACTATCTGATCGAAACTATGCGGACATTAGTTGACATTAATGTGGTGTGTTTCCACTCTTCACGATAATGACGGCTTGAACTCTGCTGGCGACAATTTCAGTAAGGTGTCAGAATATCTGTGGAGGAATGGCGGCTCATTCTTCCTCAAAAGCCGAAACGCGAGGACACTGGGGTCTGGAGCGAATTCGACGTTCTAACTCATTCCAAAGGTGTTCCATTCGGTCCAAATCTGGACTCGTGGCAGACCAGTCCATTTCAGGAATGTTATCGTCCACAATTCATTGCCTCACAGATGCTGATGCAAACAATCGTCACCTCCACACTAACCACGAAAGACATTTCCAAATCATAACACCACCTTCTCCTTTCTTCATTGTTGGCACTACATATGTTGGCATTCGCCAAAAGCCAAACCGTTCCTTCGGATTGCTAGAAGATATAGCGTGATTCATCACTCCAAATCACTCTTTTCAAGTCGTCCACCGTCCAATAGCGCCGCTCTTTAGACAAACTCTAGCGTCGCTCAGGAGTGACTACAGTAACGTGTGGCCCATGGGGAGCTGTTCCACCATTTTATCCCATTCTTTTTATTTCCCTACGCACAGTGATTGTGCTAGCTGAACTGCTGGTAGCAATTTAGGGTGATTCCTCACATTGATTCCATGCGATTTTTGAAAACATCCGCCGCAAAGCTCGACTTCCCTTGCCCCGCCAATATATGAGGTCTACTTCGTTATTGCTTAGTTGTGGTTCTTCCTTCGCGTTCCTTCTTCGCAGCCACATCTCGAACAGTCAGTATGGGCAGCTTTGGTTGAAATGTTCCTGAGTAACCTGATACTCAGGTGATATCCAGTGAGTAGTGCACCTACGAAGTCACTGGTGTTTCCTGACCGACAATTCTGTTGTTACTGCTTCTCTGCTGACAATACAATTCCCCACCTCCTTTTACATGGCGGGTTCGCCTCCAGTAGAATTTAGTGGCCAATTCTGGACCATATAAGGGTGTCCGGATACTTATGATGAGAAAATGAATACTCGGTGAACTACCTATAATTTGCATCTTTTTCATTTCGTGGACTGTTATAAAGATCAAAAGGAGGTTTCACTATGTATCTTATTCTATTTACCTCTATTTTAACGTTCTGATCAGATGGTGGTCAGCAGATTATTGTGTGTATTAGCTAATATTTTTCTTGATCATATAGAAAATAGGATTTTCGAAGAGCACCCAGTGCTAGATGGTAAGAGAGTGTTTGATAGACGTTACCTAGACGCACGATTATTTTGTTCAGTGGAACAAAGGACGAGGCATCCACTCTTCATCTGAAATTCACGAACTCCACAAAAAGACACAATTCATCATTGAATATGAAAAAAGAAAGAACACAAACTTTTTAGGTTTTACTATCCATAATGAAAACTGAACTCCTACAATTGAATTCCGTAAACCAACCACATCTGATGGGACAATCTCATGTCATCCCATAATACACGAAGATGCATTTTTTTAAATGCTGTGATAGACAGAACAATCCGCTTACTGCTACCTGATAAGAACGTTAAAATAGAATTGGGTTGGGTTGTTTTGGGGGAGGAGACTAGACAGCGAGGTCATCGGTCTCATCGGAGTAGGGAAGGACGAGGAAGGAAGTTGACCGTGCCCTTTCAAAGGAACCATCCCGGCTTTTACCTGGAGCGATTTAGGGAAATCACGGAAAACCTAAATCAGGATGGCCGGACGCGGGATTGAACCGTCGTCCTCTCGAATGCGAGTCCAGTGTGCTACCCACTGCGCCACCTCGCTCGGTCGTTAAAATGGAGATAAATAAATTGAGACACTTAGGCAGAAAAAAATGGACACAATCCTGAATTATTTAATGAAGTCTGTATAGATAAGAAAAGTAAGAATTACAAGATAAGAAAAAGAGAAACAACCTTAATAAATGAAGATAAAAAGCAGAAACCAAAACTTACATATTTTCCCCACATCGGACAAAAACCTGGTAAAAACAGCTCCGCGTTTGGTAAAACAGGAACAAAGATTTGTTTTTGGAGTGAAAACACAAGGCAGTTTAATATAGGACATAACTTTGACCCGATACCCCACTATCACCAATAACGCATATATAAAATACAGTGAAACGATTGCGATAAATTTTACATCGGACAAACAGACAGAAAAATATGTACACGATATAAAGAACTTTGTAACAGCGACAAAAGCAACTCATCGACATTTTCTACACATTTAGGGATGAAAAGCATGTAGCAGGTAAAATTGAAAATAGTGTTAGTAACACTGTCATGGAAGGGCGAGAAAACTGTCCATGTTATGTAAGAATCCAAATTTAATTTTGAATGAACTGCTCGTACTTACAACAAAAAATATATTGAAAATTTTCGTGATATTTTATTACTAAGTTAAAACTAGTCATAACGGCAGTTCTTTGCCGCTTTACTTTACACATTTTTTGGATAGTTGTCCGACTGACACTCCATGCATCTATAGTAGCATGATGAAATATTAATTATAAATATTATATTTTGATATTTGTTATATAGGGTGAAATAAAAACGTACGGCGCAAATTGTAGGGCGCATTCCTTACACGTAAAGAAAGAAATTATGTTATATGAACATGTGTCTGGAAAAGCTTTGTTTCATTGTTACAACTCATTTTCTCCAACTCATTAATCATGATAAACACGCACGAATGTTAGAATCATGGGAAACATGCGCTCTTGGTGACGTCTGGTTACGTTGTGCACCGCCAGTGTTTTGTTTTACACGTCCCTGTTGCCATCCGACGCACGTCACTGCTTGTTTACAGGTAACATCAACTGTCCCATCCATCAGTACGACCGTTGCAAGCACGTGGGTTGCTGCGTACAGTTAATCACAGACTTGACTCGCGCAGTGACGGCGTACACAAATGCAGAGATGGTAGATGCCCATTTGGTGTACGGATTACCTCACGGTAATGGCGCTCACGCATAACGTTTTTAGCGGGAGAGATTTCCAGCGCGAAGGTACCCCGACAGGAAAACGTTTGAAGCCACTGATCGTCGACTTAGGGAACATGGGACATTTAAGGTTGGTACTCGCGAGCGGGAGAGGCCTAGAAGGGGAAGGACACCGCAACCGGAGGAGGCAATTTTTCATGCAGTTGACGACGACCCTAGTGTCAGTACAAGACATGTAGCTGCAACACTGAATGTTGACAACATGACTGACTAGCGAGTTTTACACGAGGACCTGCTGCATCCATAATATTTACAGCGTGTGCAGGCACTGTCAGCAGCTCATTTTGTCGTTTAAAAGAGATCGGATTTTAAATTTTCACAATAATCATGTATGGGCAGACGTCAATCCTCACGCAACTGATGAAACAAGTCATCAACAAAGATTTTCTGTCAATGTTTGGGCGGGCATTGTTGGTGACTCTTTGGTACGGCCTCACCTTCTTCCAACCAGGCTCAACGGACGAATTTATCATAGTTTCGTAGAGAATGTTCTACCTTATCTGTTAGCAGATGTGCATTTAGCTGTACGACAAAACACGTGCTTCATGCAATATTGACCACCTCCTGACTCTAGAGTTAATGTCCGTCGGCTTCTAAATAACAGATTCGGTGACAGATTGATAGGTAATGATGGATAAAGTGCCTGGTCTCCACGCTCTCCGGAACTAAAGCCACTGGACTTTTATTTGTGGTGGAATTAGAAAGCTCTTGCGTATAGAACCCCAGTACATGATGTTCAGATTCTCCGTGCCCATATTAAGGAAGGCTGCGAAATTACAGACAATACGCCATGGATACATCAGCACATCCGTGATTCACTACAGTGCGGTGTTGATGTATGTATCAATGCCCACAGAGGGCATACTGAACATCCCCTGTGAGAAAGATAAGCATGTGGTGTGGTGGAGGGTTATGTTCGGGTGTGTTTCCCACGATTAATGAACTGGAGAAAATGAGCTGTAACATGAAAACAAAGTGTTTACAGACACATGTTCATATAACATATTTTCTTTCCGTGTGAGGAATGTGTCCTGAAATTTGTGCCGTAAAGTTTTGTTACACCCCGTACATACAGGGCGAACCATTTTAATCCATAACTGGGAATAGCTCAGGATAGAGACGAGATACAGCAAAGTGTTTTAGATAAAGTTGTAGGTAGCGAAGAAGACCATGCATTGCTGCTAACGGCAATGACCTTGAAAGGTATTTTTAAGGTGACTTGGAGGATAAAGTGGCTTTTTTAAAAATGGGAACCCCAATATTAAGATTTAAAAAGTGCGGCAAATTTTACATATAAAATGATGCATTATTTAAGGTTATGGTAAGATTCAATGTAGATCAAAAAAGCAAATATGTTTGTAGTTCTAGTAGGGAGGGAGTTACAGAAAAATACAATGTTAGATAAAAATTGGAAGGGGCATCCAGAGGGATGAGATACTGGCGGACTCATTCAACGACTTGTAAATCAGTGATATACGTTTTATTTACGTCTGTTCTGCCTTGCAAATATCAGACTAACATTTATACGTTGTGATGTATTTAGTTTTGCCAATAGATACATGAAATAAAAGTTCAAATCTCTCTTCGCTCTTTCCAAATACGACGTCACAAAAGGGGTTTCCAGGAAACAAAACTCAACCTTCGAATGACGTATTGATACGTGACCTCTTATGCATCTTCCCGTTTGTATCTAACATTGAATTCTACTGTGTCGGTCCTCTGTTCCATGTTAATCTATTCTAGAACTAAAAACGTGTTTGCTTACTTAGCTTTCATTGAACCTTGCCATGACCTTGAATAACGTATCATTTTATACGTAAAACTTACCGCCGTTTTCAAATCTTAAATCAAATATTATGGTTCCCATTTAAAAAAAATATAACTTTAACCTCAAAATCATCTTAAAAATGACGTTGAAGGTCATGGCCATTAGTAGCAATGCGTGACTCTCTTTGCCATGTAGAGCTTGCATTTAAAATATTTTGCTGTATTTCATCTCTATCCTGAGTTATTCCCCACTATAGATTAAAATGGTCCACCCTATATATGTGCATGTGGCGTCGTACATTGTCGATACCACACCAGGCAGAACGCATCCCGAGACTGGTAGTAAGTAAACCGTGTGACAGCTCCGCCAATTCGCGGCCTTCTCTAATACACACCTCCCGCTGCACACGCATGTAGCCCCACCACTGAGTTGGCCGTTACGAGGCTAGCCCAGTCTACTAGTGGAATAAGACGAAAACTCAGCAGTGTTTATAGTAGTTTCTCTGTATTGTGGTTATTTATGACAACTAGACTCTGATCAATGGACTCACTAAGACCTGGTGTTCCAAGTTACGTAAAGCTACCGTGCCATTCAGATTATGTGTGCTTCTAATCATTTCGCTTTCTGTCTAAGCACCCACCTATTCCTCGACATTCACCTCTGGTGGATCCAACAATTAATGAGAATTTGTAAGTATTGTTTCTATTTTACTACAATTTTCAAACATGCTTTTTTTCAAATGTCTCTGAGCACTATGGGACTCAACTGCTGAGGTCATCAGTCCCCTAGAACTTAGAACTCCTTAAACCTAACTAACCTAAGGACATCACACACATCCATGCCCGAGGCAGGATTCGAACCAGCGACCGTAGCGGTCGCGTGGTTCCAGACTGTAGCGCCTAGAACCGCTCGGCCACTCCGGCCGGCAAACATGCTTTTTGTACGAAAATTGTCCTGTACTCATAACGTTGTATACTAGGAACTGGAAAATGGTCTCTGATCGAAACCTGTAGTACAATAAAAATGAATTATACAGCAGCTTCATATGTTCCACAATGTTATTTCTACGATTTAGTATCTGCATGGGCATGACAACACTACAGAGTGGACACTATTAGCACAAATGTAACTGGACTATAGTTAGAGTCACGGACGATGGCGGGCGAGTTTAGGCTTGTTCTGCGCACCTACGTCACGCATACTCTGACAGCCAATGAGCGCTCAGTAATGTTCCGAGCGCTCTGCTCTGAATGCCGTAGCTAATGCGAGCATTAAACATGATCGTAGCGAGTTGTTTAGTGAATTTATGTTTCACTTGTAGCGAGTTGTCATTGCTGATGGTGGTGGTAGGTGATAAATTCTGTATACGCAAGCGAGAGACATAATTTGCAGGATATACGCTTCCTTCAAGCGGAAAGCACGCGCATGCGCCTAGCGCAACTGTCGCTTGGAATCTTCAACAATGGCGTTTCAGTCCGTGCCTCGACATGCGCGAACCGCCACGGTTCGTGGATCGCGCTATAGTTGACGGTGGGTCGAGAACAAGGCATGGAGCTGATTCCTGGAAAAGCGAATGAATATCGACATGCTTGCCAATATACAGGGAAGCTGAGAGTTCGAACACTCCACAAAAAATGAGCACGGAGGAAAACAAAATAGCGCGAGCGACCGACAACTGGGCACACGGAAACAGAGAACTGAGAAAGGCGAAGGCTTGGATCGCGGGCGCTGAAACCAGATTTAGAGCTGCCGCGTCAGGTCTATTGCTGCTGGGAAGTAAACACCTGGGTCAGCGACTCTGTCCATGCCATGCTTCGCACACGACCTCTGTGACTGTGTTCTGTGGTATCCTGCTGTGATAACCACGCCAGCTCCTCTGCATCAATCTCGATGTCTGCTTGTGGCGATATTAAATCCTGCCCCCTGAAAAGGCCACGTAGGGCTGAAACTAGCCCGGTTTTTGCCGCGAGCTCCGTCACAAAACAGGAGCGAGTACGATGTTCCCCAGTAGAGGCTCGAGCAGTGAAGCAGAAAATGCCGATGCAGCTTGCTCCACCCGAGGGGCGGAAGGTGACAGAGGCTGGGGTAGCGGTTGGTCCACCGGCATGGGAGGGGGCGTGGACTCCGTGGACTCTACGATGCATTGCTCAAGACGTTCGCAGAAGCTCTTAATTTCGTTCTCAATCGTTTCTTCAGAATGCCCTCTATCCTTGCCCGGACTGCGGCTTTCAGACCGTCAGTATTGTAGAGTCGTCGCGTAAAAACATTGTTCTTGAGATTACTCCAAAAAAAGAAAAATTGGGGTGAAAGATAGGCCGATGGATATCACCGAATTGTGAGATTAATCTATGTGAAAAGTGGTACCTCAATGTAGTCACTGAATTACGGGCAGTGTGGGCTGTAGAGTGAAGAAATTGTTAATCAAGGCCGCGTGTCGCTCGGAATTGTCACTCGCTGGGTGGCCCTTGTTGTTGTCAAAACAACGTCATCGGACGATTCAGACGGGCTGCTAACTAGCACACCAGACTACGACCTTTGGGTTACGCTGGGCCTTTTCACGGGTTTGTCGGAATTTTTATGTATTGTGAAGCCTATTCAGAGGAAAGTTTGCCTCGTCAGATAACAAATGGCTCTGAGCACTATGCGACTTAACTTCTGAGGTCATCAGTCGCCTAGAACTTAGAACTAATTAAACCTAACTAACCTAAGGACATCACACACATCCATGCCCGAGGCAGGATTCGAAACTGCGACCGTAGCGGTCGCTCGGTTCCAGACTGTAGCGCCTAGAACCGCACGGCCACGACGGCCGGCGGAAGTTTGAAACGATGTTTACAAATGGTTCAAAATGGCTCTGAGCACTATGGGACTTGACATCTATGGTCATCAGTCCCCTAGAACTTAGAACTACTTAAACCTAACTAACCTAAGGACATCACACAACACCCAGTCGTCGTCAGATAACGCAAGATGTGTCAGAAATGCGTCATTATAGTCGTTCTGTCCAGTAATGTTGCCCAGAAATCGCGGCTACTCTCTTCATCTATTGGCCGTCACTGCTGAGCCACTTGCAGCTTATAACAATGAAATCCTGTTCCACAGTTCTCTACAAAGACGTGCGCGGGATTCGTAATATTTTGGAATGGTGACGGACAGATCGCTGTGAGCTTCGTTTCCGAGCTGCACGAAATCGTCGAACATATTCCGGCATTCTAACCGTCAGTTCAAGTCCCTTATCCTTCAGATTAGTTACGGAACCCGTCCCACGGGTCCAACGGGCCATAGAGTTTCTTTCTGGAACACAGAAATGGCCGCAACGCTGTGCGCGGGACGCAACTCCCTCACTTCCTCAATAAACACCTTTTCTAATCAACATTACATTGCGAGCTAAATGGCATACTATGTGTGTCCGATTAGATTCGGTGGGTGGCTCGAACACATCTAAGTCTTAGGAGGGTGGTCAACTGAAAATATACACCACTGGCCATTAAAATTGCTACACCACGAAGATGACGTGCTACAGACGCGAAATTTAACCGACAGGAAGAAGATGCTGTGATATGCAAATGCAGCAACTGCATTTGAGCGCTGAACGGATTTATATGAAGTGACAAGGTGAATTGTAACCATCGAAACTGCGATAAATACATGTGACGTGAAAGAATGGCATTTTTATGAGAGTAGCTGCCTGTAGCCATTTAACGTGAGATATTTCACGACGAAAAACCTCAACTACGTTCACAACATAGTGCAATGCCAACTGATGGCAGATGATTGTAGCTATCGCCAGTAACACAGCGCTGACCCAACTACTACTGAATGTCAAGCAAAGACAATGTGACCCATCCTGTCCGCAAACACTTCCAGGTATACAGCCAGTCACTAGCTATGGTTCACATCAGGCCACATCACACTTCATCACAGGCTACCAATGTACTTTGGCGGCCAGTTTACAGAAGGTTTTCGTGACTCTAAATGATCGGTGCGGAATGTTACTTCAGCTTGCTATCAGTGTAGGACACACACACACACACACACACACACACACACACACACAGTACACTGATCAGCCAGAATATTATGACTGCCTACCTAATGGCCAGTAAGGCCTTGGTAGGTTGCTTGAGGTATTTTTCATTACATCTGCACACACAAGTCAGCTAATTTCCGTAAATTCTGGGGAGGGGGCCGATGAGCCCTGACGCCACGTTCCATCACATCCCAGATGTGTTTGATCAGGTTCAGATATGGGGAGTTGGTGACCCAGCGCATCAATTGGAACTCACCACTGTGTTTATCAAACCACTCCATCAGGCTCACGGCTTTGTGACAGGGAGCATTATTTTGCTGAAAAGTGCCACTGCTGTCACAAAACATGATTATCATGAAGAAATGTATGTGGTCTCAACCAATGTATGATACGCCTTTGCCATCATGGTGCCTTGCACGAGTTCCACCGGACCCATGTATTCCCATGTGAATATCCCTGAGAGCATGATGGAGTCGTCGCCAGCTTGTCTCTGTTCTGTAGTACAGGTGTTAATGAGTTGTTCCCCTGGAAGATGGTGGATCTGCGCCCTCCCTCGACACGATGAGGAAGGTATTGGTATTCATTGGACCATGCAATGGTCTGTTACTGCACCAACATCCAGTGCCAGTGGTCACGTGTCAATTTCAGTCATAGTTGGAGATGTTGTGGTGTTAACAATGGCACCTGTATGGGTCATCAGCTGCGGAGGCCCATTGTTAGGCGTGTGTTAGGTGCACTGTTTGCTGCCTATCCTGTTTTACCAATCTACCCAACCTACTACGACCAACATCTGTAATGAGGGGTGGCCACCAAATCCCGCGATGTCTGGACATGGCTTCACTTTGGTTTCGCCACGTGTTGAAGACACTCACCACAGCACTCCTCGATCATGCAACAAGTTGTGCAGTTTTCAGAATGCTAGTGAGGAGTCTCTGGGCCACCATCGCGCGCTTTCCCCATTCTATACACGGACTGCACATTCACTGGTACCACGTGCACTGTGCATGTGTCTGACTGGTAGTCGTTCCTCGTGAGATGATGCTGCTATCACCCGGACAGGCTTATACAAATAGTAGGTCGGTGGTCATAATATACTGGCCGATTATATACTGTATAGCGTATACATTCAGGAAATCACTGAATTTTCATGTCAATTTTATACTTTTAAAACGAATATTGTACCGACAGCACTGAATTTTGCGCTGAAAATGTCGAATATAGTATCGAAATCAGTGAAATTAGTACCCACTCTTAAGGATAACATGGTATTTGTTAGGACCTCTGCCATACAATCTTAAATACGACATGGTATTCTGTATTTTGCTCATGTGGTGACATTTCGGGACAGTATTTAGTACTGACCAAAAGTCAGGAATGCTAATTTTGTTCCAACACATACTTGACAACATAACTGAGGAGTAGTTTAAGATGTGTCTGCCGTAGATAAGTCTCTCTGTAACAAACCATACTGCAGAGCACAAGTCATGCAGGTTCATGACACTTTAATGCTTTAAGGTTACTTCACAGACAACACGTAGGCACATAATTGTTCTCCTATTGTTCCATTTGTGGGAGGTATACGAAAGGGATGACTAGCAGTGGTATAAGATATACTCCACAGTGCATTGTATGAAGGGTGGAGCGTATACATAGTCGCTTTTCCTAAGACTTGAGAAGATCATGAACTTTGCACTAGAGAAAGGGGGCTCTCCATGCTGTGGTGTTTCTTTTTTTTAAAGACACAACTGTTGCTATCCTATTCTCAGCAGATGTTTAAGCATAGCACAGGTGGACTTTAACTTAGGACAAGTTAGATCCCAAATTAGGGTGACATCAGAGGGGGCTTAACCGTTTAAACTATGATGTCAGAGGGGTGGGCAGGAGTGGAATTGTCTTAAACACAGGACAGCTGGACTTTAACTTGGGGCAGGCGGCGGGTAACGTCGGAGGAGAGTGACAGCCATGATGCAAGTCCCTGCACATCTGAGTGAATAATAGCTTTGGGAAAACATATTTCGTCGTTTCTTACGTCGCTGAAAGTAGGCCAGCTGACTGCTTATTACTTGTAGGGTGAAAAAGATCTTCAGGTTCAGACCTGTATCCTTTGTCTAACAGGCCTGGACCTGCAGAAGAAGCAAACACCCTTTGTCCTAGAAGTGGCACATCAGGTAGGGGGCGTAGCCTTGCCTTTGTTTCAGAATCATAGGCTGACTGGCATCTTTTGACTAACAGTCAGCCCGCATCTCGTGGTCGTGCGGTAGCGTTCTCGCTTCCCACGTCCGGGTTCCCGGGTTCGATTCCCGGCGGGGTCAGGGATTTTCTCTGCCTCGTGATGGCTGGGTGTTGTGTGATGTCCTTAGGTCAGTTAGGTTTAAGTAGTTCTAAGTTCTAGGGGCCTGATGACCATAGATGTTAAGTCCCATAGTGCTCAGAGCCATTTGAACCATTTTTTTGAGTAACAGTCAGGCATGGACCTACTGGGGAAACAAACATCCTTTGTCTCTGGGAGAAATATGACAACAGTGCAGAGGGGACCTGACTCCCACATCAGCCATCTTGGATTGTGACTTCATAGAGTTTCACGTGTATTCCACGTCAGTCACCTAGAATCTACACTTAGCACAAGTAACCTACTTCCACTTGCATGACAAGGCACCGTATTGGATTCTGAATTTCCCACCAGTTTGTACTCAGGACAACAGCCCCACTTCTACAATGACCACTTGGGAGTGGGGGGAAACCTTGTAACACAATTGGCCTGATTTTGAATTTCGCGCCAAAATTTGACTTTCTCATCATTTTATAGATAGGGCAATTGGTTTCTGTCAGCTATCTGACAACAGCTCATGACTTCAGACAGGGCTGGGTGAACTCTGACAACAATGCAATCAGTGCTCGAGCAGTCCTAATCAGCCTACTAATGGCAATAGTGGCTGCAATTATGATGTGGTGATAATGAATGGGTGAGGGTGCTGAAAAGTAATGCCTCCAGTTTTATGCGAAAAATATTGAAATTTTTAAATAAAACAAACGTTATTAACGCTCTACACCTTCCTTTATTCTTCATTTCTACATATTTGCAGCCTTCTGCTACTAGACGGCTCTGAATTGTAGTGTGTATCATGGTGATGCGTAACGTAACTATGTCGGTTGGTGAGAAGCAGCGTTCTGTAATCGAGATTCGAACTGCAGAAAGCTTCTTCCACACATAGTGCACCCTCTCTTTCAGTATAACAATGCCAGACCACACACAATCGCTGCTGCATCTGCAAGAATCCGACGCTTTGGACTCACTGACCTTGATAATCCTCCATACAGTCCCGACTTGGCCCCATTCGATTTTCAACTGTTTCCAAAACTTAAAGAACAGCTTCGAGGACCTCACTTGGTAGTGATGAAGTGGTACAAGCAGAAGGGAGGTTGTGGCTCAGTCAACAACGTCAAACATTCGACAGAGACGGTATCAACAAGCTAGTCTCTCGTTGGGAAAAATGTGTTCGTAGTCAGGAAAACGAAGTCAAAAAATAAATATGTAGACCTGAAGAATAAAGATGCAGAATGTTAATAAGATTTGTTTTGTGTGGAAAGCTTTAAGAGTTGTCTCACTGAAAATTCGGAGGCATTATCTACAGCACGCCCTCGTGGGCAGCAACACGTTTGGTGATCGAAGGACCTTTTGCCATGTACAGGACCGCAAAACTGTGGTAAAAGCCGTACTGTGCCGTCACTACGAGTTTCAAATCGAAGGCATGTTTACGAGCCCACCTAAGTAATGAAATGAAATAAGCCGCTAGAGTGCTTCCTATGTTTTTTTTTTTTTTTGTCACCGTTGCTTAGTTTCAGTCGATCAGAGTTGTTTAAAACGCTTTGCAGTTGTTGCAAGCCTGTCGTCTTCTTTCACTGCTTGCTTACGTCGTGGAGGAAGTATTTGACGCCAGCACGCAACTTGAGTTACTCAGAGTAAGTGTTGCGAAATATTTTAGAATATAAGATGATGTGCTTTATTTCTCATTTTTATCTTCGTCACGAAAGACCTCCAGATTAATTCATTCTTTGTCTGGAGCCGCACCAGCAACTGTTGGTAAAATAAGTGACAAGCAACGCATTTGTTACTTGCCCATTCAGTTGCGTTATTATCTTTTTATGTCTCATTGAGTAGCTAGTAATTTTGTGTCAGTGTTGTAATTTCACAGTGTTTCTTTCAATTGTTTACGGGTTTCTTGTGATCCATCTATTAATTCACTACCAGTACAATAAAACAACTTTTTAGAAAATGATCCTCACATAGCTTCCTCCGAGTTGTTTGTTATATTACTCGCGTGTTTCCAATGCATAGTCACAGAGTAGGTAAATAAAAGAGAAGGTAAATACACCAGAACCAAGATTACATGATTATGAACTTAATGAAGAAAAATGTATGTGGAATGTCCATAACGCAGCTAGCTTCCCGCTAACGTAGGTGCACAGCTGATTTGTTTATGTGTGTATTCCTTCCTAACTAATGAAGGCCTTCAGTTAAAAGACAAGTTAATTAAAACACGAAAAATGATAATGATAGCTCAGCTCCGCTCCCTGCTTCACGAAAAAAAGGAGAACTGCAGCAATAATTGGCAGTGCCAGTCTCCGAAGCACCTCTCATCTTCACCTCTCTCTGATCTCATGCAGGCGCCGAAGCAGGATACTTTATCCTCTGGTCAGCTGTAGAAAGCGGGCACAGTACTAAAGAATTCACGTTTTGACTTCCCCAGGAAGTGGACTTGACTGTAATGGAAATACGTGCAGAAGCCAATTCTGCCAGCTGACCACGACTGGCCCACACGTCTTACAGGGAAGTTGTTCGAACACTTATCAAGTCGCGGAGGTTTTGGTGCATCGTAATATTGTGTTATTGAGACATTGGGTCTTCTGAACAATGTTTAAAGTTTATATATTGAGTTATGGTGTTCAGTTTTGCGCTTTCGGAAAAATTTAGAATGAAACTGATGCATATATCCATACTGGTACAATCCTGGAAAGATGTTGTGAGATGAATATCACAAAAGCAAATAGAGGGGAATGAAATTTAGTTGAATCACAGCAAGTGATATTGGGGGATTAGGCACACTGAAAGTCAATGAGTTTTGCTATTTGGGCAGGAAAACAGCTGACGACGGCTAAAGTAGGAAGGACATAAAATAAAGACAGGTAATATTAAGAACGGTGTTTCTGAAAATACTTTGTTCATAGTGACTATAAATCCGGGTTCGGAAGACTTTGAGGGCATTCGTTTGGAGCTTAGCCTCGTACGAAACTGAAACGTGGACGATAAACATATCATATAAAAAGAGAATATAAGACGCAGAAATGTGGAGCTACAGAAGAATGCTGAAGATAACGTGAATAAATCGGACCAGCATAAAAATGGCCCTATCGGAGCACAAAAAAGCGAATATGTTCCTGTTTAAAATACACTACTGGACATTAAAATTGCTACACCACGAAGATGACGTGCTAAAGACGCGAAATTTAACCGACAGGAAGAAGATGCTGTGATATGCAAATGATTTGCTTTTCAGAGCATTCACACAAGGTTGGCACCGGTGGCGACACCTACAACGTGCTGACACGAGGAAAGTTTCCAACCGATTTCTCATACACAAACAGCAGTTGACCGGCGTTGCCTGGTGAAACGATGTTGTGATGCCTCGTGTAAGGAGGAGAAATGCGTACCATCACGTTTCCGACTTCGATAAAGGTCGGATTGTAGCCTATCGCGATTGCGGTTTATCGTATCGCGACATTGCTGCTCGCGTTGGTCGAGATCCAATGACTATTAGCAGAATATGGAATCGGTGGGTTCAGGAGGGCACTACGGAACGCCGGGCTGGATCCCAACGGCCTCGTGTCACTAGCAGTCGAGATGACAGGCATCTTATCCGCATTGCTGTAACGGATCGTGCAGCCACGTCTCGATCCCTGAGTCAACAGATGAGGACGTTTGCAAGACAACAACCATCTGCACGAACAGTTCGACGACATTTGCAGCAGCATGGACTGTCACCTCAGAGACCGTGGCTGCGGTTACCCTTGACGCTGCATCACAGACAGGAGCGCCTGCGATGGTGTACTCAACGACGAACCTGGGTGCACGAATGGCAAAACGTCATTTTTTTCGGATGAATCCAGGTTCTGTTTACAGCATCATGATGGTCGCATCCGTGTTTGGCGACATCGTGGTGAACGCACATTGGAAGCGTGTATTCGTCATCGCCATACTAGCGTATCACGCAGCGTGATGGTATGGGGTGCCATTGGTTACACGTGTCGGTCACCTCTTGTTCGCACTGACGGCATTTCCAACAGTGGACGTTACATTTCAGATGTGTTACGACCCGTGGCTCTACCTTTCATTCGATCCCTGCCAAAACCTACATTTCAGCAGGATAATGCACGACCGCATGTTGCAGATCCTTCACGGGCCTTTCTGAATGCAGAAAATGTTCGACTGCTGGCCTGGCCAGCACATTCTCCAGATCTCTCACCAATTGAAAACGTCTGGTCAATGGTGGCCTAGCTTCTGGCTCGTCATAATACGCCAGTCACTACTCTTGATGAACTGTGGTATCATGTTGAAGCTGCATGGTCAGCTGCATCTGTACGCGCCATCCAAGCACTGTTTGACTCAATGCCCAGGCGTATCGCCGGCCGTATTGGCAGAGCGGTTCTAGGCGCTATAGTCTGGAGCAGCGCGACCGCTACGGTCGCAGGTTCGAATCCTGCCTCGGGCATGGATGTGTGTGATGTCCTTAGGTTAGTTAGGTTTAAGTAGTTCTAAGTTCTAGGGAACTGATGACCTCAGAAGGTAAGTTCCATAGTGCTCATAGCCAACCCAGGGGTATCAAGGCCGTTATTACGGCCAGAGGTGTTTGTTCTGGGTACTGATTTCTCAGGATCTATGCATCCAAATTGCGTGAAAATGTAATCACATGTCAGTTCTAGTATAATATGTTTGCCCAATTAATACCCGTTTATAATCTGCATTTCTTCTTGGTGTAGCAATTTTAATGGCCAGTAGTGTACTATGACTGGAAAGTGGCGTACTACCTGCCTCTTTCTACGTCCTTCAGCACCTTTAAAATTGCGATATTCGCGCTCTTTTTCACAGGCAATTCACCTCTCGCTAGCACAAGCTCCCCTCACTGCGACTCGCCCACACCCACGAGGCCATTGCTGTATATCGCTCATACCCATCAACTGTCTTTGGGCCATTCTCACTTACTCTCTCAGTCAGCCCAACTCATTTTCTACAACTGTCACGGACTGTTTTCCTGTCTCACAGCCACAGTCTCCTTCGTCCTGTCCTACTACTACGGTCTCCTCTCACTTGCCACTGCCTCACTCTTGCTCTCTCTTACGTCTGTTATCTCATTCATTCATTCCCACTACTGCTGCCTCTTCTCACTGTCTCTCCCTTCCTCGATGTCATTGTCATTGCTATGTCCCTCATTATCGCTGGCTCTCGCCCACTTCCACCATCTACTTTTCTTTACTCCTCTCCCACTGGCGCTGTATCCTTCACCCCTTTCCTAGCGCTGCTCTCTCACTGCCAACTATTTTCCATTGCTACTGTGTCTCTGTCTTTCTCTCACACTGCCACTGTCTCCTTCATTCTTTCCATACCACAACCAACGTCTACTATCTTCCAGAATTTAATACTTTTCCATCTCTTTGCCACTGCCACTGTCCCCTTGTCTCCCATCATAAAAAAGCGTGAATATGTTCGCATGCCAAAATGTTTGGAAAATTTTTTAAAGGTGCTGAGAAGAGCAGAATGACGCAGCTGGTAGAACAAAAAAATGTCTCTGAGCACCATGGGACTTAACTTCTAAGGTCATCAGTACCCTAGAACTTAGAACTACTTAAACCTAACTAACCTATGAACATCACACACATCCATGCCCAAGGCAGGATTCGAACCTGCGACCGTAGCGATCGCGCGGTTCCAGCTTGTAGCGCCTAGAACCGCTCGGCTACCCCGGCCGGCCTGGTAGAACACTTTTCATTCATAGTGTTAAATAAACACGAACATATTTACTGTGTTTGTGCTCCAATAAAAGCATTTTTCCGCTCGTCCCCTTCCTTTACTTGCTACAGCAGGACCTATTACTCATATGGAAAGAACTTCATGGATTAGGAAAATGTTGATAGTTTTCTTATGGGAAACTGAAATAACGCACTACTAATATTATACCTCAAATCGGATTTTACGCGCACAAAAATTTTCCACGTGCTTCAGTACAACAACATAGATTCCCAGAATCTATGTAATGAAAACCAAGACACTTTCCAGCATATTTCTCCGTGCTACGTCAGTTTATAAACTGCGTTTTCGCCTCACGCCGGATTTTACAGGAGTATTTTACGAGTACATGTAAAGTAATTTTGAACCTCTGCATCTGGGGAAACTGATGAAGTTATAAAGAAAATTTATAAGGTTCTTCGAGATCGGGATCTTAGGAATAATAGCAAAAATTTCAGTCATTTGCTGTGCATAACAGTCTTCGAATCCACGGCTCTGTTTTCGTAACCAGAAACCATGTTTTTGAAAACGGGAAGCTGGCACTTTTACATAAATGCCTAAAAATATACCGTGAAAATTAGAACATTTTTACAGTCTGGAACCGAGCAACCGCTACGGTCGCTGGTTCGAATCCTGCCTCGAGCATGGATGTGTGTGATGTCCTTCGGTTAGTTAGGTTTAATTAGTTTTTAGTTCTAGGCGACTGATGACCTCAGAAGTTAAGTCGCATAGTGCTCAGAGCCATTTAGAGCATTTTGTAAATAATAGATTTCAGCTATTAGTCTTCCTTTTTTAAATTTTATTGGCAGATCTAGATTTCAGCTAGAAACTAGCCATTCTCAATGCACTATCATTTTTGATCAATGCATGTAATGCCTGTTGGTCGGGCTTCATCCACAGTTCATTGAATACTACGGTAGTATTCAATGAACTGTAGATGATGCCCGACCAACAGGCATTACATGCATTGATCAAAAATGATAGTTCATTGAGAATGGCTGGTTTCTAGCTGAAATCTAGACCTACCAACAAAATTTAAAAAAAACTTAAGACAGATACCTGAAATCTATTATCTACAAGTCAATATAACAGTCGCTGAGTGCAACAGCCTTCTGAATGGATGGTAGCCTGATTTGAGCAATTTCCTGCGGTTAGGAATTTAGATATGATGAAATTCAGTTGCTTAGTGCTTTCTGAGGAAAGGCCACATCCAACGCAAAATGACACAACCGATTTGCTCCATTTGCCGAAGCTGGAGAAAGTGTGTAATATTCAAATTAACTTTAAGCCTGTACTGTGGGAAGTCACAGTAAGACGAGTCTTGTTTGTGCTCTTCACGGGTACGATCGTCTCCACTACACGATATTTCCATGTGGCCGCCATCTTCAGGTGCGATCGCTGAGTACACAATCACGCCGGAACTGAATGGACATCAGAAACGTCGTTCGACCAGTTCCGGCGTGATTGTGTACTCAGCGATCGCACTTGATGGTGGCCAGATGGAACGCCGAAATATCGTGTAGTGAAGACGATCATATCCGGCAGCATACCCGTGAAGAGCATAAACATATAAGTCGCCGGGAAAATCTACGGACTCACACAAGACGACTCTTCTTTGGGTATAAAAACAGTCCCTAGTCCAAGGGTTATACAAATCGCTTGACCCTAGCTTTCTGTCACCAATAGAACGCGAGTATGAGCCCCGGAAAAATTCTATTATTGTGCGCGGTGTTTTGGAACATGACTGGTACCGCACGCTGTCGCATGCGTACCGATAGCTAATAGAGAAATACAGATTCTAATTGGGAGGAGAAGAATTATATGGCGCAATTTGTCTAAAAGAAGGGATTGGTTGTTAGGAAACGTCATGAGCATCAAGGAATGGTCAATTTGATATTGGAATGGGGAGTGACGGGGATAAAATCGTAGAGGAAGATCAAGGCTTGATTGTAATAAGCACACAAATGGATGTAGGCTGAAATAGTTATGTATAGATGAAGAGAATTGCGCAGGACAGACTAGCGTGGAAAGCTACATCAAGCCAATTTATAGCAATAATAAAGCTGATGTTGTTACTGTGGTGTCACCGCCAGACACCACACTTGCTAGGTGGTAGCCTTTAAATCGGCCGCGGTCCGTTAGTATACGTCGGACCCGCGTGACGCCACTATCTGTGATTGCAGACCGAGCGCCGCCACACGGCAGGTCTAGAGAGACTCCCTAGCACTCACCCCAGTTGTACAGCCGACTTTGCTAGCGATGATTCACTGTCTACATACGCTCTCATTTGCAGAAACGACAGTTTAGCATAGCCTTCAGCTACGTCATTTGCTACGACCTAGCAAGGCGCCATATTCATTTACTATAAGTCATATCTTCAAGAATGTCCTCTGAACAGATAATATTGTGACTCATGTACCGTCAAGAGCGACGATCATCATTAATGGATTAAAGTTAAATATCAAACTAATTATGTCCGCTTTCTGAATTCTCATTCCTTGTCATGTTCCAGACCTCACGTCAGTATAGTTCTTCCCTCCTCACGCCAGCCTGCGTGAGCTAAAACGCGTGCATTTCGGCCTCCACTCGTAACACGGTGTTGGCTCTTCTGCTACCACAAAAGTTACAATACACTTTTTGAATAATTTTTTACTGTTACTTTGAAATATCGTGTCTGCATTTTTAACTCAGCGGTCAGCGTGTCTGGCCAGCGAGTGGAGGACTGGGATTTATACGGTAGGAAGACGGGAAACGGGTGCACTCAGCTTCTTGAGGTCATGTGAGGCGCTACTTGAATGAGAAGTAGCAGCACCAACGCACGAGAAGGCGACGAAGGTCGGGAGAGCGGTTTGCCGACCCCTGCCCCTCCACACCGCATCCAGATCGCGCCTTACTGCAAAGGATGACAGGGCAGCGCCTGGCCTGATCACGGAGTTACTTGCTTTTTAATATAGTGTGAACTGCTTTCTGCGACAGTTGCTAAAATAAATGTTGTTCCAAGACCTTACAACTATCTTGAAACTGGATGGGTCCAAAACTAAAGCAACAAACCGCCATTTCCCTGTCGTGTGTCAAATTCACGATATAATCATAAAAAATGTCAACAGCTGTCCGTACGATCGTGTTCTGCACGGAAGACGGCATTCCAGTCAACGGACAACCACGCCAACCATGACGTCAGGGCATCTATGAAACAGAGTGGTGTTTGCCGGGTAGTGCCACATCCACAATCACTGTATGGCACAGAGAAGACGCCTGCTAGACTGTCTGCGGTGAAGGGCTAATGGAAGCAGGACAGTCGCAAACTCATATGGTTCGATGGCTTAATGTGAATCGTTCTGTTGTTTGTCGGATCTTGCGACAGTTTATACACACCGAAACAGTATCCCGAAGATCACGCATGACATCAGAAAGAGAGGACCGTCACTTGGCTTTAAGGGCACGACGGACCGCCTTAGTATTGCACAGCAGCTGGCATCTGACCTCGCAGCACCCACTGGACGTTTTGTAACGTCTAGAGTGGAGTCGTCAACATGCCACCTGGACGGTCGAACAGAGGGCCAATCTTCTTATCACAGATGAGTCCTCGATTTGATCTGGAGAGTGACTCTCGACGGATTCTCATCTGGAGGGAACACTCAACACAATTTCTGGACCCAAACATTGTGGAAAGATACCGGTATCGAGGAAGATCCTTAATGGTGTGGGTAGAGATTATGTTAACCACATGAACACATCTTCACGAAATTGTACTGAAGAGCCGGCAGAGGTTCGAGTCCTCCCTCGGGCATGGGTGTGTGTATTTGTCCTTAGGATAATTTAGATTAAGTAGTGTGTAAGCTTAGGGACTGATGACCTTAGCAGTTAAGTCCCATAATATTTCACACACATTTGAACATTTTTTGAGAACCGGCAAATTTTAACTGCTGTCAGGTATCGTGACGAGATCTTGGGACCTGATGTACTGTTGTTGCGAAGTGCTGTTGGGCCCGACTTCGTATTGATGGACGACAATGTCGACCTCGTAGAGCACAGGTGGTAGATGTTTTCCTGGAAACGGAAGATACTGCTCTCATGGCGTGGCCTGCTCGCTCTCTCGATTGTACTAGGGAGAAGGATTGCATCACGTCAGCATCCGCCAGCCACTCTCCAAGACCTGTGAGTAGCTCTGGAGGAAGAATGGGCGTTATTGCCTCAACATGAAAATTGGAAATTTGTGGTAAGGACCATGGGACCAAACTGCCGAGGTCATCGTTCCCTAGGCTTACGCACTACTAAATCTAACTTAAACTAACTTATACTATGGACAACACACACATACACACACACACACACACACACACACACACAC
This sequence comes from Schistocerca piceifrons, assembly GCF_021461385.2. Taxonomy (NCBI): domain Eukaryota; kingdom Metazoa; phylum Arthropoda; class Insecta; order Orthoptera; family Acrididae; genus Schistocerca; species Schistocerca piceifrons. Next base: position 147,394,608 of record NC_060149.1, on the reverse strand, counting down.
ACACACACACACCCATGCCCGAGGGAGGGCTCGAACCTCCGACGGGGGGAGCCGCACGGACCGTGACATCATTCACAGCATGCCCTGTCGTTGTCATGCCTGTATTGCTGCCAGAGACTGTCACACCCCATACTGAGCACATTAACCTGTTGTGGGAATGTGCGTGCATAATCGCAAGTTGAAAAAAAAACGAACATTTTTGTCTATCATTATGCATGTTGCAGTTGTTTACGGTCTGTATTCTTTACATTGTTTCTACTCTACTATTACCTGTTTATAGTGTTTGGTGGCAAAATAAACGCAATTTTGCAAAATTTCCGTTGTTGCTTTAATTTTGGACTCCAGTATATATAAGTTAGGACTTTCAGTTTGCGTTTTTGCCATTACGTAGAGTTGGACTGATGGTGACGGATACATCCATACAGATACTGCACTCGAAAAAGCACCTCGTGTGCTTTATGTTAATTTGTCATAATCATAATACGACGGCATGCTGTAAAGTAACGGCTCCGAATTTTCTATGTGAAAACTCTTAAAGCTTTTTAAGGAAAACAAACGTTATTAACATTCTTCATCTTTGTTCTTTATGTCTACATATTTGCAGCCCACTGCTGGTGGAAGTCTACGAACAGTAGTGTGTAACATGGCGATGTGTAACGTAACCATATCGGTGTATGCGAAACAACGTGCCATAATCGAGTATCGAATTCGACGAGTTCGTCACCACATGGAGCATCCTCTCCTTCGGCATACAATGCCAGACCACACAAGAGTGCTGTGACATCTGCAACAAACCGACGCCTTGGATACATGGTCACAGATCATCCTACATACAGTTCCAAACTGGTTCCATCATATTCTTATTTGTTTCCAAAACTAAAGAACACATTTGAGGACGACTCTTTGACAGTGAAGAAACGGTGCATGCAGAGGTGAGGTTGTGGCTCCGTCAACAACGTTAGACATTCTACAGTGATGGTATCAACGAACTGGTCTGTAGTTGGGAGAAACGTGTTCGTCACTATGTTGACTATGTTGCGAAATAAATACATAGACATGAAAAACAAAGATTTAGAAATTTAGTAACGTTTGTTTCATTTAAAATGCTTTAAGAGTTTTCACTTAGCAATTCGAAGACATTACTTTTTAGCACGTCCTCGTAACAACAAATGTTTTTCATTGCAGCCTGTCAATCTTTTTCGTTGTTGTTACGTGCGTGCGTATTAATCACGCCGTTTATTTCTTGGGCGAGCGTATCTCTGGTATCCCATAAGCGGAACAACACAAGAATGGTACAGTCTTCTGGTATTTAGCTCATTAAATTAATATGTAAGCGTAAGGTAAAGTTCCGTAGCCTGCATGTATTCAGTATGAAACATACCTAAACAGTTCTACGGAAGAAGCTGTACCGAAATCAAAATTAGTTTTCAAAATGTTTTGTTAATATTTTTGAGTCTTCCATATTAAATGCCCTTTCTTAATTGTAAGCTCATTATTTTCCCATGAGTAAAATGAGTTCCGTAAAACCCAGTATTGATAATGAAAATTGCCATGTAGCTCGTAAACGCAAATATTTGCTCGCGAAGCAGTTGAATTTGTTCAGATACCAAACTGCCTCTTCTGTAACCATTTTCCCAATACTTTAGTTTTTGATAAATCAAGGTAGAAATTAACAGTTCCTTCAAAACAGTTATATCTCTCTCTTCACAATAAATGAACATAACAAAAAGAGAGCCGAAGATTAGCAGTAGAGGAACTGAACAGCAGAGAGTGATACATTGGTAACACACACACACATTATATATATGAAAAACAATACATAACACAGAGCTTCATGTTGCCTTACACCACATTGTTCTTAGTTCTTTTCACCTCTTCGATCTATTCTTAAAATATTATTTTCCTATGTTTGCTAATCGCAAAGAATCACTGCACTGCGTCTTCCATCGAAATAAAGGAGTGGTTACAAGATGATGGTGCTACAATACAACTCGCGAATAATTATTTTTCCTGCCGTTTTAAAATATCGTGTCCTCTATCGTAGCTGCTCCGTAAGCGTAACATATCTACACTACGCAGTCCGGAGCTCGTGGTCGTGCGGTAGCGTTCTCGCTTCCCACGCCCGGGTTCCCGGGTTCGATTCCCGGCGGGGTCAGGGATTTTCTCTGCCTCGCGATGACTGGGTGTTGTGTGATGTCCTCAGGTTAGTTACGTTTAAGTAGTTCTCAGTTCTAGGGGACTGATGACCATAGATGTTAAGTCCCATATTGCTCAGAACCATTTACACTACGCATGCCCGTCCTCTTTTAGATTACTACTGCGCGGTGTGGGATCCTTACCAGATAGGACTACAGAGTACATCGAAAAAGTTCAAAAAAGGTCAGCAGGGTTTTTATTATCGCGAAATAGGGGGGAGAGTGTCACTGAAATGGTACAGGATTTGGAATGGACATAATTAAAGCAAAGGAGTTTTTCACTGAGGCGGAATCTTCTAAAAAAAAAAAAAAATAAATAAATAAAAATAAAAAAAATTGTGGTAAGGTCTTATGGGACCGAACTGCTGAGGTCATCGTTCCCTAAACTTACCCACTACTTAAACTAACTTACGCTAAGGACAACACACACACACACACACACACACACACACACACACACACACACACTTACGCTAAGGACAACACACACACACACACACACACACACACACACACACACACACACACACACACACATGCCCGAGGGAGGTCTCGAACCTCCGACGGGGACTGCCGCGCGGACCATGAAAAGGCGCCTTAGACCGCGCGGACCATGACAAGGCGCCTTAGACCGCACGGTTACACCGCGAGGAGAATCTCCTCACAAAATTTCGATCACCAACTTTCTCCTCCGAATGCGAAAATGGTTCAAATGGCTCTAAGCACTCTGGGACTTAACATCTGAGGTCATCAGTCCCCTAGACTTAGAACTACTTAAACCTAACTAACCGAAGGACACCACACACATCCATGCCCGAGACAGGATTCGAACCTGCGACCGTAGCAGCAGCGCAGTTCCGGGCTGAAGCACCTAGAGCAGTTCGGACACAGCGGTCGGCTCCGAATGCAAAAATATTTTGTTGACGCCGACCTACAAAGGGAGAAACGATCACCATAATAAAATCAGGGAAATCAGAACTCGCACGGAAAGATGCAGGTGTTCGTTTTTTCCGTGAGCTATACGAGGTAGGAATAATAGAGAATTGTGAATGTGGTTCAATGAACGCTCTGCCAGGCACTTAAATGTGATTTGCAGAGTATCCATGTAGATGTAGATGTAGCATGTCTGACTGCCGCGTAGAGGACGCAGTACTGCTAGGAATTTTTCCACAGTAAGGTTTGGAAGGGGTGCGCTCAGTCTGTTTAGGCGAATTGAGGAACAACCTTAATTAGATGAAGTGGCTTAGAGGTACGGGAGGCCGGCCGGTGTGGCCGTGCGGTTAAAGGCGCTTCAGTCTGGAACCGCGTGACCGCTACGGTCGCAGGTTCGAACCTGCCTCAGGCATGGATGTGTGTGATGTCCTTAGGTTAGTTAGGTTTAATTAGTTCTAAGTTCTAGGCGACTGATGACCTCAGAAGTTGAGTCGCATAGTGCTCAGAGCCATTTGAACAAGAGGTACGGGAAGTTCAAAACGGGTGGAAGAGCAGTCTGCGGACTCCATGACCCTCCGTACCGCATCCAAAAGACGCCATATGGCAGAGGACGACACGGTGGCCGATCCTCTGGACCTCATCTCAGAGATATCTTTTTTTTTTTTTTTGTAATATCGTGTGTGATGAATTCTGGGAAGGGTGGTAACAAAAGTGAGCAGCCGCTAGACAGGGCGGTGGCTAGGTGTGGCCAGCGGGCAGTGCAGCAGCTTCCGGATTGGGGTCGTGCCGCTGGCCGCTGTTGCCAGTACGACGCAGACGCAGTTTAACGGTCTTTGTGACTGGGCGCTGCAGGCTGCGCGCTCGATTCACACGAACCGGCCTCTGGCTACGTACGAGCCGAACCGCAGCGACTCGATGACAAGTTTTTGCCGCGGTCGTAAAATGCGAGCGCGCGAGTGCAACTACCGGACGCGAACAAGTTGGGCCTCATCCGGCCGGGCCAGCGCAGCCAGCGTGAAACGACACGGGAGGGCAGCCCGCCGTATAGAGGTCGGCATAAATCGAGGCACGCCGGTGACACAGCATTCCTGCCTTTTTGCCGGCCGCGGCCGCGGCTGCGGCTGCGGCAGCGTCGCTCCACTGACATTGTGTCCGACATCCGGCTCCGCCCTGCATTTGCCTGTCTGCACCATTCCCACCCCTGTCGGCACACACACTAAACACCAGCTGCGACTACTGCCTCGTACTCGAGCTAATCGACGGACTATTTACCGTAGTTTGGGTGAAACCATCGAATCCAGAAGGAATCGCTAGTGCCAAACACAGCTTCCCCTTTTTCCGCACGATATTCTGCGAACCACAGATGAAGGCCAATGGGCAGATTTCGTGTTACTAGATTTCCGGAAAGAGTTTGACACAATACCATAGCCGGCCGGGGTGGCCGAGCGGTTCTAGGCGCTACAGTCTGGAACCGCGCGACCGCTACGGTCGCAGGTTCGAATCCTGCCTCGGGCATGAATGCGTGTGATGCCCTTAGGTCAGTTAGGTTTAAGTAGTTCCATGTTCTAGGGGACTGATGACCTCAGAAATTAAGTCCCATAGTGCTCAGAGCCATTTCAACCATTTTGAAAAATACCACACTGTTAACGAGGTACGAGCATACGAAATGGATTCTCTGATATCTGACAAGGAACCCATTGAGTGTGAGATCGCAAGTTCGATCTTCAGCAAGGCTAATTTGAAAGTTTTGTGTTAACAACTATAACAGGAAAAATATTAGCCGCTAAAGACTCACCGTGTGCATCAGGGGAACGACAGAAAAAGAGTGTCCGGATGGTGCAGAGATCAACCTTCTATAGGATGTATGTATTAAACTTCAAAAAAATGGACATCTTTGACATCTAAGAAATGTTCAAAACAAACCGTTGCAGCATGAACACCGAATGAAAAATGGCACGAGTGATCACAAAGGTTCGCACCATCAAGATCGAAGGTGAACTCCTTCGGAGTTACAAACCGTACAGAACGTTCAGCTAGATGTCCACTCTTAAGGAATACATATACAATTATACTGGTGTAACGGGGTGATGAAAACTGATGGATTGTGATGGCATGCAACCGAATGCGAACAATTTGTAGTGGAGCTTATTGTGAAACTGGCTATCCTTTTAGGCGTAGCTGCAGATAGTGCGATAATATGATTTGTAGACGCGATAAAAATAAATATGCAGAGGCTGAATTTGTCCATTGATTCCACTTTTCAGGAAGGGTACTTTTCTCTAAAGGAGTATGATTTGTATACGCAGACCAGGTATCAAGCAAAAGCAAGTTATTTTGACCAGCTATTTGCCAGAGCACTGCTCATACCTTAGTTGTAGTGCTCTTACTCCCAAAAAAATGGTTCAAATGGCTCTGAGCACTATGGGACTTAACATCTGAGGTCATCAGTCCCCTAGAACTTAGAACTATTTAAACCTAACTAACCTAAGGACATCACACACATCCATGCCCGAGGCTGGATTCGAGCCTGCGCCCGTAGCGGTCGCGCGGTTCCAGACTGTAGCGCCTAGAACCGCTCGGCCACTCCGACCGGCTCTTACTCCCATTTCACAACTATTGCTTGCTGTGACGTAAATACTGAGCCCTTGTAAGATCACGTAGACGAGAAAGAATCGTAGGAGGCAGAGAAGCTCCAGCTTCTCACAGCACAATTAATACAATGATAAGCCGAGACCTCATAAGGTTCGACGTTGGATGTTGCCTGGTGGGGTTGCGAGTACGTCACGCGGTAACAAAAGTATGTAAGCGGAGTATATGCGGACTGGGAATACCCCTAGCGAAGATATGGACTGCAAATTGGAAATCCACTGAGATAAGTGACTTTGACACAGGGCAGATTATTACACTGACAGAGCCAAAGGAACTGGTATAACTGCATAATATCGTGTAGGGCCCTCGCGAGCACGCAGAGGTGCCGCAACCCGACGCGGCATGAACTCAACTAACTCTGAAGTAGTGCTGGAGGGAACTAGCACCACGAATCCTGAAGGGCTGTTCATAAATCCGTAAGAGTTAGAGGGGGTGGAGATCTCTTCTGATCAGCACGTTGCAAGGCATCCAAGATATGCTCAAAAATGTTCATATCTGGGAGTTTGGTGGCCAGTGGAAGTGTTTAAACTCAAAAGAGTGTTCCTGTAGCACTCTGTAGAAATTCTGGACATGTGGAGCGTCGCACTGTCCTGCTGGAATTGCCCAAGTCTGTCGGAATGCACAATGGACGTGAATGGATGTAGGTATCAGACAGGATGCTTACGAACGAGTCACTCGTCAGAGTCGTATGTAGACGTATTAGGGGTCCCATATCACTCCAACTGCACACGCGCCACACCATTACAGAGCCTCCATCAGTTTGAACAGTCCCCTACTGACATGCAGGGTCCATGGATTCATGAGGTGGTCTCCATACCCGTACATGTCCATCCGCTCGATACAATTTGAAACGACACTCATTCGACCAGGCAACAAGTTTCCAGTCATCAACAGTCCAATTTCGGTGTTTACGGGCCCAGGCGAAGCGTAAAAGCTTTATGTCGTGCGGTCCTCAAGGGTACACAAGGGGGCCTTCACTCCGAAAGCCATATCGATGATGTTTCGTTGAATGGTTCGCACGCTGACACTTGTTGATGGCCTAGCACCGAAATTTGCAGCAATTTGCGGAAGGGTTACACTGCTGTCACGTTGAACGATTTTCTTGAGTCGTCGTTGGTCCCTTTCTTGCAGGATCTTTTTCTGGCATCGGTGATGTCGGAGATTTGATGTTTTACCGGATTCCTGATATTCACAGTACATTCGTGAACTGGTCGTACGGGAAAAACCCGACTCTATCGCTACCTCGAAGATGCTGTGTGCCATCACTCGTGCGCCGGTTATAACACCACGTTCAAACTCACTCAGATCTTGATAACCTGCCATTGTAGCAGCAGTGACCGATCTAATAACTGCGCCAGACACTTGTTTTCTTATATAGGAGTTGCCGGCTGCAGCGCCGTATTCTACCTGTTTACATATGTCCGCATTTGAATCTGCATGGCTATGCCAGTTCCTTTGCCACTTCAGTGTATTACGCAGAGCCTCTGAAGGAGTATCTCGAAAGCGGCGAAGCTGGTCCCATGTTCACGTCCTACTGTCGTGAGCATTTAAGGAAAGAGGTAGAAGGACAGTGGCACTACTACTAGGCGCTAAATGGTTGGAAGTCCACGGCTCTTCACAGAACGTGGGGTCTGCTCTGTAAAGTAGGATACATGCTGATCTGTCGCATCTCTGCCGAAAGGTCACAGTGCTAGTGCACGCAGAAGTTTTTCGGAGCACACCGTTCATCGTACATTGTTGAACATGGAGCTCTGCAGCAGACGACCCTCACGTGTTGACATGTTGACCCAACGACATCGTCAGTTACGACAGCAGAGGACACAGCACCATCGGGATTCGACCTTCGATCAACGGAAAGGTGTCGGCTCTTCGGGTGAATCACATTTTTTGCTACAGCAGGTTGGTGGTCGTCTCCACAAACGCCGTCATAGAGGTGAACAGCGGCTCGAAACGAGCAACGCGCCATAGACGCAGGCTGGTGGGAGCAGTATTGCGCAATAGGAGACATTCTCCTGCGCTTGCAAGGGACCTGTGGTAGTAGTCGAAGACACGCTGACAGCTGCGAACCACCTGTATGCTTTCTATGTTTGATGTCTTCCCCAACGACGATGTCATCTTTTAGCAGTATAATTCGTTGGTGTCTCGGAGCCAGAACCGTGCTACAGCGGTCTGAGGAGCGTTATAGTGGAGTCACTTTGATGTCTCGCCGACAAGATTCGTCTGATGTACGTCCTGTGGAACTCATCTGAGTCGCTATCGGGTGCCATCGACGCGTACGCGTGTTAGAGGCCCGTTATTTACGCGAATAACATGATATCTTATGCTACATACCTCCACAAACCTACCAACAAACTGTCGGATCCCTGACACGCAGAATCAGTCATGTATTTCGTTTCAAAGACGGACAAACAAGCTATTAATTAGATGGTCATAACGTTTTGTCTCATCAGTGTAAGTTTCCGCCGGCCATTGTGACCGAGCGGTTCTAGGCGCTTCAGTCTGGAACCGCGCGACCTCTACTGTCGCAAAATGGCTCAAATGGCTCTGAGCACTATGGGACTTAACTGCTGTGGTCATCAGTCCCCTAGAACTTAGAACTACTTAAACCTAAGTAACCTAAGGACATCACACACATCCGTGCCCGAGGCAGGATTCGAACCTGCGACCGTAGCGGTCGCTCGGTTCCAGACTGTCCTTAGGTTAGGTTAGGTTTAAGTAGTTCTAAGTTCTAGGGGACTGCTGACCTCAGATATTAAGTCCCATAGTGCTCAGGACCATTTGAACCAACCATTTGTCAGTTTCCAGCCAATTTACCATCCAGATTAACAGTCGGCATAATCGTATACGGATGAGTTAAGGCATTGCCGTTAGTTGATTTTGATATAACCCTCTTGGTACCTCTAATTTCCATGGTTCCTTTCGTGTGCATTTCCTCTTCATATCTCGATTGGTCGGAGTTGAAAACAAATACCTTACTGAACGATGGGTTAAGTTTGCTTATCTCATCTTAAAATTTTCGGGCCGATTCCGCAGTATGCTGTGCATCGTCAGATTGACACTTTGTCTGAAATTTCGTTATCCTACGGCTTTCAATTCCGTAGCACGTTTAAAGTTTTGTAAACATCCACTGCTCCCCTTTAAAGGACTGTAATCTATGCCATGCGCAATTTGATATACATAACGTAGTATATCACTATTACGCACATCCTGTAAATTGTATCAAGCACCCTTGAAACGCACAATTACACCAGTTTTTGTAACAAGTGCGCCTCGTCTTCCTTTGAATATCCGTAGTTGTTCTTATGCACTATCGTATTGCTGCGGAATTATTCAAAATCTGCTCATAATTGTTATTTTACTACACTGCTGATGTTCCATGTATGTAACTATGTTCAGTACGCACTCCTTTTGGCCGGCCGGGGTGGCCGAGCGGTTCTAGGCGCTACAGTCTGGAACTGCGGGACCACTACAGTCGCAGGTTCGAATCCTGCCTCGGGCATGGATGTGTGTGATGTCCTTAGGTTAGTTAGGTTTAAGTAGTTCTAAGTTCTGGGGGACTAATGACCTCAGAAGTTAAGTCCCATAGTGGTTCAAATGGCTCTGTGCACTATGGGACTCAACTGCTGTGGTCATCAGTCCCCTAGAACTTAGACCTACTCAAACCTAACTAACCTAATGACATCACATACACCCATGCCCGAGGCAGGCTTCGAACCTGCGACCGTAGCAACAGTGCGGCTCCGGACTGGAGCCCCTAGAACCGCACGGCCACCGTGGCCGGCTAAGTCCCATAGTGCTCAGAGCCATTTGAACCATTTTACGCACTCCTTGGACAACGATTCTCCTTTACTACGTTTTACAGGGGGCGGGGTTTGTAGCTCCCCCTCCGACAAGGATGGTGAACTACATAGCTCTACACCTGTTTTAGTATCACTTTCACTTGTTAAGTCCGTAACGTCATCATGAACATTGTCCACACAGCCGAGTGTATACGACTCTATACATTCCACTGACTCATTTAGCAGAAACGCTTGTATTTCATTTGGCACTTCTTTCTCACTCTCCGAAATTCCTTGGGTTCCTTTCTGACGAAATGTCAACTTCGGCAACTGTTGTTGTACATATAATGCAATGTTTACTTTGTTTATAGCTGCCATTGCTCAGCTTTGTATCAACGCCACTGACACTGTAGCACTGTTGTGATTAAGCAGTTCAACTACTCTCATTGGCCTCATGTTGTGCTCGCCATTGGATACGTCCAGTCCCGCTCCCTGTTGCCGGTAGCAGCCAATATTCTGGTATCGTGGTAGACAATAAATGGGGCATCGAATGTTGCAAACGTCAATGGCCTTTTGCAACCTCGCACTCCGGGGGTTCCTTGTGAGGCTTTTTAAGTAATAGAACCTAGTATGATGTCCTGTAGGGCGAGTCTACATCCTAGACTACAGGATCGTCAGGAATGTATCAGGTAAGTGCGATAGGGCCGCTCTTTTTCTATGTTAATGAAAATGATCTGAGGGATAGAGTAAGCAGCAATCACACTGTTTGTTGACGCTGTAGTATACGAGAAAATGTCGTCGTTAAGTGACCTTAGGAGGACACAAGGAGACTTGGATACAACTTATACGAGGTGCATTCAAGTTCTAAGGCCTCCGATTTTTTTTCTAATTAACTACTCACCCGAAATCGATGAAACTGGCGTTACTTCTCGACGTAATCGCCGTGTAGACGTACACATTTTTCACAACGCTGACGCCATGATTCCGTGACAGCGGCGAAGGCTTCTTTAGGAGTCTGTTTTGACCAATGGAAAATCGCTGAGGCACGGCTGGTGAATGGGCGGCCACGGAGAGTGTCTTTCATTGTTGGAAAAAGCCAAAAGTCACTAGGAGCCAGGTCAGGTGAGTAGGGAGCATGAGGAATCACTTCAAAGTTGTTCTCACGAAGAAACTGTTGCGTAACGTTAGCTCGATGTGCGGGTGCGTTGTCTTGGTGAAACAGCACACGCGCAGCCCTTCCCGGACGTTTTTGTTGCAGTGCAGGAAGGAATTTGTTCTTCAAAACATTTTCGTAGGATGCACCTGTTACCGTAGTGCCCTTTGGAACGCAATGGGTAAGGATTACGCCCTCGCTGTCCCAGAACATGGACACCATCATTTTTTCAGCACTGGCGGTTGTTTCGGTTTGTTGTCACACGATGTTCTGCCTTCATTAAACTGTCGCACCCACGAACGCACTTTTGACACATCCATAACTCCATCACCACATGTCTCCTTCAACTGTCGATGAATTTCAATTGGTTTCACACCACGTAAATTCATAAAACGAATGATTGCACGCTGTTCAAGTAAGGAAAACGTCGCCATTTTAAGTGTTTAAAACAGTTCTCATTCTCGCCACTGGCGGTAAAATTCCATCTGCCGTACGGTGCTGCCATCTCTGGGATGTATTGACAATGAACGCAGCCTCATTTTAAAACAATGCGCGTGTTTCTATCTCTTTCCAGTCCGGAGAAAAAAAAATCGGAGGCCTTAGAACTTGAATGCACCTCGTATTATTGCAATGAATGGCAGCTTGCACTAAATGTGCGAAAATGTAAATTAAAGGAGATGAGTTTGGAAAACAATCATGAACTGTTAGAAAACAGTGTCAGTGGTGTCCTTCCTGACAGTCAAGTCGATGAAGTATCCAGTCGTAACGATGCAAAGCGACATGAAATGGAACAAGCTCGTAATGTCAGTTGTAGGGTAGATGATTAGTCGACCTAGATTTATTGGAAAAATTCTAGGAAAGCATAGCTCATCTATGAAGGAGACTGAGTAGATAACATTTGTACGACCCATTCTTGAATAGTACTCGAATTTGTGGGATCTGCACGAGGCCGGATTAAACGACGACAACGAGGTAATCCAGAGGAGTACAGCTAGATTCGGTACGGTAGGTTTAATCAGTATGTATTATGAAAATATTCCTTGAATTCAAATGGGAATCTCTGGAGGGAAGATGACGTTCTATTAACGCAACCGTGTTGAGGAATGTTTGGACAACATTGTTGTGGGGAAACAGCGATTGCTATAAATTAACTCAGTATTAAGAAAACAGTCTTAATCGCGATTTTGTATTTATTTAGTGCCGACCGGTTCCAGCCCATCGCATAGTCTCCTGCCACACCTCGGTAGACGTGACTCGACCAGCTGTCGACCATATGTTCGCCCTAAAGATGGCCCCTGTCATTGGCTGAAACCGGTCGGCACTAAACAAATAAAAAAATCTCGATTAAGACTGTTTTCTTAATACTCTGTTGAGGAAGTTGAGAGAAGCGGTATTTCCGACAGACTGCAGAACGATTCTACTGCCACCTATGTACATCTCACGTAAGGACCGCGAAGACAAGAGAAATCAGGGCTCGAAACGAACCTAATCAAATAGTTAACATTCAAATAAATTTTTACTAATTAGGACAAAACTTCATACTGAAGTCAACGGCGTCTAGTAACCATATATTCGAAATTATCTCGAAAAAGGCTCCTTTGTGGACCCATGTTTAGTGGAATAGTTTTTCTTCTATCAACGTACATCGGGATAAAAAAATACGGTGAATAATTTTTTTAGCAGCAACTTCCGAAGCTACAACTATTTGATGTAACTTATCCGATATCTTGATTCGTTGAGACATACAGCGTCAAGTTGGAATACGTTCTGAATTGTCAGGCGGCGTCCACAGACACTAGACAGAGGTTGTGTTTACCGTGTCTCGTCACACATTTTAGACTTCTAACAATGCGTGAACATTAGTTTCTGTCCCCAGTTGTAAAAAAATTGACACACAAACTCGTGGAATGTTGAGACTGGTATATAGTGATAATGGTGTAAATCTGAAGACTGTTTACACGGTATGAACGATTTAGCAACGGAAATGATTTGGTACAAGGCGAGCAACATTCGAGACGTCTAGTAATCTCAAAAACAGACGAAAACATGCAAAAAGTGGCAGAAATTGTTCGTTGAAACAAACGAATAACCATTCGAAAGCTTACTGAAAAACGTAGCATCTCGTACGGGACCGTGCAAAGCATTTTAATCGATAAATTGCAAACGAGACAAATGAGTGGGGATTTGTTCCCAGGCTTTTGAGTGATGAACAGAAGGAAACTCGTGTGTCAGTCTGCACGGAATTGAAGGATCGTATTCATTCAGATCCGGACTTCATGTCCATAACTAAAAGTGAAGATGAAAGTTTGGGCTATATGTATGACCCTGAAACGAAAATTCAGAGTTTCAAATGAGAAACCATGAATCTTCTCGCCCTAAAAAGATACGTCAGTCAAAATACAATATCAAAGTGAAGCTGGTTGTTTTTTCGAAATGGACGACACAGTGCGATCAGAGTTGCTTCCAAGGGGAACAACTGTAAACGCCAAACTTCACAAGAGCGTACTGCAACGTTTGCTAAACGATATACGAAGAATGAGACTATAAAAATAGGTCAACGACTTCCCCCTCACGACGACAACAGTATCTACACATTTTGTTTCTAATTCGCGAGCTCTTGGCCAATGCTCCCGTCTGTCCACATGCGCCCTTGCTCACCAGATTTAGCACCGTGCGACTTCTGGCTCTTTCCAACAACTAAAACCGCGCTTAATGGAAAAATGTTTTGACAACATTCATGACACAGAGTGCCAGGACAGAGCAGCGGAACGCCCTTCGAAAAGAACCCTTCCATAAATGCTTTCAGTCCTGGATTCAACGACAGTTCTTTGAAGGAGGTTAAATCAAAATTCCTTGTAAGCTTATTACTTTGTTTCTAATAAAATTATTCACCGTATTTTTTGATCACATATCGTATGTTTTCGCTTGTGTCAGTTTTCGCTATAAGTTACTCCGCGAATACAGGATGACTTTTCAATAACTACGGAAAAACGAACGAGGTACAAAAAATGCCGAAAGTAATCAAAAGATTATGTGCCATTTTTCATACAGACCAGTATGAACGGTGCTGTAACTAATTTTCTATAGCTCGCAAACGGCAATTCGTAAGAACTTAAAACTAATTCATACGTTGGGTGATCACATATAACGATTACATGGAAGTGTTTCGTCTAAGCTATTCACGTTGGTTGCAAAATGTACTTTCAGTCACGAAGAAAGCGAAAGAGGGTAATAGCTTTGGAAACATCGTAATTCCTGTGGGCTTAGCCAGGTGGCACTACTTGGTGTATTAATTCCGGCGAGTGCTGGGTTACTGAGCTTGGCGCATGTGTCTGTCTGTATCAACCACAGACAGTTTTAGAATGTCATTCCCACAAACAAAAAAAGTTAAATTATTGACTCAAACGTTGACCAAACAAAAAAACTTATTTGATGACGTTTCTGTTCTTGCTGGAGTAAGTTCTTAATTCACTTTATAGAAAGTACAAAAATTAGTTTTTATGTAGTGACTTTAATGTTAATTTTATACGTGATTATGTAAGAAAAAGAATGTTGGATATCTCCTACATTCATATCATCTGATGCAGACTGTATTCTTTCCATCCAGAGTACAAAGGAACAGCAGCACAACCCCAGAAAACATCCTTGTTCATTCTTCATTACTAGCGGAGCATTCCGTTCGTGAAAGACTCAATGGCCTATCAGAGCATATTGTAAAAATTAATCCACTAAAAGGAATTTGTGCACACAAATATAATTACGATCTACACCGTGCAACACAATTAAAGGATCACTCTGCCTCCGATTGCGACGTAGAAGTTTGAAACTTGGCTCCAAGGTGCGTGCAACTTTATTCTGTAATGGCCCAAAAGCGCAGCGCCTCGAGAGATCACCTTAGGACTTGACAACGTTTCGAAGAACAAGGTGTCGAGATATGTGAAAAATAGGCTAGAGGACAGAAGTTCATGTGAGCTGTGAGGTGGGTTAATGATGTCGCACTGGCACAAAATTTCACCAAAATTCTGCCCAACGCCATCGTGGAGTGTCACTGAGATGGAGAGGTTGTCACACCCCCTCTTATCCACATTTTACCCTTTCTTTTGACGCCTCTGCGCTGGAGGTCAGAATCGCGAAGCCCAGTGTTGAAATCACACGGTTTATTTACAGGTAGTGGAGGAAAGCGTTTCAAACACATTGACGCTCAGAATCGGCACGAAAACGCCTTAGAGGGTGGCTTAAAAGCGATCAGTGGAACTACTCCTTTCCTTAGAGTGTTGATTCCCACACATTTTGCAGTTGAAAACGAGAGTTCAAAATGTGATGCGTAATAGAACGACGTTTTTTTACAATTTTTGACACTACTGACTCTTCCCGGACGATTAAACTCTTCTCTAAGAACATCACAGGCCAACGTGATTGCTCCCCTTTGCAGCGCATTGAGACCGTTTTTGCTCTGGTGCGCAGTGTGGAACCATTAGGGAATGCACAAAACCATTCGAAGAAATTTGAACGCGATCTGAGGCATCAAAGGGCACCAAATTTCCAACCTCTACGTCGCAATGGGAGACAATTACGGCGTTCGGAAAATAATCCTATAATTGAGTTGCGCAGTGTATTTAGAAAAGATAAGCCAATGGCAACACAGACTTTTTTGAACCGAATTATAGAACAGGAATGAGATGTTATTTGTAGTGCTGATAACATAGGCAATAAATATAATGCCTTCCTCAACACAATTTTCGTGCTCTCTATATTTGCTTTCGATTAGAATGTTCAAAACGAGGTACTACAACTAACAGCCAACCTGGGGTGGGCGACTAGTGGAATAAGGTTCAAATGGCTCTGAGCACTATGGGACATAACTTCTGAGGTCATAAGTCCCCTAGAACTTAGATCTACTTAAACTTAACTAACCTAAGGACATCACACACATCCATGCCCGAAGCAGGATTCGAACCTGCGACCGCAGCGGTCGCGCGGGTCCTGACTGTAGCGCCTAGAACCGCTCGGCCATTCCGACCGGCCGTGGAATAAGGGTATCATGTACAACAGAGTGGGAATTATATCAAAACGACTGAAAAAAAAGTTCAAATGTGTGTGAAATCTTATGGGACTTAACTGCTAAGGTCATCAGTCCCTAAGCTTACACACTACTTAACCTAAATTATCCTAAGAACAAACACACACACCCATGCCCGAGGGAGGACTCGAACCTCCGCCGGGACCAGCCGCACAGTCCATGACTGCAGCGCCCAAGACTGCTTGGCTAATCCCGCGCGGCAAAACGACTGAAATAGTCACAATAGAATTGCAGTGACCCATTACAAACAGTATTGTAAGGTATTTAAAGATGTAATTAGGAGGGCAAAAGGCATGGAGAATGCAAATAGAATAGTTACCCTGAACCTCTGGGTATGCCACTAGCCTCGATGATTTCAAAAGAACAGGTGTCTGGGTCATAAGCTGGGAATGCAAGTGATCCATTCAGTGGTATTTGTGATGATGCAGCTCAGTAACGGTGCATATGCATAGCATTTCTCCCCGGCGACAATGAACTTGTCATCCACGCCTGAGTAATTGCCTTATAACACATTTATATAATCGGGATTGTAATCAAGATAGTACTACTGTGACGCGGACGACTCACTGGCTGTTATACATCCATACGAACAATGTCTTAAAAGCTAATTATGAGCGTTACATAGTTGTTAATGTAGCTGCGATGATGAATGTGGTTGTAACACTAAAAGTCGACTCGCAGGAGACAGTAGACCGGTGAGGAGCAGGTTCTAGTAAAAAATAGTAGTGGACTCCGTCTGGTTAGTGAAAGACTTAAAGTTTTTTCCAAGACGCTCACTAAACCAGCGCATTACGCACATGTTAGAAACTTATGATAGAGCAATAAATAACATTTTCTGGGAATTCCTCAACTTGTTTCCCACTATTTTATTTCATCAAGAAGTAGTAACGACTTTTTCAGTAACAGTAATTTGTTTTTCTAGTTTATTTACTTCAGTAGCTATTTATGATGTTCTACTATACTCTACTAATATTCTGAAGAAGAGAAATTTGTTAACATCCAGTATTGATTTAAGTGTCAGGAAGTCATTTCTGAAAGTATTCGTATGGAGTGTAGCCATGTATGGAAGTGAAACATGGACGATAAATGGTTTGGACAAGATGAGAATAGAAGCTTTCGAAATGTGGTGCTACAGAAGAATGCTGAAGATTAGATGGGTAGATCACATAACTAATGAGGAGGTATTGAATAGGATTGGGGAGGAGAGAAGTTTGTGGCACAACTTGACCAGAAGAAGGGGTCGGTTGGTAGGACATGTTCTGAGGCATCAAGGGATCACAAATTTAGTATTGGAGGGCAGCGTGGAGGGTAAAAATCGTAGAGGGAGACCAAGAGATGAATACACTAAGCAGATTCAGAAGGATGTAGGTTGCAGTAGGTACTGGGAGATGAAAAAGCTTGCACAGGATAGAGTAGCATGGAGAGCTGCATCAAACCAGTCTCAGGACTGAAGACCACAACAACAACAACTATACTCTACATTAACTACCTACTATCATCCATTTGTTATGGATGTTGTATACAAATATGCATGTTGTATACAAATGTGTCACACTATTGCCCACTTTAGACATCTATGCGGTGGGTCAAAACATGCTCCAAGAATAAAACGCAAGTGAACATAAAAATGTCCTAAATCACGTGAGGCAACTGTGGGGGTGAGCTCTTCCCAGAGGCTTAGGCTGATTTCCCTCGCCATCATTAGCTATCTGTGTTAGTCTTCCATTCGTAACGGTCACTTTATCTTTCCTTCTTTCTCTGCCTCCCGGTTATGATGTTTCGGCTAAAGAACATAGTTTTAGCAACATTTCCTGTCATCCCAGGTAACAAGTTTCTAGTAATCAAAATTCCAATGTCGGTGTTGGCGGGCCCAGGTGAGGCGTCAAGCTTTGTGTCGTGCAGTCATCAAGGGTACACGAGTGGACCTTCGGCTCCGAAAGCTCATATCGATATTATTTCGTTGAATGGTTCGCACGCTGACACTTGCTGATGGCTCAGCACTGAAATCTGCAGAAATTTGCGGAAGGCTTGCTCTTCTGTCACGTTGAACGATTCTCTTCAGTCGTCGTTCGTCCCGTTCTCGCAGGATTTTTCTTCCGGCCGTAGCGGTGTCGGAGATTTGATGTTTTACCAGATTCCTGATAGTCACGGTACTCTCGTGAAATAGTCATATGGGAAAATCCCCAGTTCATCGCTACCTCGGAGATGCTGTGTAGCATCGCTCGTGCGACGACCACAACACCACGTTCAAACTCATTTAAATCTTGATAACCTGCCGTTGTAGCAGCAGTAACCGATCTAACAACTGCGTTAGACACTTGTCTCATACAGGCGTAGCCGACCGCAGCGCTGTATTCTGCCTTTTTATATATCTCTGAATTTGAATACGCATACCTATACCAGTTTCTTTGGCACTTCAGTGTACGTCTCCCTACAGTTCAGAGATGAATTTCTCTCGTCTTTGAAAGTCACTTAATAATACGATGGCCATTTGAAAAGTAAGGTCCGACTGGTCGCTAAATGGAAACCACTGTGAAAAAAAAAAAAAAAAATGCCAGAATGAGATTTTCACTGTGCAGCGGAGTGTGCGCTGATATAAAACTTCCTGGCAGATTAAAACAGTGTGCCCGACCGAGACTCGAACTCGGGACCTTTGCCTTTCGCGGGCAAGTGCTCTACCAACTGAGCTACCGAAGCACGACTCACGCCCGGTACTCACAGCTTCACTTCTGCCAGTACCTCGTCTCCTACCTTCCAAACTTTACAGAAGCTCTCCTGCGAACCTTGCAGAACTAGCACTCCTGAAAGAAAGGATATTGCGGAGACATGGCTTAGCCACAGCCTGGGGGATGTTTCCAGAATGAGATTTTCACTCTGCAGCGGAGTGTGCGCTGATATGAAACTTCCTGGCAGATTAAAACTGTGTGCCCGACCGAGACTCGAAGGTAGGAGACGAGGTACTGGCAGAAGTAAAGCTGTGAGAACCGGGCGTGAGTCGTGCTTCGGTAGCTCAGTTGGTAGAGCACTTGCCCGCGAAAGGCAAAGGTCCCGAGTTCGAGTCTCGGTCGGGCACACAGTTTTAATCTGCCAGGAAGTTTCAAAAAAAAAAAAAAAAAAAAAGGTTCAAATGGCTCTGAGCACTATGGGACTCAACTGCTGAGGTCATTAGTCCCTAGAACTTAGAACTAGTTAAACCTAACTAACCTAAGGACATCACAAACATCCCTGCCCGAGGCAGGATTCGAACCTGCGACCGTAGCGGTCTTGCGGTTCCAGACTGCAGCGCCTTTAACCGCACGGCCACTTCGGCCGGCGAAAATAAAAAAATATTTTATTTGCAACCGTTCTAGCTACTACTCTACATAGTTGCCGTTGTTCCGATTTTGCATTTGTCGTAGCGTTTTACCAACTTTTCAATATTCTGGATGTAGAAGGTAGCTGCCTGTGCTTTCCGCCAGTTCTCTACGCTGGTCTGCAGCTGGTTGCCTACGCCAAAATGTTGTCTTCATAGTCAGCGGTTCATGTGACGAGAGTTGAAAATCAGAGGCTGTATGGTGGGCGATCAAACACTTCCCGTACAAAACGCTGCACAACGATGTCTTTGCCTTGCAGTGTGCTGCCGAGTACTGTCATGGAGAAGCTGCTCAATTTGCACTCAGAACTGACAAAAGTGGCGTAACGCGATCGACGGATATACTAAAGACACTGACCAACACATTTGTGCAAAGCTTCATCGGACTTTCGCTCTGGTTTACATTTCGCACCCAGTTGCACCCTACTTTCCGAATAGCTCTCGTACTGTAGCTTCCTTCTCAATTAAAGTATTATTTTAAAGATTTGTCTTTATGTCTAAGTCTATTCTCAGCCAGCCGCATTACCGTCTGTGTTGTAGCGTGATTTATGGTACTGGCAGTATTTCAAATTTATCTAATTTCGCCGTCTTGGTGATTTAGTCAGATGTATGTGTGCTTTACTCTTCTTAGAATGTTCTCGAAATTTTAACAGTAGCACTCCCCGAGATTGACAATGCCTCTTCTGTACCGTTTGCGTTTGACTGGTATCCTCGTAACGCTTTCGCTCTTACAAAACAAACACATAGGAAACGCGCAGTTCTTCTCTGGATCTTCTCTATCTCCTCCAATAATTCTACCTTTTAAGGGTCCCAGAGTGACGAGTAATACACAAGAATGGACGAGTATTCTGTGAGGCAGTTCTTACGTCGACGAGTAATATTTCTTTCGGATTCCTCCAGTGAATCTGTTCCTGGCATCTGCTTTTCCTACTGCTAGTTTATGAGGTCGTTCCACTTTAGGATGCTCTGAGAGGATACTCCCATACATTTTATGGCTATTGCCGTAACCAGTGATTTACGTCAAATAGTGTAATGGTATATAAACGAGCCTTTTCGCATATTTATGGGCAGTATGTTACATTTATTTACGTGAAGTGCCATTCCCTGCACAAAGCGCTGACCCTCTGCAGGGATTGCGTTATTTTGCTACAGCTTACTTCATAGAGAAAGAGAAGTAAAATACAGAAAATGTTCTGGAAAACTTCATCTATGTCAGCAGCTTCAGTCTGGAGAAACGTAGTCATTTGAAAATCCATGCAGGAATAATAAAACCGAGTATTAATAAACAACGCAGCAAATACGCATGGAACATTTGTTTACGTAAAACCTGAAAGTGAGGTACGATCAAACAGCATTCAGGCATAATGTCTAAGAAACAAGTGTAGAAAGAAACGTTTTTAGAAAATGTATCGAGACGTTATACTCTCATTTATCAAGATGTTGACTATTTTTAAGAATAAAGTTAAATTTGGTGAGTGGGACAAAAGGAATTGTCGGAAATGAGGCTGTGTGATGGGGGTGGAGGGGAGGATTGTGAATTGTGCTTCGATACCTCATTCCTTAGAGCACTATCCCGCGAAAGGCAGAAGTCCCAGGTTCGAAACTTGGTATGGCTCACAGTTCTACTTTTCCAGGAAGTTTCAATAAATTATTTATTTTGATGGGTATGATGCAGTAATAGAAAGCAGTACTTAGCAAAGAAGGGGAAGCTGTATGGAAAGAAGGATGCAGAGGGGCTGTTCGAAGGAAACAAACTACTTGAAAGCAATATTATAGAAAGAGAAGACGATGTACGTAAAGATGAGATGAAGATACTGCACAGCAACAAGAATTTGACAGAGCACTGGAAGACCAAAGTCGAAACAAGATTCCTGGAATAGACGACATTCCAGCCAGAAAAGCCAAAACTGTTCCACCTGGTAGGCAAGATGTATGAGACTTGCAAAATACCTTCAGACTTCAAGAAGAATGTAAAATTCCAGTGCCCAAGAAAGCGGGAGCTGACCGGTATGATTATTATCGAACAGTTTGCTCTATGAAGTGGAAGAAAGAACATCGGCGCGCAACGGTGTAAGCACTTCCTACTCGGCTAGTGGGCTTCGTGTCTATCTTGGCTACAATAATACGTTCACTATGCTGTTTGTAGTTGCTTACCCCCACTCCTATTTTTTATTCATTGTTAAACCTACTCCTGCATTACCCCTATTTGATTTTGTATTTATAACCCTGTATTCACCT
Organism: Schistocerca piceifrons; assembly: GCF_021461385.2. NCBI lineage: Eukaryota > Metazoa > Arthropoda > Insecta > Orthoptera > Acrididae > Schistocerca > Schistocerca piceifrons. Next base: position 147,373,229 of record NC_060149.1, on the reverse strand, counting down.
GACCAAAAGTCTTGTTCCTCCTGCCACCGAACTTCACTAATTCCCACTATATCTAACTTTAACCTATCAATTTCCCTTTTTAAATTTTCTAACGTACCTGCCCGATTAAGGGATCTGGCATTCCACGCTCCGATCCGTAGAACACCAGTTTTCATTCTCCTGATAACGACGTCCTCCTGAGTAGTCCCCGCCGGGAGATCCGAATGGGAGACTATTTTACCCAAGAGGGCGCCATCATTATTTAACCATACAGTAAAGCTGCATGCCCTCGGGAAAAATTACGGCTGTAGTTTCCCCTTGCTTTCAGACGTTCGCAGTACCAGCACAGCAGGGCCGTTTTGGTTAGTGTTACAAGACCAGATCAATCAATCATCCAGACTGTTGCCCCTGCAACTACTAAAAAGGCTGCTGCCCCTCTTCAGGAACCACACGTTTGTCTGGTCTCTCAGCAGATACCCCTCCGTTGTGGTTGCACCTACGGTACGGCCATCTGTATCGCTGAGGCACGCAAGCCTCCCCACCAACGGCAAGAGAAGAACTAAAAACTTTGAGGTTCGCCGATGACATTGTATTTCTGTCAGAGACAGCAAAGGACTTGGAAGAGCAGTTGAACGGATGGACAGTGTCTTGAAAGGAGGATATAAGATGAACATCAACAAAAGCAAAACGAGGATAATGGAATGTAGTCGAATTAAGTCGGGTGATGCCGAGGGAATCAGATTAGGAAATTAGACGCTTAAAGTAGTAAATGAGTTTTACTATTTGGGGAGCAAAATAACTGATGATGGTCGAAGTAGCGAGGATATAAAATGCAGACTGGCAATGGCAAGGAAAGCGTTTCTGAAGAAGAGGAATTTGTTAACATCGAATATAGATTTAAGTTTCAGGAAGTCGTTTCTGAAAGTATTTGTATGAAGTGTAGCCATGTATGGAAGTGAAACATGGACGATAAATAGTTTGGACAGGAAGAGAATAGAAGCTTTCGAAATGTGGTGCTACAGAAGAATGGTGAAGATTAGATTGGTAGATCACGTAACTAACGAGGAGGTATTGAATAGAATAGGGGAGAAGAGGAGTTTGTGGCACCACTTGACAAGAAGAAGGGACCGATTGATAGGGCATGGTCTGAGGCATCAAGGGTTCAGAAATTTTGCATTGGAGGGCAGCGTGGAGGGTAAAAATCGTATAGGGAGACCAAGAGATTAATGCATTAAGCAGATTCAGAAGGATGTAGGTTGCAGTAATTACTGGGAGATGAAGCTTGCACAGGATAGAGTAGCATGGAGAGCTGCATCAAACGAGTCTGATGCAATAAAGGCTGGATTGGACGAAATAAACTTAAGAATAGATCATTAAGCCACGGAAACTATAATTTTCAAGCGTTCAGTAAGAACCTACAAAGCCACGAAACTGTAATCGTAGAACGTTCAGTAAGAACCATACAGACGGCGGCAGCGAGATTCCGCTCATTTCTCCCTGAATGATACACACTAACGCTATAGTCGTTAATAACTGCCTGTTTTCCAGTGCTTAATTTCATTCATTCATTCATTCATTTCTGTGTTATATCTCGAGCTGTATAGTAAACATTTCCCTGACTGCGATTATGTGAACAAAATAACCAGATTTGGCAACAATGGTGTTGTTTTGGAACCCATGAGCGTTTTCAAGTAAGCCTTACTGATTCCTCACAACCTTTGCAAAACTCACTGTTCTCTAACAGTCTACAAGACTGCGGGGGACGCAGAGTTCAGATTGCGACTCTATTCCACCGGATGAAGAGGGTGAACGAGTCGTGAGCGGATGTTAATCATCGATAACGTGGTATTCGGCGTAGCTTGTTTTTCGGCGCGGCAGTAATGTTAGTGTATTTTATGAAAATGAAGCCTGATCTTTCGAGGGAGAGTAGCATTAATCAGAAGCCTGGCGCGGGCACAGCTGCTAAGACTCGGCGTCGATTCGTCATTCTTAAAGACGGCCGAGTGCCCTTGGAGGAACGGGTTTGCCGTTGGTAAAGCAGCAGCAGAGCCCGCCGTGACTCACATCACATCACCGGCCGCTCATTAAATGGACACTCGCCCTCTTGTCGCAGATGCCTCCAGCGGTCGCTCTCTAAGGAGCATTCGGCGCTAACGCTAGACAGCTAATGCACTTCCGTCGGTCTGCTACTCGCAGAGGCGTACTAAATATGAAATACGAGGGGAGTTCAGTAAGTAATGCTACACATTTTCTTTCTCGGCGAGATTCGGTTAAAAAAAAAATGCGGAATTTGTTGTGGAACTTCGTGGAATATCCCCACTGCAGCCACTATAGTTTCATGATATCCCGCAGTTGGCGGCGCTATACGTAGCATTGAGAATGACGTCTGTAACGGAGGTGGGTTCCAAGCAGAGAGCTGTCACTGAGCTTCTTTTGGATGAAAACCAGAGCGTCGCTGATGTTCATAGGCGCTTACAGAATATTTACGGAGACCTGGCAGTGAACAAAAGTACGGTGAATCGTTTGAGGAGGCGTCTGGTATCGTCCCAACGAGATCGCGCAAACATGTCAGATCTCCTGCGTGCCAGACGGCCGCACACAGTTATCAGTCCTGCAATGTTGGAAAGTGCGGACACTCTCATTCGACGTGATCGATGAATTACAATAAAACACCTCGCTCCACAACTGGATGTCTCCGTTGGAAGTGCTGACATACTCGTCCACCAGTTGGGGCGCCGGCCGGTGTGGCCGAGCGGTTCTAGGCGCTTCAGTCTGGAACCGCGCGACCGCAACGGTCGCAGGTTCGAATCCTGCCTCGGGCATGGCTGTGTGTGATGTCCTTGGGTTAGTTAGGTTTAAGTAGTTCTAAGTTCTAGGGGACTGATGACCTCAGCTGTTAAGTCCCATAGTGCTCAGAGCCATTTGAACCATTTTTTTGAACCAGTTGGGGCAATCTGAGCGCCCTTCTCGTCCATCCTACAGCCCAGATATCGCACCTTCTGAATTCCATCTGTTTGGCCCAATGGAAGGAGCAGTCGTGGACGATGGGGAGGCTATTGAAGCAGCAAGAAGTTGCCTCATATGTCGGTCAGTAGAGTGGTACCACGCGGCCCTTCCACTAAGGTGGCGTAACACGTCGCAATGAACGGAGACTGTGTTGGAAAATAGGGTCTTGCATTCAAAAGAGTGAGGAGTTGTATGGTGTATTGAAATACTGAATAAAATCAATCAAATGGTTCAAATTGCTCTAAGCGCTATGGGACTTAACATCTGAGGTCATCAGTCCCCTAAACTTAGAACTACTTAAACCTAACTAACCTAAGGACACCACACACATCCATGCCCGAGGCAGGATTCGAACCTGCGACCGTAGCAGCAGCGCGGTTCCGGACTGAAGCGCCTAGAACCGCTCGGCCACCACGGTCGGTTGGCCGTCGGTACAGCTGACATGTTGCATCATCGGAACAGATGCAAAATCACAACTCGTCTAACCACACGGATCCCCTCCAGTCACCAGTCTGTGTTGTTTGACCCAAAGAAGCCGTGCAGCTGTATGTGCCGCTGTGAGCAGTCGCCTTTTGCGAGATGTCTGCCCCCAAATATCCCTTGCATGCAACGTTCACTCAGAAACTGGTTGAGAGGGGTCTGCATTTGCTAAAAGTATCAATTACTGTCGGGTATGAATTCTACTGTCATTGGCAAGACGTGGCACACGTCTCCAGTCGGTTTGGATGTTTCTACGTCGACTGTTCTTACACCGTGTTATGTTGCTACGAGTGATACAGCATTTCTTGCAGACATGTTGGACGGTCTACTTTGATGCACAAATGACACAGCTTCATTTTCGATGTACTCATGGGCAAGTCCAAACACGACAGCTTCTTTCTGCCATTCTGTCGCGTCTCCATGTCGGCGCATCTTATTTAGCTGATTCCATGCAATCGAGTGGCACATATACACCACTTCACTGCCACAGTTTATTTCAGCGAGGGTGACCGAGCGAGGTGGCGCATTGGTTGGAACATTGGACTCGCATTCGGGAGAACGACGATTCAAACCCGCACCCGGCCATCCTGATCTAGGTTTTCCGTGATTTTCCTAAATCGCTTCAGGAAAATCCGGGGATGGTTCCTTTGAAAGAGCACGGCCGATTTCCTTCCCCATCCTTCCCTAAACCGTGTTGTGCTCTGTCTCTAATGACCTCGTTATCGACGGTACGTTAAACACTTTTCTCCTCGTCCTACTCCTCTTCCACCTTCTCCTCCTCCTTCATCGAGGAAGGGTCACATGATCACCTGATAGCATTTCTACAACATCTACAGCAGTCCCAAGCGAACAGTGTCTGTTTAGGGCATGACTAATATTATCGAAGCTTTCTTTTCAATACGTTGAGCGCCTCCGATTCAACTGACTCCTCCACAGTATTCTCGAGGCATCTTAGATAACTGCTAATTAAGTCAACGCCGCTGTTTGAATGTGTCCATTTTAAGCAGCAAAATCTGAGTGATTGGTTTACCGGAAGTAGCTGACAAATGCCACTGAAGAGTGCTGCAGGTGCATACCCGAAGGCGACCACGTCTCGTGTGATCGTTTCTGTCCGCCGTCCACGCCCACGTCCACGTATGTATACACGTATGTGCTCACGTCTCGTGTAAAGACGGTTTTCGTGTGGTGCACCATTTTCACCACACTGGACAAATTTTAATTGTCAGTTCCCTGACGTTTTCAGTCATGAGGCTGTAAATGCATGTAGGGCACAATGCCACCAGGAAGTGACCACTGCAGTGGACTGTGCGCCTTTGCAGCAGCAGTACTGACTGAAAATGTCGAAGAAGCGACCACTGACAGCTGTCCATAGTAGAGGACGCTATGTGACACAGAGTTAAGCTACCACTCAGCTTAACGATTCACGTCGATTGTCGGACAGTCTCTTCTACATCCACATACACATTTCTCAAGCCACCATATGCTTCATGGCGGAGGATACATTGTACCACTACCAGTTATTTACTTTCATATTCCACTCACAAATACAGCAAAGAAAAACGACTGTCTATATGCCTCTGTACGAGCCCTAATGTTTCTTATCTTCGTGGTTCAAAAAATGGTTCAGATGGCTCTGAGCACTATGGGACTTAACATCTGAGGTCATCAGTCCCCTAGAATTTAGAACTGCTTAAACCTAACTAACCCAAGGACATCACACACATCCATGACCGAGGCAGCATTCGAACTTGCGACCGTAGCGGTGGCGCGGTTCCAGACTGAAGCGCCTAGAACCGTTCGGCCACAGACCAGCCCTATCTTCGTGGTCCTTATGCGTAATGCACATTGTCAACAGTGGTATCGTTCTGCGTTCACCTTCAAATGTCGAGTCTCTAAAGTTTCTCAGCAATATTTAGTGCAAAGGACCTCGTCTTTCCTTCTGGGACACAAATCTGAATTTGCTTAGCAACTCAGTAATATTCGCGTGTTGATGGAACGTGCCGGTGGCAGATCTGGCACCACGCCTCTGAACTGCTTCGATGTCTCCATTGAATAGGAACTGGTGGGGATCCCAAATACTTGAGCAGTACTCAAGAATGGGTCACACTAGTGTTCTATAAGCGGTATCCTTTATAGATGAGCTACACGTTTCTAAAATTTTCCCAATAAACCCTCTTCCCTACTGCCGTCCTTAAGCGCTCGTTACATTTCGTGTAGCTTTGAAACATTACGCTTAGATATTTAATCGAAATTACTGTATCGAGCAGCACACTACTAATGCAGTATTAGAAAATTAAGGGATTGTTTTTCCTGCTTATTTGCATTAACTTACATCTGTCTAAAATTGGAACCAGAACTTCTGTCTAGGTCATTTTGTATCCTCCTACGATCACTCAACGACGATACCTTCAGGTACACCACAGCGTCATCAGAAAACAGCCGAAGATTGCTGCTCCCCTTTCCGTCAGATCATTTATGCATATACAGAACAGAAGTGGTTCTGTCAAACTTACATGGTGGAGTCCTGACGATACTCACTCGCAAACAGAGTGAGGGAGAAACGACTGCCTATATGCCTCCATGCGAGCTCTAATTTCTCGTATATCACCTTCGTGGTTCTTATGCGTAATGTACGTTGGCAGCAGTAATGATGAACACTCGTCATCGACGACAACGTACTATTTTCTGTTACTAAAAAGTCTTCGACCCAATATCTGTGAGTTTGCAGGCAGGCGGAGGGAGGGGGGCGTGGTTAAAACCAAAGAAGTTATCAAAACGTTTCCATTTATGCCTCACTCGTCTACCTAACATCTGCGCTCCGCAGTCCACTTTACGATCGACATGGGTCTACATCTACGGCGTAAATATAATTAAAAATTAGAAATCTTGAGCGAAGAGACATACCTTAAGGGGCTCCGGAACGCCCTATACTTGCAATGTTAAAATAACGCTTATAAATTACATCTTTCCTCACAAAGTATTTGAGGTAGGAAGTTGAACTTTTTACAGATTATTTATTGGAATATGGGCTACAACTTAACACAGGGATTTTACAAAATATTACTTCAGTTATTAAAGTTGATTTTTTTAAAATTGTTATGAAAATTCACAACATTTTTTTGCAATTTTTTATTTATATATTCAAAAACATACAGTTTTTTGGAAAAAGGCTGTGTTAAATTATGCAGAAGGTACTGTGTAACATTTACTGAAAGTTTGAAACAAATATGTTAGGAAGATCCTTAGAAAACATGTAATTAGTATGAGAAAATAAAAGTTTTGGGAATCGAGCGACAAAGATTGGATTAACTTTTTAGTGCATTCCAGGTTCATAGGATGGATTATCTTCATCCTCTGCAAACTCCTCCTCCAGATTCCTCTTGTTCCTCCTCCTGTTTACTCTTGCTTGTATTTCTAGACTCTTTACAGCCCTGTCTGCAGCCCGAAGGCGTTCCTTGTCTAAAGCAAGCATCGCTCGTTGTTGTGTTCGTAGATTTTGCTACCATTTCCTTCAGTTGCAGTTACTGCAACACTGTTCCAAAAGGTGGTCATGTATGAACACTTATCACATTTCAGTTGTATTTCACTAGCAAGTCCTACGTGCTTTATTATGGAGAGTTCCAGACCAACTTCACTACAATGAATACATCTTACACAGTTTGAAAAAATTCCTTTGAGAACCGACATATCAAATATTTCATTCACATCCGATTCGCCCATAAAACATTCATAGTTTTCACTCATTGAACCAAGCTTCTTCTGTGAAGTATTTTCTTTCCCACTTTGACTGCTATGGGCAGGTGTACTTGAGAGGTTGGCTTTCCAATATTTCTCCTTTTCTTAAAAGCCTTCAGAGGATATCTGATAACTTTACTTTTACTCATTATTATACTTCAACAAAACAGAGGCTCAAGAAACAGAATTAATTACGAATATTTTCGAGATAACGACAGAGTAAATAAACATGAAACAATCGACAATCACACCAGCGATATATATTGAACCATCACAGGTTAGCCACAACACATACTTTATCTCACATCACTTAAATGTACCTGATGAACACGGACGTTAATAATAACACCATTTGACAGCAGTTTAACAGCGCCACAGTGGGTCACGCCCATGTAGAACACATTTCAAAAAAAATTTAAAAATAGTTGTAGTCTTCGGAATTGAATAAATTATATATCTATTAAAAGGTAATAGTCTGCAGATTCAGAAAACGCAAAAAAGTAAAAATTGAACTTTTCATGATTTTGAGCCTTTCCGGAGCCCCTTAACAGTTCTGGGCGTATGTCTTGGTGTTTGATGTCTAGACCATAGAGAATATAAGCTAATACACTGAAGAGCCAAAGAGGCTGGTACATCTACCTAGTATCGTGTAGGGCCCCCGCGAGCACGCAGAAGTGCCGCAACACGACGTGGCATGGGCTCGACTAATGTCTGAAGTAGAGCTGGAGGGAACTGACACAATGAATCCTGCAGGCCTGTCCATAAATCCGTAAGAGTAAGAGGGGGTGGAGATCTCGTCTGAACGGCACGTCCCAAGGTATCCCAGATGTGCACAATAATTTAATATCTGGGGAGTTTAAGGCCAGCGGAAGTGTTTAAACCCAGAACAGTGTTCCTGGAACCACTCTGCAGCAATTATGGACGTGTGGGGCGTCGCATTGTCCTGCTGGAATTTCCCACGTCCTTCAGAATGCACAATGGACATGAATACATGAAGGTGATCAGACAGGATGCTTACGTACATGTCACCTGTCAGAGTCGTATCTACATGTATTAGGGGTCCCATATCACTCCAAATGCATACGCCCCACACCATTACAGAGCCTCAACCAGCTTGAACAGTCCTTTGCTGACATGCAGGGTCCATTGATTCATGAGGCTGCTCCATACCATTACACGTCCATCCGCTCGAGACAATTTGAAACGACAATCGTCCGACTAGGTAACATATTTCCAGTCATCAACAGCTATGTCGATGTCGACGGGCCCATGCGAGACCTAAAGTTTTGTCTGGTGCAGTCATCAAGGGTACACGGGTAGGCCTTCGGCTCCGAAAGCTCATATCGATGATGTTTCGTTGAATGGTTCGCAAGCTGAAATTTGTTCATGGCCCAGCATTAAAGTCAGCAACAGTTTACGGAAGTGTTGCACTTCTGTCACGTTGAACGATTCTCTTCAATCGTCGTTTGTGCCGTTCTTGCAGGATCTTTTTCCGGCAGCGATGTCGCAGATTTGATGTTTTACCGGTTTCCTGATATTTACGGTATACACGAGAAATTGTCATACGGCAAAATCCCCACTTCATCGCTACCTTGGAAATGCTGTGTCTCAGCGCTTGTGCGCCGACTGTAACACCACGTTCAAACTGACTTAAATCTTGATAACCTGCCATTGTAGCAGCGGTAACCGATCTAACAACTGTGTCAGGCACTTGTTGTCTTATATAGACATTGCCAACCGCAGAGTCGTATTCTGCCTGTTTACATATATCTGTATTTGAATACGCATGCCAGTTTCTTTGGCGCTTCAGTGTAATAAACTGCGGCTCCCGATAGTCGATAGGAGATATCACTGCAGAGGAAAAGTGTACAGCTAGATATCGAATAATTTAAGGGGGGTAGGACGTGAAACGGGCCGACTTTGAGCAGGAGAGGCACCACAGGACATTTTAATTTCCACTGTCTATACTTTTACAAATAAATTCATAAAACGTTGTTAGCATGACCAGGAAGGATTCAGGATTCACACTCGTAGCAGCGGAAGTTCAAAAACATAACAAATTTTTTTACATGTGAAATTTCATCATTTTTTCACTTGGTATTGGCTGCATTTGTTGCTGTAGGTACACTTTTCTTCATAAGTAAGAGAGATTCTTCGATGAATTTTGCACAGCATACAAACTATACTTACAGGTGTATGAAACTCTAGAATTTCCCAAATCTGTTAAAAACTGTGGTAAAAATTGAGAAAATTAACTACAAAATTCGAGTTTTCTCTAAACACGAAGTTTAAAACGTAACAGCCCATTCATTTTTCCATAGATTAAATAAATTGTAGAGTTTCATACACCTGTACGTATGGTTTGTAAGCTGTGCAAAATTCATCGAAGAATCTCTCTTACTTATGAAGAAAAGTGTACCTATAGCAACAAATGCAGCCAATAGTAAGTGAAAAAATCATGAAATTTCACATTTAAAAAATATTATTTTTTCGTGTTTTTGAACTTCCACTGCTATGAGTGTGAATCCTGAATCCTTCCTCGTCATGCTGACAAAGTTTTATGAATTTATTTGTAAAAGTATAGACAGTGCAAATTAAAATGTCCTGTGGTGCCTCTCCTTCTTGAAGTCGGCCCGTTTGACGTCCTACCCCCCTTAAAACTACGAGAAAAAGTCAAATGCAGTTAGTGAAAAAATATTTTGCTTGTCCGTTTTTGGTCCTGACTTCTGTATTTTCGTCTGAAGTCCTCAGTGAGTTTTTCAACATTGTGACTACTACCACCTTAGTCGTTTTCTTAGTTTTATTAGTACCAGCACTTGGCTCGCGATATCATCTAAGATACTTCTGTTCCTAATTCAGTTGCTGTAGCTGTCAGGCAAAAGATATATGTTTACCACACCTTTAAACAGTTTGCTAATCCCTAAACTGGAACTTGGTTTCGTGACCAATCCGTCGTAAAACCAAAACTTATAGAATGCATATTCAAATTAAAAAATCCTTCTCTATACATTGTCGTAATTTATCTCGCCAGGCAAATAGAACTAGAAACTCTTATATCTTTACGATTTCCCCCCTCGGTTGGGGTAATTTACGACCACTTATAAAGTCGGCACACACTTGGCAGAACGTACATTTTGCAGTTATTGCAGACAGAAAGAAATACACGGCCGCAAATTGCACGTAATATCCCTAGAAGCGCACTGACGCTAGAGCGCTGGGGACACTGGAGCAACAACTGAATAATTCAGGCCGGTGATAACCTTCCGCTCAAAGATGATGATAAACACAGAAAAAGAAGAGACGACTACGAAGTACAAGATAAAAGAAGAGCAACCAGTAGATGTAAATAAAGTAGCGTGACATAAACTAGTCGACTGCACGAAGGCTTCCGTGGTTATGATACTAGGAAAGGCCAAGGTAACGGATATTCTGTTGGCGTAGCTTAGCAGCTCGTGCGCAGCGAGAGAAGAGCGCGGCCGCTAGGCGAGTCAGCGATAATTACGTAGTCACTCTCATCGCCGGCATTCTTAATAAACATATCAATGAGCACAAAAACCGCTTCGTAACGGGATCTCACGCAACCGACGCGCCTGCTCTGGCGCCGCCGCCGCGCGCGCCCGCCACAGCTCTCACAAATCCTCCGTGCTTATGCTTTTAAAAATATCCCGTCAGCACGCCATTTCATAACATTTCCACAGCCACGAAACATATTCGCAGGAATTTTTAAATCAGTTTTCGACCTCAAATAATTCCGCACGTAATATTTTCACGAATGAGGATACTGCCATAACAATCTTTACTGTCGAAAATACCAGATGGCTATAGTTAAACTGTAGCTACTCACAGAGGACCAGTGTGGGCTGTAATTATCGACTGGCAGAAAAACTTTGGCAGATATTGTAATGCGTTAATGCGGAACCCATTTACGCTGGAAAAAAATTAGTTTCAAATTTGGCGACCAGGTGTAAATCTGGCGCTGTGAATGTAAGAAAGACGTGGATAATATTTCCATAGGTAACCGATTAGGAACGGACGTGGGCAGGAAAGGTCAAAAAACAGAAACGCACGATGTTGATTTCATTATTAACTGCCTGTTACACAATTTGTTCGTTATAAGCACTGGAGACGTCGACAAGACGTTGCATTCGCAAGACGACGTGATCAAAAGCTGCTTACAGCAGTTCCGATGAATTCTGAGCAACGTGTTCCCGCAAACTGGCCTTCAAGCGAGGTACACCCCTAACATGTTCCCGGTAAACGCGTTCTTTTAGATATCCCCAGAGCCAAAAGTCACATGGATTCAGAACAGGTCATCTTGCAGGCGATGCATCTGGAAAATCTCTGGAGATTACACGTTCGTGGAATGTCGTGTAGAGCAGATCTTTCACTGGGCGTGTGACATGAGGTATTGCATCATTTTGCATGAAAACACTGGTTTCCACACAGTTGCGCTCTTCCAAAGCGGAAATCACATGCTGTTCAAAATGGTTCAAATGGCTCTGAGCACTATGGGACTTAACATCTGAGGTCATCAGTCCCCTAGAACTTAGAATTACTTAAACCTAACTGCCCTAAGGACATCACACACATCCATGCTCGAGGCAGGATTCGAACCTGTGACCGTAGCAGTCGCGCGATTCCGGACTGAAGCGCCTAAAGCCGCTCGGCCACCGTGGCCGGCTCACATGGTGTACAAGGAGGTTTCGATAACGTCACGGTACATTTGACATGCCGTATGGGTGAATTCTCTTCAAAGAAGGACGGGCCGAGAATAAACATGATCGTGAATCCACACCGCACAGTCACATACAGTGGGTGAAATGGCTCTTCGTGTAAAACGCGCAGTTTAACAGTACCCCAAATTCGGCATTGTGTGTATTCACTGCACCCTGTACTGTAAAATGTGCCTCGTCTTTCCATAGTACGTTGCCCATCCCATGCCATCAACTTCGATCCGTGCAGAAACCGAAGAGCAAATTCAGAACATTGCTGCGGATCATGAGGTTTCAGTCGCTGCACCGTCTGGATATTGTACGAGTACCAGAGTAAAACAGACCGTAAAGCTTTCCGTTGACCACGGGATTCTGAATTCTCGTGACACTACATGAGCACTAGTTGTATCCGGAGCATGGTCGGCTACAGCACCAGCACCCTCGTCAATAACGTCCACCGGGAAAGAACGCCTTCCTCTTTCAGGTGCCATACCAAGTTCACCCGTGTTTTAGAACATCAATATCACTTTCTTTACACCATTTAATGACATCAGGCTCCCCTCACACCTTTCAGCGATAATCTCTCAATGATGCAATGTAATTGATGCCGCTCACATACGATTAGAACAGTTCACTAATAGCGCACAGTCTCTCTTCTTGACAGACAAAACGTTATGGCTTGTCAAGTGACAGATGTCATGCCATCGTACAAAATGTACAGCGCCAGATCTGCACCTAGAGGCCAAATTTGGAACTAATTGTTTGCCAGCGTAAATCACTTCTGCACTGCATTAACGCATTAGCATATCTAGCAAGTTTCGCTGCCATACGATAATTACAGTCCACACTGGCCCTCCTTGAGTAGCTTATAAACATCTGGTACTCATAAATAAAAGATATTGTAATAATCATACTGAAAAACATTTCAGACTACTCAAAGTGAACAAGGCACTAAGCTCTGATGGAATTTCTGTAAGATTTTACATTTAATACTCTGCATAATCAGTGTGACTAGAAAGGAACGGAGGTCACTACTATTTACCAAAAAAAAAGGTTCAAATGGCTCTAAGCACTATGGGACTTAACATCTGAGGTCACCAGTCCCCTAGACTTAGAACTACCTAAACCTAACTAACCTAAGGACATCACACACATCCATGACCGAAGCAGGATTCGAACCTGCGACCGTAGCAGCAGCGTGGTTCCGGACTGAAGCGCCTAGAACCGCTCGGCCACCGCAGCCGGCTACTATTTACAAAACGAGTAAAAGGCTAGATGCACAAAATTACAGGTCACTTTCGTTAAAGTGCATCGTTTGTAGGATTCTACAATATAATATACAGGCGTCACACATCGCGCCCATATGCGATCGTAGATGAACTGCAAATCGCCTTGTTCTCGGTTTCAGTAACTCTCTATTTTGCACACACGACCACGTACTTGCCCTGCTTGCTACACAATTCACTTTCGCTACCATTGTTGAACTGTCACACCTTCTCTACACTTGCACCGAGCGAGATGGCGCAATGGTAAGACGATGGACACACATTCGGAAGGGTGGCGGTTCAAGTGCCCTATCGAGATTAAGGTTTTGCATTTCGCTTCAGTCTAATTCCGTGGCGGTTTCTTTGAAAAAAAAAGACAGGGCAGAATTCTTCCCCGAATCCGAGCTAGTACTCCATTTCTAATGACTTCGTCGTCGGTGGGACGCTACACCCTAATCTTTCTTCTGTACTTCATGCTGCAAACCTGAATGACCGACAAGTGACACCTGCAAGTACCAGTGTTTTGTTTTTACAGTAGTTTCGTACATCTCTCTTCACGACAAATATAAACTGCGAGAGAGAATGCAGAAAAGAAGTCTGTAACTCAGTGCCGACCAATTGTTGGACACAAGTTTACAGGAGAGTTTTTCTTCTTTTGATTATAGAATTCCTTCCCCCACTCCATGACCAACACCCGCTTTGTGGTTTGTAAAATTGTTCAATAACACACTATATTACAGAGAGACAGTATTTCCCTAGGCCCCGTCCATGTCGAGTGCGGCTTCGCTTGCTAGCTATTGCTAACTGTAATTGCACGTACAATTTGTCTCTGCCGCCTTGTCTTTCCGCTATTGTTCAGCTGCTTTTGTTCCATCGCAGCGTAATTTCTCAGACCGTCTTCTCATCTAAAGTTGAGGAATTTTTCTAGCAAAGGACTGCCTCCGTGCGGAAGCATAATCGTGCGCCTAGAAACGATGAAAGACTTCCCCACATTTTCATTTAACCTTTGTCAAATTTATCTTTAAATGGAAAAAGGATATATTCGTAAACTGTAAATTTTTGTATCGAGCCTTACTCCCTTATTAGTGTGACAAGTTACTTAATACCGCAAGATCGGTATTAAATCAAATTTCCTTGCTAAAAATTGTTTGTATATGTTATCGATTGTATTTTAATGTGTAAAACGTTTCTTGTTGCGTCGGTAGTTTTCTTTTAAGTAACAAACCAAATACAGACTTTTGGTTTGATCATCAACTATTACGAGACTAAAAGCGAAAGTTACCATTTAGCGGGCGTGTGTCTTAGAACAGACGTTTATCTTAGAACCTTGTTCACAACAACAATAAATCTACTCATTTTAGTGCTCCAGACATTTCGCGTCAGAGATAGCTTTATCGCAATCTGACGTATACAGCGTAATGTTCTTACTTGTTTACCTTTTGGTGCTTTGTGAGAATTGCAGGACTAGCACATTGACGCAGTACTTTAGTTTGAAATGTATATTTATGCACTTATAAAAAGACTACTTCTTCTCCAACCAAGCCTGCAATTTGGAGATGACTGTTAAACAATGAATTTACACCATAGGAAATAGGCTTTACTTGCCAGCAGGTGCAGAATATAATAATACAGTGGCTTGTAGCAAGTCGGAACAAAAAGATCTATCTCAGTATCATACTACAGGATGGACCTTAGCACAGCTACGTACTGAAGGCAGGAAAAATTTTCTGGTAATAGCAATAATGAAGTCAATTATGAACTTCAGACATTTCATCTTGGCGATTAATATCGAGCTGATGCCAAAGCTACGATAGAGTCCTTCTCTGAAAGAAAAAGGACCGTCCAAGAAATCAGCCATGCTTTTTTGTGTGATTCAGATAAACTATTATGTAGCACATAATAAAATGTATATTCGACAGAAAAGAGTCGAAATTTAAGCTAGAATTCATCCCCTTACAGTTCAAAGATGTTAACGTAAAGGGTCTACTTTACGACGGTGGCCCGGTGAGGCGAGAAACTTGATTTACAATTTTCAGTTTGGCTTCAGGACATCTTCATTTCAGCCAGTTTCAACAAACTGTCAGCCAATTTAGTCTATGAGTGCACGGCACAAGAATTAGAGTCAGGTCTATTCTATGAGTTAGTTTATGTATTTAGATGACACATACAACGTCGGCACATTTAAACTCCACGTTCATAATTGAGGTGCGACTCAAACTGACGATATTCAATTTAGGAGGTTTTCCGGAGGCATTCCAACTTCATAAAACCGTAAATAACAATTTTTCGGCCACTTTCATGCAGTTACAAGTGTGTTTAGAATGAAGGTGGCTAATCAGTTTTGCGAATTAGAGGTTACTTGATTATTTAAAATTCACACACACGAAAGGACAAGAAATTTCTTAAGTAAATGGTCTGTGTTATATTCGAAAGATCCTCCGACAGTTTTTCATGTAAGATTGCTGAAGGTAATGAGTTTTCGAACCCCGTGACATGTGACTTTCATTCCTGAGTTCTGACGCCTCAGTACAATGTTATCCTGCACTCTGAGTAACTTCGTTTACGCCATCTACAAGCTAATCGTGTAAACACGGGTCACTTCATTTCTTTTTAAACTGTTAGCGGCTTGCGTATCTCAGACGAAAATGGAGACGAACTCAATATTTGTCAAAACGAGAGTAGAAAACAGCTTGAAAACCACAAGAAATACAGTCGGTGTTACATTCCAATGGTTATTCACCCGGCATACTTTTTCTGCGTGCCATTTCTGAATAATCCACACACTTTACCTTAACGTAAAACTTATTGTAAGTCGCAGTTACTAGTAGCTGCTCGAGTTTGTTGGGAAGCTCACAATCTCTACTCGTATAATGAGGCGCGTTGACCGGTTCCTCGTTCAGTGTTGGGCAGGGGAAACTATCAGCCACTTGTTCGTCCTTACGGTAACTTCAATTACGCTTCACCTAAGGGAGTATGGTGTTTTATAGCCACAAATTGTCCATGAGATGTTATTTATAGCAATCATCTCTAAAATTAACCGGCGTCCACAATTTATGTAGAAAGTTTTAACAGCAATATGAAAGTTGTGGGATGTTCCCTTCACGCATTTCCGTGGAGACACGACCGCCTCAATGCCGTCCTAATTTTCTAGAGTGTCCAGTTTTTGTCGTCCCTTGAGCCCACCATTTGGTACTGGCAGCTGCTTTGGCCCTTGCAAAACACACTGTCGGTAACTCTTACAACGATGTATCTCACCTGTAAGTTCAAATAAAGGAGCCGCAAGTTGGCTGTTAAAACCACGTAAAAACAGATTAACTGCGACACTTTACACGAATCGATTTTCTTTCCACATCGATGAGCAAGGATTTTGTTACGATCTGTTTTGAACTTCAGGGAGTTGCTTAACCAAAACAACAGTTTGTTAATCATCTCATAAACAACAACGTCTAAAAAAAACGAATGTGCAATGTGTAGATATAAAGTCGTTCGGGAATTTTTGTTTGTACGCGTTACTGTTATTTAAAGTGTGCCGAAGTGTACTGTAAACAATAAGAGAGTAGTTTGGCTCTGAGCACTATGCGACTTAACTTCTGAGGTCATCAGTCGCCTAGAACTTAGAACTAATTAAACCTAACTAACCTAAGGACATCACACATATCCATGCCCGAGGCAGGATTCGAACCTGCGACCGTAAGAGTGTAGTTTGATTTATTTTATGATATTTAGTTATTCTCTCTCTCTCTCTCTCTCTCCACAAACACACGTGTGTGGGGTGTGTGTGTGTGTGTGTGTGTGTGTGTGTGTGTGTGTGTGTGTGTGTGTCAATTTCGTGTTTGGAGTGTGTAGCTGGAGTCAGCCCAAACAAATACTGCTCGTGGCGTCTTTCATGCAACGCCCAGTGTCAATGGAAAGTGTAGATTTGTTTACCATTACAAACAAAACCATTCTTGAAGTGGAATCTTACGAGATTTTACGAGCCCATTCGATGTAGCAGTCCCAATTTAGTCTAGTGCGATATTCATTTTATCGATTTGTATTAACAGGGACGATAGATCACGATGACTAACTAGTACTCCGGCAGCGGCTGAGCAGCGCTGCCGCATCGCTGTAGCAGTCAGTGGGGGCCAGGGTGGTACATGCTGCACATGGTCTCAAGAGTCATTCAAAGGCACGTCGAATGTCTCTCTGATCTGTATTATTTCTTAATTTTAGACGTATCAGTTCACAAAACATGTGACTAATGCTTTCAGTTTTTTTAATTTTCAAGCTGTGTTCAGAAAGCATGATACTAATACTTCATCTGCTTTCTAGCGTCATCTGCTACCGAAATGTTCTGGATTCAATAATTGATTCGAAGGAAACCATTTCGACGTGTTAACATCACACCAATGAAACTTTTTGTGCGGAAAATGGCTATGCCTCGAAGAGGTAAACTTCTTGGCACTTCATTTACATAGGTAGCAGCAGCTGTTGGTGAAAATTTTCTGTTCGCCTTCAAATTACTAGTTAAGTTTTTCTTAATTTCCCTAATTATTTACAAGTAATTAATTTGTTTGTTGCAAAACCAAACCTAATGCTGGTCAGTACCCCATTTGTCTATTTCCCACTCTTAGTTTGGCTATGAAAATTTGGACAAAAACTCATTGTGTAATTTATAGGGAGTCTTGTTTTCGCTGCACTGAAACATTTGACCAGAAACAATGCAATAGCCTTACGTACTTTGGGAGAATGGAGAACAAACAGGAGAACGTGTCGGGTCACAATCGACGTGTCGCTGCGAAGGTGAAGCAGTCACAGCTGTACAGAGCTCTGTTACTATTGTAACAGCGTGAAACTCACTAAGGTCGAACGGCTTGAGACTACAACAATTGTTCATAATTTTAACTGTCGATCATGTAATTTTACTGAGCCCTCAATAACACATAAAAGACATGAAATTTGCGTGTACCAAAATCTCAAGATTTTAACTGCTACTAGAAAATTAATTTTTTGTTTAGAAATAACAGTTAATTTCGAGCACTGCACAACGATTGCGTGAATAACTATTCTTACGTGTGACACTAACGGCACATGGGACTGCTTAGTGGTATTTTATGAATGATTTAATTACATATTGTAATTTCTTAAATATGTCCGTTTCAGTTCCTACTTAGTTTGTTCTAATTTACGCTGCTGCTTTGCAGGAAATTCCATTCGCACTAAAGATATAGCACCCATTAAAAAAAACTGCGAGAGAGAAAACTCAGTGGAATTCGATACAGTGAAGCTTACTCGAAGCCAGTCATTTCGATATTTTTGTTGTCATTATTTCCCTTAGGTTTGCACTTTTTATTTTGGCGATTGTTTCTTGGAGGATTTAAATTAATAAGCACAGTAATAACAGATTTCATGTTGCTTGAAAGATGAGATCGGCTGTTGCGAGTAAATGACTTGACTGATCTTGTAAAATGGCTAAACTCATAACAGTCTTAATCTACTGTTTGCGGAGTAAAATGTTATAAAATTCTAATCATTCGCTGTTAGTGCTGTACACGCAAATGTCATTCATCGAGCGAACTGATGCAGTGGTCAGGACACTGAACAGGCATTAACGAGTAGCATAATTCACGTCTCCATCAGGTCGTCTGTGAATCCCCCCCAAAAAACTGTACAGAACGAGATGGCGCATTGTTAAGTCACTGGACTTACATTTGGGGAGAACTGGACTTCAGTATTCGATCGAACACCAAGAATTAGGCTTTTCTGTGCTGTTCTCCTAAATCGCTTTTGGGAAGTGCCGGAATGGCTTCTTTTCTTCTCCTTCTCCAGTTCGAGCTTGCTGTCTATCTCTTATCCTTGGCTGATTTGGGAGAGGGGACCAAACAGCGAGGTCATCGGTCCCATCGGATTAGGGAAGGAAGTCGACCGTGCCCTTTCAAATAAAGCATCCCGGCATTTGCCTGAAGCGATTTAGGGAAACCACGGAAAATCTAAGTCAGGATGGCAGGACGCGGGTTTGAACCGTCGTCTACCGAATGCGAGTTCGCCTCCCTCGGTGCTCTTACCCTCCTTGTTGACGAATTGTTAAATTATAATCTTCCTTTTATCAGTACTGTGGTATGTCGATGGAAGATGAAAATAGTATAATTGGAAGACCTGAAAACATTTCAGGTGAAAGATGGGTGATTCTCACGCTTAATTCCGTCCTACTTTCTGAGATAGTACAGGATGGGGCAAATAAAAGTTGCCCGGGGAACAGAGTTCCAGGGTACAAAGTAACACCGTAGAGGAAAGCAAATACAGTACTAAGCTGACTATAGAAGGTGTTGAAAGTGACCACCATTCATCTCTTGGCAATTTTTGGCTCTGATAAGCAAGTTGCTGAAGGCAGATAGAAGCTGGAATTCTAGAACTGCTGCAATCTTGTCGGAAATGTCCTGGTGCAGTTCTTGAACACTATGAGGGTTGTTGTGTACATAGTTCAGCGTAGTCAGCGCGTACACAACTTTCCCACTAGAGCGCGCCCCGCTAAGCACAACAGCGCAGGCGCAGCGCTCGTCCGTCTCCGCACTACGAGATGGCGCTGTCTTAGAGACGGACCAAATTCTGCTTCCGCCGATCCGCGTATTAATATGTAACGCAGCCAATGAGATTGCTGCTAACGTACAACCTTTCCTCCTAGCGGATCACACTCGCGCAGTGATACCTGAACGCGCGCGGTATTATAACGAATGTACAGACCTCCGATTAGTCAGTCTGCATTAGTCTGCATTTGTCTGTAGTCCAGTTTCAGTCTGCGCCTAATAAGATTATCATATTCCTGTACATGAATAGACACTTTGTCAAGTATCAGAGATATGTGAGAATAAGATTAACGTACCAAGACCAAAAGGAACTTCAGATTGTCAATTGTAAATAGCATCCAGAACCAAGTTAAGTAATTTTTATGCTGGTTATTATTTTAATAAATGTGTGTGAAAATTAATCAAGTTCTGTTTAAAGTGGGTCACCGTCAATCTGCTACTCTAAGCGTGGAAGTGGCATTATTATCGTCTGACCTAACGGCAGAAGATAAACACGCCACGATAAGACCACGAGACATATTGCTGACACTCGCCTACTTCGTTGGAGCGACAAGTCAAATAATCTGATGGTGTGTGTACCGAACGTCTTCCAGTACGCACACCACAAGGGTTATTGTGGTACATCTTAGATTTGCGGGTTGCCCACACAAAGTAATCGCACACTCAGGGATCAGTATCTGGATGGCCAGATTGTCCTCTACTAATAACTGTGTCAGGCGTGAATGTTGAGTAAATGTGCTCCAAGATTCGGCCGGCTGTATGGGCTGTTGCTCGGTTAATGCTACACAAATTCCCTTCCGATCACGTACACTCGATCGGGCCACTTTTATTTTTCCCACCCTGTATTTAACAACTTCTGTATCTAATATGCAAGGTGAACCTGAGCTCCAACGAGAAGCTTTCAAAGCCTGTTTAAGGTTACCCTCTGAGTGTTTTGCCATAAGGGACCCATGTCTTCGGCAGTTTGTTACTAAACTTTCAAAGGTTGCTCACAAGGGAACCTCCCCATCGCACCCCCCTCAGATTTAGTTATAAGTTGGCATAGTGGATAGGCCTTGAAAAACTGAACACAGATCAATCGAGAAAACGGGAAGAAGTTGTGTGGAACTATGAAAAAAATAAGCAAAATATACAAACTGAGTAGTCCATGGGCAAGATAGGCAACATCAAGGAGAATGTGAGGGAAGGAGCGCTGTGGTCCCGTGGTTAGCGTGAGCGGCTGTGGAACGAGAGGTCCTTGGTTCAAGTCCCCCCTCTATTGAAAAGTTTACTTTTTTTATCTTCGCAAAGTTATGATCTGTCCGTTCGTTCATTGACGTTTCTATTCACCGTAATAAGTTTAGTGTCTGTGTTTTGCGACCGCACCGCTAAACGGTGCGATTAGACGAAAGAACGTGCCTCTCCAATGGGAACTGAAAACATTTGATCGCAAGGTCATAGGTAAACCGATTCCTCTACAGGAAAACACGTCTATATTCTATACGACACTGGTGACGGCATGTGCGTCACATGACAGGAATATGTTGTTGACCCACCTAACTTGTACACTTGGCGAATGAGTAAAAAGATTCTTCTACCTTGCCCGATTTAGGTTTTCTTGTGGATGTGATAATCACTCCCAAAAAAATGATGAAAACATAACGGACGGACAGATAATAATTGTCTGAAAATAAAAAATTAAAATTTTCACTCGAGGTAAGACTTGAACCAAGGACCTCTCGTTCCGCAGCTGCTCACGCTAACCACGGGACCACGGCGCTCCTTAATTTACGTTCTCCTTGATGTGGCCTATCTTGCGCATGGACTACTCAGTTTGTAAATTTTGCTTATTTTTTTCGTAGTTCCACACATTTTCTTCCTGTTTTCTCGATTGATCTGTGTTCAGTTTTTTCAAGGCCTATCCACTGTGCCAACTTTTAACTAAATCTGAGGGGGGTGCGATGGGGAGGGTCTCTTGTCAGGAATATCTTCTGAGTGTTTTGGTATAAGGGGCCCACGTGTCTGGCAGCTCATTACCGAGTTGCTGCATTCCTTTTGGTTTTTTGCCCGAGTTAGATTATATCCGTACTACATTGAAAATAATGCACAACAAAGCAAATATCGACGGAATGTGCTGTTTGTGTAGTTTAGAAACGAAATGATTCGACTGAGTAATGGTACTTGCTGTTGGCAACAGTTATATGGATATGGTTTCTCGTCGCCCTCAAGCTTGCATTCGGCAGTTCTCGCGTTTGTTTTTCCCTAATGTGTTCGTCGTATGTTAACAGCAATACACAGCGCTATCGATAGATTTACTGATTAAGAGTTGATCGATAATCGCCTCTTGTATGGGCTCAATGAACGCGGCACAACAACGCTATGCTGAATTGCTCCCGCAGCGACGGCTACTGTATCACGTGCGTCAAATGGTTCAAATGGCTCTGAGCACTATGGGACTCAACTTCTGAGGTCATCAGTCCCCTAGAACTTAGAACTAGTTAAACCTAACTAACCTAAGGACCCCACACACATCCATGCCCGAGGCAGGATTCGAACCTGCGACCGTAGCGGTCTCGCGGTTCCAGACTGCAGCGCCTAGAACCGCACGGCCACTTCGGCCGGCACACATACGTCTTCCTGAGTGTTGTATTACTTTGTGTTGTTTGTTGTGCGTTGTAGATTTTGGTTGTTGCATTTTACAGGTGTCTTCAGTGTTGTGAAGGTATTTTTACAGAAGCAAGGGGGAGTGCGGTAAGAAACAGAAAGCAAGCAAGCAAGCCATGTGCGGCGACCGGGACCTCGGGAGAATAGTGTTTAACGTCCCGTCGACAACGAGGTCATTAGGGACGGAGCACACGCTCGGATTAGGGAAGGAGGAGAAGGAAGTCCTTCAGAGGAACCATCCCGGCATGTGCCTTAATCGGTTTAGGGAAATCACGGAAGACCTAAATCAGGATGACCGGACGAGGGTTAGAACCGTCGTCCTCCCTAGTGCGAGTCCAGTGTGATAACCACTGCGCTACCTCGCTTGGTACCAGGACCTCGCTAGACATTGGCCGAAGCCATATACAGCTCAGAGACCTCAGGTAAATACACTGTGTACTCGAAACAGCCGTGAATATGTGGAAGTCTCATATCTTTCTTTCAAATTCGTACCTTTAATAAATGTAATTAACTGAAGTACTAATTTTATCAGGTAGTTGAAGCGAGCGCTCTGCCTATATGATAGTCCAAGTATTCTCATGCCTGTTCCAAATTAGCTTTCTGGTAGTAGATGTTCATAAAGAACCACTTTTCTGATTGTTTAATTATTTTCAAATCACAAACGGGGAGACAACGGCCACTCGACATTTTATTTACAGGGTTTGTGATACTGTTTCAAGGTCATTTAAAAGAAATATATCAGCTTCATACATGGAAGCATAAACCTGGGTTTCTGAGTTGCTTATCAGGTAAAATAAGAGACAGTCGAATGAAAACGGACAGTTCGAAAAATTTAGTAAGCTGTTTATTATTTCAAAGTAGTCGCCATAACTGTTAATACATTTATCCCACTGTGAGATACGACGGACAGTGTCTTCATGGAAAAATATATGTGGTTGCCTACAGAACCATTACTGTACCAGGCGTGGACCTCTTCGTCCGAAGCAAATCGACGGCCACCAATATCTTTCTTCAGGGCTCTAAAACTATGGAAATTGCATAGTGTAACAGACATCCTCCTCTAGCATTACTTTTCCTCAACAGTAATTGTCGATACCAGCATAATTTTTAGAATTTTGGAGAGGTCAATATTATCTCAGGTGCTTTTCTGAAAACTTACATATAATTTTATACACAATATGTTAAATTTCAAGCTAAAATTTATGAAAAGGAATTAATTTATTTTTGATGTTACAATCGATAAGTACTGGCTCTGAATGTACAATTAATTTTTTTTAGAAACATTTGAAATTACGAATTATTTGGCACACTTAAAATTTCTGTTATTATCAAGAAAAACTGTAAACTCTTCTAATAAGGTTATTACCACAGAGTGAAGTAGTAGTAAGCATTTCTCTGATGTGATCGGACGTATTTTTGTATTTTTGGTGAACAATGTCAGTGTGAAAATGTATGATATACTAAAATGTGACAAACTAAATTAACGTAACCACAAAAATTCTGCAACAACAATCTTCAAATCTATTTAGATCAATTCAACCATGAGGACCTACAATGTGAGAATTTCAGCTGCAAGAATCAGACCCCTACACAAGAAGAACTGGAGCGAACTCTATACGGAAAGCTAAGTAAACTAGAAAGATTATTGCAATCTTCTCTCCTCTCAAATTTTTCATAAAAGACTTCGCTCATTGTGGACAATTACTGGAGTTATGAAGGAGGGGGGAGGGGGGAGATTACAATGCGGAGAGATGAAGAATGTATGGAGGATTTGTAAAGGCTTCCCGGTGAAACTTCTGCGGCGTAGTCGAAACATCAGGCACACGAGATCGGGGGAAGTCACGACGACGTTCTTCTTTCACTGCAAGGGCCCCCTGCTCATTGACTTTCTGGAACACGGCGCTACGATTAACGCGCGGCAGTACGTGGACTCTTCGCAAAAGCTGAAGTGTGCCGTTAAGTCCAGACGCCCAGGAATGTTGATGGACGGCTCCACTCAGTTGCAGGATAATGCCTGCCCACACGCTGCCAAGGTTGTTTCGACTACGCTACAGAAGTTTCTCGGGGAAGCCCTTGGTCATTCTGCATACAGTTCCGATCTCTTACCACGCGATTTCCATATTTTTGGAGCACCGAATAAAGACATTTGTGGCCATTGATTTACTGCGGACGAAGAGGAACCCGCGTGGATACAATCATGACTCTGTAGGCTATCGCAAACATTTTACCATGAAGACATTGTCCGTCTTGTCTCACAGTGGGATACATGTATTAAAAGTTATGGTGGTTACTTTTGAAATAATTAACAGTTTACTTACTTTTTGCATCTGTCTCGTTTTATTTGTCTGCATCTTATATTAAATATCGTTAGGGGGATTCAGGTTGGATAGAGCAACGGGAAGGTTAACCAATAGGCAGCACTGAAGTATTACGGATGTTAAGGAAAATGATACCTTGCGCTATATAAGTATGGGTGCCTGTAGAACCATAACAAAGAATAGTCAGACAGCATTTTGTTAATTTGGGCCTTATTCATTTTTGAAAGAAGGGTAGCCTTAATGCGGGCCTTTATGCGTGTGACCACAAAGTGTTGCAGTTAAGATCAAAGTGATATCCATTCACAATACAGACACCATGCACGCAATCTCTAGAACACAATCAAATACGTGGGGCTAACATTCGATCGCTACATCTAAACTATACTTACTAAGTGTTTTTTTTAACGATTCTGCAATAGAGTAAATGTACAAATACGACGGGGTCGAACATAAAGACTATATCCTTATAGCGCCACACATACCTACAAAATCCTTGCACGTCCTTGGTTACGTCTGCTAGCTCCATCTCTCTGATGCAGAAATATGTTTATGAATGTATCCTTCGTACCAACCATAGCTGAAGAAGAAAAAAAAAAAGGAAAAGAAAACTGGTACCAAGCTCCTGCTACCCGTAGTCCCGCAGTTTCAACGCACCCACTTATCCACTCATCTACACTTACCAGCAGCAGCTCCCTGCGGTATGTAGCCATCACATAGTATCGTAATATTCCTCAACAGATAATATACATTTCAACCTTATATATTTAGGGTTTTTTAATAATTTAAATTGGTCCCGAATGTTTGTTTCAAAATTTCATGTGAGCTGAAGAGCGTCGTAATGGCAGCTGACGGCTGGACCCGATGACGGGGAAATTAAAAGATCGTTAAAGAAAGGTGAAAGGAAGATTAATCGCCAGTTCTTACTGTGCACTTTCTTCTGTGGGGTTGGGAATAGCCATTGAAAAGAATTTCAACGACATAACATATGTGGAACTTGATAAAATTATAAGACGATAACAGTTATCATACTTAGTAAGTCTTATTGAGCTCTTTCGGTAGACTCAACAAGTCAGTAAGAAACTATTCAGTGAAATTATATCATGGAAAGAGCGAAGTGCCGTAGACGTATGTAGATGAAAACAACTGAAAACACTGTCATGAGCAATCGACCGAATTTCCTTAGTTATTTGGATTGAAAGTCAACGGCCTTGCCGCAGTGGTAACACCGGTTCCCGTCAGATCACCGAAGTTAAGCGCTGTCGGGCTGGGCTAGCACCTGGATGGGTGATCATCCGGTCTACCGAGCGCTGTTGGCAGGTGGGATGCACTCAGCATTTGTGAGGCAAACTGAGGAGCTATTTGATTGAGAAGTAGCGGCTCCGGTCTCGTAAACTGACATATGGCCGGGAGAGCGGTGTGCTGACCACATACCCCTCAATATCTGCATCCAGCGACGCCTGTGGGCTGACGATGACACGGCGGCCGGTCGGTACTGTTGGGCCTTCACGGCCTGTTCGGGCGGAGTTTAGTTTAGTTATCTGGATCTGCAACCAGCAGTATAAATCCATCCTGATATAGATTTCCTGCTGTTTTCATAAATAGCTTCACACGACTGCCGAGATTGTCTTCCCAGACATATAAGGACCATTGTGTTGCTTTATTTGTCTACAAGAAGCAAGTTCCCTGATAACCTCGACGAGGAGTTAAGCCCAATTTTCCCTCCTATCTAACGAGTTGGTAGCGTATAGTTTAGAAATTTATTTATTTAATCGTATGACTAGGGCCCCCCATCGCCACACCGTTCGCCAGATGCCGGTCTTACAATTTGAGGCCACTTCGACTACCTGCAGTCGATGAGGATGATGATGATGATGAGGGCAACACAACACCCAGTCCTTGGGCGCAGAAAATTCCCCGATCAAGCCGGGAATGGAACCTGGGCCCAGAGGATTGACAATCCGTCACGCTGACCGTTCAGCTACCAGGGGCGGACAACTCTCAGCTGAAATGGTGGTACAGTGGCTAGCGTCATCGCTTTTTTTCACTTTTGCCCCCCCCCCCCCCCATGTTCGGAATCCGATATTGTTTTTATTTTTAAATAAATAAATAAGTTTAGAAATACACATCATCGCGTCACAGAAGACAAAAAGTTCTATAGAAATAAAAATTCCCCATTAGGTCGAAAGTTATGGATAATGATCCGGTTAGCTCCGAGATAAACTTCCTGCAGGTGGCGCCAGCTGCACGCTTACCCCTTCGGAAGAGAATTAACGCCGATTCCGGAGACCAACAGCAAGTCGAAGCGCGGGTTTCATGCGAAATGAGACGTCAACGCCACGACACGTCGTGCTGCCTAATGGTGAATGGTGGAAGTGAGGCTGTGAGGAACCGTCAGTTTTACAGAAAGTTTGAATATAGTCCTAGCATTAAGGAAACAAAATTCAACCAACTCTCTCCCACAGAATGAAATCCGTACCGCGGTTTGTGCTGCCAGCTGTAACTCTTCCTTCCGTATCTAATCTCACAACAGGGCTATCCCCTCCCTTCATCTTTCCTTATTCCTTTCCTCTTCATATCATGGGCCATCCCACACTCACTGTCTCACACTCATTTGCCTTCCTACCATTAGACTTCCCCCACTTCGCCCCCTCCTGTCGATCTTCATCTCCAATCTTCACATTACAGCCCACCTGACCCTTTCTATTCATAACTCACAACGCTACAGAAATTCTAAACTAGTTCCTCCTAAGTCAGTCCTTGTCTAGTGCAGGCGTTTCTACATTCAGTGAAGGTCTAGTGCTTGTTTTCCAGTTCTTCTCCATTTCTGAGCCGCTTTTTCTATTTACGAGGGCCGTTCAATAAGTAACGCAACAACTCTTTTTATGAAAGAAGCTTGGTTTTATTCAGGATTCCAATACACCATTTTGGTTACAAAACCCTATTTTTCATCATTCCGTTCAATGCGATAGCCGTACGCCATCTTCTGAAAGGGCCTGTAAGCCCGCATGGTACCACTCTACTGGTCGACGTCGGACCCAACGTCCTGCTATATTACACTACTGGCCATTACAATTTCGACACCACGAACATAACGTGCTACAGACGCGAAATTTAACCGACAGGAAGAAGATGCTGTGATACGCAAATGATCAGCTTTTCAGAGCATTCACACAAGGGTGGCGCCGGTGGCGACACCTACAACGTGCTGACATGAGGAAAGTTTCCAACCGATTTCTCATACACACACAGCAGTTGACCGGCGTTGTCTGGTGAAACGTTGTTGTGATGCCTCATGTAAGGAGGCGAAATGCGTACCATCACGTTTCCGACTTTGATAAAGGTCGGATTGTAGCCTATCGCGATTGCGGTTTATCGTATCGCGACATTGCTGCTCGCGTTGGTCGAGCTCCAATGACTGTTAGCAGAATGTGGAATCGGTGGGTTCAGGAGGGTATTACGGAACGCCGTGCTGGATCCCAACGGCTTCGTATCACTAGCAGTCTAGATGACCGGCATCGTATCCGCATGACTGAAACGGATCGTGCAGCCACGTCTCGATCCCTGAGTCAACAGATGGGGACATTTGCAAGACAACAACCATCTGCACGAACAGTTCGACGACGTTTGTAGTAGAATGGACTATCAGCTCGGAGACCATGGCTGCAGTTACCCTTGACGCAGGATCACAGACAGGAGCGCCTGCGATGGTGTACTCAACGACGAACCTGGATGCACGAATGGCAAAACGTCATTTTTTCTGATGAATCCAGGTTCTGTTTTCAGCATCATGATGGTCGCATCCGTGTTTGGCGACATCGCGGTGAACGTACATTGGAAGCGTGTATTCGTCATCGCCATACTGGCGTATCATCCGCCGTGATGGTATGGGGTGCCATTGGTTACAAGTCTCGGTCACCTCTTGTTCGCATTGACGGCACTTTGAACAGTGGACGTTACATTACAGATGTGTTACGACCCGTGTCTCTACCCTTCATTCGATCCCTGCGAAACCCTACATTTCAGCAGGATAATGCACCACCGCATGTTGCAGGTCCTGTACGGGCCTTACTGGATACAGAAAATGTTCGACTGCTGCCCTGGCCAGCACATTCTCCAGATCTCTCACCAATTGAAAACGTCTGGTCAATGGTGGCCAGCAACTGGCTCGTCACAATACGCCAGTCACTACTGTCGATGACTGTGGTATCGTGTTGAAGCTCCATGGGCAGCTGTACCCGTACACGCCATCCAAGCTCTGTTTGACTCAATGCCCAGGCGTATCAAGGCCGTTATTACGACCAGAGGAGGTTGTTCTGGGTACTGATTTCTCAGGGTCTACGCACCCAAATTACGTGAAAATGTAATCACATGTTAGTTCTAGTATAATATATTTGTCCAATGAATGTTGTTGTTGTTGTGGTCTTCAGTCCTGAGACTGGTTTGATGCAGCTCTCCATGCTACTCTATCCTGTGCAAGCTTTTTCATCTCCCAGTACCTACTGCAACCTACATCCTTCTGAATCTGCTTAGTGTATTCATCTCTTGGTCTCCCTCTACGATTTTTACCCTCCACGCTGCCCTCCAATACTAAATTGGTGATCCCTTGATGCCTCAGAACATGTCCTACCAACCGATCCCTTCTTCTGGTCAAGTTGTGCCACAAACTTCTCTTCTCCCCCATCCTATTCAATACTTCCTCATTAGTTATGTGATCTACCCATCTAATCTTCAGCATTCTTCTGTAGCTCCACATTTCGCAAGCTTCTATTCTCTTCTTGTCCAAACTATTTATTGTCCATGTTTCGCTTCCATACATGGTGACACTCCATACAAATACTTTCAGAAATGACTTCCTGACACTTAAATCAATACTGGATGTTAACAAATTTCTCTTCTTCAGAAACGCTTTCCTTGCCATTGCCAGCCTACATTTTATATCCTCTCTACTTCGACCATCATCAGTTATTTTGCTTCCCAAATAGCAAAACTCCTTTACTACTTTAAGTGCCTCATTTCCTAATCTAATTCCGTCAGCATCACCCGACTTAATTAGACTACATTCCATTATCCTTGTTTTGCTTTTGTTGATGTTCATCTTATATCCTCCTTTCAAGACACTGTCCATTCCATTCAACTGCTCTTCCAAGTCCTTTGCTGTCTCTGACAGAATTACAATGTCATCAGCGAACCTCAAAGTTTTTATTTCTTCTCCATGAATTTTAATACCTACTCCGAATTTTTCTTTTGTTTCCTTTACTGCTTGCTCAATATACAGATTGAACAACATCGGGGAGAGGCTACAACCCTGTCTTACTCCCTTCCCAACCACTGCTTCCCTTTCATGTCCCTCGACTCTTATAACTGCCATCTGGTTTCTGTACAAATTGTAAATAGCCTTTCGCTCCCTGTATTTTACCCCTGCCACCTTTAGAATTTGAAAGAGAGTATTCCAGTCAACATTGTCAAAAGCTTTCTCTAAGTCTACAAATGCTAGAAACGTAGGTTTGCATTTCCTTAATCTTTCTTCTAAGATAAGTCGTAAGGTCAGTATTGCCTCACGTGTTCCAGTGTTTCTACGGAATCCAAACTGATCTTCCCCGAGGTTGGCTTCTACTACTTTTTCCATTCGTCTGTAAAGAATTCGTGTTAGTATTTTGCAGCTGTGACTTATTAAGCTGATAGTTCGGTAATTTTCACATCTGTCAACACCTGCTTTCTTTGGGATTGGAATTATTATATTCTTCTTGAAGTCTGAGGGTATTTCGCCTGTTTCATACATCTTGCTCACCAGATGGTAGAGTTTTCTCAGGACTGGCTCTCCCACGGCCGTCAGTAGTTCCAATGGAATATTGTCTACTCCGGGGGCCTTGTTTCGACTCAGGTCTTTCAGTGCTCTGTCCAACTCTTCACGCAGTATCATATCTCCCATTTCATCTTCATCTACATCCTCTTCCATTTCCATAATATTGTCCTCAAGTACATCGCCCTTGTATAGACCCTCTATATACTCCTTCCACCTTTCTGCTTTCCCTTCTTTGCTTAGAACTGGGTTTCCATCTGAGCTCTTGATATTCATACAAGTCGTTCTCTTATCTCCAAAGGTCTCTTTAATTTTCCTGTAGGCGGTATCTATCTTACCCCTAGTGAGATAGGCCTCTACATCCTTACATTTGTCCTCTAGCCATCCCTGCTTAGCCATTTTGCACTTCCTGTCGATCTCATTTTTGAGACGTTTGTATTCCTTTTTGCCTGCTTCATTTACTGCATTTTTATATTTTCTCCTTTCATCAATTAAATTCAATATTTCTTCTGTTACCCAATTATTTCTACTAGCCCTCGTCTTTTTACCTACTTGATCCTCTGCTGCCTTCACTACTTCATCCCTCAAAGCTACCCATTCTTCTTCTACTGTATTTATTTCCCCCATTCCTGTGAATTGCTCCCTTATGCTCTCCCTGAATCTCTGTACAACCTCTGGTTCTTTTAGTTTATCCAGGTCCCATCTCCTTAAATTCCCACCTTTTTGCAGTTTCTTCAGTTTTAATCTACAGGTCATAACCAATAGATTGTGGTCAGAGTCCACATCTGCCCCTGGAAATGTCTTACAATTTAAAACCTGGTTCCTAAATCTCTGTCTTACCATTATATAATCTATCTGATACCTTTTAGTATCTCCAGGGTTCTTCCATGTATACAACCTTCTTTCATAATTTTTATACCAAGTGTTAGTTATGATTATGTTGTGCTCTGTGCAAAATTCTACAAGGCGGCTTCCTCTTTCATTTCTGTCCCCCAATCCATATTCACCTACTATGTTTCCTTCTCTCCCTTTTCCTACACTCGAATTCCAGTCACACATGACTATTAAATTTTCGTCTCCCTTCACTATCTGAATAATTTCTTTTATTTCATCATACATTTCTTCAATTTCTTCGTCATCTGCAGAGCTAGTTGGCATATAAACTTGTACTACTGTAGTAGGTGTGGGCGTCGTATCTATCTTGGCCACAATAATGCGTTCACTATGCTGTTTGTAGTAGCTTACCCGCATTCCTATTTTCCTATTCATTATTAAACCTACTCCTGCATTACCCCTATTTGATTTTGTATTTATAACCCTGTAGTCACCTGACCAGAAGTCTTGTTCCTCCTGCCGCCGAACTTCACTAATTCCCACTATATCTAACTTCAACCTATCCATTTCCCTTTTTAAATTTTCTAACCTACCTGCCCGATTAAGGGATCTGACATTCCACGCTCCGATCCGTAGAACGCCAGTTTTCATTCTCCTGATAACGACATCCTCTTGAGTAGTCCCCGCCCGGAGATCCGAATGGGGGACTATTTTACCTCCGGAATATTTTACCCAAGAGGACGCCATCATCATGTAATCATACAGTAAAGCTGCATGCCCTCGGGAAAAATTACGGCTGTAGTTTCCCCTTGCTTTCAGCCGTTCGCAGTACCAGCACAGCAAGGCCGTTTTGGTTATTGTTACAAGGCCAGATCAGTCAATCATCCAGACTGTTGCCCTTGCAACTACTGAAAAGGCTGCTGCCCCTCTTCAGGAACCACACGTTTGTCTGGCCTGTCAACAGATACCCCTCCGTTGTGGTTGCACCTACGGTACGGCTATCTGTATCGCTGAGGCACGCAAGCCTCCCCACCAACGGCAAGGTCCATGGTTCATGGGGAGGGTCCAATGAATACCCGTTTATAATCTGCATTTCTTCTTGGTGTAGCAATTTTAATGGCCAGTAGTGTATTACCCTCTCCAGCATCCACGTACTGCTTACCGCAGAGTGCCAAACAGATGGAAGTCGGAAAATGCGAGTTACAGGCTGTAGGGTGGATGAGGAAGAACAGTCCAGAGGTTTCCTGAGCTTCTCTCGAGTGCGCAGACTTGTGTCTGGAGAAGGAGAAGTTCCTTTCCATCACCTCGAATGAAAGTGTCCGCACGTTCCATCTTTGCAGGAGTCACAGCTGTTTGCGGCTGGCCGGCAGTCGGGAGATTGGACAGGTTTGCGCCACCTTGTTGCGACGCCTCGCCCAGCGACTCACCGTGCGTTTGTTCACTGTCAGATCTATATAGACATTATGCAAGCGCCTATGAATATCTGTGATGCTTTATTTTTCCGCCAAAAGAAACTCAGCTCTCTGGCCGGAACATACCTCCGTTACAGACGCCATTTTAAAGGCTACGTATTGCGCCACCACCTATTGGAAATTCATGTACCATAGGACCCGAAGGGGGAAAATTCCACGATGTCCCACAACAAACTGCGCATTTTTTGAACCGAAACTGGTGGAGGAAAAAGGTTACATTAGTTATTGAACGCCCCTCGTAAAAACTAAAAAGAATCTCAGTAGTGATATTTCGTTAATAATATGCGTGAAATCTTCTTTTCTATGATTACGAAAACACACGGATTTCACTTTCTGTAATTAGCATGGACATTTCTGAGGTGGGGTGGCTTGCGTGCCTCAGCTGTATAGTTAGCCGTACCACAGGTGCAACCACAAC
Organism: Schistocerca piceifrons; assembly: GCF_021461385.2. Classification (NCBI taxonomy): domain Eukaryota; kingdom Metazoa; phylum Arthropoda; class Insecta; order Orthoptera; family Acrididae; genus Schistocerca; species Schistocerca piceifrons. Next base: position 147,340,004 of record NC_060149.1, on the reverse strand, counting down.
AGAGGGGTGTCGGTGGAGAGATCAGAGTAATCCATGGTTCGTGAAGAGGGGCCAGCAGCCTTTCCAGTAGTTCCACAGGCAACATTCTGGATGACTGACCGATCTGACGTTGTAAATTTAGCATAACGGCCTTTCTGTACTGGTACGTACTATGAACTGCTGAAAGTAAGGGCAAACTACAGTCGCAAATTAGTTACAAACTACGGCGTTTACACACTTTATTCAACATGTAAACGTCACTACAGATATTCGGATTTAGGTTATGACATATTCGATATGCCTACCATTATTGGCGATGATGTGGCGAAGAGAAATAGCGAAATTCTGCATGACCAGCTGAAGTGTCGGAACATCGATGCTGTCGTTGACCTCCTGAATAGCTGATTTCTGCTCAGCAATGGTTTTGGGGTTATTACTGTATACCTTGTCTTTAATGCAGCCTCACAAAAAGGAGCCGCTTGTGTTCAGATGGGGAGAATATGGCGGCCAATCGAGGCCCATGCCAATCGCCTCTGAGTAGTATACAGCCAGAATGCGATCCCCAAAGTGCTCCTCCAGGACATCAAACACTCTCCTTTTTCGATGGGGTCGAGTTCCGTCTAGCATGAACCACATCTTGTCGCAATCAGGGTCACTTTGGATAATGGGGATGAAATCATCTTCCAAAACCTTCACGTGCCGTTCGGTAGTCACCGTGCCATCAAGGAATATCGCACCGAGTATTCCATGACTGGAAATTCCACACTACACAGTCACCCGTTAAGGGTGAAGAGACTTCTCGATCGCGAAATGCGGATTCTCAGTTCCTCAAATGCGCCAATTTTGCTTATTGACGAATCCATCCAAATGAAAGTGTGCTTCGTCGCTGAACCAAACCGTACAACGCACACTAATTTCCATCACGCCTCACGGCCAACCGTATAGTTTGAACTTACTAACGCAAACCGTTATGTCGATTTTATTTCATATAGTTCAATAATTGTTACCCTGTAGATTAGTAAACGAGACTGTAAAAGTAGTAGATAACTTTTGCTATTAAGTCAGCAAAATAACTGATGGTGTTTAGAGTGAAGGTGATAGAGACTGGCAGCAGCAAAGAAAATATTTCTCAAAAAGTTGAATTCGTTAAACAGAAAAAAATTTACATGTTAGGAAGGATTTTAGGAAGGTACTTGTCTAGAATGTGGTCTTTTACGGAAGTGAAAGGTTGACAATAAGCAGTCCGGTCTTTTGAAATTTGGTGATGTAGAAGAACGCTGAAGGTTAAATGAGTAAATAGAGTTGCTGATGGTGATTTACTGAATGAAATTGGGAAAAAGAAAATTTATTGTACAATTTGGCTAAAAGCAGGGATAGGTTGATAGGACACAACTTGAGGCAACAAGAGATTGTCAGTTTGTTAATGGAAGGAAGAAGTGTGGGAGGTTAAAACTGTAGAGGGTGACCACAGTTAACGTAGTAAACAGATTAAAATCAGTCTAGGTTGAGCTAGTTATGGAAAGATTTGCAAAGAATGGACTAACATGGCGATCTGTATGAAAATACTCTTCGGTTTCAAGACCGAACCAACAGCAAAGAACAATTACATCGTATCGCTCTATTTATTTACAGAAATCGGCTGAAGAGCGCAATGTCTATGCAGCTGATAGCGCAGACGTTCGCCCGTAACAGGCTGGGGTTTGAAGTAACAATAAATGAGACAAAAAACTAAAACTGGTAGTAGAATTTATGAATGGGTTTTGCTTTATCCACTGCGTCTTTTTTTGAAAAATTCTAATTACAAACAACTTTAAATGATGTATTTTTCCCCCTTAATAATGCTGACTGTATGAATGTTGGAGAAGTTTTTATTCGAAATTTTTTTATTTCATACAATGTAAATTTTTCCTTTGTCTAGTTGTTTTAAATCATAAATAGTTTTTCGCTTTCGGATGATGGATGTCTTACGATAAATATGAAGTTCTCATGCAACCTTCTTAAAATATCACGGAAACAAAGGAAAAAGAAAATACGAATTAACGTGAGTAAATGTGGCGAGAAGAAGTTAATGTGCAGTGCTGGCAGACGCCGCCACCATCCTGTCTACGTCATCACGTTCTTGAGGAAAACATTTGACACTGACGCGCCGTGGCGTTCCATTCCGTCGATATCGAGTGTAATATCCGCCATTTAAAATGCGCTGCGGAATATTTTGACGTTTCATGACCCAGTATGCCGTCCACGAAGAACCTTCGTTCAGTAACGTATACGGTGACAAGTGCTATCGTTACCAATCCGGAATGTTGTTCTTGAGGATACAGTTTCAACTTGAGTTTCGCGTGGAAGGCATGGTCTTGAAAATCTACGACTTATTTCATAACAGGGCTTATGGTACTCCCGTGATGCAACCACTCCCATTTTGCCAACGGTTAAATCGGTATTACTTTCCATTTACTGTTGCCACCTACAGGTTGGTTGGTTGGTTTGGGTGATCAAAGGGACCAGACTGCGACGGTCATCGGTCCCTTTTTCCAAAAAACTAAAACCACCCAAAGAGAATAAAAACGAACAACAGGAAAGACGGCAGACGACACAGGACAAGAAAGACTCACACAGAGATCAGACGAAACAAATTGAAATCACACAGAGTGTGAAGGTGGTTGACCGACCATAGAGATAAAAAAGGAAAAGCCAACCACCGAGAACACATTAACAACTCAGTTTAAAAACCGTAGGCCAAAGGCAAGAATCAACACAAAACAATACAATAAAACATAAACACTCAGATTAAATGAGTGTGCCCAATGCGCAGCCGGCAGGGGACAACAGACTCCTGGCGGGGGACCCGCATGGACGACCGCCACACAGTCGTCGTCGCCTTGATAGGGCGAAGCTTGTTCGACATGGGCAGGTTGCGCCATTCAGTGTCCCATAGGTCGAAAATTTTGCGGCGTAAGATTGCCCGCAAATCAGTCGCCGGGAGGCCAACCTCCAGAGATGGTGCACTGGTGGCCTCTTTAGCCAGGCGGTCAACATTTTCATTGCCGGGTATCCCAACATGGCCCGGGGTCCACACAAAGACCACAGAGCGGCCGCAACGGGCAAGAGTATGCAGGGACTCCTGGATAGCCATAACCAGACGAAAACGCGGGCGACACTGGTCGAGAGCTCGTAAACTGTTCAGGGAATCGCTACAGATCACGAAGGACTCACCTGAGCAGGAGCGGATATACTCTAGGGTACGAAAGATGGCGACCAGCTCAGCAGTGTAAAAGCTGCAGCCAGCCGGCAATGAACGTTGTTCGGAATGGTCCCCTAGAGTTAGCGCATAACCGACACGACCAGCAACCATCGAGCCGTCAGTGTAAACAACGCCAGAGCCCTGATACGTTGCGAGGATGGAAAGAAAGCGGCGGCGGAAGGCCTCCGGAGGGACTGAGTCCTTCGGGCCCTGTGCCAATTCCAGCTGAAGGCGAGGGCGAGGCACACACCACGGGGGTGTACGCAGAGGTGCCCGGAAAGGAGGCGGAAGAGGTAAAGCCCCAAGCCCGGAGAGAAGCTCTCGGACGCGGACTGCGATCGTACATCCAGCCCTGGGCCGACGTTCTGGAAGATGGACGTGCGACTGTGGGAATTGTAGCCGACAGTTAGGATGCCCGGGCAAACTGAAAACATGGGCAGCATAAGCGGCCAGCAAACGTTGGCGCCGTAACCGCAGTGGAGGGACACCTGCCTCCACTAGTATGCTGTCCACAGGGCTGGTACGGAAAGCACCAGTGGCAGGGCGTATCCCGCTCCCGCTGTGGAGGATTGGGTCCAGCACCCGCAACGCAGATGGGGATGCTGAGCCATAAGCCAGGCTCCCATAACCCAGACGGGACTGGATTAACGCCTGGTAGAGCCGTAACAGGGTAGATCGGTCGGCGCCCCAGCGGGTGTGGCACAAGCATCGCAGAGCATTTAGATGCCGCCAACACATCTGTTTAAGCTGCCGAATGAGGCAGCCAAGTCAACCGGGCGTCAAAAACCACACCCAAAAAACTACGTGTCCCCACCACAGCAAGAATTTCGTCGCCAAGATAAAGCCGCGGCTCAGGATGGACTGTTCGGCGCCGGCAGAAATGCATAACGCGGGTCTTGGCAGCCGAAAACTGAAATCCATGCACTACAGCCCAAGACTGCGCCTTGCGGATAGCGCCCTGTAGCTGACGTTCAGCAGCTGCAATGCCAGTAGAGCTGTAGTAAAGGCAGAAGTCCTCAGCATACGGGGAAGCGGAGACAGAATTTCCCACGGTTGCAGCGAGCCCGTTTATTGCGATTTTAAACAGGCAGACACTGAGGACAGTTCCCTGTGGTACCCTGTTCTCCTGGACTCGGGAGGAACTATGAGAGGCCGCGACTTGCACGCGGAAGGTACGATACGACAGAAAATTTCGGATAAAGAGCGGCAGAGGGCCCCGAAGACCCCATCCATGAAGCGTAGAAAGTATGTGATGACGCCATGTCGTATCGTACGCCTTCCGCATGTCGAAAAAGACAGCGACCAGGTGCTGACGGCGGGCAAAGGGAGTACGGATGGCCGACTTCAGGCTCACCAGATTGTCGGCGGCGGAGCGGCCTTTACGGAACCCACCCTGAGACGGAGCCAGAAGGCCCCGAGACTCCAGTACCCAGTTCAACCGCCGGCTCACCATCCGTTCAAGCAACTTGCAAAGAACGTTGGTGAGGCTAATGGGACGGTAGCTGTCCACCTCCAAAGGGTTCGTGCCTGGTTTCAGAATGGGGATAACAATACTTTCCCGCCACTGCGACGGAAACTCACCCTCGACCCAGAGACGGTTGTAAAGGTCGAGGAGCCGTCGCTGGCAGTCCACTGAAAGGCGTTTCAGCATCTGACACTGGATGCGATCTGGCCCAGGAGCGGTATCAGGGGAAGCGGCGAGGGCACTGCGAAATTCCCACTCACTGAATGGAACATTGTACGATTCCGTATGGTGGGTTCGAAAAGAAAGGCTCCGACGTTCCATCCGTTCTTTAATGGAGCGGAAGGCCAGTGGGTAATTGGAAGAAGCGGAACTCAGAGCAAAATGCTCTGCCAAGCTGTTGGCAATTTCGTTGGAGTCTGTACAAACTGATCCATTCAGTGAGAGCGCAGGGACGCTGACAGGGGTCCGATAGCCATAGAGACGTCGGATCTTGGCCCAGACCTGCGATGGAGAGACATGGAGGCCAATGGTGGACACATACGGCTCCCAGCACTCCTGCTTGCTTTGGCGGATAAGGCGGCGGGCCCGCGCACGCAGCCGTTTGAAGGTGATGAGGTGTTCAATGCAGGGATGTCGCTTGTGACGCTGTAGCGCCCGCCGGCGATCTTTAATCACCTCAGCGATCTCAGGCGACCACCAAGGCACAGTCCTCCTCCGAGGGGACTCAGAAGAACGGGGAATTGAAGATTCAGCGGCAGTAACGATGACGGTGGTGACCGAGTGAACCACCGCATCAATGTCGTCATTAGAGAGATGCTCAATAGCGGCAATGGAGGAGAACAAGTCCCAGTCAGTCTTATTCATAGCCCATCTGCTAGGTCGCCCAGAAGCCACCTACAGCACTTCTATCCACATCACACACTGGAGTTATTATTCACTTTGACATGCCAGGGAGGAGCTGATTAATTGTCAACTGAATTTAGATAGCTGTGCTAGCTGCTGTTCTTCTTCATGGAATTCATGGAGACGTAAGGGAAATAGTAAGCTTAACAGCGAGTCAGAATTTATTTTAGTTCAGAATCCTGCGAGTTTGGCGGTGAGTGAAATAAGCAGTGCCAGGCGAAATGCCTGCAACAGACGAGAATGATATATGGTTTGGGAACTATTTACGGAACAACTTCCAGAGATTCATGACGTAAGTTGTCTGTTTTATTGATGCGGTTGTTAGCTATAACAACTTTCAATGATTCATGTGATATTAATGCACTGGACATGTATTTTGTCTCTTGGGTCATTAATTCTAGGTTGAGATACATCGCAAAAGAACATCAATCTTCTGCTACATGAAAATGACATTTTGTCACTCATGTTGTAATATTTAATAGACCTCTTCTTCGTGACGTCTTGCGCACAACTACTTTTAGTGTATACATCTATTTTCAAGCATTTGCCTACCACATCAATAGGTACTTCGAGAATAAAAAGTTGAAAACTTTGAGTAACTAAGTCGGACCTTAGTACAACTCTGGAGGCGCAATGCAAATTGTACTTACGTATTTTAGTATCAATACGGGCGTCAAAAATCGTTAGCAACGGTTATGCTCAGCAGCTACAGTACATATTATGAATCAGCACGTAACAGCGTACCTGTAAAAGAAAATTACACGATGTTAATGACATGAAACTAGAAGACAATAGTGCAAAAGCAAAATAACGACAAAAATTTTACCTATAGCAAGGCGACACAGACATAGAAGTAGTAACAAATTCAAAAGGTATGATACCGTTCGTGATAGTTTACAGACTGCTGGTGCACTTAACACCAGCCGCACAAGAATTCAACGCGAACCAAAGAATAAAGCTGAGGTCGCACTAGAAATTTCAGAGAGCCATCCACGTATACTATATTTGTTCCTAAACTTAAATAAAGGCGAATACAAAATATAAACAATAACAAGAAATATGTGGGGTAGTTCAGTCGGAACGTTTGCAAATGTTGGGAAAAAATGAAATTAACTGTCAAGTGTGTATGAAAAACTGGCGCCTTCATTCAACAAATTTACGGCTATGGTGCCCATAATGAAGTAGATTAGTCATCTACTCATCAAGTTGTAGCATCGTAACATGTTATAGCGCGCCATATACAAGTCATTCGATCTAACGAACCTTTGATATACTCTGCGTTCAAAGGTTTGTTGTCTCGAATGGTTCTGATCCTCAATAAATTCAACAGATATTACGATGATGGACATTTTCCTCTGAAATCAAGGAGTTCAATATACACTCCTGGAAATTGAAATAAGAACACCGTGAATTCATTGTCCCAGGAAGGGGAAACTTTATTGACACATTCCTGGGGTCAGATACATCACATGATCACACTGACAGAACCACAGGCACATAGACACAGGCAACAGAGCATGCACAATGTCGGCACTAGTACAGTGTATATCCACCTTTCGCAGCAATGCAGGCTGCTATTCTCCCATGGAGACGATCGTAGAGATGCTGGATGTAGTCCTGTGGAACGGCTTGCCATGCCATTTCCACCTGGCGCCTCAGTTGGACCAGCGTTCGTGCTGGACGTGCAGACCGCGTGAGACGACGCTTCATCCAGTCCCAAACATGCTCAATGGGGGACAGATCCGGAGATCTTGCTGGCCAGGGTAGTTGACTTACACCTTCTAGAGCACGTTGGGTGGCACGGGATACATGCGGACGTGCATTGTCCTGTTGGAACAGTAAGTTCCCTTGCCGGTCTAGGAATGGTAGAACGATGGGTTCGATGACGGTTTGGATGTACCGTGCACTATTCAGTGTCCCCTCGACGATCACCAGTGGTGTACGGCCAGTGTAGGAGATCGCTCCCCACACCATGATGCCGGGTGTTGGCCCTGTGTGCCTCGGTCGTATGCAGTCCTGATTGTGGCGCTCACCTGCACGGCGCCAAACACGCATACGACCATCATGGGCACCAAGGCAGAAGCGACTCTCATCGCTGAAGACGACACGTCTCCATTCGTCCCTCCATTCACGCCTGTCGCGACACCACTGGAGGCGGGCTGCACGATGTTGGGGCGTGAGCGGAAGACGGCCTAACGGTGTGCGGGACCGTAGCCCAGCTTCATGGAGACGGTTGCGAATGGTCCTCGCCGATACCCCAGGAGCAACAGTGTCCTTAATTTGCTGGGAAGTGGCGGTGCGGTCCCCTACGGCACTGCGTAGGATCCTACGGTCTTGGCGTGCATCCGTGCGTCGCTGCGGTCCGGTCCCAGGTCGACGGGCACGTGCACCTTCCGCCGACCACTGGCGACAACATCGATGTACTGTGGAGACCTCACGCCCCACGTGTTGAGCAATTCGGCGGTACGTCCACCCGGCCTCCCACATGCCCACTATACGCCCTCGCTCAAAGTCCGTCAACTGCACATACGGTTCACGTCCACGCTGTCGCGGCATGCTACCACTGTTAAAGACTGCGATGGAGCTCCGTATGCCACGGCAAACTGGCTGACACTGACGGCGGCGGTGCACAAATGCTGCGCAGCTAGCGCCATTCGACGGCCAACACCGCAGTTCCTGGTGTGTCCGCTGTGCCGTGCGTGTGATCATTGCTTGTACAGCCCTCTCGCAGTGTCCGGAGCAACTATGGTGGGTCTGACACACCGGTGTCAATGTGTTCTTTTTTCCATTTCCAGGAGTGTATGAGAGTTTATCCGGAGCTCACACACAACTCCTGGTTGTGACTGTGTTAACCGCTAAAACTGTAAAGTGTGATCAAAAAGTTTCCATTCGAAGACCGTATGGTCCAGAAGTGACATGCCAATCATGCAAAATCACCGTGAGCATTGACGCAATCATCCTACCGACGCACCAGGATGAAGATATTCTTTCGGTAAAACACTGTGTCCTGCTGCGTGAAGAAGTTCGTAAAAATTTTGAGAATTTGTGGTAAGTTCCTATGGGACCAAACTGCTGAGGTCATCGGTCCCTAGGCTTACACACTACTTAATCTAACTTAAACTAACTTACGCTAAGGACAAAACACACACCCATGCCCGAGGGAAGACTCGAGCCTCCGACGGGGGCAGCCGTGCCAACCGTGGCTCCGCTACTCCAGCGGCAAGATGGCCGTAGATTTTGGTTAAAACAACAGGAAGAATGCACTGTAGTTCCCTCTCTAGATTGTCGCACAGATGACAAAATGGTAGATATCGAAATAGATGACAGAGGGATAGAAAAACAATTGAAATCGCTCAAAAGAGGAAAGGCCGCTGGACATGATGGGATACCACTTCGATTTTACACAGAGTACGCGAAGGAAATTGCCCACCTTCTTACAGCGGTGTACCGTAGGTCTCTAGAAGAGCGCAGCGTTCCAAAAGATGCGGAAAGGGCACAGGTCAACCCCGTTTTCAAGAAGGGACGTTGAACAGATGTGCAGAACTATAGACCAATATCAATACGTCGATCAGTTGTAGAATTTTGGCACACGTATTATGTTCGAGTATAATGACTTTTCTGGAGACTAGAAATCTACTCTGTAGGAATCAGCATGGATTTCGAAAAAGACGATCGTGTGAAACCCAGCTCGCGCTATTCGTCCACGAAAGGGCCATAGACAAGGGTTCCCAGGTAGATGCAGTGTTTCTTGACTTCCGCAAGGCGTTCGATACAGTTCCCCACAGTCGTTTAATGAACAAAGTAAGAGCATGTGGACTATCAGACCAATTGTGTGATTAGATTGAAGAGTTCCTAGATAACAGAACGCAGCATGTCAGTCTCAATGGTGTGCCGCAGGGGTGTGTCGTAGGACCGTTGCTATGCACAATATATATAAATGACCTTCTGGATAACATCGAAAGTTCACTGAGGCTTTTTGCGGATGATGCTGTAGTGTATCGACAGCTTGTAACAATGGAAAATTGTACTGAAATGCAGGAGGATCTGCAACGAATTGACACGTGGTGCAGGGAATGGCAATTGAATCTCAATGTAGACAAGTGTAATGTGCTGCGAATACATAGAAAGATACATTATCACTTAGCTACAATATAGCAGGTCAGCAACTGGAAGCAGTTAGTTCCATAAATTATCTGGGAGTAGGCATTACGAGTGATTTAAAATGGAATGACCATATAAAATTAATCGTCGATAAAGCAGATGCCAGACTGAGATTCATTGGAAGAATCCTAAGGAAATGCAGTCCGAAAACAAAGGATGTAGGTTTCAATATACTTGTTCGCACACTGCTTGAATACTGCTCACCGGTGTGGGATCCGTACCAGATAGGGTTGATAGAAGAGAGAGAGAAGATCCAACGGAGAGCAGCGCGCTTCGTTACAGAATCATTTAGAAATCGCGAAAGCGTTACGGAGATGATAGATAAACTCCAGTGGAGGACTCTGCAAGAGAGACGCTCAGTAGCTCGGTACGGGCTTTTGTTGAAGTTTCGAGAACATGCCTTCACCGAGGAGTCAAGCAGTATGTTGCTCCCTCCTACATATATCTCGCGAAGAGACCATAGGATAAAATCAGAGAGATTAGAGCCCACGCGGAGGCATACCGACAATCTTTCTTTCCTCGAACAATACGAGGCTGGAATAGAAGAGAGAACCGATAGAGGTACTCAAGGTACCCTCCGCCACACACCGTCAAGTGGCTTGCGGAGTATGAGTGTAGATGTAGCCGATATCGGAATAACATTTATTTATTATGACCGGTTTCGGCTTGTGTTAAAGCCACCCTCAGATTTTTTGAGTCCCCTGTGGCTTGTGGTGTCTGTCCTCGGTTTTTCACGTGATACCCCTATCCTATCCTACCCAGAATACGATCATGGTATCTCGTGAAAAACCTAGGAGCCGCCGCCACCACCAGCCACAGGGGACCTAGAAAAACTGAGGATCGCTTTAACACAAGCCGAAACCGGTAATAATAAATATTGCGATCTCGACTGTTTTTTAACCAAAGTATAGCACCAGATCGCTGCGCTCTACGGACAATGTTGCCTAAAGTTATGAAGTCCGTAAATGCCTGCTGAACGTCTTTGTCCGACAAGAATCGTCGATCCTTCAAAGCCTTTTTTGATGAGGCCGAAGGCGGGATAATCTCATGGGGAGAGATCAGGTCTACAGCAGGGGTGATCGAGTGTCTCCCAGTTTTACAGTACAGCGTGTGCGTTATGGGGACGTGCGTCATTGTGAAGCAATAGCATCCTATTGACCACCGCGGTTTTAGACAGACATGCTGCCATATACACATTCTTCATTCTCCGATGGACGGCTACCGGTCTGTGTTCTTCGTAGGTCAAGAAAATAATAACTGCACATTTGTCCTGTTGGGACACATTTGGTAATAACGTCGCCATAGTTTACTTCCGCCTTTACTCCATGCACGTCGAAAAGACACGAATGCCACACTAATCCCTTGTCTACATGTCAGTGCTCATATACCCGCATCTGAGTCTCGTTACGTTTCGTTTGCGCTGCAGCAACGTCCTCAAACAGAAACTTTTTGATCGCTCTTTTTATAAGTCAACAGCGCATTCGGTACCCCATCAGGAACCAAAATACTGTATGCGACGTTTTGAACACTAGCTTTAAAGGAAGAGCAGGAGTGGTACAATTAGTACGAGATTTATTCTAAGGAGGGTTTTCTAATCATGATATTTACAGAGTGTTCGTTTTCTACACTGTACTGTAATGTTGTAGCCATTAGATAGAGTTGAACTAGATGATGCTTGACATGGAGACAGCTGGTTGGAATCCTGCTGCTGGAAGAAACTTTTATGACTAGAATTTGAGATGTAAGTGGACAACAAATGACGTTATTTCGGCCCAAAAATGATTCAAATGGCTCTAAGCACTATGGGACTTAACATCTGAGGCATACCTAGAACTACTTAAACTTAAATAACCTAAGGACATCACAGACATCCATGCCCGAGGCAGGACTCGAACCTGCGACCGTAGCAGCAGCGCGGCTCCCGACTGAAGCGCCTAGATCCGCTCGGCCACAGCGGCCGGCCGTTATTTCGGCCCTGATCATTACATATGCATTTGTGCAATGTCTATATTTGACAAGATCTGTGTAGTTCGATACAATGTTTTATAGCAATTGGCGAATACATTTCATGGCATTACATATACGCCAAGGACCTAGTTCAAATTGTATACGTCTCACAGTTTCTTCTGGCGTATAAACACATCACACTATTGACAGTTGTGTGTTGGTCAGATAGAAAATTAAGATCCTTAGCCACCTTGCTGTTACTAGTGAGAAGTGGCCTTTTTGTCACCACTGGTTTTATTTCCCTTCTTTCCTTACTTTTCCATAATCATCCGTGATAACGTGAGCATAACATTAAAATTTACAAGTACTGTTTAAACACAATAGAAATGTACATCTGCAGCATCGCCCACTGTCGGAAGAATGCAATAACGAACAGCTGCAGAGGGATCTTGCCTTGCTACAATGTTAAGTATCAGTTACGTGTAGCTACAAATTCCTATACGACTGCTTGTGCTCTATGATGAGATTATTTTTCTCCCTTAGCTGTAAAAGCCCGTTGATAAATAAGAACTCTGATGACTCATTATAAATGCTATGCTACTGTTATCAGTGTGTGCTGTAAAACATTTTAGGTATTTGTTTGCGTCTCTCTGTCAATTATAAGCTTCCTTCTATGACAATCCAAGGGAAGTGAAACGTATCTAACATTAACTTGTAATATGAAAATGTATGGAATAAGAACACAGGAAGCACGTCTTCGTTGCTTAAAAAATTTAGAAGACATCACTGGACGTAATTACAGTTATGTTTTAATTTGATCTCCTATGCAATCAGCTTGCGTTCAAAGACGGATTTGGCTTCAAAAAAATGGTTCAAATGGCTCTGAGCACTATGGGACTCAACTGCTGAGGTCATTAGTCCCCTAGAACTTAGAACTAGTTAAACCTAACTAACCTAAGGACATCACAAACATCCATGCCCGAGGCAGGATTCGAAACTGCGACCGTAGCGGTCTTGCGGTTGCAGACTGCAGCGCCTTTAACAGCACGGCCACTTCGGCCGGCGATTTGGCTTCAATGAGTTCCATAAACTACATCGCAATGTAATTAGAGGACACTGTACGCCTGATTCAATTACACTGAATTCTATGACCTAATGTTGGGTGTATGTAGAGGACACTCACTGTAATGCTACATTTAAAAAGCAACACTTGTTCTCGTAATCTCCATTTTACAAAGCAGCGACGCTACCTCGAAACGAATTGCATTCGCATTTTTCATTGAAGTTCGTTGGAGGACAGAGTAGTCTGAAAGAGTAGATCAACTCTTGAATAGAACACCTGAATATTTGGAACGTAATACACACATACTAAAATTTTAAGTGAGTCGTAAACACATGCATTCACGACTTCCTCTCATGGCTTACGTCAAAAACAGAAGCGGCAGCAGGAATTACATCCGGCCGCAGAAAGACAAGAGAAATGCTAGAAATGGCGGACTGGACGAATGCTCATCACATACAACAGTGAAACAATATAGGAAGGAAGAGGGGGAGAGATACTACAGACAAAACGTGGCACGTAAATGACATATGCGTGTGAGCAGATGTGCAGGCGACCGTTCCTAGTTAATGTCGCGGATTTTTGTAGCAATGCCATAGAGAAAAAATAATGTACCGAAAAATTTCTCTTTCTCTCTCTCTCTCTCTCTCTCTCTCTCTCTCTCTCTCTCTCTCTCACACACACACACACACACACACACACACACACACACACACACACACACACACACAAAGTCACAAAATGGCGATGCAGCTGAAGTTCACAAAATAGAGAAACGTGAACGAAGCTTTTAAGTGTTCCTGTACTCCTACAAAACCAGAAAGAAAGAGCGGCAAAACAGCACAACTTGTGTGCGACGTCTTGGTCTCTGTCTGTCGCTTTTCCCGTTTGGAACTCAAACTTCGGGTGATAAGAATTTAAATTCAGCCAGTGTCAACAACGTGTGGTTCAGAATTTCTTATACAATTGTTCTTACTCTGCCACGAGGTTAGCTTTTTTACCGTTATCGTTCAGAACTCGTTGATGAGTAAGGACTTTGGTTAGCCACGTGATGCGTCCGTGGGTTGATATCATGCCGATAATTTAAGGATTTTTAATGCCTCGTTAAATGGATAGCCTTTTTCTTTATTTTGTAAACAAGAAGTCCAGGAGGAAAAAGGTAATAATGGTTCTTGATTTATGCGTAGCAGCATGCGGTCCTCAAAATACTTTCCCTCATTTATGACTCACACGACAGAAATACTGACGAGCCGAAACGTGATCTGCGCTCATTGCGAGACTCAATGCTGCCTGTGGTGATGCGGGCACGTGAGGCGGTAAGCAAGAACACTAAACTAAAACCAAACTCCGCCCGTACAGGCCATAAATGCCCAACGGTACCGACCGGCCGCCGTGTCATCCTCAGCCCACAGTAGTCACTGGATGCGGATATGGAGGAGCGTGTTAAAATGGTTCAAACGGCTCTAAGCACTATGGGACTTAACATCTGATGTCATCGGTCCCCTAGACTTAGAACTATTTAAACCTAACTTAACCTAAGGACATCACACACATCGATGCCCGAGGCAGAATTCGAACCTGCAACCGTATCAGCATCGTGGTTCCGCATTGAAGCGCCTAGAACCGCTCGGTCACACGGCCGGCGAGGGGCGTGTGGTCAGCACACTACTCTCCCGGCAAAGGAAGTACACGCTGGCTCTACTTGAGCCAAGGCAACGGCCTTGCCGCAGTGGATACACCGGTTCCCGTCGGATCACCGAAGTTAAGCGCTGTCGGCCGCTGCCGGCACTTGGATGGGTGACCATCCGGGCCATGCGCTGTTGCCATTTTCCGGGGTGCACTCAGCCTCGTGATGTCAACTAAGGAGCTACTCGACCGAATAGTAGCGGCTCCGGTCAAAGAAAACCATCATAACGACCGGGAGAGCGGTATGCTGACCACACGCCCCTTCTATCCGCATCCTGCGGAGTGCTGCTGCTGCCGCTACTTGGCCCAACATAGACGGAAAACTATTTACCGTTGGAGTAGCCAACTTTACAGAAATAAATTCAGGCAGTGCGCTGCAGGATTTGCGTTGTTAGTACTGTTGGTGTTATGACTTACTCTCAGGCGCAGGCACTGGTACGCCGACGTATAGTTGAAACATAAGCATCAGTGTCATTTACAGTTGCAGTCAACATAGGTGACCGGGGCTTTATTCATAAGGCTGTTCTATCAAACCAACAGCAACAGTGTAGACACATTAAAGGAATACAGAGGTCCTCTTTTCGCTCCGAGGATAACGAACATGATTCGGAAGTTCGAATTAACTGGCCATTTGGGAATTGCTCCTGGGAGAGGCCGACGACCAATGACGCCACAAATTGTTGAAGTTACTGTTACCGTGGCTGAGAATGCTGCACGTATGCGATCTTCAGCCAGTGCACGACCTGTGTCACGACAGCTGAACACAGCCGCGCGGTTTAGGGCGCCATGTCACGAACTGCACAGCCCTTCCCGCCGAAGGTTCGAGTCCTCCCTCGGGCACGGGTGTGTGTGTGTGTGTGTGTGTGTGTGTGTGTGTGTGTGTGTGTGTGTGTGTGTGTGTGTGTGTGTGTTGTTCTTACCATAAGTTAGTTTAAGTAGTGTGTAAGTCTATGGACCGATGACCTCAGCAGTTTGGTCCCTTAGGAATTAACACTCATTTGACCATTTTGACAGCTGAACATTTTATGATCCACTGCACGAAAAGTTCTGCCAACAGTTGTGAAATAGCATCCGTACAAATATTACAGGCTCTTGAGTGTATGGCTGCACGAAAGATTGGGTAATACTGCACAACCACCAAATTACCTTAAAAATTGTTCAAATGGCTCTAGGCGCTATGGGACTTAAAATATGAGGTCATCAGTCCCCTAGAACTCAGAACTACACTACTGGCCATTAAAATTGCTACAGAAAGAAGAGATGCAGATGATAAACGGGTATTCATTGGACAAATATATTATACTAGAACTGACATGTGATTACTTTTACACGTAATTTGGGTGCGTAGATCCTGAGAAATCAGTACCCAGAACAATCACCTCTAGCCGTAATAACGGCCTTTATACGCCTGGGCATTGAGTCAAACAGAGCTTGGATGGCGTGTACGGGTACAGCTGCCCATGCAGCTTCAACACGATACCACAGTTCATCAAGAGTAGTGATTGGCGTATTGTGACGAGCCAGTTGCTCGGCCACCACTGACCAGACATTTAGTTGGTGAGAGATCTGGAGAATGTGCTGGCTAGGGCAGCAGTCGAACATTTTCTGTATCCAGTAAGGCCCGTACAGGACATGCAACATGCGGTCGTGCATTATCCTGCTGAAATGTAGGGTTTCGCAGGGACCGAATGAAGGGTAGAGCCACGGGTCGTAACACATCTGTAATGTAACGTCCACTGTTCAAAGTGCCGTCAATGCGAACAAGAGGTGACCGAGACGTGTAAACAATGGCACCCCATACCATCACGCCGCGTGATACGCCAGTATGGCGATGACGAATACACGGTCATAATGTGCGTTCACCGCGATGTCGCCAAACACGGATGCGACCATCATGATGCTGTAAACAGAACCTGGATTCATCCGAAAAAATGAAGTTTTGCCATTCGTGCACCCAGGTTCGTCGTTGAGTACACCATCGCAGGCGCTCCTGTCTGTGATGCAGCGTCAGGGGTAACCGCAGCCGTGGTCTCCGAGCTGATAGTCCATGCTGCTGCAAACGTCGTCGAACTGTTCGTGCAGATGGTTGTTGTCTTGCAAACCTCCCCATCTGTTGACTCAGGGACCGAGACGTGGCTGCACGAGCCGTTACAGCCATGCGGATAAGATGCCTGTCATCTCGACTGCTAGTGATAGGAGGCCGTTGGTATCCAGCACGGCGTTCCGTATTACCCTCCTGAACCCATCGATTCCATATTCTGCTAACAGTCTTTGGATCTCGACCAACGCGATCAGCAATGTCGTTATACGATAAACCGAAATCGCGATAAGCTACAATCCGACCTTTATCAAAGTCGTAAACTTCTTACACGAGGCATCACAACAACGTTTCACCAGGCAACGCCGGTCAACTGTTGTTTGTGTATGAGAAATCGGTTGGAAACTTTCCTGATGTCAGGACGTTGTGCGTGTCGTCACCGGCGCCAACCTTGTGTGAATGCTCTGAAAAGCTAATCATTTGCGTATCACAGCATCTTCTTCCTGTCGGTTAATTTTCGCGTCTTTAGCACGTCATCTTCGTGGTGTAGCAATTTTAATGGCCAGTAGTGTACTTACACCTAACTAACCATCTGAGGTCATCAGTCCCCCAGACTTAGAACTACTTAACCTTAACTAAGCTAAGGACATCACACACATTCATGGCCGAGGCGGGATTCGAATCTGCGACCTTAGCAGCCGCGTGGTTCCAGACTGAAGAGCCTAGAACAGCTCTGTCACATCGGCCGGCCGAATTACCTTCGATCTCGATAAGCAGCATCCGGCAGGTGAACGCGATAAACGGGGTCCTAGTCAAGGACACGACAGCCCAAGGGATGTCTACCGGCCGCCGTGTCATCCTCTGCCTTGCGGCGTCATGTGGATGAGGTACCGAGAGTCATGTGGTCACCACAGCGCACTCCCGTACGTTTTGCATAATTTCCAGACTGTGTATTCGCCACTGTTCAGTCAGTTGGCATTACGAGGCTAGTGCACATCGTAACAGGCCTCTCACCGTGGAAAAATCTTTGACAGTACCGGGAATCGAACCCAGTGCCTCCGCATGGCAGACATCTACACTGACCACTCAGCAACAGGGGCGGACATCCGAACACGATCCCCGCCGCAAACAAAAGTGACCTACGCACCTGCTAAACCAAATCACTGCATGCCTGAGTCGCGCATTGCCGCCTGGCCGTCTACACAC
This sequence comes from Schistocerca piceifrons, assembly GCF_021461385.2. Lineage (NCBI taxonomy): Eukaryota > Metazoa > Arthropoda > Insecta > Orthoptera > Acrididae > Schistocerca > Schistocerca piceifrons. Next base: position 147,322,318 of record NC_060149.1, on the reverse strand, counting down.
ACTTCAACTTTTATACCACCAGACGTCTATGAAGTGGCCCCGACATCACTGCTCCAGATTCCATTCCAGATGTTCCCTTGCCCACCTTCTTCGCACACTGCGGTGAATGGCGTTAATACTGTTGTTCGTAATGGGCGCCTGGAGACAAAATTGATTGTAAATTGCTTGGGTCGGCACAGCCCTCCTAGTTGCCTCCAAAAAGGCGGCGCGCAGTGCTGTTGAGTTCTCCTCGGTGTACCTAGAAGCCGTAATTTGTAGGTAGCGGTCATTAGCTGGTGTTACTGACCACGTGCGACCACTAAGGGGCGAGTCTCACGTTTTGTGCTTCCCGAATGAGGCTGACTGTTCCATCGACTTAGGTGAGGTGACACCAGTGCTGATAACACTTCTTGCAGTAAAGTCGGAGCCGGCCGGAGTGGCCGTGCGGTTCTAGGCGCTACAGTCTGGAGCCGAGCGAACGCTGCGGCCGCAGGTTCGAATCCTGCCTCGGGCATGGATGTGCGTGATGTCATTAGGTTTAATTAGTTCTAAGTTCTAGGCGACTGATGACCTCAGAAGTTAAGTCGCGTAGTGCTCAGAGCCATTTGAGTAAAGTCGGAATAGTGCATGGTATAAGCTTCGAGGCATGCTGACAGACTGAACAGTGTACAAAAGTTGCCTTGTTTACAACTGGAGAGACATTGCGCTTTACTGAACTGCACTGAGAATGAAAGTTTACTTTTATCACACCGGTGGCTTTATGTAGCCATTTCCAGTCGTAAAAATAACATTCAGAAAGAAGTCTCTGATAAAAAGAAAACTGTATGGTCCATTTGGACGTGTTATCCTCTGTATCCTTTGAACTGACTTACTCATCCAGTTATGGTGAGACATACAGATTCCATATTCTTAGATTTCCGGTACCCGTTTGATATGGTGCCCCACTGCAGATTGTTGAACGTTCGAGCGTACGGAATAGGTTCCCAGATATATGAGTGGCTCGAAGAGTTCTTAAGTAACAGAACCTAGTACGTTGTCCAAAATGGGGAATGTTCATCAGAAACAAGAGTACCGCCAGGAATGCCCCAGGGGAATATGATAGGACCGCTCTTACACTCCATATACCGGGTGATCTAAAAGTCAGTATAAATTTGAAAACTTAATAAACCACGGAATAATGTAGATAGAGTGGTAAAAATTGACACACATGCTTGGAATGACATAGGGCTTTATTAGAAAAAAACAAAAACGCGTGAAAGATCTCTTGCGCGCGTCGTTTGGTGATGATCGTGTACTCAGCCGCCACTGTCGTCATGCTTGGCCTGCCAGGTCCCCAGACCTCAGTCCGTGCGATTATTGGCTTTGGGGTTACCTGAAGTCGCAAGTGTATCGTGATCGACCGACATCTCTAGGGATGTTGAAAGACAACATCCGACGCCAATGCTTCACAATAACTCCGGACATGCTTTACAGTGCTGTTCACAACATTATTCCTTGACTACAGCTATTGTTGAGGAATGATTGTGGCCATATTGACCATTTCCTATACAGAACATCATCCTTGCTTTGTCTTACTTGTTACGCTAATTATTGCTATTCTGATCAGATGAAGCGCCATCTGTCGGACATTTTTGGAACTTTTGTATTTTTTTGGTTCTAATAAAACCCCATGTCATTCCAAGCATGTGTGTCAATTTGTACCTCTCTATCTACATTATTCCGTGATGTATTCAGTTTTCAAATTCATACTGACTTTTTGATCACCCGGTACATAAATTACCTGACAGACAGCGTAGGCAGCAGTTTACAGCCCTTTGCTGTTTATAGGGAGGTGTCGTCGTTGACTGATTGTCGGAGAATACAATGTGGCTCAGACGAAACTTTTGTGATGAATGTCAGCTTGCTCCAGATTTAGAAAAATGTAATTTAAGGGGAGGTTTACTATCTTTGGACCGAAAAAAGAATGTTCTTTGAGAATTTTTTTCTCGGGATGTGTTATAGATATCAATGTCAAAATTGGTCAAGTGTTTATTATTATTTCCTCTATAAACTGGAATTTTTTCGACCGGAAATGTCGAACAGCAAAGGCGGAAGTACCGTCGGAGCGAAACAAAATTTCGATGTAGACCTCCACGCGCGGTATGTCACAGGTCAGCCGGCTGGTCTGAAATCAAAATTAAGTTGACGCTAGCGAAGTATATAAGATTCTTTGGGAGTTGTACCTCGCTTAAGCTATTTGGACCATAGGAAACAAAATGGCGGCCATTTGAAAAGAAATAGGGTTTTTTCATTGATTTTTCGACTTCATCGGCCAAGTAAAAATTTTTATAGTTGATGGATCGGAATAAAAGTGGTACAACTCCTAGAAAATTTATTTATCTTCGTCGGAAACAAAGAATCATGCCAATCGGTTCAGTAGACTTGCAGTTACAATACCGCGCGATAAAAAAAGTCATTTCGAGAGAAACGCGTTTGAAGTTTTGATTAGATATAAATGCAATATTATGCAATGTACGTTCAATCTGCTGTTTCTGGTCCATAAATTAGTCCTTCCTCTTCCTCATAGAGGGCGTTCTGATCGATCTGGACCATTCTGCGCTACTCCAGAGCCGCTCGTACGGCCGGTGACAAGCGGTTTTCGGCCGCTTGAATCCAGTGGTAGTCCGAATGCTTGGCGAACTGCGTCGAATAGAGTCCCAGGGTGACGTCCATCGTTGTCATGGTCTTCAGAATTGCTGATTACTCTTCTTTGAAGCTGCTCACTGCCAGGAAAGTCGCAATCTCCACAGTCTTCGCACCAGAATGCAAATGCTTGGGGGCTAACTTCGAAATATACGCGTTGAAACTTTCATTTGAATTTTGTATGTTACCTCCCAAGCACTGGTACAATAACTCGTCCTCCGAAAGAAAAAAAACTGGTGCGTGAAAAAGGCCGATTTAAGGCAGGTGCATTTTTTTGTTCAACCACGAATAACAAACATTTCTGTTCCGTATTCGGAAAAACCGTTTCAGGGGTGGATTCTAAACGCTTTTATGGATCCAAAAATGCAATTTTAAAAATATCGATTTTTTTTAACCAAAAGACAGTAAATCTCCCCTTAATACGGGTGAGTAGGAAAAACAATCACGTAGTATTCGAACACACCATTTGTAGTGTACCACTTGGCGCAGTCACATCGATTGAGTACCGATGTGTAACGTCGCAAAGCGATATGAAATGCAACGCCCACGGCAGGCTGATAGTAAAGAAGGCGAATAACCGACCTTGTTTTATTGGCAGAATTTTGGGAAAGTGTAGCTCATCTACCAAAGAGACGGCGGTTATAATGCTAGTGCGACCCGTTCCTGCGTACTGTTCAAGTGTTTCGGATCCCCAATAGGGCCGGATTAAACTAAGACACTGAAGCAGTTCAGAAGTGTGCTGTTAGATCTGTTACGGGTAGGTTCGTTCAGCACGCAAGGATTACGAAGATGCTTCGTACATTCAAATGGGAACCCCTGGAGGGAAGATGTCGTTTTGCGAAACACTACTGAGAAAATTTAGAGGACTGGCATTTGAGAGCGACTGCAGAACGAGTCTAGTGCATTTCGCGTAAGGACCGTGGAGATAAGATGAGAGAAATTAGGGATCGTGTGGAGACTTATAAACAGTCGTTTTTCCCTCGCTCTGTTTGCGGCTGGAACAGGAAAGGAAATGCCTAGCAGTGGTACGTTGTGTACGAAGCCATGCACCATACCGTGCGGAGTATGTGTATGCAGATGTAGATGTACAGTTTGGCATAGTCTCTGTGTTGCGCTGCTACTTGGAGTTATTTATAATTAATAGTAATTACCGGTATGAAAAGAGCTGTCCTAGGACTGACTGAAGATCGAACCACGAAGCTATAGATGTGCAGCAGCATGTAATCACTGACTAACTTATTTACAAATACCCTTTCATACAGTGTAACATTTCACATATTTACATCACAGTAACAGGAAGAAATCAGTTTAAAAATTGTGTACATTATAACACGTTCACACCGCATTGTTCGATTGGGAAATTGTAAGAGTATGGCTCCTACTTCTTTTCCAGCTTGGCTCGTCTTCTTTGTTATGTGAGTTTAGAAACACTATACTTTTTTAACTTATGTGTGTTTGTTTCTCGTGGACGATAAATAGTTTGGACAAGAAGAGAATAGAAGCTTTCGAAATGTGGTGCTACAGAAGAATGCTGAAGACTAGATGGGTAGATCACATAACTAATGAGGAGGTATTGAACAGAATTAGGGAGAAGAGAAATTTGTGGCACAACTTGACGAGAAGAAGGTATCGGTTGGTAGGACATGTTCTGAGGCATCAAGAGATCACCAATTTAGTATTGGAGGGCAGAGTGGAGGGTAAAAATCGTAGAGGCACACCAAGAGATGAATACACTAAGAACATTCAGAAGGATGTAGGTTGCAGTAGGTACTGGGAGATGATGAAGCTTGCACGGGATAGAGTATCACGGAGAGCTGCATGAAACCAGTCTCTGGACAGAAAACCACACCAACAACATGTTTGTTTCTATCTTCTTTTTTTTCGACTGTGGCTGTGTTTTTCCTTTTATGCTGCGTTTGTATATACGAGCAATTCACATCTGAGTGTAACATTGTTAGTAGGAATCTGAGTGATACCTCAGCAGACGTTAAAACACCTGACTCTTAGATAATAACATTCCAAGAAAAGAGTAGCACATGTCGATTTCCTTACTGCAGTTCTGTTTCAGCAGTGCAGTTTATCGTAACAAGTTGCTGGTATAACGATTCTTTGAGTGTAGTTGATTTAATACTCTAGCTTTACGCAGTAAACATCACAGAAGGATCCCGTCCGGAGGAACCAGCTTTAAACTTAGCCTGGTTTTAACTGCTACGCTTAGACAATTACCTCGATCTAATATACACGGCCCAGTCACTTTAATGTGACCACCACCTATGTTGGAAGTCAGTGTGTAGTAACTATTCACAACGGCAGGTGGCAACACTAGCAGTTAAGGGTATATAAAACGCGTCCGGGGAAGGTAGTCACGGAAAACAGAGCAGTTGTTCTCGTAATGCGGAAACCGAGGAGTTTACCTGACGTCCAAAACGGCATGTTTATTGGCTTTTAGGCTAGGGGTGGAAGCATTTCCGGAATTGCTAAGTTTGTAAACTGCTCGTGTGCCGCCACGGGTGAAGTGCATGGCAAAATGGCGCTATCCAAAACCGGCGCCGAGGCAACTGTGATGCACCACCGGCCGTAGATGATAGGAGTGAACGATGACTGCGGAGATGTATACGGGCGAACAGAAGTGCAACTTTTCAGCAACTGATAGCCCGGATGAACCAAGGGAGCTACCAACAATGTCTCCTCAACCACCGTTCAGCGAACGTTTCTGCGTATGTGCCTCCGCAGCCGGCATCTGTTTCATGCAGCCATGCTGACTGCTGTTCATCGACGATGAAGGCTGGACTTTGCACTCCATTACCGCAACTCAGTGTCCACTGAGTGGCGACAGGTGGCCGTTTCATCGGACAAGTGGCCAACAGCGTGAACTGTACTAAAAGTCAGAAAGTAGACACCCTGCAACATTCGTCGGAGTGGTCCAGGTTGGAGGAAGAAGCGTTACGGTCTGGGGAACGTTTTCGTGTCATTCCCTTGGTAACCTCGTCATTCTGGAATCACAATGAATCATCGTAAGTATGCATCTATGCTTGGGGACCATGCCCAGCCCTACATGCAACTTGTTTTTCCTCGGCACGATGGCATCTACCAGCAGGACAATTCAACATGTCTCACAACTCACAGTGTACATGAATGTTTGGAAGAGCACCAGGATGAGTTACTTGTACTCCCCTGGCCACCAAACTCTCCGGATTCAAACCCTGTCGAGAATCTGTGAGACCACCTCGATCGGGCTGTTCACGCCATGGATCCTCAACCGAGAGACCTACCACAGCTGACCACAGCACTGGAGTCGGCGCAGCCCCATCCCTGTTAGTACCTTACAGAACCTCACTGACTCTCTTCCCTCACGTCTCCTGGCGGTCCACACTGCAAAAGGTGGCTATTCAGGCTTTTGAGAGTTAGTCACATTAGTGTAACTGGACAGTGTACTTAGCAGTTGCACTGTTTAGCACAATAGGTATTAAATGGGAGGACTTAGCTTCAATGTAGACTCTTTGTTGTGCTCATCGCCATTTTATGGCTGCAGCTATGAGGGCGGGTCTCAATCATGCTTGGGCAGCTCAGTCAGTAGATCAAATGACGGCAAAAGGTAAACATCCTTGTTGTGTACATAGTTCCGCGTAGTCTGCGCGTACACAACTTTCCCACTAGAGCGCGCCCCGCTAAGCACAACAGCGCAGGCGCAGCGCTCGTCCGTCTCCGCACTACGAGATGCCGCTGTCTTAGATACGGACCAAATTCTGCTTCCGCCGATCCGTGTATTAATATGTAACGCAGCCAATGAGATTGCTGCTAACGTAGAACCTTTTCTCCTCGCGGATCACACTCACGCAGTGATACCTGAACGCGCGAGGTATTATAACGAGTGTACAGACCTCCGATTAGTCAGTCTGTACCAGTCTGCCTTAGTCTGTACCAGTCTATAGTCAAGTTTCAGTCTGCGCCTAATAAGATTATCATATTCCTGTACATAGCCATGAAGAGAAATGTATAGACACTTTGTCAAGTATCAGAGATATGAGAGAATAAGATTAACGTACCAAGACCAAAGGAACTTCAGATTGTCAATTGTAAACAGCATCCAGAATCAAGTTACGTAATATCTATGATTTTTATTATTTTAAGAAGTGTGTGTGAAAATTAATCAAGTTCTGTTTAAAGCTGGTCACCATCAATCTGCTACTCTAAGCGTGCAAGTGGCATTTCTGTCGTCTGATCTAACGGCAGAAGATAAACACGCCACGATAAGACCACAAGACATATTGCTGACACTCGCCTACTTCCTTAGAGCGTCAAGTCAAATAATCTGATGGTGTGTGTACCAAAGGTCTTACAGTACGCACACCACAGTCCTAGAGTCGATTCCCAGTCCAGCACATAGTTTTTCAGTACCGAAATAGTACTCCGTTTAAGTACAAGCATTCATTAGCTAAAAATTTGTGGTAGGGACCTCTTTAAGAGATTTGACGTACTGACAGCAGTCTCTAGTAAATAAAATGAGCCCCTAATTTTCTCACAGAAAGTTAGTGAGAAGTCAGAGGCAGTTCTATACTCAAGGAATGAGCATTACAGCTGATGTGGAACTCCAACATTGCCATTCTGGGCAACGTCGGACTGGAGGTGTTTTGCCTTTACCTTCTTCCGACCAGTCTGGAAGTGTCAATTGTATATCTGTGCCGTGTAGATGATTAGTCCTTGTACAGTATATGATATGTTTGTGTAGTTACTGATGCGGAAAAAGGATAAGGTTCAAAATAGTTCAAATGGCTCTAAGCGCTATGGGACTTAACATCTGAGGTCATCAGTCCCTAAACTTAGAACTACTTAAACCTAACTAACCTAAGGACACCACACACATCCATGCCCGAGGCAGGATTCGAACTTGCGACCTAGCAGCAGCGCGGTTCCGGACTGAAGCGCCTAGAACCGCTCTGCCACAGCGGCCGGCAAAGGATAAGGTAAAAACCAGTGCCAGCAGATATCCTATTACACTCGAATAGCTCCAATTGGGCCTCTGAGATTAGCGTCCTCATCCGACAGAAGAATCATAATCAACAGTGGAACATGCCCGCACTTCATGACAGACTGCGGAAATGTGTGGAATTTACTCCAAGACGTTGGCGCCAAGTCTAGTGATGACGAAATACCTCTCCTTAGTATGTCTTTGTTCCATCACAGGGATTCAAACCAACTACTTCCGAATTGAGCCCTACCGCAGAAGTGTACGCTAGGGACTTCGGTTACCGAAGAGTCCGACAGTAAGTCTCACTCTGAAGTCACGAATAGCATTCACAACAAAAACACTATGATATCAGGGAAAAACTCTACAACGGTTCACTTCATCATCATCCCACAGCTGAATAACGCAAATGTTATTAAAAACACCACAGCTGTATTTCAGTAACGTTTATTCCGCCACAATCGGTTTCATTTTAAATGAACATCTTAGTTCTCAGAAAGTGGCAGAAATGTGTTGGCGTCATGATTTAAAAATGTCTAATCGCCATTCACAAAGTTAAAAGGCACGACTAGCGCATTGCAACACTTCACAAGCCGTCTAGCACAAGCACAACCATCAATACATGCAACTTTGTGAGAATTAGGTGAGGTTAGTGTTTTTTTTAACGTCCCGTCGACAACGAGGTCATTAGAGATGGAGCACAAGCTCGGGTTAGGGAAGGATGTGGAAGGAAATCGACCGTGCCCTTTCAAAGGAACCATCCCGGCATTTGCCTGAAACGATTTAGGGAAATCCCGGAAAACCTAAATCAGGATGGCTGGAGACAGGATTGAACCGTCGTCCTCCCGAATGCGAGTCCAGTGTGCTAACCACTGCGCCACCTCGCTCGGTATGGTGAGAATTAATTACGAAAAGAGTTGGTGACTTTTGGGTCACCTGAAAATGTTCGTTTTAGCACGAAACCAGTATGTGGCGCAATACACTTACCTCAAATATAACTGTGTTGGTTTTCATTAGGATAAGATGGATCAATCAATACCTGCAAAGGAGGAATCGGAAGATTGCCTTCCAGCGTCAACAAACAGGAAAAAGATTTGTATTCGTGTCACGTCTGTAGTGCCACAGAGTTCTGCTCTCGAGCGGTAGATTTCCAATCTATGAGTATTTTGCAGATTTTCTTTATTCGACATCCCCTATCCTGGTCCGACAATATGATCAGTTTTTTTCCCCCTATACCGTGCATGCAGCGTGAGGCAGCAGACAGACCACCTCATGTATAACCCGAATGAAGAAAACTAGCGAGCTGGCGTTTATGCCAAGTTACAGCAGACAATGTGGCGAATTTCCTGACGTTCGCAAGTATTTTTTTTTTATCGTTTGTCGTCACCGAATTGCGACATCGACTTTGTTTTTTTTCCGTAATGAGACTACAGATTTCTTTCCGTGGCACTTTAAGGAAGCTTCTAAGAGAATTTCAGCTATATAACGTCTATGGGACTTGATCAAATAGTATCAAGATAAAAGCGCCGCAAACCATTGTCCCACCATGAGAAGAGGTTCCACAAACGTCCACCATATCATATCAAATGTAAACCGATAGAGATGGCCCAGTGGTTAGCACACTGGCTCGCATTCGGGACGACGGCTCAAGCCCGCGTCCGGCCATCCTGATTTAGGTTTTCCATGATTTCCCTAAATCACTTCAGGCAAATGCCGGGATGATTCCTTTGAAAGGGTACAGACGTATTACTTCCCCATCCTTCGTCACTCCGGTGGGACGGCGACCTTACTGTTTGGTACCCTCTCCCAAATCAACCAACCAACAAAATGTAAGCAAAGACGTAACTCAGGTAAGGTTCATGTGTTTACCTGTGCATTTGAAGCCCATCAGTCCGTGTTCTGCTGTGTAGCAATCAGATAACTTGCTAGTAAAGCTACTGACGCATTCATAATGTATACGACGGTCGAACAAGTTAATATCGTTTATGGGGAATGTTGCCAAGCCATGAGAGCAGCGGTGCCGTTGTATGATGGAAAGTATCCAGAGAGTGTGAAGCACTCACGATGTGTCTTTGCAGATATTATAAAAGAAGTTCTAGAAACTTGAAGCGCGGAGAACAAAGTATCACAAGGAAAAAGAAGAGTGACTGATGGTTCAAATGGTTCAAATGGCTCTGAGCACTATAGGACTTAACATCTGAGGTCATCAGTCCCCTAGACTTAGGACTACTTAAACCTAACTGATCTAAGGACAGCACACACACACACACACACACACACACACACACACACACACACACGCCCGAGGCAGGATTCGAACCTGCGACCGTAGCAGCAGCGCGGTTCCGGACTGAAGCGCCTAGAACTGCTCGGCCACAACGGCCGGGGCGACTGATGGACGAAATGAAACCAACACTTTAGCAGAAATAGCACACAACGCAAATGTCGCTTAAAGGCATCTCGAAAGCACGTGAGGGATCAGCCAAATGAGTGTTCTGCCTTCAGTACGTTCCATCGCATTTCATCCCCTTCACATTTCGCATCATCTATAGCTTTATGGCAATGACTTCGAAAATTGGTTGCATTTCTCAGAATGTTATCTACGAAAAGTGCAAAGTTATTCGGCATATTTATGATAAATTTTGTTTCAGGAATAAGCTTTGTTTACAAGGCAGGGGAAGGTCAATCTTCGCAATATGCAGTAATCGTCAGCTGAAAATCCACGCTGGCTCAAAAAAAGTGGATAAAAAACAGCGCCCTTGGTCTATTTACGTTTTTTGCGCGTTTTTCAAGACCCATATATTTGATCCTCGCTCTGTTGATGGGAATATAAACACACTTAAGTATCTCGAGTTCCGAAGATATGCTGTTGCCGCAGTTAGTGGTATCAACATGACGGATGTCCCTCCTGTTACGGAGTAAGGTCAGCGCCGGCACGCCAGTCGGGAACGACAGAGAAGAGACGGCTGTGAGAAGAGGTCAGCCAATCGCACGCTGACTGACGTCCCTCCAGGACGACAACGCGACAGCAGCGGCCCCTAGGTGAAGACGACATAAGCGGCGCGCACGACTGGTGGCAGCCCACTTCGATAGCAGCTTCAACGTTAGCCGACGCATCGCAGCCTCTTCATTATCAATCTCTACGTAGTAGAGTTAGAGATCAGCAGTCAGTGCAGTTCAGTTGAGAGACTCTTGTTAGTAGCGGTCGCTAGGATCAGAAGTGTTACTTGTGTTTGTCTATTCTCAAGAAGACTAGGTTAAGTATTTCTACTTGTTTTGTTGTAACAAAACTCATTAACACGAGTTGTTTGATTGTTTGTCTAGCGAACCGAGTATGCAGGATTCCTAGCCACAACATCTCTCATTCCGCACACGTCACGACAACACATTTGGAGAGCATTGGAACGCTCTTTCAGTAAATGTAGAATGGTCTGTACACTCGGCAAAATTTAACATTTCTATGCTTTTATATCTACATCTACATCCATACTCCGCAAGCCACCTGATGGTGTGGGACGGAGGGTACCTTGAGTACCTTTATCGGTTCTCCCTTCTATTCCAGCCTCGTATTGTTCGTGGAAAGGCAGATTGTCGGTATGCCTCTGTGTGGGCTCTACTCTCTGATTTTATCCTCTTGGTCTCTTCGCGAGATATACGTAGGAGGGAGCAATATACTGCTTGACTCCTCGGTGAAGGTACGTTCTCGAAACTTCAACAAAAGCCCGTACCGACATACTGAGCGTCTCTCTTACAGAGTCCTCCACTGGAGTTTATTTATCATCTCCGTAACGCTTTCCCGATTACTAAATGATCCTGTAACGAAGCGCGCTGCTCTAGGTTGGATCTTCTCTATCTCTTCTATCAACCCTATCTGGTATGGACCCCACACCGGTGAACAGTATTCAAGCAGTGGGCGAACAAGTGTACTGTAACCTACTTTCTTTGTTTTCGTGCTGCATTTCCTTAGGATTCCTCCAATGAATCTCAGTCTGGCATCTGCTTTACAGACGATTAATTTTATACGGTCATTCCATTTTAAATCACTCCTAATGCCTAATCTCAGATAATTTATGGAATTACTGCTTCAAGTTGCTGACCTACTATATTGTAGCTAAATGTATTCGCAACACATTACACTTGTCTACATTGAGATTCAATTGCCATTCCCTGCACCATGTGTCAATTCGTTGCAGATACTCCTGCATTTCAGTACAATTTTCCATTGTTACAAGCTCTCGATATACTACAGCATCATCCGCAAAAATCCTCAGTGAACTTCCGATGTTATCCAGAAGGTCATTTATGTATATTGTGAATAGCAATGGTCCTACGACACTCCCCTACGGCACACCTGAAATTACTCTTACTTGGGAAGACTTCTCTCCATTGAGTATGACATGCTGCGTTCTGTTTTCTAGGAACTCTTCAATCCAATCACACAATTGGTTTGGTAGTCCATATGCTCTCACTTTGTTCATTAAACGACTGTGGGGAACTGTATCAAACGCCTTGCGGAAGTCAAGAAACACGGCATCTACCTGGGAACCAGTGTCTATGGCCCTCTGAGTCTCGTGGACGAATAGCCCGAGCTGGGATTTACCCCCGATCGTCTTTTACGAAGCTCATGCTGATTCCTACAGAGTAGATTTCTTGTCTCCTGAGAAGTCATTATACTCTAACATAATACGTGTGCCAAAATTCTACAACTGATGGACGCTAGAGATATAGGTCTATACTTCTGCACATCTGTTCGACGTGTCTTCTTGAAAACGGGGATGTTGCGAAAATTAAAACAAGAGGCATATTAAGAAACACCGACGACTCCCGAAGACATGAAATGCCTTATAACATAGGCCTATGCTCCGTTAACTCCAGATGAATCCACTGTGCAGTATTGCTTCTCCAGAATCACTTTAGAGCGTGTAGCACTGCTCATGGTCAACATTTTGAGGAATTGATATGAATGCCGTAATGATAAACGCACGAAATGTACCTGAGTTACGTGTTTTCTTACATTTGGTATATGTATAATAATGCAAGCGTTTGTGGAACCTCTTCTCCTGAAGGGGGGACTGTGGTTTGCGGCGCTGTTATCTTGATACCATTCGATCAATCACATATGTGTTATGTTTTTGAAGGTCTCATAGAAGCTTCTTTCAAATGCCATAGAGACGAGTCTACAGGGTGTTACAAAAAGGTAGGCCAAACTTTCAGGAAACATTCCTCACACACAAAGAAAGAAAATATGTTATGTGGACATGTGTCCGGAAACGCTTACTTTCCATGTTAGAGCTCATTTCATCACTTCTCTTCAAATCACATTAATCATGGAATGGAAACACACAGCAACAGAACGTACCAGCGTGACTTCAAACACTTTGTTGCAGGAAATGTTCAAAATGTCCTCCGTTAGCGAGGATACATGCATCCACCCTTCGTCGCATGGAATCCCTGATGCGGCCCTGGAGAACGGCGTATTGTATCACAGCCGTCCACAATACGAGCACGAAGAGTCTCTACATTTGGTACCGGGGTTGCGTATACAAGAGCTTTCAAATGCCCCCATAACTGAAAGTCAAGAGGGTTGAGGTCAGGAGAGCGTGGAGGCCATGGAATTGGTCCGCCTCTACCAATCCATCGGTCACCGAATCTGTTGTTGAGAAGCGTACGAACACTTCGACTGAAATGTGCAGGAGCTCCATCGTGCATGAACCACATGTTGTGTCGTACTTGTAAAGGCACATGTTCTGGTAGCACAGGTGGAGTATCCCGTATGAAGTCATGATAACGTGCTCCATTGAGCGTAGGTGGAATAACGAAACTAAAATGAGCTCTAACATGGAAATTAAGCGTTTCCGGACACATGTCCACATAACATCTTTTCTTTATTTTTGTGTGAGGAATGTTTCCTGAAAGTTTGGCCGTACCTTTTTGTAACACCCCGTATAGTTCCATTCGAAAAAAAGTGTGTCGTAATTCGGGGACTATAAAAGATACAAATTACTTGCGAGCGTCAAGAAATTTACCATATTGTCCGCTATAACTTGGCGAAAACCGCACCTCGATGCATTTATTCATCTTGATATATTTGAAGTGGACTGTGTTAGCTGCCTCACACTGTGTACGTATTCGCTAATCTGACCCACTCCCTTCCCCGAGTTATTATCCTAGAGAGAGGTGCTCTCGCGACTCGCTGCCAAATGAAGCACTTTACACGGGACGACGGCGTGCTGAGTCAGGGCGCAGTGACTGGCGTATGATCCAGTTAGGCGGTGACCGGCCCTAACGGTGCGGCCCACAACAAACACAGTGTCGATACATCATCGTCGCCGGTTCCGAGTAGGCGCCCTTCTCGGAGGCAGCGTCCCGCGCGCTTCCCGGAAGCGGCGCTCGCATAATGCGTCGCCTTCCTCGCCCTGCGCCCACAGCCCAGCGCCGGTTACGTCACCGCCTCCGCAGGTCGGGGTCACCAGCCGCCGACCTACCACTCGAAGCGGTCCGCTCACAAAACTGTAACAGCTCGCAAGCCAACCAGGTGTGGCGTAAATTTCTTTTTTTATTTTATTTACTAGCTTGCTTGGGTATGTATTTATTTCAATCTTCTATTAATCCACTCCCTCCTTCCCCATCTCTCTGTCCATCCCCTCTTTCACTCCCTTTCTGTTCATCTCCTTCATCCTCCCCCCACCTCTCTCTCTCTCTCTCTCTCTCTCTCTCTCTCTCTCTGTCCACCTCCTCCATTCTCCACTCTCTGTCCATTTCCTGCTGCCTCTCACTCTGTTCATCTCTTCCTCCCCCCTCTATCTGTCAATCTGTCCTCTCCCTCTCCTTGTTCATCTCCACCTATTCCTTTTCTCTGCCCATCTTATCCTTCCTCTCTCTCTGTCCAGCTCCTCCTCGTCCCTTTTTCTGTCCACTTCCTCCTCGTCCCTTTTTCTGTCCACTTCCTCCTCTCCCCCCTCTCTGTCCATTTATCCCTACCTCTCTCTCTCTCTCTCTCTCTCTCTCTCTCTCTCTACCTATCTCCTCCTCCTCCCTATCTGTGTCATTCCTCCTTAGCCCCCCAATGTGTCCATCGTCTCCTACCCCTTCTCTCTCCACATTACCACGTTCATCCCAATAGAAGGCTGGTGATTCTTACCCCAGTATTTTATTCCAGATTGTAACTAATGTGGCACTAAATTTGGTTAAAATCGTTCCATTGGTTTAGGATGGGCATTCTATTCGTGGATTTGCCTGCGTACGCACACTGAAGCGCCAAAGAAACTGGTACAGGTAGGCGTATTCAAATACAGAGGTATGTAAACAGGAAGGATCACTTGTTAGATAAGTTACTGCTGCTACAATGTCAGGTTATCAAGGTTTAAGTGGGCTTGAAGTGGCGTTATAGTCGGCGTACGAGTGATGGGACACAACATATCCGAGGTAGCGATGAGGCGGGGATTTTCCCGTACGACCATTTCACGAGTGTACCGTCAATATCAGAAATCGGGTGAAACATCAGATCTCCGATATCAGTGCGGCCGGAAAAAGATCCTGCAAGAAAGGGACCAACGACGACGCAAGAAAATCGTTCAACGTGACAGAAGTGTAACCCTTCCGCAAATTGCCGCTGATTTCAATGCTGGGCCATCAACAAGTGTCAGTGTGCGAACCATAAAGATTGTTGGAAGTCTCAAAGTGCACTCATTCTATAATACTGGATGAGTAAAGTACGGGTATTCGTGCGTCGTGGGCTACACTTTTTTTCATTCTCATCCCTTTGTGGTTCTTACTCTCAGAGCTATGATTTACAGACAGTAAATGGTATGTATACAAAGTTTGGATGACATCAGTATAGTGATTTAGGAGCAAATGTGGAACATACACATATACGTAGACTCATTTTTACGACGTGTATAGATACTGATTTCTCAGTCTCCGTGGGAAAATTTGAATCTAAACTACCTGGTCACGAAACGAGTTACTAGACAGATTACAGAGCGTCAGTTGGAAAATTTATGAACAAAATATGTGAAGAATTATCAACACAATGAGAGAGTCTTCTTCTTTTTCTTGTGTGTTTGTCTCGCAGCGGTGCAGGGTCGGTGTGGTTATTATTAACGGATTTGGCACGGTTAATTTAAGGCGCGACCGGATGCCCTTCCAGTGTCACGTTGTATAGACATTTAAGGTAATGCGCAGTCACTGTGACTGGGTCGGTTAGTGGGAAGCGATGTGTGATGACACAGTCACTGAGACTATTTCCAATCTTGACAAAAGACAAAAGGGTCACGCGATAGACAAAATAGCACATAAGTTTTTACGCAAGGAACATATCTATATCTGATATGGAACTAGTTAGAAGTTGGCGTTCATAAACAGAACGACGTCCCACTCTATCGATATAAACCAAATTCTGTAACTGGACTGGAATTTTTTCCCGAGAGCCCGACAGCACTAAAGCAATTAATGGTTCGCAAGGCACTATGTGCAGTAGATACTTACGACTAACAACCTAACAATAAACGATTTCGTAAGCTACCTCTCCATATACAGCAATCGAATTAGAGTGGAAGCTCCACCAGAGGTACGAAATACTTTTTTCAATCTTTTTATGGACGACATTTTTCACACTCTTAAACAGTCCTTGTATATCAATTATTACTGGTTTCTCCGTCTTAAGCTTACTGCAACTAATTAAAGTGAATTTTACACCAGACGCGTTTCGCTTTTATTTACAAAGCATCTTATGTGGTCATTCTGCGAGCTGGATACATATGTTTGTACATTTTAATTGTTTTAGATTAAAAACAGAATTTTGTTTATAAAGTTGGTTTGCAGTTTACTTACGGTGCTTCTGACTTGTTTACATGTTCTCAAAACCACTGCTCTTTTCCTCTTTACTAGTAGAAGTTCCTTTTGATATCAACCTCTTCTGCCAAAGAGGGAAGAAGCAGTGGTTTGGAAAACATTTAAACAAGAGCCAGAAACACCATACGTAAATTGCACACCAACTTTATAAATAAACTGCTATCTAAAACTACCAAAAATATACAAAAATATGTATCCAATTTGCGGAATGACCACAGAAGATGATTTGTAAACAAAAGCAAGACGCGTCTGGTGTAAAATTCTCTTTATTTGCAGTAAGTTTAAGACGGAGAAGCCAATAGTAACTCATTTTAACAGCTGCAAACAAACATATTAATCCTAGTATATTTCTGGTCAAGAACATTGATAAAATTGATTCTAATTTTACTTCTTTTCAAGTCAAGCCAACCAGAAGATTTTCTTTCTTTCTTTTTTTCTGCTTAATTTTGTTTTTGTAATACGTATTGCTATCCTTTCAGTAATAAAATATTCCAACGTTTTAGGGAGGCTGGAAAAGAACGTGAAAGTGGTGGGTGTAAGGCAAGGCCACAGGAAACCCAAAGTTCCCCAGTCAGTCCTAGGACTTCCTCTCTTTATGTCTCACTTATCACTTTTTTCATATCTGTCAATGATCTGATGGAGAGAAAAACGCCAAGATCCACCGTAGTTCGGAATCCACGTTAAGCTGTGGGTGCCCCTACAACTAGAGTAAGTCAGTTTAAAATTCTAAGAAAGAAACATTGTGGTGTTCAAATAAACTTTCGGGTTGATGTTAGTTTTAAGTTCCTTGCACGTTCTTATGAACTAGGGACTCAAAAATACGAGGGCTATTCGGAAAGTAGGGAACGATAGGTCGCGAAATGGAAACCACAGTAAAAATCAAAACTGTTTTATTTGCAAAAGTTAGCTACTTCTACACCCAGTCGCCGCTCAGACTTAAACATCTCTCGTAGCGTTGTACCAACTTTTCAATTCCCTCGTTATTGAAGACAGCCACCAGTGCTTTTTGACAATTTTCTACTCTGGACTGCACCTCGTTGTCTGCGTCAAAATATTATCTTCATAGTCAACGGTTCATTTGAGCGGAGATGAACCTCAGGGGTAGCCAATTACTGGCTGTATTGTGAGTGATCAAACACTTCCCATCGGAAACGCTACAGGAGCATCTTCATTGTCCTTGCAGAGTGCGGCCGAGTTTTGTCGTGTAGAACGAACCGCATGACAATTATGTTATGTGGATTGCATAACTTCAGGCGAATTCTTTCTCCAGGCCTTTGTACTTGGCGAGAGATGCTAATTTCTAGCCATCTTTACGTTCTCACTGTGAGCTCAGAACTGAAAAGAGCGACATGATGGGCTTGCGGGGATTCCAATCGCTTTCCTTCCGTGTGTGTGTGTGTGTGTGTGTGTGTGTGTGTGTACTACGAAACTGAAGGTCTTTTTTGTTTTTCTCGCATGTGTTTCCGTGCGATTAATCAGCTCACCACATTCCTTGGGTAGGCGTACCACTCTCAGAATAGTATTATGTTGAAACTGATTTGCATAACTCTTTACGAGTTAGGCTTATGAACTAGTCTCAATTAAGAACAATCATCTAAACGAAAAACGCTACTATACCACGATTTAAAAACGGACTGAAAAGTATAAAATAATTTCTCCCAGTCTCAAAAATGGTTCAAATGGCTCTGAGCACTATGGGACTCAACTGCTGTGGTCATCAGTCCCCTAGAACTTAGAATTACTTAAACCTAACTAATCTAAGGACGTCACACACACCCATGCCCGAGACAGGATTCGAACCTGCGACCGTAGCAGCAGCGCGGCTCCGGACTGGAGCGCCTAGAACCGCACGGCCACCGCGGCCGGCCTCTCCCAGCCTCATTCAGATTCCTAAATCCGTCTAAATTGTCCTGAAAATTTGTGCTAGTGAATTTTTAACAGCTACGACAATACTTATAAAATTTAAAACAAAAAATGTGGGGCGTATGCAACAGATAACTAATGCATGAATAGTGACGTACACACCACTGTGCGCCACATTTCATTGGACTCTTATTTTCCAACCAGCAGGCCGCGGCGGATTTGCCGACTGAACTGTCCTCTATTTTAAGTAACGTTCAAATGAATGTGGTTCGAGTTTTAAAGTTTTTTGAGTTAGCCGACGTCTTTCCCAAGATCTTAGGGAGATGGTTTTAATATGACTGGCGCACACATATTTTTTGTAAGTAGTCAGCCAATAACATTTGCCTTTGCTTTTCTTTTAGCTCTTTATCGTTTTACTTGTGTTTTTATCTCATGTGTAGTTACTTTTACCCTTCTCCGTTGTTTTAACGCATGTGAGATAGAGTGATTGCGTGATTGATTCGAGTGCGTGAGTGTGGAACAATTTTCGAGATTTTTGCCACATTAATTTGTTTTAACGAGTGTAAGGGCGCTGACAACCCGCCGCTGAGCGCCCATATGCTCCAAACATACATAATGCATGAACAGTTCACCCATGTCACTAAAAATTTTATTGCACTTCAAAGATATGAAATGCTGTATGATTTTTCTGAACAGCTATTGCCTATCTCCTTGTTATTTTTTGTTAAATGCACCCAAGTTTTTCGTTTTAAATCTTATAAGTGTTGCCGTAGCTACTAAAAATTTACCAGCATAAATTTTCAGGACTATCTGTATGTGGTCAGGAATCTGCAGGGAGCCAGGAGATTATTTTATACTTTCTAATCCGTTTTAAAAACGTGTTATATCAGTTTTTAGTTTAAATAATTATTTTCTGCTTTATAGTCTTGTGTGTGTGTGTGTGTGTGTGTGTGTGTGTGTGTGTGTGTGTGTGTGTGTGTGATTTTTCAGTCGATATGAAATGTTTTGATTATAACAGAAACGTGGTAAATTTCAGGCTTATTTAACTTTCCATTCGCCACAATCAACGAATATGCAGGATGGTCAGAAACAGTGTGAAACGCTTGTAAGGGTGTTGCAGGGTAATTTGTGCTGAGCAATAAGTGTTAAGAAAAAAATTCGATACCTTGCGCCGTACATTGGACTGCTGATGACAAACATGTTGCCTGGTCGGACTAGTCTCGTTTCAAATTGTATCGAACGGATGGACGTGTACTTGCATGGGGACAGCCTCATAAATCCACGGACCCTGCATGTCAGTAGGTGGCTATTCAAGCAGGTGGAGGCTCTGTAATGGTGTGGGGCATGTGCCAGTTGAAGTGATATGGGACCCTTGACACGTGAAGATACCACTCTTGCAGGTGACAGGTACGTAAGCATCCTGTCTGATCACCTGCATACATTCATGTCCATTGAGCATTTCGACGGACTTGGGCAATTCTAGCAGGACAATGTGACACCCCACACGTCTAGAATTGCTAAAGTATGGCTCCAGCAAAACTCTCTTGAGTTTAAACACTTCCACTGGCCACCAAACTCCCCAGTCATGAACACTGTTGAGCATATCTGGGATGCCTTGCCACGTGCTGTACAGACGAGATCTCCACCCCGTCGTACTCTTGCCGATTTATGGACAGCACTGCAGGATTCGTGGTACCAGTTCCCTCCAGCTCTACTTCAGACATTATTCGAGCCCATACCACGTCGTGTTGCGGCAGTTCTGAGTGCTCGAGGGGTCCTACACGATACTAGGCAGGTGAATCAGTTTCTTTGGTTCTTCTGCGCGAGGAACTGACTTAGGCGTGAAGCAGTACAGTTATTAGGCAACAATTCGAAAGGAAACAATGACACACCCATTTATCACTTAAGCACATTTGTTTGTGTTGATAATGAAACATTACGTATTTACTTTATTCCAAAAGAAAAAAGAGCACAGAGTACTGTACATACAGAACACTATTGCTGCATTGCAACGACGGTTCGATGTGGCGACCACCAACGCTACAGACATTCTACCTACGAAGCATGTTCTTCTGGTACACTCTCCATTCCACCTGGTGTGTCTTCGATTTCTATTGCGGCGGCCAGAACTCGTGCCAGCAGACCTTCCTCTCTCTCTACAGGAGTCTCATAAATTAAACTTTGCATAGAACCCCACAAGAAATAGTCCATAGGAGTTAAATCCGGCGATCGCTGCGGCCACGGGGTTGTACAACCTCTGCCTATCAGTCTTTCACCATATCGTACTCTGAGATGCGTCTGAGCCGCATGTGAGAAGTAAGCTGGTCTATCATGATGCTGAAAACACATTTCCAGGCGTTAAGTGACATCAGGTGGTCGTCTGACGTAGTACACAACTACCGTACTGCAAACGAGGACAAACAACTCTGAGACTTTTTACTCTCTTCAGCCGGCCGGTGTTTCAGTCTGGAACCGCGCGACCGCTACGGTCGAAGGTTCGAATCCTGCCTT
Organism: Schistocerca piceifrons; assembly: GCF_021461385.2. Classification (NCBI taxonomy): domain Eukaryota; kingdom Metazoa; phylum Arthropoda; class Insecta; order Orthoptera; family Acrididae; genus Schistocerca; species Schistocerca piceifrons. Next base: position 147,301,464 of record NC_060149.1, on the reverse strand, counting down.
GGGCATGGAGGTGTGCGATGTACTTAGGTTAGTTAGGTTTAAGTAGTTGTAAGTTCTAGGGGACTAATAACCTCAGATGTTAAGTCTCATAGTGCTCAGAGCCATTTGAACCATTTTTTTCACTCTCTCAGCAGACGCGCACGCGTTACACATCCGAATTGAAATCGTCGTTGAATGGAAACGGTACGTTTCCGGACATGGGTTCCTGCTCAGAATATTATGTACTCACTCCCTTCTACAAGCCCTAGAAGTTTGTAACGAGAATTTCCGAACACCCTGTATAATTGCTCATCTATAGGTTGTGATTAGCGAGTTTGCGAGGTTCAAATTATCTGACATAAATGTCTGTAGCTTACGATTGTTTCAATTTTTTACACCACAACGGACAGTAGTCCTCAATGTTTAACAGAAACTTTAACTTGATACCACTGCCCGTTCCTGAGAAAACGGGTCTTAACCAACAGACGTACAACGAAGTGATTCGTATAAAGTTTCCGTTTTTAGCGATTGAGGTGCTGAACCTTAAACATTAAGATACATGTCTCACAGGAGTGGTGCAAGCATTTACAGGTATTACTACTAGAGTTGTTATCTCAAATTCAGTCTGTGACCGAGCCACCGCTACGGTCGCAGGTTCGAATCCTGCCTCGGGCATGGATGTGTGTGATATCCTTAGGTTAGTTGGGTGTAAGTAGTTCTAAGATCTAGAGAACTGATGACCTCAGAAGTTTAGTCCCATAGTGCTCAGGACCATTTGAACCATTTTGTTACCTCAAATGATATATTTAGAATATTTAGGAAGTCCTCCAAAGAAATGTGTGATGAATAAGTGAGGTCGCTTTTCAAGGGTTTTAATTTTAAGGTGTACTGCCTCAGTGTGACTCTCGTTCCTCAAGTTTACTTCTGAACAGGGAAACAAGGACGATTTATTCAAACTGGTTCCCGTCTTGCCAGATGCTTGGAAAGCCTGTCGGACGAGTACGTAAGGAAGGAAGATTAGGGTTTAATGTCCCACCGTCGAGTAGGAGTAGGAGGAGGAGGAGGAGGAGGAGATTAGTGTTTAACGTCCCGTCGACAACGAGGTCATTAGAGATGGAGCACAAGCTCGGATTAGGGAAGAATGGGGAAGGAAATCGGCCGTGCCCTTTCAAAGGAACCATCACGTCATTTGTCTGAAGCGATTTAAGGAAATCACAGACAACGTAAATCAGGATGGCCGGACGCGAGTTTGAACCGCCGTCCTCCCGAAAGTGAGTCCACTGTGCTAGCCAATACGCCATCTCGCTCGGTACCATCGTCGACAAGGTCAGATAGGAGACGGATTGTATAGGAAATCGGCCGCGCCATTTTCTTCGGAAGTATGATAGTATGAGCCTACAATAATTTAACAAAACCGCAAAGAACGTTATGTGGGTGACCGGAGGAGGCTCTGAACCTCGGTCCTCTCCGTTCTGAGCCCAGTGCGCCACCTTCCTCACTGAACAACAGGGCAAGAGGAGGGCTTTGGTAGGTTGTGTCATCCGCAGGCAGTCAAGAGTCCCTCACAGGCAGCACACGTGCGGGCCTAATTGAACGTGGAAACCTCGAGAGGTATCCGTGACGCATTGGTGACTGCCTCAATAATGCGGTAACTACCGCTTCCGGGACGATTCGCGGTTGCCTAATACTTGGCGCAGACACGCACCCTGCGCGCCAAGGTCTGCAATCTCAGCTGTACTGCTACACGTCAAGCCCGCTACTAACTTTTTTCCTTTGTTTATGATTCTAATTTTCCTGAGTTTGTTACATTTTCTACCTACTGCCGACAAATATTTCTTACGCGTGTCGGTGCTTCTCAAATACTTCACACTACAGTTGATTCTCCTTTTACATTTCTTTCCTAATTTCGTCTGACATTTTGACCTTAGGTTACTTTTGATTGGCATCCAGAGGGAAATACTGTGCAAGAAATGTGATGTATCATTATTCATTAGTTTGCCATCATTCTGAGCAATATATACATGGTGGAGCAATCAACGAGATAATATCTAAGCAGAATAGCGGACGACGAACCGACCAAACTTTTCCGAATAACCGTCTGTCGGAAATGCACTCAGCCATAAAACGGCAGCCAATCATCGAAGAGTGCACGGAATTGTGTGCATTTAAACTAACTTGCCACAGTTAATTTCTCATAATGCCAAAGCACACAGTTCTTGATGACTGCACGAGCGTTTTAGATGCCTACGAGGTCGGATTAAAGGAGGAAATCGAAGAAATTCAGAACCGTGCTGCTAGATTTGTTACCGGTAAATTGGATCATCACGCGAGTGTTACAGAGGTGCTTCGTGAATTCAAATAGGAATACCTTGACGGAAGACGTTCTTTTCGCGGAACACTATTTAAAAAAATTTAGAGAATCGGCATTTGTTACTGACTGCAGAACGATTCTAACGCCGCCAACATACATTGCTCCTGAGTATCACTAAGATAAGAGAAACTAGTGCTCGTACGGAAGCATTCACACACTCGTTTCTCATTTGTTCTGTTTGCGAGTGAAACAGGAAAGGAAATGACTAGCAGTGGTACAAGGTACCTTCTGTCATGCCCTCTACGGTTTTCTTGCACAGTATGGATGTAGAGGTAGATGTAAATGTAGTAATTAAATTAGCTAAAGATACGAGTTTCAACCGAACAGTAAAGGTAGGCAAACTTTAAAATACTATTCACGGCTTGTTACGTTAGATGCTAATTTTCTGCGACGTTAACTGGATAAAGCTTGACTGCTAGATTAAATAGGCCAAAAGTAAAGTAAGTCTATCAATTTCTTAAGATAATATACTGTACTACAGGAACAGTACTGCTGCAAGATAGTCCACTTGTAGTACTGTAAGGTGCAATGTTAGATAATCAGATCCATAGGCCACACGTTTTAATTCTTGCTGATGCACAAAGTGTATAAATGAACTTTTATTTTAACAACAACAGGAATTTAATAAATATGAATGGCGAAAAAGAAAACAGAAATTAAGTTTAAACAATTGCTTTCGAAAATCAACCAAAATCACTACTAAATAATTTGTATACCTCTAGAGACTTCCTGGCATGTTGCAAATGATTGTCGCTGCCATAACAAATTGTTTTGACCAACTCTTAGTGGAGAAACTTCGGCACTCTCGCCGCTGAATTGCCGTAGTTCTATGACTGCTGCTCCATGACATGCATTTTCGATCTGTGGTTATCTGGAAAATTTTGCATAACGACCCCTGCCCTCGTCTAACATTATTAGGTTATGCTTCACCCTTCCGTATTTTATATATGTGTCTCTTACGGTGAAAACTGCGGTCCATTCGTATGCTGAGACGAAAGGCCGTAACACGTTTACACTGAAATATTGTGTCCATAAGATCGAGTAACTGATGAAGAGACATTGAAACGAAATGGGCAGAAAAGAGCTCTCCGGTACAAATTGACTTACAGAAGGATAGTTTGATAGGACACATACTAAGACATCAAAGAATAGTTAATCTGGTAAGGAGGGAAGTGTCTTTTGGAAGGGAGGGAGGGAGGGAGGGAGGGAGGCAGGGGGAGGGGGAGGGCGAGGGAGGGAGAGAGAGAGAGAGAGAGAGAGAGAGAGAAAGCAGAGCTTCCCACTAAGCACTTTCGAGTGGATGCCAGTTTTGTTATTGTTTAGAGATGAACGCACTTGCAGTGGGTAGACTAGCGTGGAGAATTTTATTATTGAAAACCACAGTAACAACAGCTCCTACGTACAGTGACTACTACTCGCGATGTAATATGATATCCATTTCTAGCTTCATTATTTACTATTTATTTGTACCACACCACAATAAGTAAAGGCCACTCTCCCTCGCCCACCCCCCCTCTCTCTCTCTCTCTCTCTCTCTCTCTCTCTCTCTCTCTCTCTCTCTCTCTCTCTCCCGTCCGAACAGGCCTCGGAGGGCCCAAAGGTACCGGCCGACCGCCGTGTCATCCACAACCCACTGGTGTCACTGAACGCAGAAATGGAGGGGCATGTGTTCAGTGTACCGTTCTACGAGCCGTTGTCAGTTTTCGTGACTGGAAACGCTATTCCTCGATCAAGTGGCTCCTCAGTTGCCCTCACAAGGGATTAGCGTACCCTGCTTGCCAACAATGCTCGCCAGACCCGGACGGTCACCCATCCAAGTCCTAGCCAAGCCCGACAGCGCTTTACTTCGGTGATCTGACGGGAACCGCTGTTACTACCGCGGCAAGGCCGTTGGCACTCTGTAATTTTCAAAGTTTGATTTTCTTGCAGACTAGCAATCTTATGAATGCTTGTCACTTGATCGTATGGCTAGATGTCTTAGTATTTACGTGTCACACTACAGATTCAAAAGTTCAGCGTTCAGTCCTCAGGCGCTCCAAAGACGTTTTACTCACACTTACGGCTACTTTCACGTAGTAATGATTTGTACGTGTGCAAAATGCCACGTTACATTGTAATTCGGAGTACACTTTAAGCTGTGGACTCCTCAATAACTGACAAAGTATGTCAGTTCAAAGGCCAGAACGGGAAGCGCACACGTATCACCTCCAATACAACCTCGCCTTGTAAAGCGACAGCTGTACCTACCCAGTTGTTATAGGATGATAGCCTAATTGGCCGGAACCGGTTCTTGATGCAGTCTGTATGTTTTTCACCCTTCTGTTTATTGAGCTTGTTACTTTTTCTGATTAGATTAGAGGCTTCCCATGTACTTTTACAACAGAACAGATACAGCACACAAGGTAGCCACTTTACACTTGCACGCGAGGATTCATAATCTCTTAAGGTCATAACAGTTATAGTACACAAACTAAAACGACAATAAGTAAAAGAAAAATGATACAATGGTGAAAACGCGTCAATGGCTTTGAGTAATAATTTCTGATGGCTCACAGCGTTAATATGGTGGACGATCGCCGACTTCTTCCAAAAAAAAAAAAAAAAAATGCTCTGAGCACTATGGGACTTAACTGCCGTGGTCATCAGTCCCCTAGAACTTAGAACTACTTAAATCTAACTAACCTAAGGACATCACAGACATCCATGCCCGAATGCCCGAGGCAGGATTCGAACCTGCGACCGTAGCGGTCGCGTGGTTCCAGACTGTAGCGCCTAGAACCGCTCGGCTACTAACTTCTTCCAGTTTTAACCTTTTTAGTCAGATGGTGTGTATGTTGTTCTATATTACAGAGCACACTATTCGGTTGTTTTCAGTGCTTGTAATATAGGAAAATTAGGCATGAACTCCGGTGTTGAGATGGTTGATAAAGTGATCTAGAGTGAAAGTATCGACTGTTTCACTGGTGCTGAGATTTTGACTACTGGGGATACGACGAATTTTGGAATTTGTGTCTTAATCCCGACGTAGGCCTTTGTTTAACCAACATAGTTCTCTATAGGAACAGATAAGGGGATCATAGGGAAACGTATACTCTTATCAAATTCAGCAGGTTAGATGGTAGTATAAGTTGTTCTTAACAACTTCTCGTACCATTTCACAGTGGTTAGGGACTTCGGTTAACTATCCAATTCTGTTTAATGTGTTTGTAGTAAGGCTTTCTAAATATATCTTTATACAGATGGAAACTGCATTGTCGCCCCATTTTAAATGTTCTCTGTATTGCATTGCATTTTGCCTGGGACTTGAAAGGGACCTATAAAGCGTTTAGAAAGATAAGGAGAACGGATTGTCACAAGATAAAGTAATAAGTCTCACGCGAGCAGTGATTATGAAGTGTCGTGTGTTACAGGCTCAGCCGTAATATCGAGGGGGTGCTGAAAAGCTTCCGAATTTATATGTGAAAACTCGTAAAGCTTTTTAAATAAAACAAATGTTATTAACATTCTACATCTTCATCCTTCATGTCTACATATGTATTTCTCAACGTAGTCACAAAGTCACAAAAGTCGCCCTGGCGAGCAACAGATTCCTCCAAACGAGAGACCAGGTTCTTGACACCAACACTGTGGAATGTTTGACTATATTGACGAAGACACAACCTCACCTCTCCTTGCACCGCTTCATCACTATCAAAGTGGAGTCGTCGAAAGTGGTCCTTAAGTTTTGAAAACAGACGAAAATCGGATGGGACCAAGTCGGGACTGTATGGAGGACGATCGAGGACAGTGATTCCAAGGCGTCAGATTGTTGCAGATGGAGTAGTGCCCGTGTGTGGTCTGGGATTGTCATGCTGAAGGAAAGGACGCTTCATTTTGGACGATCTCTTCGAAATCGAAACTCGATTGCAGCACTATATTTCTCACGCAGCAATATAGTTACGTCACATACCGCCATATTACATGCTACAATTACGAGGCTTCTAACGGCAGAGTGCTGCAAATATGTAGACATGCAGAATAAAGATGTAGTATGTTAATAAGGTTTGTTTTATTTAAAAAGCTTCAAGAATTTTCACATACAAATTAGGGGTGAATTACGTTTCTGCACGCCCTCATACACAGAAGAGAATCATTAGTAGGCTTTTAATCTGTCCTCAGGGTATATGGTCGTATCTTAGTATGGATGTTGCGTCGTCTATACATAATATTTTACAAGGCCTTCAAGATTACGAAATGAGCAACAAATTGAGGCCAGCCAGGCCACTATTATTCTGTTTGTTTATTACCCTTCAATTTTTATCTGCCGAGATATCAAAAACGACCCTTCGTTTAAATAAAACGATGTACTTCATTAAAAGGGATCCGAAAGTTGTCGAAGAGAGCAATTAGTGACATAACATACATCATCGTCCGTGATGAAACTTTTCCCTAAATTTGCTAATTATGACGTCGGGCGCTCCTCGCAAAGTACAGAGTTGATTCCTCGTTCGCTGCTGAGATACACATACGTCACATCAGGGCGGAAGTGAGTACTATCGTGGCCGAGCGGTTCTAAGCGCTACAGTCTGGAACCGCGCGACCGCTACGGTCGCCGTTCGAATCCTGCCTCGGGCATGGATGTGTGTGATGTCCTTAGGTTAGTTAGGTTTAAGTAGTTCTAAGTTCTAGGGGACTGATGACCTCACAAGCTAGGTCCCATAGTGCTCAGAGCCATTTGAACCATTTTTGAGTACTATCGCCAGACTGTCCGTATTCGTCGAATGTTTGAAGTAAATAATCTATGGTTTCTGGCGTGACTTTACTAAATAATTGCAGTTATTTGCAGCTTCATCGCGTCTTATTTGTATTTTCATAAAATGAAGATAACGTTTTCGGTGCTTGGCATACTAGATAACAGGCAGGTGAAGAAAGTAAACAATTTTCCTTTTTTATGTTGCGCAGAACTTAATTTAATCCCAAGGCAAACACTGGTCTGTGTTTCACCATTGTACTCCTGTCTTCACGAACCTGTCGACTTCCGTTAAATTAACCATTGCTATTTCAATATTTCTGCAAATAATGATTTGCAAGCTTTAATAATACAGTACAACTCTCATCCCCTAGCATACCATCACCTGTCAAATAACTTATTTCGGTGTCATGAACCATTTATGGAAATAACAGTCGCCCCACTCTTCGAAGTAGAAAATTTTTGCAGCAGAGCTGGACGACGAGACGTAAACTGTCGGTGATAATAACTCTAAATTATACCTTAGACTTTTTGTGTCTCAAGGTCGACCAGGCCCAGTTTACCCCCCCCCCCCTTTCCCCCGCCTCCTACCTCACCCTCTCTCCCCGTCAATCCACCGGAAGGACGTCGGGATGTTCCTCGCTAAGTACAGAGAGTTGATTCCTCGTTCGCTGCTGAGATACACGTATGTCAAATGCAGGGCGGAAGTGAATACTATCGCCAGACTTTCCATATTGGCCGACTGTTTTGCTGTAAAGAATCTATGGTTCTGGCGTCACCTTACTAAATATCTGTAGTTATTTGCAGCTACATAGCATCTTCCTTGTATTTTAATAAAATGAAAATAATAATTTTAAATATAAAGAACGCCAGCATACAAAATCTATTGACACGCGCCAACTTCAATGGAAGCAGTATCTCTAAACAATGTGGACGCGGCTGCCTTACCCCTTACCGGGGGTTCGTTCTCAGTAACGCGAGTGCCTCATGCAATCTGATCCGCTCGATACGCTTTTGTCAAAATCAGATGCTAATCCGACAGCCATGTTAAATCACACATTTCGTTTGGATTCACGCCTGCAACTTTCAGCTTCAAGTCACGCTCTGGACACCACATTCGGCAGCGTCCAACTTTATCTGTGTCCTTTTTTATTCAAACCAGTCTCCGTGGTCGAGGTTGCATTCTACCAGGAGTAGTCAGCTTCGAATCCTGGTGGTGATAGAAAATTTCACCGCCAGTATTTGGGTGGCAAGAGGTGGAGAGGTAATGGTGCAACTTCCTGATCAATAGACTACGGGGAAATTTTCTTGGTTAAATTCCTAACCTCTACGTAGGGTCTCATTGAGTTATGTCATGTGATCATGTCCGTCAGATGGAGCTGTTAACATCGGTGGCATCCTTCGCGCTATTTGTTTGGGTTACATTATGCGGCAGCACTAGTATTCGCTCACTTTCTTTCTTTCGTCCATAACAACACAACACTACAATACAATAAGCATATCACACCCTATAAGCAGTCGTAGTAGCCATCCATATCATAAAGAAACATCCCTGATAGTTCACAACAGATCTCCGACGTTATCCTGTTGTAGAATTGTGGGACACATTTTACACTCGCATATTATGGCTTTCACGGGGACCTAACATCTCCCCTGCAGAAATCAATAACGATTTCGCAAAAAACATTCTTGTACAACTCTGCTCTCTCTATTCGTCCATGAGACCCAAAAGAGAGCAGATGGCAGAAACCAGGTTGATGTAAAGTTCCTTGACTTCTGAAAGGCATTCGAAACTCATCAACGTTGTCGTAACATGATCTTGCGGAATATCGAACCAGATTTGTGACTGGATTCGGGACTTCGCAGCACTATAACGCATATTTCTTAACTAGACAAAACCATTACAGGGCAGTGTAGCTTCCAACGTTCTCCAAGAGAGTGTTAAACGTTCGTAACTGTTTACAACGTAGGGGAAAGTAGGGTACATTGTACCGGTTCTTAATCTGTGCCACTACTATAAAATTCATACGTCTTGTACTATCCGCCATTTAGCGAGGTCAGTGTAAACTACGTGCTTCTTGGAGGCATATTGTCAACTATGAACTCTGAGTGTGTTGAAAAAGAGATCGTCTGCAGATAGCGTTGATTTTGTCGTAGTTTTCATCTACCTTTCTGTGTACATGGTGAAGAGAATTACTGTAATAAGTGGAAATACAGTGTTTTATTTATAAGTGAATATGCATGAGATAACCTTACTTTTCAGACAGTCACGAATCTGTATTCGTCGTGATTAGTTTGAAGGAAACTGTCAAAGGTAAAATAACGACGTTTCCTAGAAATTTTTATTAAAAATGAAACTCCTCCAGCTGTACTTATTTATTTGGCTACTAGTTTCGGCGTTGCGTTAACGCCATCTTCAGGCCCGTACACTTTGATGATATCAACTGTGTGTGCCTGAGTACTAGAAGTCCGCGGTGAGACCAATACGTGCTCCACACGGATGGCGGGGAGTAACTTCTTTTGGAAGAAGAAATTCTGAGTGATTTGGATTCAGATATCAGGCAGAAAGTGACCCCAAGGATGCTTATCTGAATGTTCTCTATCAGGCAAGTACATTACGAACTCCAGCTCCATTGCTAGGTCCTGACTAATAAGATATAATTCAAATGGTTCAAATGGCTCTGAGCACTATGGGACTTAACCACTGAGGTCATCAGTCCCCTAGAACTTAGAACTACTTAAACCTACCTAACCTAAGGACATCACATACATCCATGCCCGAGGCAGGATTCGAACCTGCGACCGTAGCGGTCACGCGGTTCCAAACTGAAGCGCTTAGAACCGCACGGCCACACCGGCCGGCGATATAATTCACATCCTACAAAAATAGCAACTGTGCGTGACTTCTCTAAAGAGGTGGGGCCAAATGTTGATGTGAACTGTAGATCCGCGGTGGAAGTGCTTCTGAGCTTGTTTCCACATGAAATGATGGGAGGTTCATAACTGTATGTCCAAGTGGTTACAAAGTAAAAACATCTCCATAAACAATCTATTGTTTACTTTTGACAATTTCTTGTTGTATTCGTTTCTTACGATAGACAATAAAAGTTAATTTTCTTAAAATGTTATTATTACATTTTTTTTAACATTGTTGGGACCCAAAGGATAAAGGCATTATTTGACAGCAAAATCCAGGGACACAACAGGGTGACAATTATTGACTATGTTGTTGTTGTGGTCTTCAGTACTGAGACTGGTTTGATGCAGCTCTCCATGCTACTCTATCCTGTGCAAGCTTCTTCATCTCCCAGTACCTACTGCAATCTACATCCTTCTGAATCTCCTTAGTGTATTCATCCCTCGGTCATCATCCCTCCACGATGCCCTGCAATACTAAATTTGTGATCCCTTGATGCCTCAGAATATGCCCTACCAACCGATCCCTTCTTCTTGTCAGGTTGTGCCACAAACTCCTCTTCTCCCCAATTCTATTCAATACCTCCTCATTAGTTATGTGATCCACCCATCTAATCGTCAGCATTCTTCTGTAGCACCACATTTCAAAAGCTTCTATTCTCTTCTTGTCTAAACTATTTATCGTCCACGTTTCACTTCTATACATGGCTACACTCCATACAAATACTTTCAGAAACGACTTCCTGACACTTAAATCTATACTCGATGTTATCAAATCTCTCTCTTCAGAAACGCTTTCCTTGCCATTGCCAGTCTACATCTTATATCCTCTCTATTTCGACCATCATCAGTTATTTTGCTCCCCAAATAGCAAAACTCATTTACTACTTTAAGTGTCTCATTTCCTAATTTAATTCCCTCAGCATCACCCGACTTAATTCGACTACATTCCATTATCCTCGATTTGCTTTTGTTGATGTTCATCTTATATCCTCCTTTGAAGACACTGTCCATTCCGTTCAACTGCTCTTCCAAGTCCTTACAATGTCATCGGTGAACCTCAAAGTTTTTATTTCTTCTCCAATTGACTATATGAAATAAAATCGTCATAACCACTGAACGGTTTGCGTCAGGACGTTCAAACTGCACAGTTGGCCGCGGGGCATGACGGGAGTTGTATGGTTTGGTTTAGCCACGAAGCCCACTTTCATTTGGATGCGTTCGTCAATAAGCAAAATTGGCGCGTTAGGGGGACTGAGAACCCGCGTTTCGCGATCCAGAAGTCACTTGACTCTCAATGGGTGACTATGTAGTGTGCAATGTCCAGTCACGCAATAATCTCTGCGATATTCCTTGATGGCACGGTGACTACCGAACGGTACGTGAAGGTTTTGGAAGATGATTTCATCCCCATTATCCAAAGTGATCCTGATTTCGACGAGGTGTGGCTCACGCAAGATGGAACTCGACCCCATCGAAGCAGGAGTGTGTTGGATATCCTGGAGGAACACTTTGGGGACCGCATTCTGGCTCTGGGGTACCCAGAGGCCACTGGCATGGGCCGCAATTGGCCACCATATTCCCCGGATCTGAACACATGCGACTACTTTTTGTTGGGCTATATTAAAGGCAAGGTGTACAGCAGTAACACCAAAACCATTGATGAGTAGACAACAGCCATTGAGGAGGTCATCGATAGCATCATGTTCCGTCACTTCAGCAGGTTATGCAGAATTTCGCTATTCGTCAGCGCCACATCATCGCCAATGACGACAGGCATATCGAACGTGTCAAAATATAAATCCGAATATCTGTGGTGACGTTTGGATGTGGAATAAAGTATGTGCTCGCCGTAGTTTGTAACTAATTCACGTTTTTTTTTCATATAGCTCAATAATGGTCACCCTGCAAGTTAGCTAAAGACACGTAACAGGAGTGTCCACTTCTTCCTGGGTGCCCTCACACACCACCGATACAGTACGCTTGATAGTATCGGAGGTCGAACCCGGTCCTCTGTGTGGGTGTCGCACGCATTCACTGCTCACCTACGGAAGCTGACCGTACTAATCACTATATTACCCTGCCTCGTTTCGACTGTCCGTTGCTCTGTGTTGCACTGCTCGCTCGACGCGGTACATCACGAACCGTTGAGTGACGAAGTCCGAGAGCAGCTCGACTGCGCTGAGGACGCAGCGCAGCCCAGCGCGGGGAAATCTGTTAGCAGGTGCGCGGCACGGCAGCCACCTTCGTTACGTATTCCGGTTACGTGCCGCCTCTGGCCACGGCGTCTCGGTTTTTTTAACGTCTCGTCGAATATATAGCGTACACAAATTTCATGCTTCCCACAACAAAACCTATTAATGTATACAGCCATCTTAACTACTGCAATGTAAATTATAGCGTAACAAAAAGGTGCACCTCCGTTTTACGTGCAGTTCCATCGTTAGGTTTCTCAGGGAACGCACATTCTTTGTGACTGTTCCGGTCACCGGATCGAAACGAACGGCAGAACAGCGCGTCTAGCAAATCACGCTACGCCGCTGTTTCCCTTGTGACGAATTCTAACGACGTACCGCGCCGTGCGTATTTCATTAACGCAAGAATGTTTTAACGGCCCTTCAGATTCTTCTCGAGAAATTATATCCGACTTGTCTGTGTCCAGATGTGAATCTAAGTCCGCGATTCGTCAGTGTTTTTTTTTCTGGCAGCTGGGTGATTCTTTTTTTCCTGTAATTCCACAGACACTCCGCCATTATGTACCACAGCATTGTATTAAAGTTGTTCTACGCGTGTTACAAGTCCGAACGGTCTCGGTAAATTACTGCCACTAATGAAAGACCAGTCACTTTACTTACTATCTCGCGCACACTTCACACCGAGCCTAACATCTGTTTTTGTAGTAGTCGCAGGCGATCATTGACGACTGAAATAACTGAAGACACACTACCGAATGGGTTTTACGCAGTATTCCGACAGCCAACACGGAATGTGGTGCAACCTCGTACACATTAACGGTTCTGCGGCCAGTAGCAGGTGTTGGATACAATGTATTGCAACTGTCCTCCACTGTGTATTCGTGGATGATTATTCGTGAAGAATTGCGCTATAAATATGTGAAATCTGGTGTTAGCACACAGAATATATAACGTTACAGGACCGAAAGGTAAAAATACTGTATAACTAACGTCCATCTGCACTAGGAACATCATTTACCGGGAACTCGCTAGGCCGTCAGCAAACTGTCCGTCCACAGTAACAGCGTAGATGAATTCCTCGAAAATGTTATTGTGTATTCCTTTCGCAATAATTTACATCTAAATAACAGAGATCTACAAATTATCTTTAGCTGTCACGTAACTAGTTTCTCGTGCTCCATTAATAAATTATTTACGTGCCCTGACCGCCCTACTGTTTAGAGGCAACTGGCAAATTAATTACAAATTGTTTAGTGCTCGGGTATGCATTTTCAGTCTACACCACCAATCTAACATGCTAGACTTCTCGCCGACCGCAGACAGCGTCACAGTAGAAATGTATCTTCTTGCATATGCGCGTGTAGATTGCAGAGTCAAGATTTAAGCATCAAATGTATGCAGAATAAAGTATCAAATATATGAATTTTGTAACACATTTTGAAAATAAGGACATAAAGAGGTGATTAAAGTCTCAAGTCAATACTATTACCTTACTACCACACTTTTTGACGCTTCCAAGAGCTATACGTGACAGAACGTTGATGAAGGTTGATTACGACATGTGACTGTTCCGCTCAGCAACCCTAATAATGGTTCCATGCAGTTCTCCTTTTCCTGTAACTCTCCAGTTGTCCTCTACATTTCATCATTATTGCTGGATCCTACTACATTAACGACCTGTCTTACATATTCGCACACAGGCGTCCCCCAGCGATTCGTTCTTTCACCATCCGTACTGCAAGAGTTTTCAGCAGCCATTCGTGTCGTTATTTGTGCCCATCCACTGTACACATGTAGTTCATTATGTTCTTTATCAGGTACTGTTTGTCATGCACGCGGTACAAAACTTCATCGTTCCTATCCATGCTCCACACCCAAGCAGAGCTGTGGCCTAGATACAGCTTTTCGGGACTCATTTTCTGACGTCGAGGTTTATATTTTTGGACCCCGACAACTGTGTATTTTTACAGAAAATCCTTTTTCGTTGTAAAATTCTTGCTACTAAATCTTTCTTTATTCTTACTTTCAAGACAGAAAACTGGTCCACGAGCCTCTTCTTCAAGTACCTCTCGCCCAATCTTAACCATGTTAACCATCAGCTACAATCCCACTTAGTACCTGTTCACACCTGGTGACCACTGATATGTCATCAGCAACTTGGTACCATACAAATGTCTTTTACTTCCCTCACTGCCTATTCAGTATATAAACTCTATATAAGTGTTGACAATGAGCAATACGACTTCATTTTGTAGGGACAAGGGAAGCTTGGTGTCTACTATGACATTTAATTTGGAAATTTGTGGTAAGGTCTTATAGGACCAAACTGCTGAGGTCATCGGTCCCTAAGCCTACACACTACTTAATCTGACTTAAACTAACTTACGCTATGGACAACACACACGCCCATGCCCGAGGCAGGACTCGAACCTCCGACTGGGGAAGCCGCACGGACCGTGACAAGGCTCCTTAAACCGCGCGGCTATGACAGGGAATGTATGCCAGATGTTGGTTTGTTGAAGTATAGAGCTCCGACTCTGCTGGAACAAGGATGTGATCTCAGAATCTAGTGCTTTTCTTACTCGATACCTCCTGTTAAGCTTATCAACATATTACAATTGGGACAGCCGAGGAAAGGGCGTCACAATCATATTTAACATTCGTTCGTAAGGCGGCGCTGTGTGTCATAGACTACTCAGAATACAATGCCTGCAAGAATGGAGACAGTATCATACGGAGTAGTAGCAAGCAACGTTTGTGTACAAGTGCCTCTTAAGCATGAAATAGAGTGTTGAACATAGTACATAACACGCTACTAATTTTAAGTATCAATTGATTTCGATTAGAAAACACGATCACTTGACTATGAACATCTGCCTATTCACATGCTGTTCGTTTTTCCCTTCCATCTGATCTGTGAGTGTGGTAATGGGAAGAGCAAACGCTGCGAGCAATCTGGTCTTCAGTAGTGAAATAAAGGCAGAAAAGGCGTTGGGTGTTCTGTGAAACTTCTCAGGTTCGGAATGCGATTGAAATATGCTGAAGCTGGAAGGCACTCAAGAATTATATCAATATCGCAAGCGTTATTTTATCTATGACGACTTGAAAACGCTGTTTGTTTTCCTAAACATCACTGAGAAGTAAAATGCAACCAACCATACTTTTTAATAAACAATTCGTTTCACCGCACCTCGTTTCGGCCCTAGGCCCATCACCAATGAAGCAGACGTCTACACTGATGCGCTCAAATACACACATCAAGAAAATTTTGCATCACCGCGGTTCCCAGAAATCCTGAAGGCAGACGTTGACTGTGGATATTGTATCACAGACACAGACACTTTGACTGTTCAGAGATGTCACTAAACCCGCCCAAAGATGTAAACAACCATGGATGAGCAGCGCCTATTAGACAGATGGGGTCTGACAGCCGATCAGTTCCAGTCATTCCACCAGGAAGGAGGTACACGGCTCGTGTTGTCTGTAGTTCAACCATGCCTAGGCGGTCAATAGCGCGGTTCGACCGCGTCCGCATTGTTACTTTGTGGCAGGAAGGGCTCTAAACAAGGGAAGTGTCCATGCGTCTTGTTGTTCGGATACGGAGGAGATACGGAGAGACAGGGACTGTCGATGTCATACTTCGCTCAGGCCGCCCAAGAGCTACTAGTGCAGTGGATGACCGCTACCTACGGATTATGGCTTAGAGAAATCCTGAGCCGGCCGCGGTGGTCTAGCGGTTCTAGGCGCTCAGTCCGGAACCGCGCGACTGCTACGGTCGCAGGTTCGAATCCTGCCTCGGGCATGGATGTGTGTGATGTCCTTAGGTTAGTTAGGTTTAAGTAGTTCTAAGTTCTAGGGAACTGATGACCACAGATGTAAAGTCCCATAGTGCTCAGAGCCATTTGAACCATTTTGAACCATTGAGAAATCCTGACAACGCCACATGTTGAGTAACGCTTTTCGTGCAGCCACAGGACGTCGTGTTACGACTCAAACTGTGCGCAGTAGTCTGCATGACGCGCAACTTCACTCCCCACGTCAATGGATAGGTCCATCTCTGAAACCACGACACCATGCTGCGCGGTACAGATGGGCTCGACATGTCGATTGGACCGCTCAGGATTGGCATCACGTTCTCTTCACCGACGATATGCGGTCGTTTTTCAGATTCCAAACTAGTTTTTTTTATTGTGCGTACTTAGACTTACAAATTACTTTCGAGACAGAAGACTTGTTATTTATGTTTTGATGTAAGCGAACTTTGATTAAACTAACTGTAGATTTGTACTAAATGTATTGTAATTATATACTTTTCCATTGTCCAGTAGCAGCTTTTTCTATTACACATCTATCTTTATGCAATTTTAACTAAGACTCTCTACAAAATACTTCTGAGCGCTACTGTATATCTGATGACAAACCGCTACCCGTCGAAACGACGTTTGTGGGCCTATGTTGAAAACTGATACACAACCATCTGCGGTGTGCACCGCAATATACAGTTCGTCAATGGTTTGTCGGAAATGGGGAATTTCTAGGTATAGCGACTTGCAAACATAGATTTAATTTATGGAGCAGGACAACGAAGACAAAAGTTTCACAGCATGTGTTTGCCTATTTTCGGGGCATATATCGTTATGGATAGGAGCAAATGAGAAACTGAGTCACTCAAAT
The DNA here is from genome assembly GCF_021461385.2 of Schistocerca piceifrons. Taxonomy (NCBI): domain Eukaryota; kingdom Metazoa; phylum Arthropoda; class Insecta; order Orthoptera; family Acrididae; genus Schistocerca; species Schistocerca piceifrons. The sequence goes on along the minus strand of NC_060149.1, from coordinate 147,284,600 downwards.
CCCAGAGAGCTAGTCTAGGTTCTTGACAAAGAATTGTTGGCACAGAAGAATTTGAGATTTTAAAGAAAATAAAAGAAATTGTAGCCAAATGTAGGTAGACTTACAAAAGCTAGACGCCTGGTGCAGGAATCCGCAGCTGACCCTCAACAGAAATAAATGTAACGTGCTGCATACAAATAGAAGAGAAATCGCGTTATTGTTTGATTACAAAAAAAAAATGGTTCAAATGGCTCTGAGCACTATGGGACTCAACTGCTGAGGTCATTAGTCCCCTATAACTTAGAACTAGTTAAACCTAACTAACCTAAGGACATCACACACATCCATGCCCGAGGCAGGATTCGAACCTGCGACCGTAGCGGTCTCGCGGCTCCAGACTGCAGCGCCAGAACCGCGCGGCCACTTCGGCCGGCTATTTGATTACATAAATGCCGAACAATCACTGCACACTGTCGCGTATATTACGTATCTGGAAGTATGTATACGGAGCGATTCACAGAATTAACTGTATTAAAAGCAGATCCTAGAGAGATTTTTTAGCAGAATCCTCAGGCAAAGGTCCTGCACCTACAATGAAGGGAACAGAAAAGAACCTCATTTTACCGATAGTTTAGTATTGCATCCCAGTCTGGGACCCTTCCAGGTCGGATTGGTAGGGGAAACAGATGCAATCCAAGGAGAGCCAAATCTTTCGTCGTGAGTTTATTTAGCACGCGGGATGCGTCACGGAGATTTTTACCCAATTCCAGTGGTATACGAGACAGGAGAGGTGCTGAGCATCAAGTTGTTGTTTTCTGTTTTAAAATACGAGAGGGATTTTACCAATATATTGCTTCCTCCTAAACACACTGTTAAAAATAAACAAAAACGACGCGCCACGAAAGAATTATCCGAACGAGACAGAAATCAGTAGATCTGATGTACATGTACAGACAGACAAATGATTTCAGTGTCAGAAAAACTGCATGATTTATGCAAGAGAAAGGGCATCACAAACTGAGCAAATCAATAACGCGTTCGTCAAGTTCTGCCACTTACGCAAGCAATTCGCACTGGCGTTGCTTGAGAGAGTTGTTGAATGTCCTCCTGAGGGATATCGTGCCAAACTCTGTCCGATTGGCACTTCAGATCATCAAACTCCCGAACTGGATGGAGAGCCCTGCTTATAATGCTCCAAACGTTCTTGATTGACGAGCACGAAGACAAGCAGTTGAAACTCTCGGCGTGTGCGAATGGTCATTGTCTTGCTGAAATGTAAGCCCAGGATGTCTTACCATAAAGGGCAACAAAACGGGGCATAGAATATCGTCGACCCACCGCTGTGCTCTAAGTGTGCCGCGGATGAGAATCAAAGGAGTCCTTCTATGAAATGAAATGGCCCCAGATCTTCACTCCTGCTTATGGCGCGCGACTGTCAGGTTGGTATTCTGCTGTCTTCGCTGATCATCGGGGTTCAGTTCGAAGTGGGACTCATCACTGAAGACAGTTCCAATCCAGTCAGTGAGACTACAGGCCGAATGTGCCCGACGCCATTGCAAACGGGCTTTTTGGTGTACACTGGTCAATCGTAGGCGGCGCAATGGGCGCCGTGAGCTCATCCCCCTTTCAGTGTGCCGTGTATTAATGGTCCTTGTGGTCACTGAAGCATCAGTTGCAAGTCAGATTGATGATAATGATGACTCTCCGAGTGCCTATCAGACGATTGCTCAGTCCTCACGTTCTCTCATCTCTCTACGTCGACGGCTTTCTTCTTGGCGCTGCATTCGCCCATGGTTCATCCATTCCTGCTCAAATGGCTCTGAGCACTATGGGACTTAACATCTGAGGCATTAGTCCCCTAGAACGTAGAACTACTTAAACCTAACTAACCTAAGGACATCACACACATCCATGCCCGAGGCATTCCAACCTACGACCGTAGCAGCAGCGAGGTTCGGGACTGAAGCGCCTAGAACCGTTCGGCCACACCGGCCGGCTCCATTCCTACCAATATCGTCAAACTGTGACATTTGCTCCTATTCAAATGTCGAGGGATTCACAGGTTACTCCAACCGGCTTCTTTGAGCCCAACTACATGTACTCTCTCAAATGGCGAAATCTGCATGTATTGACGGCCGCTGTGGCCGAGCGGTTCTGGGCACTTCAGTGCAGAACCGCGCTGCTGCTACGGTCGCAGGTTCGAATCCTGCCTCGGGCATGGATGTGTGTGATGTCCTTAGGTTAGTTAGGTTTAAGTAGTTCTAAGTCTAGGGGGCTGATGACCTCAGATGTTAAGTCCCAGAGTGCTCAGAGCCATTTGAACCATTTGAACCCACTGTCGACGTCCCAACTAAAGAGACACATTAGAAAGGCCATGTCTACGAAACATGGACGCCAGTAGGAAAGCAGAATCTCAGTTGAGGAGCCTCGAGCAAACTGAGCTCTGAAGGAGTGGGTGATCGGCTCATTAAAACCTCATTTCAAGGTCTCGTTCCCCGACTTCGATGTGTCATCTAAGTTTATTAGGGGGACGTCGCATCTTGAGTCGTATTAGGGACGAAGGAGTTGATAACTCTTCCGCCCACTCTCACTGCATTCCACTACGTCACTTCAGGAGAATGCTGGGATGAGTTCTTTGATAAGGACACGGCCAGTTTATTCTCCTCCGTGTGAGATTACTTCTTTTCATCGTGTATCAATTGCACTGGTGGTTCACTATGTTCCCATAGCGACACCTACACACAGTAGTTAAGCCACACGCCTCATGTTCGGGAGGAATGGGGTTCAAATACTTGTTCGGTCATCAAGATTCATATTGAAGGCAAAAGCCAGGACAATTACTTTGAAAATGACACTATTGATTTCCTTTGCCATTTGGAGCTTGTGATCCTTCTTTAATGACCACATAATCACAAGGGCGTTAGACACTTATCATTCTCATTGCTTACGAGATCGAGGCCCACAACCACTTGCGTCGTTTATAGAACACCAATAAATTCTTCCGTTTCTCCGGCATACTGGAATGCTCATTACCTACTGAGTTACTAGAACGGCCGGTATGCGCTACTGGCTTGTGTGACGATACACAGCCAACTTTACATGGTTGCACGGCCGAGTAAATCCGTGATCATTCCGTGTATAAGGCACGATTAACGACAACTAGACCACTGCACGGCCAGTTTACAACAACATAAATATGTTAGTATCTCGCGCTTATCGACAGTAGGCAGTAAAACGAGTCCGGAGAAAGGTGACAATAAGGCGGTCTTGAAGAGCACGCACGCTACACGCATGTTTGCAACGGAACTGGCGTAATAGCCGATGCACGAAGGCATCCTTCTTCCATCCCTTTTTTCAGCAGCTATGCAAGCGTATAAGTTAGGAGGGGCTGTACCAGGAAAAATTTATAGCGGGGTTTATGAGTATCGTAAACGCCAAGACATATACCAGGAGTTAAATATCTGACATTCCTCGAGTGGACGTAGGGCTGCTTGCGCACGAACGATGCCGACGTGGACGCTTGTAGCCTCCCAACACTCTCCCTGCATCCGAAACACAATGAGCAGGGCACAACAGGCAGCTTTTCAAAGAACACTTTACACAAGGACGCCTGTACGTCTCAGCAACGCAAAATAGGGGTCAATGTGCTTTGAGAACTTTCATTCGGCTAATACATCTAACAACATTTTGTTCCTTGTCGCCTGCTTATTTGTGCTCTGATTACGAATTTCCAGAAAGAAACAATATTAGTTTCTGTTTTAGCATTCACATCGTTGGCACATTACGATCATGAATTTTTGGGGGCAGATAAATGGCCGTATCTTTTGATTTCATTGACTTAGAAATTTCAATTTTTTTACACGCCCAACAGGTAGTAGACTTTCAGATTTGAAACAAATTTGAATTTGATATCTCTGCCCGTTCGTGAGAAAAAGAGATCTTAACAGTCAAACACACAGACGGACAACAAAGTGATCGAATAGGAATTCCGTTTTTAGCGATTTAGTTACGGGACCATAAAAACATCGTCACCATTAACATCTCTATTTTCTCCCACAAGAATGTATTTGCATTCGTGAGCATGTGAGCTCAAATCTCCGACCGGCCATCATGATTTAGGTTTTCCTTTGTTGCAACAATACGAATCAGGAAAATTCCTGGAGGCTTCCTTTGCCAAGAACATGGCAGATTTACTTCCTCATACGTTCCAAACCCGAGATTGTGCTCCGTCTCTAATGATATCGTTAAACACTAATTTTCCTACCTTCCTTCCCCAATCTTCGCCCTTTCCGGGTGCTACCAGAAAATGTGACCACTGTATGCTCGTTGCAGTATCCAGTGACATCTGAGGTCATCAGTCCCCTAGACTTAGAACTACTTAAACTTAACTAACCTAAGGACATCACACACATCCAAGCCCGAGGCAGGATTAGAACCTGCGACCTTAGCAGCAGCGCGGTTCCGGACTGAAGCGCCTAGAACCGCTCGACCACAGCGGCCGGCTGCCACGGTGGCGTAAACAACGAAGTCACAGCATGTTCCAGACAACACGATAACTAAACGTAGTGCTTATCTATTCTCAGTGTAGGATAGTAGCATACAAGGTAACTCTTTTATTGCTGGAATAGGCATGGCCGTATTGCTGTTATGTCCATGTCATTTATGATCTTAGAAGAAGCCTATCATACGTGTTACACAAGTTCCAACAGCTTAACACGAATCCAGAACCACTTTGCAACTAAATTTTCTCTCACAGGTGAACGCTCTCTTAACTGCCAGCAAAAACAGTGGTGACAACTGAAGATCGAATCTGGGCCCTTCGGATTTTTAGATAATTACTTTCCGACGAAAATTATTGTGTTGTGGGGATACCGTCACAGAATTTGTCCTACAGCATAAAAATGAGTCCAGAGTTCGAGTCTCGGTCCGGCACACAGTTTTAATCTGCTGGGAAGTTTCGAAACAGCGCACATTCCACTGCATAGTGAGAATCTCATTCTGGCAACATCCCCCAGGCTGTGGCTAAGCCATATCTCCTCAATATCCTTTCTGCAAGGTTTGCAGAAGAGCTTCTGTGAAGTTTGGAAGGTAGGAGACGAGGTACTGGCAGAATTGAAGCTGTGAGGTCGGCTCGTGAGTCCTGCTTGGGTAGCTCAGATGATAGAGCACTTGCCCGCGAAAGGCAAAGGTCTCGAGTTCGAGTCTCGGTCCGCACACAGTTTTAATCTTCCAGGAAGTTTCAAAAAAATAGGTATTTACAGCGGATGGTCTGACAGTTCTAATTTTAAGACAACAGTGAACGGAAGTCTTATGAAATCTACATGAATTGCGGAACTATCACGATTAAGAATCACTGACAAGAGGTGTGGTCTTTAATGACCCATCTAAATAACTAGGCAAACCATATTTTTGCGTGTTTAAGCAAGGTTTGTGATGTGGATTCCCCTACACTTTCAGGCTGACGATTATTGACCTATATGCAAAAACGTAAATTATTTGCAATCTACTGCGTGCACGTACTTTATTCATCATGTAAACGTCACTACACATATTGGTATTTAGGCTGTGATATGTTCGGTATGCCTGCCATGATTGGCGATGATGAGGCACGGACGAATAGCGAAATTCTGCATGAACCGCTGAAGTGTCGGAAGATCGATGCTGTCGATGTCCTCCTGAATGGCTGTTTTCAGCTCAGCGATGGTTTTGAGGTTATTGCTGTACACCTTGTCTTTAATATAGCCCAACAAAAAGAAGTCGCATGTGGTCAGATGGGGAGAACGTGGTGGCCAATCCAGACCCATGCCAGTCGCCTCTCCATGCCCCAAAGCCAGAACGCAGTCCCCAAAGTGTCCCTCCAGGACAACAAACACTCTCCTGCTTCGATGGGGTTGAACTCTGTCTTGCATGAATCACATCTTGTCGAAATCAGGGTCACTTTGGAAAATGGAGATGAAATCATCTTCCAAAACCTTCACGTACGGTTCGGAAGTCACCGTGCCATCAAGGAATATTGCATAGATTATTCCGTGACTTTACATGGCACTCTACATAGTCACCTATTGATAGTCAAGCGAGTTCTGGATCGCGAACCGCGACTTCTCAGTCCCCCAAATGGGCCCGTTTTGCTTATTGACGAACGCATCCAAATTAAAGTGGGCTTCGTCGTTAAACCAAACCGTACAGCGCATACTAATTCCCGTCATGCCCGCGTCCAACGATGCAGTTTGAACGTCCTAACGGAAACCGTTCAGAAGTTATGACTATCTGATTTCACATAGTTCAATAATTGGTAGCCTGTACACAGTGACTTTATTGAAATCGTGGTCTCTAGCAATACACAACAAATAGCTGAAGTTGATGAATATCTCGCGAAGAATAAGAAACATTTGAAGAAAGAAAGATTAGGTTTTAACATCATATCACCTTCTAGGTCACTAAAGATGGAACACAAGCTCGGAATGTTTCAACGATGGGGAAAGAAATCGGCCATGTCCTTTTCGAAGTAACATCGCGATTTTGCCTGGAGCGATGTAGGGAAATCACGGAAAACCTAAAGCAGGATTGTCGGACTCTCGTTTGAATCGTCATCCTCCCGAATGCGAGTCCTGGTTGCTAATCACTGGGCCACCTGGCTCGGTAGAAACGCTCGAGTTAAATTCACTGAAATGAAATGGACGAAGACGAAGTCAATGGCGATGTAACGACATTAAATGGTGTCAGTGAAAACCGCTCAATATACAGAACCTGCAATATGAAGAATATTTTGTCATAACTGAAAATTTATGTCAGAACGGGACAGATTAAGTGTTAGGGTGACTGCTCGTGATGAGGATTTACTTTGTTACTACATATTCATTACACTGCAGGTTTTACCTTTATTTAGTTTTAGTAAATTCAATTAAAATTATACAGGGTGCTCATAAACAGTCTGAAAGGCTTGCGAGGGTGCTGCAGGGTAGATTGTGCTGAGAAACAATTGTTAAGAAAAAAATTCAGTAAGCCACGTTTCGCCGTTTCCGAGTTAATTAGCACTGAAATTTGGCAATCAGGCCGTTGCGCGCGAAAATCCAAGCGGTCCGCCAGAGACGGTGTCGCCAATCGTGTTCTTCTGAGCAGTCTTGTGCGTTATCGTCTGCCCTGTTAGAACAACTGACACTATTCTGCCTGGCAAGGCGCATTTCGCCCGTAACGGCCAGATAGCCTAACTTCAATGCTAATTGACTCGGAAACGGTGCAACGTATCTAATTTTTTCTTAACAGTTATATCTCGGCACAACATACTCTGCAACACCGTTAAAAGCTTTTCAGACTGTTTCGGACCACATTGTAGAGCAAAACTGTGGCAATAAGTGTGTGTTAAAGTTCAAACAACTTTAGGGAAGTTTCACCGTGGGCTAAATGACCCAGACTGTAGCAAAATCCTGGTTTGACTGCTTCACCAGGATGCTACAGAAAACCTCGACTGAAATTCGTAAACCCAGAAGATGGAGCTTTTGCTGCGAAATTCGTATACGTAAACTTATACAAACAAAAATGGTTTTTGCAATCATACAACACGTGCTTGACACTGTATCTTCCGTGTCAGATGAAACCGTCATGGTTTTATTAGGGTGATTGCTCAAAAAATGGAGGAAATCCGAATTTGAGTCTCGGTATGCCACTGACTTTCATTGTCAAGACATGTTAAGCGTAAAAAACGAACTTGACAGACCAAATCGTTCGCAGTGAACAGAAAATTTCCACTGAACTGGTAGGGTGGCTTTCAATATAAACAAAGCTAACTTACGAGATGGAGTAAAAAGTATTATTATTATTTGGAAAGAATAACGTTACGTAATCAGTTTTTTTGTTTCTGTACAGGCACATGTCTACATCAGTGGTACACGTTTGATATCACCGCACCACAGTATTATCTCACCACTGCATTAGTGTACTTGGCTTCCTATAGCCGTTATCGAAAACAGGCAATGACCTTCTAGTAAGCAAGTACAGTGGTGAATAAGAAAAACGCATGGCACTGTGAATGATTTCACGAGAGTTGTGCATATACAATGAAGAGCCAAAGAAACTGGTACACCTGCCTAATATCGATTAGTGCGCCCGCGAGCAAGTAGAAGTGCCGCAACACGACGTGGCATGGACTCGATTAATGTCTGAAGTAGTGCTGCACGGAATTGATACTATTAATCCTACACGCCTGTCCATAAATCTGTAAGAGTACGACGGGGTGGAGATCTCTTCTGAACAGCACGTTGCTAGGCATCCCAGATGTGCTCAATAATGTTCATACTAGGGAGTTTGGTAGCCAGCGGAAGTTTTTAAGCTCAGAAGACTGTTACTGGAGCCACTCTGTAGCAATTCGGGACCTGTGGGGAGTCGCATTGTTTTGCTGAAATTGCCCAAGTCCGTCGCAATACAAAATGGACATGAATGGATGCAGATAACCAGACAGGATGCTTACGTACGTGTCACTTGTCAGAGTCGTATTTAGACGTATCGGGGCTCCCAAATCACTCGAACTGCTCACGCCCCACACCATTACAGAGCCTCCACCAGCTTGAACAGTCCCTGCTGACATGCAAGGTTCATGGATTCATGAGGTGGTCTCCATACCCGTACACGTCCATCCGCTCTATACAACTTGAAACTAACGATCAGGCAACATGTTTACCGTCATTAACAGTCGAACGTCGGTGTTGACGGGCCCAGGTGACGCGTAAAGCTTTGTGTCGTGCAGTCACCAAGGGTACATGAGAGGGCCTTCGACTCCTAAAACCCATATCGATGATGTTTCGTTGAATGGGGCCCAGAATTCGTTGATGGCCCAGCATTGAAATCTGTAGCAATCTGCAGAAAGGTTGCACTTCTGTCACGCTGAACGATCCTCTTCAGTCGTCGTTGGTCCCGTTCTTGCAGGATCTTTTTCCGGCCGCAGCAATGTCGGAGATTTCATGTTTTACCGGATTCCTGATATTCGCGGTACACTCGTGAAATGCCTCGGGCATGGATGTGTGTGATGTCCTTAGGTTAGTTAGGTTTAAGTAGTTCTAAGTTCTAGGGGACTGATGACCTCAGAAGTTAAGTCCCATAGTGCTCAGAGCCATTTGATTTTTGAACACTCGTGAAATGGTCTTACGGGAAAATCCCCAGTTCATTGCTACCTCGGAGATGTTGTGTCCCATCGCTCGTGTGCCGAATATAACACCACGTTCAGACTGACTTAAATCTTGATAACCTGCCACTGTAGCAGCAGGAACCGATCTAACAACTTCGCCAGACACTTGTACTCTTACACAGGCGTTGCCGACCGCGGCGCCGCATTCTGCCTGTTTATATAACTCTGTATTTGAATACGCATGCCTATACCAGTTTCTTTGGCGCTTCAGTATAATGAACAAGTACAGTGGTGACTAAGGAAAACGCATGGCACTGTGAATGATCTCACGACAGTTGTGCATGTACTATCAAGTGTTTCAGCATGTCCTCGTGAAATATCATGGTAAAAACTCGCAGTAAGCCGACCGAAACTCCCTCACTCCGAGGTGCTATAATATCGTAGCCGCCTCTACAGGAGTCAAAACGTAACAGCGCCGCCCGTTGATAAAGCGGATGGTAGCGAGCACCAGGTGCTACTGTACCATGGCGCCCGGGTTTCAGTCTGTACCAGGCTGTTGACATCTATCTGTGAATTATGTAACTTTATTTTTTTCTTCGATTTGAAAGTTAAAATTATAAGGCTACCTCTAGAATTACTACGGCGGAAGCTGCCGTCTTTTTAGGCTCCCCCTGCTTCTTAATTTCAAAAATTTAAACACTGACAGTTCAGTGAGATGGCGAAGTAGTTACTGCTACGGATGACAGCCGTCTAGTGATTTATGTCACTGTAGAAGCTATTGCAAAAGAGTTCCGCAGAGAAGCTCGTTATTTTTCATGCGGGGACACTGCGCAGTGCGCTGAAGATGCGGCCGCACTCGAAGCTATTCCACGAAAGCGGAGCAAATGCATTACGCCATTGGCTGCGCTCACATTGTAGAGAAGTTGCGCAGCACGGAGAAATCCCTTCACAAAAGCAACGAGGATTCGCCATTGTGCCGGCTGAACGACACGTTAGCAAAGCCTTCTCTCGATTCCGAGAGGCAACGAGCGGTCGCTTCACTTGGCGGTCCAGGTGTCTTCCAACACGAGCAACAGGCACGCGCGCACGTTCTTACACTTAATAAGCAACAGCAATGTTTTTCAGTTGCATTCACGCTGCTTCGATGTTACAAAGTCACACTGAAACCACTTTTCTTTGAAAGAGCCGTTGCCAAACCTGTACAATACATTTGACACCAAGGTTTTTATACGCCGGCAGTGGTTAAAGACACTGGACTCGTGAACTTGTCGCTGCAATCCTGATTCAGCTACGGCATCCTTTCGCCAAATCATTTTGTACGAGTGTCGGGACAATTCCATCGACATAGCCACGGCCGACGACTTGACCTATACCAGACTTATCCCAACAGAGCTAAAGTTATCTCACTTCATTGGTAGTGTTGTGCGGCAGAAATATATCATGGCTGGTTCAAATGGCTCTGAGCACTGTGAGACTTAACATCTGAGGTCATCAGTCCCCTAGAACTTAGAACTACTTAAACCTAACTAACCCAAGGACATCACACACGTCCATGCCCGAGGCAGGATTCGAACCTGCGACCGTAGCAGTCACGTGGTTCCGGACTGTAGCGCCTAGAACTGCTCGGCCACCACGGTCGGCAAATATATAAGGGGCAAATGCAAAATTTTATTAAAGTTTTCTCTGACCATCGCCAAGCCATGTTAAACTAGACTGGTGTCCAAAATTAAAGCAACAGACTGAAATTTTCCAAGGTTTCGTTTATTTTGCCACTAAACAGTATATGCAGGTGATAGTAAAGTAGAAACAATGTAAATAACACAGAACGTAAACAACTGCAACATGCATAACGGTAGACAAATATGTTCGTTTTTTCCAACTTAAACGGATTTGCGCACACATTCTGAAAACTGGTTAGTGTTCTTAGCATCGGGTGTGACCACCTTTGGCAGCAATACAGGTATGAAAACGACGGGGCATGCTGTAAATGACGTCGTCAGCCTCATGTTGAGGCAATAACGGCCGTTCCTCCTGCAGAGATGTTCGCAAGCCTCGGAGAGTGGTTGGTGGCAGCTGACGTGATGCAACCCGTCTCCCGTGCATCGCAGACACGCTCTATGCGATTCAAATCGAGAGAGCGAGTATGCCATGCCATGGGTGTAATACCTTCCGTTTCCAAGAACACGTCAGCCATCTGTGCTCTAGGAGGTCGGCCGCGGTAGCCGAGCGGTTCTAGGCACGTCAGTCCGGAGCCACGCGGCTGCTACGGTCGCAGGTTCGGATCCTGCCTCGGGCATGGATGTGTGTGCTGTCCTTAGGTTAGTTAGGTTTAAGTAGTTCTAGGTTCTAGGGGACTGATGACCTTAGAAGTTAAGTCCCATAGTGCTCAGAGCCATTTGAACCATTTGTGCTCTAGGAGGTCGAGCAGTATCGTACATCAGTACGAAGTCTGGGTCCTTAGGTTAGTTAGGTTTAAGTAGTTCTAGGGGACTGATGACCATAGATGTTAAGTCCCATAGTGCTCAGAGCCATTTGAACCATTTGAAGTCTGGGTCCACAGCACCTCGCGACAACCACACATGAGGTCCCAAGGTCTCATCGCGATACCTGACAGCAGTTAAACCTTGCCGATTCACCCGTGCAATTTCGTGAAGAGGTGTTCGTGTGGTTAACAAAAAATGGTTCGAATGGCTCTGAGCACTATGGGACTTAACTTCTGAGGTCATCAGTTCCCTAGAACTTAGAACTAATGAAACCCAACTAACCTAAGGACATCACACACATCCATACCCCAGGCAGGATTCGAACCTTAGCGCCTAGAACCGCTCGCCCACCCCGGCCGGCGTGTGGTTAACATAATCTCCGCACACACCATTAGAGATTCTCCTCGATATCGGTCTCTTTCCACAATCTTTGTATCCAGAAACTGAGTTCCACGTTCCCTTTAGATCACTCTTCAGACCAAATCAGGACTCATCTCTTAAAGGAACATTGTCCCACTGTTCGATTGTCTAGGTGGCATACCGATGACTTACTCTAGATGTTCCCTTCCGTGAAGACACGTCAGAGGTAGACATACAGCACATCTCCGACATTAAAGGCCACTCTGCGGAAGCCTTCTGTACACCGTTTGTCTCGATACAACATGTCCTGTGGATGCTGCGGGTCAGATGCCAGTTGTCGTGCTTTACTAAGGTGGTACCGTCGTGCCCTTACCATCAAATAACGGCCCTCTCGTTCTGATGTCACAAATGGTCGGCCCTGCCCTGGTCTTCTGGATACAGTTTCGGTCTCTATAAATTGTGGCCACATCCGGAAACAACAGAACGATTCACATTAAGCCATCGAGCCACATCAGTTTGCAACTGTTCTGCTTCCATTCTTCCTATGGCGCTCCACCGTAGGGAGCCTGGTAAGCGACTTCTCAGTGCCATACTGCATCGTCTGTGACTGTGTACACAGTGACTGTGGATGTAGGACTACCCGGCAAAAAGTACCCCGTTTGATAGATGCCACGATCTCACCTTTGGCGTCTCCGTCCCCCGGTAGCTGAGTGATCAGCGCGACAAAATGTCACTCCTAAGGGCCTGGGTTCGATTCCCGGCTGGGTCGGATATTTTTCTCCACTCAGGGACTGGGTGTTGTGTTGTCCTAATCATCATCATTTCATCCTCATCGACGCGTAAGTCGCCAGAGTGGCGTCAAATCGAAAGACTTGCACCCTGCGAACGGTCTACTCCACGGGAGGCCCTAGTCACACGACACTTCTTTATCTATAATTGGCGTGGTTGTCAGATGACCGGAATGCCACCCTCTGTGCAGAACACGATCGTACGGACGTCTGTTGACAGTTTAAATGATTATATCGTGAATCAGACACAGAAGAGGGAAACAACTGTCTGTTGCTTTAATTTTGGACATCAGTGTAGGCCAACACGCCATGTAGTAATCAGAAAGTCAAACAGGCAAATAATCAATACTGCAAATAATATGCCACACCCCAGAAGATATTCCTTCACCTCACTCGAGCGAGAAATCTGTATCGTTAATTCAACAAGATGACCTCACTGAGAATGGATAATAACGTTTTTTGACATCATAGTACGATGCCGCAAGAACGAGTAGGCGCTTCATAACGTCTATTAGCGTGTTGACATGGTGTAAACACACCAAACTGACGCCCTGAAAGCCACTGTTGAGACACCGAGATGTGGCCAAGAACGCTGATGAGCAGAGAAAACGATAGCGAATGCGGTCATCCTCTGCCAGACACCATCGCCTCAGACAGACAGAAATAAATACTAAGGCTTCCAAGCCCATATTGTATTCAGTTACAGTGAGCCATCTATGATGCAGATCCTGGGACGTGCTGTCTACCATGCACCAGATAACTCCTACCTTCGAAGAAGTTCCTCCTGTCTGGTCTGCCCGATCTGGTCGCTGTGATCTGCCAACATCCCATCCGCTAATGTGAAGTTTTCGGAACTTCTGCCTCCGTCTTACTGAGAGTCGAACTGATGGTGTTTGACGCACCATTAAGCTGTTAAGCTGTTACTGTAAGGGGAGGCGAGCTCGACTTGCATCTGCGAGCAGTCACTGGCATACACGGCCTGTCTCTGGTGGATGAACATGCCGCAGCTCTGCACTACAATCTACACTACTGACCATTAAAATTGCTACAGCAAGAAGAAATGCAGATGATAAACGGGTATTCATTGGACAAATATATTATACTAGAACTGACATGTGATTACATTTTCCCGCAATTTGGGTGGATAGATCCTGGGAAATCAGTACCCAGAACAACCACCTCTGGCCGTAATAATGGCCTTGATACGTCTGGGCATTGAGTCAAACAGAGCTTGGATGGCGTGTACAGGTACAGCTGCCCATGCAGCTTCAACGCGATCCCACAGTTCATCAAGAGTAGTGACTGGCGTATTGTGACGAGGCAGTTGCTCGGTCACCATTGACCAGACTTTTTCAATTGGAGGGAGATCTTGAGAATGTGCTGGCCAGGGCAACAGTCGAACATTTTCTGTATTCAGAAAGGCCCGTACAGGACCTGCAACATGCGGTCGTGCATTATCCTGCTGAAATGTAGGGTTTCGCAGGGATCGAATGAAGGGTAGATGGTTCAAATGGCTCTGAGCACTATGGGACTTAACATCTTAGGTCATCAGTCCCCTAGAACTTAGAACTACTTAAACCTAACTAACCTAAGGACATCACACACATCCATGCCCGAGGCAGGATTCGAACCTGCGACCGTAGCAGTCGCGCGGTTCCGGACTGAGCGCCTAGAACCGCGAGACCACCCCGGCCGGCAATGAAGGGTAGAGCCACGGGTCGTAACACATCTGAAATGTAACGTCCACTGTTCAAAGTGCCGTCAATGCGAGCAAGAGGTGACCGAGACGTGTAACCAATGGCACCCCATACCATCACGCCGGGTGATACGCCAGTATGACGATGACGAAACACGCTTCCAATGTGCGTTCACCGCGATGTCGCCAAACACGGATGCGATCATCATGATGCTGTAAACAGAACCTGGATTCATCCGAAAAATGACGTTTTGCCATTCGTGCACCCAGGTTCGTCGTTCAGTACACCATCGCAGGTGCTCCTGTCTGTGATGCAGAGTCAAGGGTAGCCGCAGCCACGGTCTCCTAGCAGATAGTCCGTGCTACTGCAGACGTCGTCCAACTGTTCGTGCAGATGGTTGTTGTCCTGCAAACGTCCCCATCTGTTGACTCAGGGATCGAGACGTGGCTGCACGATCCGTTACAGCCATGCGGATAAGATGCCTGTCATCTCGACTGCTAGTGGTACGAGGCCGTTGGGACGCAGCACGGCATTCCGTATTACCCTCCTGAACCCACCGATTCCATATTCTGCTAACAGTCATTGGATCTTGACCAACGCGAGCAGCAATGTCGCGATACGATAAACTGCAATCGCGATAGGCTACAGTCCGACCTTTATCAAAGTCGGAAACGTGATGGTACGCATTTCTCCTCCTTACACGAGGCATCACAAGAACGTTTCAGCAGGCAACGCTGGCCAACTGCTGTTTGTGTATGAGAAATCGGTTGGAAACTTTCCTCATGTCAGCACGTTGTAGGTGTCGCCACCGGCGCCAACCTTGTGTGAATGCTCTGCAAAGCTAATCATTTGCATATCACAGCATCTTCTTCCTGTCGGTTAAATTTCGCGTCTGTGGCACGTCATCTTCGTGGTGTAGCAATTTTAATGGCTAGTAGTGTAGTAGGTTGGGTCATAAGTTCGTAGAGTTTTTCTGTTGCATGTTGCTGTTCCGGTTGCTGTGGGTTTGTTTATCGATTGTCATTTTTTATTTGTAGTACACTGTTACTATTTGAGTTTGCATATTGTCATTTTGTCATTTGGAGATCGCCGGCCTTGGTGGCCGAGCGGCTCTAGGCGCTACAGTCTGGAACCGCGTGACCTCTACGGTCGCAGGTTCGAATCCTGCCTCGGGCATGGATGTGTGTGATGTCCTTAGGTTAGTTAGGTTTAAGTAGTTCTAAGTTCTAGGGGACTGATGACCACAGAAGTTAAGTCCCATAGTGCTCAGAGCCATTTTCATTTGGAGAGAGTGAATGGAGCTGTGGAAGTTAGAAAATGGAGTGCCAAGTGGAAAAATCGGAAAATTTCCGACATATTCTTCCGTTTGAGTTCAATAGATGGGTGACAGCAGCCGAGGCAGCCAGAAACAATTACGTCGTGTTTGGGGATAATGCCAGTGGACAGAGCACGGCAAGAAAATGATTTTCACGTTTTAAGGAGGTTCGTTTTGACATTGGTGACTCTTCCCGTGTAGAAAGACCTTCGGGGTTTGATGAAGATCGTTTAAACGCATTAATCCACTGTGATGCAAGTCAGTGTTCTCGAGAACTTGCAAATCTGGTAAACTGTGATCATTTCACCACCGTACGACATTTGCATGCAATGGGGAAGGTTCAAAAATCGGGTGAATGGGTACCGCACGCTCTAAGCCAAAAATCACAAAAATCAGCGGGTGATCAAATGTGTATCTCTTCTAGCTCGTTATCAATTGGCTCGTGGGCAACACCGACCACTCCTATCTTGCACCGAGCGAGGTGGCGCAGGACTCGCATTCGGGAGGACGACGGTTCAATCCCGCGTCCGGCCATCTTGATTTCGGTTTTCCGTGATTTCCATAAATCGCTCCAGGCATATGCCCGGATGGTTCCTTTGAAAGGGCACGGCTGACTTCCTTCCACGTCCTTCCCTAGTCCGAAAAGACCGATGACCTCGCTGTTTGGTCTCCTCCCCTCAGACAACCCAATCCTATCCTGCATCGTCATTGGCGACTATAAATGGTGTCTTTATGCTAACAGAAGGAAAAGAATGGGATGATTCAGCACAAGCAAAGCAGCAACTCCCTGTACAAAGATCCACACGCATCCACAAAAGACAACGTTACGCAGCTGGTGGAAGAGCGACGGTGTGGTGTACTACGAATTGCTTCCCTAAGGTGTACCCATCATTGCTGACATCTGCCGCCAAGAACTGAGATATGTCTTGCAGACGCAAACCAATAACAACAATCAGGAAGACTGCGTGAAGTGATGCTCCCGCACAATAACGCCCGCCCGTATTCTGCTTGACTGACAAAAAACACTGTACAGGAGTTGGGATGGGAAGTTATTCCGCACCCATCTTATTCAGCTGATCTTGTGCCCGCACATTTTCACCTTTTCCGTTCCCTTTCGAACAAGGAATTTTCTTTCCGGGTGAAAATGCTCTCCGAACATGGCTCGACGAGTTCGCCTCAAAACCGAGTGATTTCTACAGTTGTGGAATCGAGAAGTTATCGCAGCTTTGGCAAGGTATTGTAAATAGTGAACAAGAATTTATTATTCATGACTACGTCTCTGTCATGTGTATCTATTGTGTTTATTAAACTTATGGAGAATTTGTGGTAAGTTCCCATGGGACCAAACTGCCGGTAGCGTTCCCGCTTCCCGCGCCCGGGTTCCCGGGTTCGATTCCCGGCGGGGTCAGGGATTTTCTCTGCTTCGTGATGACTGGGTGTTGTGTGATGTCCTTAGGTTAGTTAGGTTTAAGTAGTTCTAAGTTCTAGGGGACTGATGACCATAGATGTTAAGTCCCATAGTGCTCAGAGCCATTTTTTTTTGACCAAACTTCTGAGGTCAATCGGTCCCTAGGCTTACACACTACTTAATCTGACTTAAACTAACTTAGGTTAAGGACAACACACACACATACCCATGCCCGAGGGAGGACTCGAACCTGCGACGGGGGGAGCTGTCTGAACCGTGGCAAGGCGCGTAGACCGAGCAACTACCCTGCGCGGCATTAAACTTATGGAATACGCTACGAACTTACACACCAACCAAATAAATCACGTGCAGAACTGTTGGAGTTTACTCACACGGACACATCCGTTCGAAGTCCATGAGGGTGCCCTGGTAACAAGCAGTCTACTGTCTGGTGATCGACGTCACTGTACGTACTGGGTCAGCCACTCGCTCGCCTGCACGACATTGCGGTATTACGTGAGCTGCTGCAACGGTCTCGAGAATCTCCTCACCAGTACGAGTCATCGCGTTGTTCTCTGCGTGCTCTGTGCCCATCCTACCTCACTGCTACTGCGGAGATAACTCAATTTTAATACTTAACGTATATAAATATAGGTCTTGGTAACGTTATTTCATTAGCTCGCAGAGTGCCAAGCGACCTTCATCACCGTACTCAACATCCTGCAACCGTAAGGGTCCCAGAGCACGCCATTACACTAGGATGCTGGGAATCTGCACTTTGTCTACAAATGAGATCGCATGTAGAACACTTCACGACACACATTTGAATACTGCTCGAGTATATGGAGCCTGTATCAAGCTGCACTAACAACAGATAACTAGCGTATAGAAAAAAGGGTGGCATGAATGGTCAGTCTTGACTGGCGAAAGGTACGTTTAAAATTTTTAACTGGTAAATATTCTTTAAAAGATGCTGTATATCTCGCCACGAATTGCTCACAAAGATGTAACCGTCTTTCAAAATAGGACCTACGAATATTCAAAATGGTTCAAATGGCTCTGAGCACTATGCGACTTAACGTCTGAGGTCATCAGCCGCCTAGAACTTAGAACTAATTAAACCTAACTAACCTAAGGACATCACACACATCCATGCACGAGGCAGGATTCGAACCTGCGACCGTAGCGGTCGCTCGGCTCCAGACTGTAGCGCCCAGAACCGCACGACCACTCCGGCCGGCTACGAATATTCAACCGCCTACGTATATCTACGCCGTAGAAATCACGAAAAAAAAAATCGCAAACAGTAGCTCCAACAGGACGTGCAAGCAATTATTCTTCCCAGGCACCATTTATGAATGGAAAGAGAAGAAATGTAAATATATGGAACGATGGAAGTACGCCGCTAGTAGTCGCTTCAGTGCTCTATTTGAAGTGATCTGACATAAAGGAAACATATGCAGTAATTCGGTTAATTGGCTGCCGATGCGAGAAAATCTGCAAGAGCTGTAAGCTAGTATTAAGCAGGAAGATTAGGATTTTACGTTCTACTTAACGACGACGTCATTATACTCGTTATTTTGCTTTGGATGGGGAAGGAAGTCGGCCGCGCACTTTCAGAGGAATCAAGCCTTTAGAGGTTTACGGAAACCATGGACAACCTAAATCTGGATTGGCCGGACGGAGATTTGAACCGCCGTCCTCCAGAATAAGGATCCAGTATTTTACCATTGCGCAACATCGCTCAGTTTTGTACCTTTCAGATTTCATCCAAGAGTCCTCCAGTTTAAAAAGTCGCTTAGTAAAATAATTAAAACAAATATTTACAAGGTGACAATTATTGACTTATATGAAGAAAATGTAAGTTAGAAACTACGGCGTGCACGTACCGGGTGATCAAAAAGTCAGTATAAATTTGAAAACTGAATAAATCACGGAATAATGTAGATAGAGACGTACAAATTGACACACATTCTTGGAATGACATGGGGTTTTATTAGAACCAAAAAAATACAAACGTTCAGAAAATGTCCGACAGATGGCGCTTCATCTGATCAGAGTAGCAATAATTAGCATAACAAAGTAAGACAAGGCAAAGGTGATGTTTTGTACAGGAAATGCTCAATATGACTACCATCATCCCTCAACAATAGCTGTAGTCGAGGAATAAGATTGTGAACAGCACTGTAAAGCATGTCCGGAGTTATGGTGAGGCATTGGCGTCGGATGTTGTCTTTCAGCATCCCTAGAGATGTCGGTCGATCACGATACACTTGCGACTTCAGGTGACGACAAAGCCAATAATCGCTCGGACTGAGGTCTGGGGACCTGGGAGGCCAAGCATGACTAAAGTGGCGGCTGAGCACACGATCACCACCAAACGGCGCGCGCAAGAGATATTTCACGCGTCTAGCAATACTTTCTTTTTTTTTGGTTCTAATAAAACCCAATGTCATTCCAAGCATGAGTGCCAATTTTTACCTCTCTATCACATTATTCCGTGGTTTATTAAGTTTTCAAATTTATACTGCCTTTTTGATCACCCGGTACTTTATTCAACATGTAAACGTTACTACAGATATTCGGATTTAGATTATGACACGTTTGATACGCCTTCCATCATTGGCTATGATGTGGCGCAGACGAATAGCGAAATTCTGCGTGACCAACTGAAATGTCGGAACATCGATGCTGTCGATGACCTCCTGAATGGCTATTTTCAGCTCAGCAATTGTTTTGAGGTTATTGCTGTACACCTTGTCTTTAATATAGCCCCACAAAAAGGAGTTGTATGCGTTCAGATGCCGGCCAGTGTGGCCGAGCAGCTCTAGGCGGTTCAGTCTGGAACCGCGAGACCGCTACGGTCGCAGGTTGGAATCCTGCCTCGGGCATGGATGTGTGTGATGTCCTTAGGATAATTAGGTTTAAGTAGATTTAAGTTCTAGGGGACTGATTACCTCAGATGTTGAGTCCCATTGTGCTCAGAGCCATTTGAACCATTTTTTGCGTTCAGATCCGGAGAATATGGCGGCCAATCGAGGCCCATGCCAGTGGCCTCTGGGTGCCCCATAGCCAGAATGTGCTCCCTAAAATGTTCCTGCAGGACATCGAACACTCTTCTGCTTTGATGGGGTCAAGCTCTGTCTTGCATGAACCACATCTTGTCGAAATCAGGATCACTTTGGATAATGAAGATCAAATCATCTTCCAAATGGGAATGAAATCATCTTCCACATACCGTTCAGTAGTCACCGTGCCATCAAGGAATAACGCACAGATTATTCCGTGACTGGACATTGCACACTACAGTCACCTATTGATAGTGAAGTGACTTCTCGATCGCGAAACGTGGTTTTTCGGTCCCCCAAATGCGCCAACTTTGCTTACTGACGAACCCATCCAAATGAAAGTGAACTTCGTCGCTAAACCAAACCATTCAATTCCCATCACGCCCTGCGGCCAACCGTGCAGTTGAACGCCCTTAACGCAAACCGTGCAGAAGTTATGACGATTTTATTTCATATGGTTCAATAATTATCACCTTGTACGATACGTGTAGGCGATATCACCAACTCCGCGATTTCGATCTGACGTCGTTTATAAAGCTACACTATCTGATCAAATGTATTTGGACACCTATTTCTGAACATTAATATAGAGGGTGTCCACGCTTCGCCTTTACAAGGGCTTGAACTCCGGTGGGGACACTGTCAATGTGGTATCTGTATGTCTGTAAGAATGGCAACTCATTCTTCCTGAAGAACCGAACCTGTAAAAACGTAGTAATATTGAACGGTATCATCTGGAGTGAATTCGACGTTCTGACTCATCTCAAACGTGTCTGACTGGGTTCAGATCGGAAGTCTGGATAGCCCTTTTCATTTCAGGAATGTTATCCTTCACAAACCATTGCCTCACAGATGCTGCTTTATGACAGGATGTATTGTTGTGATGGAAAAATCATCAAAACCGCATTGAGCACTATGGGATTTAACATCTGAGGTCATCAGTCCCCCAGAACTTAGAACTACTTAAACCTAACTAACCTAAGAACATCACACACATCCATGCCCGAGGCAGGATTCGAACCTGCGACCGTTGCGGTCGCGCAGTTCCGGACTGTAGTGCCTAGAACCGCTCGGCAACACCGGTCGGCTCACAATATTCCTTGACTCCCTTTATACTGGAGGGTCCGCCTCTTGTGGCCACTTCCGCATTATATAGGGTCGTTCGGATACTTTTTATCAGATAGTGTACATCTTTTCGGCTGCTTTAAAAGATGCTTTATTGGAGATGGAAGTTCAGGCGCTTTGATGTATCTGCGAAATAGAATTTCAGAGAAATTGAAGAAGCAGAGAAAAAGCTTAGAATTTTTATCTCGTCCGTATAGTGTCCTTTGGAGACAAAGGAATGAATCAACAGCACAAGCGTGAAGGAAGAAATCATCGTGGTCTTTTTAAGTAACGATTCCTGCATTTATCTGCACTGATTTTGGGGATGCACAGAAAAGCTAAATCGACACGTCTAGACTGTGAACCTCACCCTGTGCCTCCTATTATGAGTCATTTGTCTGAACTACTACACTGTTTCACTCGGTCGTAGAAATTCACGAATGGTCGAAGTAGAGAGGATAGCGATGGCAAGGAAAGCGCTTTCGAAGAAGAGAAATTTGTTAATATTGAGTATAGATTTAAATGTCAGGAAATCGTTTCTGAAAGTATTTGTATGGAGTGTAGCCATGTGTGAAAGTGAAACATGGATGACAAATAGTTTGGACAAGTGCTACAGAAGAATGCTGAAGATTAGATGGGTAGATCACATAACTAATGAGGAGGTATTGAATAGGATTGGGGAGAAGAGGAGTTTGTGGCACAACTTGACTAGAAGAAGGGATCAGTTGGTAGGACATGTTCTGAGGCATCAATGTATCTCAAATTTAGTATTGGAGGGTAGCGTGGAGGGTAAAAATCGTAAAGGGAGACCAAGAGATGAATACACTAAGCAGATTCAGAAGGATGTAGGCTGCAGTACGTACTTGGAGATGAAGAAGCTTGCACAGGATAGAATAGCATGGAGAGCTGCATCAAACCAGTCCCAGGACTGAAGACCAGAACAACAACAACAACAACAACAACAATAGATATGTATTGATATGAAGTAACCGACAGTGCAAGACATTCAGTGCACATCAAATAAAAATTGTTAATCTTGCCGATTTCGTGCACCAATCGTATGAGTAGGTATTGCGTCGTCTCCCTAAATTAGGAGAAATACTAAAATGGTTCCTTTGGAAAGCACTTGGCCGATTTTCTGCTCCCTCCTTCCCCAGTTAGAGTTTGTACTCTGTTTCTAATGACACTGTCATCGATTGGATGTCAGATTATAACATTCCTTCCTTTTTGCCCTCTCTCAGGTAAATGGTCCACAATTAACGATTAGAGGCGTGGGTACTGACTGAGAAAATAAAGTTTACTGAATTTATTCAGATTTATCTTGTTCCTACGCACTGCAGGGGTAATTATAAGGAAGAAGTTGGAAACATTGTACGTCACTAAATGCAGATGAACCTAGTTGATGGCGACAGACAGTCATATTCATTCTGTTTATATTTTACTTCTGCACTTAAACTGTTATAACTGTCTCTAGATGTATGTAGCATGTTTTAGGTGTTTCGAACGTCTTTTATGACAATACTTACGTTAATGCAACCTTGAGGAAGCCTTTAAGTGTCTACATTAAAAGACACAGAGCGCATTACGCACCAGTCTACACGTCCGCCTGCCATAACGGTTGCACATAAATTGTTGACGCCTCCGCCCCACAGTGGAAGTTTACTACTGAACATGCGATGCCCATAAGGGAAAACTCTGTGAATGACCGCAGAAATCCTTTTCCAGCCCACCACCCAGTCCTCACAGAGAGCAGTCACTGGCTTCGCAAAGCGTTATCTTGACGGATGTAATAGCAACTTGGCACCAGAGCCATTCGCTACTTTTACGGAACATGAAAATCCTGCGTGCATTTCTTGGAATACTCTCCTGCACTTCAGCTTTGTACTGTATGTACAATTTCTCTCATTAGCCTACGTACCGGATATCGTTGTGGGTACATAATGAACTACTACCCTTTTCCTCTCGTACATGGTTTGCCGGATGTAAGAGTACCTTTACGCCTGTGTATGAGTCTACATTGTTCTAATTTTATCGGGATAGTCATTATGCGACAGGTAAGTGAAGACATCGCACACACCTTTGCCTCCCCCGCCTTCGGCGACAATGGTGCAATTACGCTGCGTAGCGAGATTTCGTACATTGCAAAGGCCTAGGGTGTGAGCACCGAGGCACCGACGTGTTTTCGCAACATCGCCCTTTCTTCAGAGGACGAAAAGGAAGATTATAATTTAACGTCCCATCGATGACTACGTCATAAGAGGAGGAGCACAAATTCGAGTTGGGGAAGGATGGTGACAGAAATTGGCAGCGTCTTTTTCAATGGAACCATCCCGGTATTTGCCTTCAGCGATTTAGAATAACCACTCACTGCTGCACAGTCACAACACACCTCACTTTCATGACAGAAGTGGGCGTTCTCTTCACGAAATTCGCTATTTCAGATATATTTCACCTTTGTCTTGAAAGGCGATGATACTCGTACTATGATACTCCTTTCTTGCAACTGAGATGAATCCTTTCTTTTGACCATAATTTATAGGGTGTTACAAAAAGGTACGGCCAAACTTTCAGGAAACATTCCTCACACACAAAGAAAGAAAATATGTTATGTGGACATGTTTCCGGAAACGCTTACTTTCCATGTTAGAACTCATTTTATTACTTCTCTTCAAATCACATTAATCGTGGAATTGAAACACACAGCAACAGAACGTACCAGCGTGATTCCAAACACTTTGTTACAGAAAATATTCAAAATGTCCTCCGTTAGCGAGGATACATGCATCCACCCTCCGTCGCATGGAATCCCTGATGCGCTGATGCAGCCCTGGAGAATGGCGTATTGTATCACAGCCGTCCACAATACGAGCACGAAGAGTCTCTACATTTGGTACCGGGGTTGCGTAGACAAGAGCTTTCAAATGCCCCCATAATTGAAAGTCAAGAGGGTTGAGGTCAGGAGAGCGTGGAGGCCATGTAATTGGTCCGCCTCTACCAATCCATCGGCCACCGAATCTGTTGTTGAGAAGCGTACAAACACTTTGACTGAAATGTGCAGGAGCTCCATCGTGCATGAACCACATATTGTGTCGTACTTGTAAAGGCACATGTTCTAGCAGCACAGGTGGAGTATCCCGTATGAAATCATGATAGCGTGCTCCATTTAGCGTAGGTGGAAGAACATGGGGCCCAATTAAGTTATCATCAACAATGCCTGCCCAAACGTTCACAGAAAATCTGTGTTGATGACGTGTTTGCACAATTGCGTGCGGATTCTCGTCAGCCCACACATGTTTATTGTGAAAATTTACAGTTTGATCACTTTGGAATGAAACCTCATCCGTACAGAGAACATTTGCACTGAAATGAGGATTGACACATTGTTGGATGAACCATTCGCAGAAGTGTACCCGTGGAGGCCAACCAGCTGCTGATAGTGCCTGCACACGCTGTGCATGGTACGGAAACAACTGGTTCTCCCGTAGCACTCTCCATACAGTGACGTGATCAACGTTACCTTGTACAGCAGCAACTTCTCTGACGCTGACATTAGGGTTATCGTCAACTGCACGAAGAATTGCCTCGTCCATTGCAGGTGTCCACGTCGTTCTAGGTCTTCCCCAGTCGCGAGTCATAGGCTGGAATGTTCCGTGCTCCCTAAGACGCCGATCAATTGCTTCGAACGTCTTCCTGTCGGGACACCTTCGTTCTGGAAATCTGTCTCGATACAAACGTACCGCGCCACGGCTATTGCCCCGTGCTAATCCATACATCAATGGGCATCCGCCAACTCCGCATTTGTAAACATTGCACTGACTGCAAAACCACGTTCGTGATGAACACTAACCTGTTGATGCTACGTACTGATGCGCTTGATGCTAGTACTGTAGAGCAATGAGTCGCATGTCAACACAAGCACCGAAGTCAACATTACCTTCCTTAAACTGAGCCAACTGACGGTGAATCGAGGGAGTACATTACATAATGACGAAACTAAAATGAGCTCTTACATGGTAATTAAGCGTTTCCGGACACATGTCCACATAACATCTTTTCTTTATTTGTGTGTGAGGAATGTTTCCTGAAAGTTTGGCCGTACCTTTTTGTTACACCCTGTACACAGCCAGTCCGCCACTCCCTAGTACAACTGGTATCCTTATATCGCGTGACATACGATCTACGCACTGCAGAAGTCATATCTCGTAAGTTTTCGTAATAACTTTACGGCACCATCTTCGTATATCGGAGTCAGGCATCAGATTTCTCGAAAACTAGATTTGTGTTGTTGCTCACTAGATGTTTCATGCTACGATTCACGGCACGTAATATCACGCATTATCTACTAGGGTGTTCAGGCGTTGTATTGGAGTGATAATGATGTGACATAAACGTGTGGTCCAGTGTTGTGCCCTCTGAAGTTAACTTTCCGTCACCGAGATTACTTCTTACGTTTGTTTGCATGGCCATCTTCCGCAGCAGCTGTTAAAATCAGTAGCTATTGGTTTTCCGTCTTCAGCTTACTGCAGTTTAATTAATTCCCTCTTTAATTAAATTGCAATGAGCTCAAGATGGAAAACCAATAATAGCTGAGATTACTCCTCTTCGTAGCTTTTAAACTTTTAAGCATTATTAAATCTTTTTATAGCTTTTATCTTGTGAACGCAGCGATAGATGTAGGAAGACTTTCTCTCAATGGAGAGAAGTCTTCCGAAGTAAGAGTGATTTCAGGTGTGCCGCAGGGGAGTGTCGTACGACCGTTGCTATTCACAATATATATAAATGACCTTGTGGATAACATCGGAAGTTCACTGAGGCTTTTTGCATATGATGGTGTAGCATATCGAGAGGTTGTAATAATGGAAAATTGTACTGAAATGCAGGAGGATCTGCAACGAATTGACGCATGGTGCAGGGAATGGCAATTGAATCTCAATGTAGACAAGTGTAATGCGCTGGGAATACATTTAGTTACAATATAGCAGGTCAGCAACTGGAAGCAGTTAATTCCATAAATTATCTGTGAGTAGGCATTACGAGTGATTCAGAATGGAATGACCATATAAAATTAATCGTCGGTAAAGCAGATTCCAGACAGATTCATTGGAAGAATCCTAAGGAAATGCAGTCCGAAAACAAAGGAAGTAGGTTACAGTACGCTTGTTCGCCCACTGCTTGAATACTGCTCACCTGTGTGGGATCCGTACCAGATAGGGTTGATAGAAGAGATAGACAATATCCAACGGAGAGCAGCGCGCTTCGTTATAGGATCATTTAGTAGTCGCGAAAGCGTTACGGAGATGATAGATAAACTCCAGTGGAGGACTCTGCAAGAGAGACGCTCAGTAGATCAGTACGGGCTTTTGTTGAAGTTTCGAGAACATACCTTCACCGAGGAGTCAAGCAGTATATTGCTCCCTCCTACGTACATCTCACGAAGAGACCATGAGGATAAAATCAGAGACATTAGAGCCCACACAGAGGCATACCGACAGTATATCATTCCGCGAACAATACGAGACTGGAATAGAAGGGAGAACCGAGGGAGGTACTCAAGGTACCCTCCGCCACACACCGTCAAGTGGCTTGCGGAGTATGGATGTAGATGTAGATTCCTACGAGCGTTTTCCTTTTCGTAAACGAGATGCTATCGCACACTCAGGTGACAAAATTCATGGGGTAGCAATATGCGCATATACAGATGGCGACAGTATAGCGGACAAAAGGTATAAAAGAGCAGAGAAACGGCAGGGCTGTCATTTGTATTCAGTTGATTCATGTGAAAAGGTTTCTGGCGTGTTTATGGCCGCACGACGGGAAGTAACAGACTTTGAATGCGGAATGGTAGTTGGAGCTAGACGCGTGGGACGTTCCATTTCGGAAATCGTTAGGGAATTCAATATTTCGAGATCCACTGCCGAGGATACCAAACTTCAGGCATTACCTCTCACCACGGAGAACGCAGTGGCCGATGGGCTTCATTTAACGATCGAAAAGAGGAGCGTTTTCATTGAGTTGTCAGTGCTAACAGACAAGCAACATTGCGTGCAGCAGAAATCAATTTGGGACGTACGAAGAACGTATCCGTTAGGACAGTGCTGCCAAATTTGGCGTAAGTGGGCTGTGGCACCAGAAGATAGACGCGAGTGCCTTTGCTAACAGCACGGCATCGCCTGCAGCGCCTCTCCAGGGCTCGTTACCATATCGGTTGGATTCTAGACGACTGCAAAACCGTGGCGAGGTCAGATGAGTCCCGATTTTAGTTGGCAAGAGCTGATGGTAGTGTTCGAGAGTGGCCCACATGCCACGAAGCCATGGGACCAAGTTGTCAACAACGGACTGCGCCAGCTGATGATGCCTCCAGAATGGTGTGGCCTGAGTTTACATGGATTGGACTGAGTCGTCTCGTCCAACTGAACCGATCATTGACTGGGAATGATTATGTTCGGCTACTTCGAGACCATTTGCAGTCGACAACGACGAAATTTTTATGGATGACAATGCGCCATGTCAGCGGGCCATAATTGTTTGCGATCGGTTTGAAGAACTTTCTGGACAGTTTGAGCGAATGATTTGGCCACCCAGATCGCCCAAAATGGAGTCCATCGAACATTTATGGGACATAAATTCGTGCACAAAATCCGGCACCGGCAACACTTTCGCAATTAGGGACGGCTATAGACACAATGTTTCTGCAGGGTACTTCCAACGACTTGTTGAGTCTACGCCACGTCGAGTTGCTGCACTACTCCTGGCGAAAGGCGGTCTAACAAGACGTAGTGAGGTATCTCAAAGCTTTTGTCATCTCAGTCTAATTGCAACTTTCTTCTTATCTGTCAGTTAGACATAAAACAAAAAGTACTAGACACGGAAAAATGATAGTATTCTTCGAATTTTAAATGCTGTTTTTCCCTACATCTGTAAATATTTCCGGAGAGAAAATATGACTTTTGATGTTTTCATGGGTTTGTACGACGATTTTTTACTTATTTCAGGTCCCTGCTGCGTATAGACTTCGCTACTACAGCGTTTCTCAAACATATCTATTATGAATTTTGTTTTGCTCCTTAATAAATGCAACTACTGTCAGCAGTAACTCCTTAACATTGAGACATAACTTATTTGCGTTTTAAACTCAATACCGAGCGGGTTGGCGTAGTGGTTAGCACACTAAACTCGCATTCGGCAAGACGACAGTTCAAATCTCCGTCCGACTATCCACTTTTACATTTTCCGTGGTTTCCCTAAATCGCTACCGAGCGAGGTGGCGCATTGGGTTCAAACCCGCGTCCGTACATCCTGAGTTTCCTAAAATGCCGGGATGATTCCGTTGAAAGGCCACGGCCGATTTCCTTTCACATCCTTCCCTAATTCGATGGGACCGATAACCTCGCTGTTTAGTCCCCTCTCCCAAACTAATCA
Organism: Schistocerca piceifrons; assembly: GCF_021461385.2. Taxonomy (NCBI): domain Eukaryota; kingdom Metazoa; phylum Arthropoda; class Insecta; order Orthoptera; family Acrididae; genus Schistocerca; species Schistocerca piceifrons. The sequence continues at coordinate 147,255,861 of NC_060149.1, read as the reverse complement.
ACCTAAATCGCTTAAGGTAAATGCCAGGATGGCTCCTTTCAAAGGTCACGGTCGAGTTTCTATCTCGTCCTTCCCTAATCCGAGCGTGACCTGACCCTCTAATGACCTCGTTGTCGGTGGGACGATAGACACTGATCTTGTTTCTTTCCCTTTAAAAAGTCCTCATTCTACTATCTCTCGTATCACCTCTAACAAGAGATTTCTCGTATCATGGTACCTTCTACCTTTCCTATCTTAATCATTGCTTCCCTCGCTATAATCATGGCCTGTCCTCTATACTAGTCATCCCCATCGCAAACCAAGTGTCTATTGCCTCCCTCACTAAACATCCAGACATGTCAACTCCATTACCGCCCCACTGCTGTCAGCACCACTCAACTCTTACCCTCATGATTTATGTTTTCCCGATAAAGATTCTACAATAATAAAAGGAAGCAAAAGATTTCGTTGTTATTGCAAAGACTATCATCGGTATATGAATTTTAAAAGGGAAGAGTAGTTTTTAACTGCTACAATGTACAATCTTACTTCTTAGTAATTAAAATACATGTCAGTATTTCATCATTTTAAAATTATCTTTACTTAATATTTTGTATATGCACTGAGCTGAAGAGGGGCAACTTATACCCATGGCAGATCAACTTCACCCTGACTGGTGAGACTATGAAATTACAACAAAACAGAGTACCTCCTCGTCAGAAGCAAATGAATGTTGTGGTTATAGTATCTCAACGCCGAGCCTCAGCTTCCATGCATAACTAAAATTGTAATCACAGTCCCGGTTAACCTAAATGTTGCACGTTGTGAACGATATGGCTTCTTTGAGAATAGTTGCTGTAGGTAGATATGTGAGCCAAGAGTTATGACTCATCAAATATAATAAACTGCCTGACAAAAAAGTGAAGTACCCAAATGGGGAGGAGGAATCGACATGAAACCACGGATTGAAAATGTGTGTGATGATTCAGTGATTACAGCATCGAGCCAAATTTACAAAGAACTTGGCTATGTGGGCCTATCAGTATAACGTTACACCCGCTATAGCCTGCATGCGTGCACTGATACGGTTAGGATGGATGTCCATGTATCCATGCTGGCCCACAACTGTTGTAACTGGTGCTTGACATCCTACACAGTTGGACTGGGACAGATCTAACGTCAGAGCTGGTCCAACAGATGTTTTATTGGGCACAGATCTGGGGCTCTTGTTGGCCATGGGAGTATCTCAGATCACGCAGACAGATCACAGAGACACATCCCACGTGTGGACGAGCATGTCCTTTTGAAAAATGGCAGCCCGCTACTGACGCGAAAGATTATCGCAGGATGTCCGTGACGAATCATTGTGGCATCAGGAGTCCTCCAGTCACTGGCAGCCGTGACCTGAAGTCACACCCGGTTGACCCCAACACCACTTCGCCTCCCCAAAACAATGGAAGAGTGGGACCTCTCCCCAGGTCTCTGCCATACTCGCCCACGATGGTCATACATCGCTGAACACAATGCGACTCCATTTGTCAGCAGTCCTTGCTTCCCGTTCATGCCACCACTCCAAACGCAGCCCACGCACGAAACGGTTATTCCCCAGTCTCACTGCTGTTAATCTCCTACCATTAGTGCGGGATGACACAGAATCCTGTAGGAGTCCGATACTTGTTCTCGGACGACAGGGATAGATGTGAAGGGGCTACGATGTGTTGGGTGCAAAACACTACTATCTTCCTTTGTGTTGGTCAGACTTGATTGACCGTAACCTCGACGACGGTCCTGTGCAATCCAACATCGGGCCACTGTCACATCCGAATACCCCACATCTCTGGATATTGCACGATCTGACCAGCTGGCCATATAGAGGTCCGTTTCAAACTCTTTTAGGTGCTGATAACGCTGTCTCACACGCTTACGCGGCATCTCCCCGTCCTTCACAGTGATCACTCGACACCTGGCGCTGTTCACGCCCCATATATACCCTAGCAGGCAGGCCTGGTAACGACACTAAACACAAGAAACAAAGTCGCTTTGGTGGCCGTTGTGACAGAGAGGTGCACTCTAATCATTTACATACCCGCATATGGTTCGTCATGTAAGAATTTACATTGACGTTTGACCATGTGTTCTGTGTACTGGACATTTTTGGCAAGCGGTGTCTCTCTTGTTTCTGATACAACTCTAGATTTTTCCCAATATAGATTTTTGACGTGATTTTGGTGCCCTGCTTAGCGTCCAGAAACTATATGAGTTGACTGACATCAGTCAGTTACAAGAAATTTTGGTTATTGCGCATATCACACTAAAAACTTTCACTTGACCGTTGACATAATCAAATAAATTAGACTTAACGCAAACAATAATACGGTCAGCCTAGATGTGGCCTCTGTTTATAAAAATCGCTGTGGAAGATGCATTCAACCTCTTGGCAACTTTTTTCCTCCAGAGACGATAAAGATGTTTCGACACACGTTACCGACCATCTACTTTGGAAAATTTCGCGAAATGACGGACGAAACTGCCATGATTTCTACGTTTTCTCCAGCGGTGGCCAAGTTCTTTAACCAGAATTTCAGGGGACATTGCCGCAAAATTGGCTCCACTCCGCTCATCTTTATTCTATCGTTAGGTGGACGATAGCTTTGTAATCTCGCAACATAGCGTCGAAGATCATATAAACAGCTGACACTCTAATCTCCAACTCACTCTTGAAGCGAAAAGAAAAGGTAACTTTCCATTTTGAATGTTGTAGTTGGCCGAAAATTACTTGTACGTCTCGGACACTCTGTACACGAAAAATTTAACAGATTTAGTTGTTTCAACTTCTGTCTCCCAGCGCAGAAGATACCGGTTTCAGATACGTTGAAACACAGGCCCATACCCGTTTCTGGGAAGGACTGAAGCTTATGTTTCGAATGAATGGCTATGGGGACAGGGACATCATGTTAGTAGTTTACAAAAAACGGAAACAAGATGTCCAACAATCAGGATTATCTACCTACTCTCCTCCTCCTTTCCCGTGCCTGCAAGTAAAAGTGGTTGGTTAACGGGCAGGTTAGGCGTTAGACTTATTTTTCAGTCACCCTAAAAGATAAAATATATGTAGCCCTCTGTTGCGCCTGAGTGGGATATTAACTATATCGTTATATGAGCGAGGATGTCCTCACGAGAAAAGAAAACTATGGAGAACATAATGTAATTTCGATAAAAGCCAGATAGTGGTATTCATACACGGACGTTGAAACGAGAAGACATGGCAATAACCTATGGGAACAACAAATTTGACTACTGCAACAAGCCAAGTACGTAGGAATCACCTTGGACTTCACACTATCATGGAAACCACATGCAGACTATGTAGAAAAAGCATGGCAGTGGCAAATTTCTAAAGGTGACCAGAGAAAAATTTCTGGATATAGCCACACAAAAGTTATTATAACCTTACATTTCGCTCATTAGACCTGCCGCAGAATATGCCAGCTCTGTGAGGACGACTTGTCTTCCTCAGGAAATTAAAAATTCAAAACGAATGCATAATATTGTGAATAGCCACCAGATCGATGAACTACAAAGTAGATGTATACGAAGAAAAGACTGCTAAGAATTAAACAACACAAAACCATTGAAAAAGTTGATTAAACGCACTGATGTCAAAAACAAGCAAAACAGACTTGTGATAAAAAGGTGAACCAGAAACCTGTTCAAGACCGAAATAATTACGTTCAATTATTCCAGATTTCTGATCGCATACCTGCCACACACAATTTCTCAATGAATCCGACTATTATAAGACGACAGTACAAATTTCATCCCAATAGGACCTACATATGTAATAAATCGCCTACCACAAGAAATCCAGATGTATAGATAAACCAAAAATATGCTGGAACGCAAAGCAAGCCTCTGTGAAATCCAAGAGGTAATTTATTTCTTATCTGATAGGCGAATGACAGGACTGAAAAATCATCCTCTCAGTTACCGAAAGATATCAGGTAGGAAAATAAAAAAAAGTGATAGCAGTAACGTAATCTTATTTTATGTAAATAAAATGTGCCATAACAGCATAACACTACCTATGAATGAGAGGACTTTCGTTTCTAATGGCCCTTCATGTCCCTATAAGGAGTAGGAGTGAAAAAATTAATTCTTTTTTCTGCATCTACATGTTCGTATACACACCGTAAGCTCGGGTAAGGTGTATGGTGGCGCCGTGTACGTTGTACCACTACTAATGATTTCTCTTGCTGTCCCACTGGCAAATAGAGTGAGGGAGCCGGCCGGTGTGGCCGAGCGGTTCTAGGCGCTTCAGTCTGGAACCGCGCGATCGCTACGGTCGCAGTTTCGAATCCTGCCTCGGGCACGGATGTGTGTGATGTCCTTAGGTTAGTTAGGTTTAGGTAGTTCTAAGTTCTCCGGGACTGATGACCTCAGATGTTAAGTCCCATAGTGCTCAGTGCCACTTGAACCATTTGAAGAGTGAGGGAAAAATAATTCCATAGGAGCCCTAATTCCTCTTACCTTATACGTAGTCCTTACGTGAAATATGCGTTGGCGGCAGTAGGATCGTGCTACAGACAGCTTCAGATACCAGTTCTCTAATTTTCTCAATAGCGTACCTCGGATAGAACATCGCCTTCCCTCCAGGGATTCCCATTTCATTTCCAGAAGCTCTATTCTGAAGCAATACTTACTCTGACGGAAAACAAATTGCCACACAAAAAATAATTATTGTAGAGTAATGAAATTTCGTGTATACGTCTAGGCAACATATGTGATTAACACTGCAAGATCACAAGTTAATGCAAGCGCGAGATAAGCCATTGCAAATGTCAGATGCAGGTACATTAATATCCGGTGTAACTACCAGAATGTTGAATGCAAGCATGCAAACGTACGTGCATTGTGTTGTGCAGGTGCCGGATGTCAGTTTGTGGGATGGAGATCCATGCACAGAGACGGTTAATGCTGGCTGTGGATGACGCTGGAGTTGTCGTCCGATAATGTCCCACATGTGCTCGACTGGAGACAGATCTGGTGATCGGGCAGGCCAACACAACATATCAACACTCTGTGGAGCATTTTGGGTTACAACAGCGGTACTTGGGAGAGCATTATCCTCTTGGAAAGCCCCTCTGGAATGCTGTTCGTGAATGGCAGCACAACATGTCGAATCACCAGACTGACGTTCAAATTTGCAGTCAGGGTATGTGGGATAGCCATGAGACTGCTGCTGCTGCCATACGAAATCGCATCCCGGACCGTAACACGATGTGTACATACAGTGTGTCTAGCACGCAGACAAGCCGGTTGTAGGACCTAAACTGGCCTCAATTTAACCAGCACAGGACCATAAATAGCACGGAGGCAAAATCAACTTTCATTAGAAAACACAACAGATTTCCGTCCTCCGCTCCAATGAGCTCTCGCTTAACGCCACTGATGTCGCAAATGGCGGTTGTTTGGAGTGAGTGGAATGCACACTACAGGGCGTCTAGCTCTGACTGTCCTTGAAGTAACCAATTTGTTACAGTTCGTTGTGTCACAGTGATGCCAACTGCTGCTCAAATTGCTGTTGGCGATGCAGCACAATGCGACACAGCCATACGCCGAACACGACGGTCTTCCCTCTCAGTAGTGCCACGTGGCCGTTTGGAGGCGATCTTCTTGCGACCGTAGGTTGTCGTGACCGCCACTGCCAGCAATCATGTGCAGTGGCTATATCACTGCCAAGCCTTCCTGCAGTATCGCAGAAGGAAGATCAAGCTTCTCGCAGCCGTATGGCACGACCCTGTTCAAACTCAGTGACGTGTTGATAATGAGGTCTTAGTCGCCTTAAAGGCATTCTTGACTTAAATCAACTCACCAAGTTCAGTCTGAAAGGTACCTAACGCTCACGCTCGTTGCAGAGCGTATTTAAAGCAAACCTGATTTGCATCCCCATACCTGGGCTACGAGCGCCACTTTTATGCGACTGGTGCGAAATTTGAAATCATCTTCCAGATGTAGAAGCACGCCGACCAACTTTTCTTGAAGTCGCATAACTCCAGCGTAGTGTTGCTGTTTTTTCCGCCAGTTTACTTGCCCAGAGATATCGTACCAGACCCAAGAGACCTAGAGACTGTTGCTCTCATCAGTTGACTATGCACAGTTGGCAGCACCTGCCTTTACTTTAGATCGCGGTGTTGATTAGTTGGTTAGTTTGAGGGAGGGGACCAAACAGCGAGGCCATCGGTGGCATCGGATTACGGAAGGATGGGGAAGGAAATCGGCCGTGCCCTTTCAAAGGAACTATCCCGGCATTTGCCTAAAGCGATTTAGGGAAATCACGGAAAACCTAAATCAGGATGGCCGGACGCGCGTTTGAACCGTCGTCCTCCCGTGTGATAACCACTGCGCCACCTCACTCGGTTGCGGTGTTTGCCACATAACCATACTCCGCATAGCAAGTTTTTTTTCTTTTTTTAATCACGAATAAAGGAACAGTTTACAATTGCAGAACATATAGATGTGCATTTCTTGAATTATTTGTTTATGATAACTAATTGAAACCCTCAGCTGCCGACAGGTGTTATTGGTATACCTCGATGGGGACAGCTGAAAATGTGTGTCCCGACAGGGACTCGACCCGGGATCTCCTACTTACATGGCAGACGCTCTATCCATCTTAGTCACCGAGGACACAGATGAATAGCACGACTGCAGGGACTTATCCCTTGCACGCTCCCCGTGAGACCCACATTCCCAGCTGTCCATAATCTACATACGCAACATTACTTATAGGAATTTGCCCATCCACTCATTACTCGCGCCAACTAAGGTGACGATTCCCGTAAGAGTTTGGGCAACCTGTGCGCATTCGTACGGACGAAGGTCAATGGCCGGGTAGCCTTTAACTATATATATGAAGATAGTAACTGTTCTCGAAAGGCTACCCGGCCATTGACGTTCGTCTGTGCGAATGCGCACAGGTTGCCCAAACTCTTACGGGAATCGTCACCTTAGTTGGCGCGAGTAATGAGTGGATGGGCAAATATCTATTAGGAACATAACGTATGTAAAATGGTTCAAATGGCTCTGAGCACTATGCGAATTAACTTCTGAGGTCACAGTCCCCTAGAACTTAGAACTACTTAAACTTAAGTAACCTAAGGACATCACACACACCCATGCCCGAGGCAGGATTTGAACCTGCGACCATAGCGGTCGCTCGGTTCCAGACTGTAGCGCTTAGAACCGCACGGCCACTCCGACTGGCTAACGTATGTAAATTGTGGTCAGCTGGGAATGTGGATCTACGGGGAGCGTGCAAGAGATAAGTCCCTGCAGTCGCGCTATTCATCTGTGTCCTCGGTGGCTCAGATTGATAGAGCATCTGCCATGTAAGCAGGAGATCCCGGGCTCGAGTCCCGGTTGGGGCCCATATTTTCAGCTGTTCTCATCGAGATATATCAACAACACCTGTCGGCAGCTGAAGGTTTCAATTAAATATCATTTATTCTAGAGCAGCTGCACGGTCATCAATGGTATCTGCTCTTTCGAGAGCAGTTACTATCTTCATATATATTTGTATATGCACTGGAAGGAATTAACTGCGTACGAAGTACTATGTCACGCAAAAGAAGAAATTATATAAAACATACTGTATTCAAGAATCGAAAGAAAAAGGGTACCACGATAATTCTTGTCGAGATTTTAATACGGTAACACATTGAAAGTTCACAAAAAATGTTCACAACAACAAAACAATTTCATTAAAATTTAAAAATGGTGTAAACATTGTAGTGCTATGTTCCCACTGCAAACTATAACAAATACACTCTTATGACGAACAAACAAATCCTGATTTAGTTAGGAGGAGAGCGGTCTGTCAATATTGTGATGGCTTGGCTGGCTGCAGTAAGGTGAAGGGGAAAGCTAAGTACGATCGAGCTGCAGGATGCAACCTTGCACAAGCGAGTCGCGGGCTAGGCACGCTTTCCTAGATCCGGCTGCTTATCTGCCGTAGTATCTGGTCACGCGCTCGCCGCCCGGCAACCTGCCGGAGAACTGGGTCGCCGCGGTGGCAGAACAATTAGCGACCGGCGTCACACGCCTCGGGTTCGAAGCCCGCCGGCCAGAAAGGTAGCTCGCCGCGCCGAGTAATTCATCCGGCCTGCACGACGAGAACATGATTTTGCGGTATCGCAGCTGCCATCAGTTTTGCCGACAGAAACGACATATGATTGTACAGAGCACCGACACTTATTGGAATTCATTCATTGGAGACACGATACAGCTCCTCTTGAAGTCGTTCGAGGATTTTTCATTTCTTTAGCCTACTCACGACCCTGTTTCTATTACCCGTATCGTTATCCTCCCACACATCACGTTGGAAAATGTACTACAATGACATCTGTTACACTTTTTGTCCATTCCCTCCACTTCCTTAAAGATGAGTGCTACCGAAAGACGAATAAAAGCAAATTAAATCTTAACGGCGAATTACCCGTGAAGTTATAAACCACAGAATTGTGTCTTAGGCTGTAATTTAACTATTGAATACCAAATGCGATCGATCGGTAGTACGAAACTTGGCTAATGTCACGTTTGTCCCTATTTGGAGTTGCAAGACTGCCACTGTCACGGGAATTTTCCTCGCTCTACTTACAGACGCTTGGGCCGTTACCACGTACTTTTATTTGTTCGTCACAATGAATCAACTTGAACAGTTATTTCTGCAGTTAACTTTAGCCACTACATAAAACTGGCAAATTTTCACACTTTAAATTAATGTCAATGTTATATGTAAAAACCCTCGGGGTAAAGAACTGCGTTTTGCTATGAGATGTAAGCGACGTTTGGCCTATGTCACACTGACCAATCTCTAGATGGCACCTGACACTCTAAGCTCGTAAATCTTCTTCATATACTGCAACTACTCAACACAACATTTGCACATACACGTTCGACAACCGTGGTCTGGTACCTATTAAAAGTCTCAGCAGGGGGTATGAAATGCAAGGGATGTGAACGATAATGTTAAATTTTTTTAACAGACAAATCACCGTCAGTGATGGCATTATTCTCAACGAAACGTTTAGCCCCAATATCTTTTTCCTCTTGAAACTATCTATCTTCCATGTGAGTGTGTGTGTGAATTCCTAAGGCCGGCCGGAGTGGCCGAGCGGTTCTAGGCGCTACAGTCTGGAACCGCGCGACCGCTACGGTCGCAGGTTCGAATCCTACCTCGGGCATGGATGTGTGTGATGTCCATAGGTAAGTTAGATTTAAGTAGTTCTAAGTTATAGGGGACTGATGACCTCAGAAGTCAAGTCCCATAGTGCTCAGAGCCATTTGAACCACAGGATAGCTCAGTGACTTCGAACGTCGACTACCCATTGGATACACAAGTAACAAACCAATCAGGCACATTTAAATCCTTCTGAAGCTGCCCAATTCAGTTGGTGCTATTGGACGATGGACCACTGGAAACGAGTGATTTGGAGGGATGAATCACGCTGTACCTTGTGAGAGCCCGATGGAAGGATTTGGGTTTGGCGAATGCTTGGAGAACGTCACCGGCCATCACGTGTAGTCTCAACAATGAAGTACCGAGAATGTTTTTTTTTTTTTTTTTTGGGTAGGGTTTAAGGGCGCTCAACTGCTGAGGTCATTAGCGCCCAGTCACTGGTGTTAGAGCAAATGGAATCTGCTAAAACTCAAGGGGATGGGGGGACACCAGAAGTACCTGACAAAGATGCAGATAAAATAAGTAAAAAGGTTAAATGTCTTTGGACAAGCCAGTTAAAGTTATTAAACGCAGAATACGAGCAGCTGCTCGAGCGTCATCAGCTAAAACATCCGGTAAAGTAGATGGCAGGGACAGGATAACACGAAATTGACTAAAACGGGGACACGACAATAAAACATGGCGCACTGTTAATGCCTGACCACAAGGGCACTGCGGGGCTGGATCACCGGAGAGCAGGTAGCGGTGGCTAAACCGGCAATGCCCAATCCGCAACCTGGTCAGAAGGACCTCCTCGCGCCGAGATGGTCGGGAGGATGTTGTCCAAGCAGTTGGGAGCGGTTTTACTGCCCGGAGCTTGTTTCCTTGGAGGGATGACCAAGCATCCCACCACAACGACACAAGCCTCTTACATACATCCCCACGAACGTCAGATGACCAAGAATGTGGTGTTACGGTATATGGTTGTTATGATATGGGGGTGTCTTCCGTGGTCTGGATCAGGAATGGGAGAAATCGTCCAGTTAAAATCGATAACGGTTCTTTCGTCCCAAATAATCGGTATTTTTCGGTATTTGGATTCAGTTATAACTCGTGTTTTCTATTTTTTACCACTAACCGAGTAAAAAACCGAAATATCAATTAGCCATAACAGCAATGTTAAAATTTTTCTTATGTAACTAAGCCTTATTTAAAAAAGGATTAATTTTATTCGTAAAATTCGTATTGGTTCGAAATATTGTGTTGTTATAGAAAATAGGAAAAGCGGTCTGTGCTATTTTAATAACAACGCCAACACAAATGAGCAACAAACACATGGCGTAAGAATTGGTACAGCGTTGCTGAGACAAAAATGTCCCTGTGGCCACGTCTCAGTGTACAAGACTTGGTGTATCTATCGCTTGAGCCTTGTCCCGCAGTTACGCAAGGTCAGCCATCGTTAATCGGAATTGGCATGTTAATGGTTAAGGGGTGGCCGTATGCCCTTCCTGCCACCACCCCGTACACGCCGGGAAAGAATTAGTGTACCCTAACTGTCTGCGTCGAGTGTAATCCATGGAATAGTGCGAATGTATTCAGACGTCTGCGAGCCGTGTAACTGAGGCGGAACATGGGGACCAGCCCGGTATTCACCTATCTGAATGTGGAAAACCGCCTAAAACCACATCCAGGCTGGCTGGCACACCGGCCCTCGTCGTTAATCCTCCAGGCGGATTCGATCCGTGGCCGGCGCACCTACCTGAGTCCAGGAAGCAACGCGTTAGCGTTCTCGGCTACCCTGGCGGGTCACAAGACTTGCCGTATCTACTGTACTATATACGGTAGTCTCTCGCTGTCGTCGCTGGACATCAATTGTATTACAGATTTGCATCAATCTTAGTTTGGAAATATTTTTACGAAATTACGTAGCAATGAAGTACAATGCTTCATTTGTTTGAAAAGATGAAAGATTTGTCTGTGAAATAATAAAAGGGGAAAGAAATCATGGTAACAGTAATAAAGTTAAAACTTAAAAATTCATTCATAGCTGACAAAAATATGAAGCAGCTGATCTGCTGTCTGTGTCTACGTGATATGCCTTTATCTGCTTGTAGAACGAAAAACAGACTATTTCAGCCTCAATTTTCACTCTTTAGCACTGACTATTCGTAATGCCCAATTGGTGGTATGACAGGATAAAAACCGAAAATCGGTTATTTCAGAAACCGGTTTTTGAGCGGTTTTCACAGTTCGGTTAAACTGGCGTGAAAAAACCCGAAATAATCTAAGCGATCGCCATTCCTAGTTTTGATGCGGTCCCCTTCATGCGCTTAAGCAGACAGTTGGCTGTATCAGCATGACAATGCTCCCTGTCGTAAAGCACAATGTGTGAGGGAACGGTTTGGGGACAGTAGCGGTCCTGAAATGGACTGGCCTTCCCAGAGTCTCACGTGACACCTTTGAGATGAGTCAAAACGTCGAATCCGCTCCAGACCACAGCTGTCAACATCACAACTTCTTTGCGAGTTCGGTTCTTGGCGAAGAATGGGCTGTAATTTCTCCACAAACATTCAGACACCTAGAATGAAATTTTCACTCTACAGCGGAGTGTGCGCTGATATGAAACTTCCTGGCAGATTAAAACTGTGTGCCGGACCGAGACTCGAACTCGGGAAACAACCCCCAGGCTGTGGCTAAGCCATGTCTCCGCAATATCCTTTCTTCCAGGAGCGCTAGTTCTGCAGGTTCGCAGGAGAGCTTCTGTGAAGTTTGGAAGGTAGGAGACGAGGTACTGGCGGATTTAAAGCTGTGAGGACGGGGCGTGAGTCGTGCTTGGGTAGCTCAGTTGATAGAGCACTTGCCCGCGAAAGGCAAAGGTCCCGAGTTCGAGTCTCGGTCCAGCACACAGTTTTAATCTGCCAGGAACTTTCATTCAGACACCTCTTTGAAAGCGTCCCCTGCAGAGGTCAAGCCGCCATGAAGGCGAAGCGTGAACCCACTCCATATTAACGTACGATAATACAATTTTGTCCAAAATTAAAACAACGAATCACTGTTTCCCTGTCCTATGTCTAATTCACGATATACTGATCCAGACTGTCAACACGTGTCCCTACGATTGTGTCCTGCGCGGAAGATGGCATTCTGGTCAACGGACGACCACGCCAACAATGACGTCAGGGCACCTATCAAACGGGATAGTGTTTGCCTGGTAGGCCCACATCCACAGTCGCTGTGTACACAGTCACAGATGGTGAAGTATGGCACGGAGAAGACGCCTACCAAGCTCTCTGCGGTGGAGGAAAGATGGAAGCAGGAAAGTTGCAAGCTGATGTGGCCCGATGGCTTAATGTGAATGGTTCTGTTTTTTCGAATGTGGCGACAAATAATAGAGACCGAAACTGTATCCCGAAGACCAGGGCGGGGCCGACCACGCGTAACATCAGCAGACAGAACCGTTGTTTGGCTGTAAGGGCACTACGGTACTGGACGACAACTTGCATCCGACCTCGCAGCATCCACTGGAAATGTTGTAGCGAGGCAATCTGTGTACGGTAGGCTTTGGCAGAGTGGCCTTTATCGTCGGAGTCGTGACGCGTCTTCACAGAAGGGAACGTCTAAAGTGGAGACGTCAACATGCCACCTGGACGGTCGAACTGTGGGCCAACGATCTTTCCACAGATGAGTCCCGATGTGGTCTGGACAATGATTCTCGACGAATTCACATGTGAAAGGAACATGGCCCACGATTTCAGGACCCAACCATTGTGGAAAGAGACTGATATCGAGGATGATCCATAATGGTGTTGGCTGGCATTATGTTGACCACACGAACACCTCTTCGTCAAACTGTACGGTTATATCGGCAAGGTTTAACTGCTGTCAGAGTCCGCCTCCGGTAGCTGAATGGTCAGCGTGACGGATTGTCAATCCTCTGGGTCCGGGTTCGATTCCCGGTTGGGTCGGGGAATTTTCTCCGCCCAGGGACTGGGTGTTGTGGTGTCCCCACCATCATCCTATCATCCCCATCGACTGCAGGTCGCCGAAGTGGCCTCAAATTGAAAGACCGGCACCCGGCGAACGGTCTGCCCGAACGGGGGCCCTAGCCATACGATTAAATTAAAAAAAAATTGCTGTCAGGTATCGTGACCAAATCTTGGGACCTCATGTGCGGTCGTTGCGAGGACCCTAGACTTCGTATTGCTGAACGATAACGCTCGACCTCATAGAGCACGTGTGGATGGTGTTTTCTTGGAAACGGAATATACTGCAAGCATGGCGTGGCCTGCTCGCTCTCCAGATTTGAATCCCGCAGAGAACGTCTGGGATGCATTAACAAAACGGGTTGCATCACGTCAGCTTCCACCAACCACTCTCCAAGACTTACGAGCAGCTGTGCAGGAACAATGAGCGTTATTGCCTCAACATGAGATTGATTACATAATTCACAGCATGCCCCGTCGTTTGTCAGGCCTGTATTGCTGCCATAGATGGTCACACCCCATACTGAGCGCATTAACCAGCTGTCGGAATGTATGTGTAAATCCCTTAAGTTGGAAAAAACGAAGAACGTTTTTGTCTACTGTCATGCATGTTGCAGTTGTTTACGTTCTGTATTCTTTATATTGTTTCTACTTTACTATCACCTGATTATACTGTTTTGAGCAGAATAACCGCACCCTTGCAAAAATTTCGGTTTGTTGCTTCAATTTTGGACACGAGTGTAGATATCCGGATGCTTTCGGTCCGATAATCTGCTTTTATTCCCCTGGGGCTCACTTTTACAAGGACACTGCAGTGATATGGAATTACAGGTTGTAATGGTTCTTTATCTACGTGACCATTACGGCACTCCAACCCCAGTTCTCGATACCAGTAATATCGTACTACTTTTCTGCGAAGTAACAGACATATTTTTGTCACAATATTCACATTTGGTTTCATTAATGTATGGGTACTCCGATGTATCGATATATTACAGGGATATGGTTCTTGTGTGTATTCATTTCTGTGAGACTGACTGATTTGTAACCGTTTTGGCGCGAATGCGCACAGAGCAGTCTTTGTTTCACTTTGCAGAAGTTAAGTTGTTATTTCGCTTTGTAAAAGAACAGTCAAGTCTTGTGTTTGGTTAAAGTGGAAATTAAATATATGAAGATTGATACAAAACTGTTTTCTTGATGATGTGAAAATTAAGAAGAAGTATATGTGAATTTACAAGAAGTTTAATAAAAATGTGGATCGTGAACACCAAGTCAAAAATTATTTCTTACTTCGCAGAAAAGTAGTACGATATTACTGGTATCGAGAACTGGGGTTGGAGTGCCGTAATGGCCACGTAGATAAAGAACCATTACAACCTGTAATTCCATAACACTGCAGTGTCCTTGTAAAAGTGAGCCCCAGGGGAATAAAAGTAGATTTTTCTGATCTGGGATTGTTTGAACATTTCATGAAAAACGAATTTGTTAGGTCTTCAAATATTGCTAAAATACAGATCTGGACTTTCTAGCAGTCAAAGTGGAATCACCCTAGAATCAACAAGACGAGCCATAACAACTTCGACGAAATCTACGTGGGAATCCATTCAAGATAAGTGCCAAAATTAATGACTTTTTTTACAGTGACTTCATTATTTTCATTCTGACGATACCATCCACAGTCAATAGCTTTGCTGTTGCCCGATAGAGCGAACATATGCTGCGTGAGCAACATTATTAATCTGATTTCTAACCTACTTTGCAAGTGGTGGTATTGTTAGAAGGTAAAGAACAAAAAAATCCTAATTCACATTTATGGGTATTTACATACTTAATGTCTACTTTGACGAGGGGCCGCTAGAAGTCGGATTTGCGGTCGCGCTTAGCCACAAGTATGTTACGAGTAACAAAGAAAAGAGAAAGACGAGTGAGCTGCGAGCAACTACTGTTGCCGTCGCCGGGCAGGTGACATTAATTGCGCGAGCAGGCCGTACAGAACCTGCCGGCGTGATGGACGTCGCTCGCGCTCCCGTCCTTGCTACACTGCGGCTAATCAGGTCGGTGCAACTACCACGCTAGACGCCAGCTACGTTTGTCCTCGACATTCGTCATCAATCGAAACGTTACGGCACATCTGTTGCAACACACGCACCGATGGCACCTGTTTTTCTGCTCGACATCCTGTCTCACTGCGACGCTGCCGGTACGAGTCGTTTTCTCGCGACGTACAGTGATTTCCAGGCGTGCGCGTGACGTATCCAGGCCAGAGTTGCACACCTGCGGCGGACACCTACCACTCTGCCTTCGATGATACATGCGGGCGCGTGTCTCTGCGGCCGGTATTAATCTCGCTGCCAGCGTGCGGTACATTGTCATCCCGGCAGGCAGCCCCCTCCAGATGTTGCCGTCGTGGCAAATGAGCAGAGGCGCTGGAATGCGGCTCCAGGAGCGACAGGAATGCACCACAGATGCGCGACGAATTAGCATAAACGTTCCTGAGCCTTTAATCCAGGGTACTATATTGGACGTTCCTCGCTTGTTAATTCCGAGAATGTTCACGCGCAGGCACAATGAGGTGGTGTAATGACGTCAAGTCGGGCCAGGTCAACTCGAAAGGGCGCTATACGGCATTCATATACATACTTCTCCCCACACTGACGAGCCCACAGAGAGGAATACTTCGCAGCATAACTAGTCGCTCTCATTGCTGTTCCACTCATTCGTTAACGAAACGGCTGAGGTGGTGCAGTCCGTAAGATAATGGTCTCACATTCTAGAGGAGCGGACTGCAAATCTACATGCAGGCGTCTAGATTTATAATGGGGTGACAAAAAGCCGAGAAAATCAAATGACTCTGAGCACTATGGGACTTAACATCTGAGGTCATCAGTCCCCTAGAACTTAAAACTACTTAAACCTAACTGACCTAAGGACATCACACACAGCCACGCCCAAGGCAGGATTAGAACCTGCGATCGTAGCGGTCGCGCGGTTCAAGATTGAAGCGCCTAGAAGCGCTCGGCCACACCGGCCGGCCAAAAAGTCGTGGGATAGTGATATGCTCATACACAAATGGCGGTAGTATCGCCTACACAAGGTATAAAAGGACAGTGCTTTGCCGGAGCTGTCATTTGTACTCAGGTGATTCATATGAAAAGGTTTCCGACGTCATTACAGCCTCTCGATGGGAATCAACAGACTTTCAACGCGGAATGGTAGTTGGCTCTGAGCACTATGGGACTTAACATCTATGGTCATCAGTCCCATAGAACTTAGAACTACTTAAACGTAACTAACCTAAGGCCACCACACAACACCCAGTCATCACGAGGTAGAGAAAATCCCTGACGGAATGGTAGTAGGAGCTAGACGCACGGGACATTCAGTTTCGGGAATCGTTAGAGAATTCAATATTTCTATAGCCACAGCGAAAAGAGAGTGCCGAGAATAACAGATTCCAGGCATTACCTCTCACGAAGAACAACACAGTGGCGATGGCTTTCACTTAACGACCGAGAGCAGCAGCCTTTGCATAGATTTGTCAGTGATGACAGACAAGCAACACCACATGAAATAACCGCAGAAATCATTCGGGACGTGCGACGAATGTAGTCGTTAGGACTGTGCGGCGAAATTTGGCGTTAATGGGCTATGGCCGACTCGAGTGCCTTAGCAAATAGCATGACATTGTCTGCAGCGCCTCTCCCGGGCTCGTGACAATATCGGTTGAACCACGGCCTGGTCAGCTGAGTCCCGCTTTCAGTTGGTAACTGCTGATGGTAAGGTTCGTGTTTGTCGCCAACCCCACAAAGCCATGGACCCAGGCTGTCAGCGCCGGCCGGAGTGACCGAGCGGTTCTAGGCGCTACAGTCTCGAACCGCGCGACCGCTAAGGTCGCAGGTTCGAATCCTGCCTCGGGCATGGATGTGTGTGATGTCCTTAGGTTAGTTGCCTTTAAGTAGTTCTAAGTTCTAGGGGACTGAGGACCTCGGAAATTAAGTCCCATAGTGCTCAGAGCCATTTGAACCAGGCTGCCAGCAGGGCACTGTGCAAGCTGGTGGTGGCTCCATAATGGAGTGGACTGTGTTTACATAGAATTGACTAGGTTTTCTGGCCCAACTGAACCGACCATTGACTGGAAATGATTAGTCAAATGGTTCAAATGGCTCTGAGCACTATGGGATAATGCCTCATTTCACCAGCCCACAATTGTTCGCGATTGGTTTGAAGAACATTCTGGACAATTCGAGCAAATTATTTGGCCACTCAGATCGACCTACATCAGTCCCATCGAAGTTTATGCGGCATAATTGAGAGGTCAGTTCCTGCACAAAATCCTGTACCGGCAACATTTTCGCTATTACGGACGGCTGCAGAGGCAGTTTTGCTCAATTTTTCCTAAGAGTACTACCAACGACTTGATGAGTCCTTGCCACGTCGAGTTGCTACACTACGTCAGACAAAAGGAGGACCGACATGAAATTAAGAGGTATCCTATGACTTTTATCATCTCTGTGTACTTCGCAGCATCACTATTCGCTCTCATTGCTTTTCCATTCTTCTGTTAAAGAAAAAGATAAGGTGTTGCAGTCTTTAAGGCAATGGTTTCCCATTCGGGAGGAGGGGGTTTTAAAGCGTCGTGTAGTCATCTAGATTGAGATTTTCTCTGACTTCCCTGAACGTTCCATGATCTGCGTTTGGGTGGAAGGAATATTAGTGTTCAACATAACATCGACGAAGAAATTATCAGAGCACGAGCTCCGATTTGGTAAGGACAAGGAAGAAAATCGGCCGTGCTCTTTCACAGGAACTACCCTAGCATTAACATTAGGGATTTGAGAGAGTCACAGAGAACCTAAATTTGAGTGCATGTGTATGTGTGGATGGGGCACTCATATGTACAGGGGGAACAACAGAGAAAACTTAGCACAAATTTTTAAAGAATAAAACTCAAATATATATATATATATATATATATATATATATATATATATATATGGGAACTATGTCATACCACTTTATAACAAGTATCTACCAACTACAAGATTGCCGGCCGCGGTGGTCTAGCGGTTCTAGGCGCTCAGTCCGGAGCCGCGCGACTGCTACGGTCGCAGGTTCGAATCCTGCCTCGGGCATGGATGTGTGTGATGTCCTTAGGTTGGTTAGGTTTAAGTAGTTCTAAGTTCTAGCGGACTGATGACCATAGATGTTAAGTCCCATAGTGCTCAGAGCCATTCCTGGAGTAATCTCTTCCCCTGCTTCCGTTGCCTAGCCAAACTTTGCATTTTTTTTCTGACCGTTAATGGGACTATAAATCTTTTAAGCAGGCTCGAGTATCTTCAAAAATATTACCGCATTTCTGAAAGCAAGTTCTGTTTCACGGCCCCCTATACATTGCTAAACAAGCATGATCGCAAGGTAGAGTAACGTCACGAATTTACTGACCCAGTGTGGCCAAGTGAAGTAAAGTACTGTAATATTCAAATAAACCTTCAAGTAATTTACTGCATTATTTTTTACCTACCAAACGTAATTAAAATCACTTAAGCACATCACCATACAAGGTCTATTGTCAAACGACTAATAGTTACGCAAGTAAGCCCACTCCCATTATTTCCTATATCTTCGAATAAAATCACATGCGTCACATTAATTCATTTCGAAAACTTAGGTACAAAAATTTATCGCGAAATTTAAACGTGTTTTTCGAGTCGATTTCATCTGACCTCGTGTGAGTTCGGTGTCGTGATATATTGTGAGGTATTGAATTGTCAATTGTAAACATAACCTGTGCTTTCCAGGAACGTGGTATATTGTGTAGTACTATATCGTCAACTGCAATCTTAACAGCGCTTTTCAAAATCTTTGACCACATTATCCATTTTCAAACTAACAGTTCCCAAATTTCATTATACACTGAAACAGCAAAGAAACTGGTATAGGTATGCGTATTCAAATACAAAATGTAAACAGACAGGATATGGCGCGGCGGTCGGCAACACCTATATAAGACAACAAGTGTCTGGCGCAGTTGTTAGATCGGTTACTGCTGCTACAATGGCAGGTTATCAGAATTTAAGTGAATTTGAACGTCATGTTAAAGTCGGCGCACGAGCGATGGGACACAGCATCTCAGAGGTAGCGATGAAGTGGGGATTTTCCCGTACGACCATTTCACGAATGTACCGCAAATATCAGGAATATGATAAAACATAAAATCTCCGACATCGCACATAAGTACAACCCTTCCGCAAACTGCTGCAGATTTCAATGCTGGGCCGTCAACAAGTGTCAGCGTGTGAACCATTCCACGAAACATCATCGATATGGGCTTTCGGAGCCGAAGGCCCACTCGTGTTTCCTTGATGACTGCACGACACGAAGCTTTACGCCTCACCTGGGCCAGTCGACAACGACATTAAATTGTTGATGACTCGAAATATGTTGCCTGGTCGGACGAGTCTCGTTTCAAATTCTGTCGAGCGGATGGAAGTGTACAAGTATGGAGACAACCTCATGAACCCATGGACCCTGCATGTCAGTAGGAGACTGTTCAAGATGATGGAACCTCTATAATGGGGTGGGGCGTGTGCGGTTAGAGTGATATGGGACCCCTGATACGTCTGGATGCGACTCTGATAAGGGACACGTACGTAAGCATCCTGTCTGATCACCTGCATCAATTCATGTCCATATTCGTTCCGACGGACTTTGGCAAGTCCAGCAGGACAATGCGACACACCACACGTCCAGAATTGCTACAGAGTGGCTCCAGAAACACTCTTCTCAATTTAAAAACTTCCGCTGACCACCAGACTCCCCAGAGATGAACCTTATTGAGCATATCTGGGATGCCTTGCAACGTGCTGTTCAGCAAAGATCTCCAAAGCCTCCTACTCTTACGAATTTATGGAGAGGACTGCAGGATTCGTGGTGTCAGTTCTCTCCAGCACTACTTCAGACATTAGTCGAGTCCATGCCACGTCGTGTTGCGGCACTTCTGCTTGCTCGCGGGGACCCTACACGATATTGGGCAGGTGTACCAGTTTCATTGGCTCTTCAGTGCATATTTTTTGGAAGTTTCGGACTCCTGCAAATATTTTCGCAGATTAAGAGTGCTTCGCATAGCCTATTTCGTAATAAATCGTTGTTTGTGATTTACAATTACTACACCAGGGATATGTTATTTGTTTACTCTTATGTAAAGTATTGCCCCAGACATAATGCAGCCCCACTGTGGCTGCAGTTCTCGGGCAAGGGATAAGTTGGTTGCTATTCGTCAGCAGCTGGAAATCGACCTGACTACGGTCAAGCGATTAGAAGGTATTGGGTATTGATTGGGTGGGATACCAAGAGTTGTTTACCAGTACTATCGTCTCCTGTGGATACTGTCAGCGCGTACAAGGTGTGTTGTAACGATTCTGTAACGTGGTCAACAAATGAACTGAATTCGTCACGTGGAGTAATATTGTGCTGAAGTGACTGCAAAAACAACCTGGGTACAGAGAAAATTCTTTGCTCATTCAGAACCAGTTTAGTAGTGCAATTTAATCAGGCAGCGTAGATAAATGCTCTAGGAATACTAGTTGGCCTCTACTTCTAGATAATTCGTAGGGCATGTGGC
Organism: Schistocerca piceifrons; assembly: GCF_021461385.2. Taxonomy (NCBI): domain Eukaryota; kingdom Metazoa; phylum Arthropoda; class Insecta; order Orthoptera; family Acrididae; genus Schistocerca; species Schistocerca piceifrons. The sequence continues at coordinate 147,235,061 of NC_060149.1, read as the reverse complement.
ACCCTCCTGAAAGGTTTCTCATTAATGCTGTAATCATTCCAGCTTAATTGTTTCAGGGTTTGTAAATGATTGCATGTTACTATTCACACACACACACACACACACACACACACACACACACACACACACACACACACACATATATATATATATATATATATATATATATATATATATATATCACACCGTCATATTTCCACGCAGCTGTCAAAGAAATGTATTACCAATGTCTATCTAGATAAAGAACACATCTATTCAATGCAAATCTTTTTTGAATTCTGAAATTGCTGAGTATCCAGAAAACGTTGCAGATAAGAAATGGGTTCACTAATATATATAGTGTATACTCTTAATTTAAATTTCAGCTAACATTTTCAGCTAAAAGCCTCTCCTGGTAAATTAATATGAATTTCATGTAACATTCCTGCGCCATGTAACTCTAATTGATAATAATTCCACAACAGATTGATTCCCAACACTTGTTCACTTTTCATAAAAACAGTAAATACTAAAATAAATGACGTAGAAACTCTTTAAATAAATATTAACAAATCGGAAGCTACGCCCTGATTTCATCCCAACCGACTTCATTCCACTGAACTTAGCTGAACTGCTAGACTCCTTGTCGGGAGAAACTGGAGTCCAGTCCTGGTGCTCCTTTTCCGTAGTAATGTCATATCATCTGCTACAAGGGACGTTCCGAAAGTAAGTTTCGTCGTTGGTTTTGAAAGAGAAGATGACAAAAAGCCTACGAATCTACTCTTGTTGCTGGTTCAACGACGGAAGGGGCATCAACAGAGGAGGAATGACGCATGCGCAGCACGCCGATTCAGAGGGATTAGCAACAGACTGGCGTGCATGAGGCCATTCTAGTACACATCACGATGGTAGACGGGCGTGCACTGACAACGTGGTCGCCAGGTAAAGTGCGTGTTGTTATCCAGTATGAATGAGCACGTGGTACTAGTGAGTGTCATCCGTGAATGCTTTCAGACCGTTTGTGGTGAAGAGGTAACGTTTCCTCAGAAGGTTGGACGCAGATGTTGCATCTTCAGAGAAGGGAGCTAGAGTGTGGAATATGAAGGTCGAAGTGGACGTCACTCCACAACTACAAACGAAAACAACATTGCTAGAGTAAAGGACATTCTATTAGCGGAGCAGGCTATGCTACACCGCGTTTTACGAGAATGGTTTCTTAAAACAGCTTGTCTTAATGTCGGTGGCGACTACGTCGAAAAATTAGTGCAAGCCGTTTAGTTTATGATGCCATGATGTATTTGTTTTTGGCAATACAGTTTTCTTGCGAAAACAATGTCGAAACTTACTTTCGGAACGTCCCTCGAACGATGACTACAGAGGCGCTCAAAGTTCCCGACATATAAGATGCGTCAGGTTAGTACAATTAGCCTGATTGGGAAGGTTGTCATGGCGTGGGTCAAAATCCAGCATACTGCGCCGCCGAGAACTAATGTGGTAACGATGTGCATTCTGCTACAGTAACGTGTAAAAGAACAGAGGGACCGCAGCTGCTGTACACAACGTGAATAACGCTAAAGAGAGTCTAAATCCGATTACTAAAACATAAGCCTATTTTGAAGCCTTCGGCGGACGGAATTAGGGCTTTAACCTGCTTTCTACTGTTGACTGCCTGTGACGTTGACGATATAGCGTAAATGACAACTAGTGCGACGTCGTTAATAAAGCTTCTAATATTGTTTCTTCTTCTGTGAGGCGGTCCGTTATCAGATCCTTATTATTTTTAATCCTTTTTATCCAGTTAGAATATCACTGTAAAACTTTAAATGCTACAGTAGCCCTGGCGCCCGTTCGAACTAAGCTGAGAGAGTTGCGGCTTGCAGACACCCAGCGAGCGAATGTGTTGCTTTTTAAATGTAGAGTCATTCACGTTTTTGATATTTTCTCTTTCATGCACTTCCTCGCTGTTTTTAAGAAAAGTTGCAATTAACAGACTGTATAGAACAGAGCTATGGAACGGCGGTAAAATAAAAAATCGTTCGTTTGAACGAACCATAAGAACAAAGACATTAAATTCCCCTGCAGACTGGGAAACACCGGAAGGCACTGTGCAAATGGTGGACAAATTTAAATATCTGGGAGAATTTATAACAGGAAGGAACAGGAGCAAGGAGGGAATAACAGAGAGGATAAAGAAGATGAGGTCAGCCTTCTGCATGACGAGAGACATATACAATAAAAAGAATATATCCACAGAGGCAAAGTTACGCCACTACAAGGCAACGGTGAGGAATACAGTATTATATGCTGCTGAGACGATGACACTAGGAAGAAATGGGGCAGAACAAGTAGAGAAAGAAGAGAGAAAAATACTGAGAAAAATACTAGGTCCCAGAAGTGGTGGATGCGAAGACCCAGGGAAGAATTGTACCGGAACATGGGAACAATATCCGGGGAAATCAGACTCAAAAGGGCAAGATTTGCTGGGCATGTAGTTAGGATGGGTATGGACAGAATGACGAAGGGAGTGTGGGAAACAACAAGGGGGAAAAGGGGAAAGACAGGAACCAAGTGGGTTCTTGAACTTAGGAAGGAATGGTTGGAATTGGGGATCAAGGTCGAAGGAAAGGAGAATTGGAGGAACAAATATACACCGACCAATATACCGGAGATCAATGACAGAAGAATACAGGAAAAGATTAGTGTGTCACCAGTGGAGCCGGCAGGAGAAACGGAAACTGAAGATATCGTAAGAAGAGCGGGAGAGAAGGGGAGAGAGAATGAAGAGGTTCTGGGAGAAGAAGAGGAAAATGCAGTCCACGAAGGGGCTACCCGTGGTCCTACTGAGGCCGTAACGCAAGAAGAAGAAGAAGAAGAAGAAGAAGAAACAGAAACTTAGATTTATTCTAGTTTAGTCTACATTAACTGAAAGAAGTCATCTTAAAGACTGACGGTTAGGCCGTAAGTGGAGGGACTAAAAGATGTGCGTTTTTTAGGACTGGAAAACACCTGCATCTATATAAAAAATGAAAATGTTTCTTTGTTCAAAATCTTATATCTCCGAAGGCTCTTCACTGATCCCCTTTAAATTTTAACACAACTTTGGATTCAAATAGGCCCGTGTTTTCATATACCTACCGGAGCGCCATTTGTGAACGTAACAGCAACACGCGCAGTATTAAACACTGCTTCATGAGAGGTGCTGTCACATAGCATTTTCAGTGTTTCCGATTACGTTGCTGAATTGAATTTTCATAGATTTAGATTTATTTATTTATTTTTTCAATTATTCCGTGTGACATTGCGTTGGAACTCAGCTGTCTCGCTTATCATAATGTTAATTACGTGAGTGTAGTTTATTTTTTCTTTTTCCATTTTTTCATTTCGTTTTTTTAAAACTGTTTTCCTTATTTTTCAGTGAAACTGGCGGAGTAATTGAGCTGCCAATTGATTTTAATTTTAATTTGAATTGGAATTTTTCGTTAGTATTTTTTTTTATTTTTTGTTTTTTCGTTTTTCTTTGTATTTTTCGTTCCTCGTTTTCGTATTAAATGTTTTGGAGTTTTATACGTTTTGCGTTACAACTTTATTCTTTGTAAGTGGAATGTAGTTGTTCTGCATCGTGAAATTAAACATATTGCGCCGTCCAATAGCATTAATATGATCACCATATATATTCGACGTCAACGTGCAATAACCACTCACAGACAGCAGGTGGCAGCAGTAGCAGTGGAGGGTATATAAAACGTGTCGGGGGGACGGGGGGAGACTGTGGTCGGCGCCTCTACCACACTTGTATCCGCCCAGTCATGGATTATGCGTGTGAAGTGTGGGGCAATGCTGCCCCCTCGCACATACAGAACTCCAACAACTGCAAAATAAGATTCTGCGTCGAGTCTGCCACGTTCCAATCGACTTTCCGCATCGCCTCCTTCACGAAGCTGCAGAAGAACCCCTGGTTACGGAGCGTTTTCAGCAAGAGCGCGCCGGTTTTATGCCGCCACTCGCACTTCTGACAATCCCCTCGTCCAGCAACTGGGACGACCGAATGACATTCATGACCATTATAGGCGGCCCGTTGCCCTGATCGACTAATCACAGGTCAACACTGCAGTTTCACCACTACCACTTCCTCTCCGCGACTCATACCATCCACCAAGATGCCCAACGCCACTCACAATCATCCGCAGTGTAGGAAATGCCCGCCTGGGTAAACCCTACTGTCAAGATAGACTTGGGCTACCCAACTGTCCAGTCCAGAAGAAATGGGTCCGCGCGTGAAACAATGCAGTCGTTGTTTCAACGATCGTCCATTGTGAACGTTGCTGCGTATGGGCCTCCTCCACAGCAGGTAACTGTTTCATGCACTCATGCTCACTGGCGACCACAGCTGGCAGTTGCACACAATTACCGCAACTGGACGTCCGTGATTGGCGACAGGTGGCCATTTCAGATGAATGACGTTTCATGCTCCATCGGAGCTTGTACAGTGTAAAACGTCTGAAAGAAAACACCCTGAAACCATCTTCGGAAGGTTTCAGGCCGATGGAGGGAGTGTTATAGTCTGGGGAATGTTTTCGTGTCATTATCTACGCGATCTAGCCATTCTGGAAAGCACACTGGATCAGCACAAGTATGCCTTTATCCTTGGGGACCATGTCGACCCATACATGCAGTTTGTTTTTCCTCAAAACGCTAGCATCTACCAGCAGGACAATGCAACTTCTCACAGACCTCGCAGTGTACGTGCATTGGTCTAAGAGAACCAGGATGAGTTTACTGTAATCCACAGGCCACCAAACTCCCCGGATTTAAACCTAATCGATAATTTGTTGGGCAACTTCCATCGGGCTGTTCGCGCAATGGATCCTCAACTGAGAAATCTAGCATAGCTGGCCAAGCGCTGGAGTCGGCATGGCTCCACATCCCTGTCCATACGTTCCAGATCCTCACTGACTCTTCCTGCACGTGTAACAGCAGTCCGCTCTGCAAAACCTAGTTATTCAGGCTTCTAACCATTGGTCACGTCTTGTTCGCCCACTGGTTGAATACTGCTCACCGGTGTGGGATCCGTACCAGATAGGGTTGAAGAAGAGATAGAGAAGATCCAACGGAGAGCAGCGCGCTTCGTTACAGGATCATTTAGTAATCGCGAAAGCGTTACGGAGATGATAGATAAACTCCAGTGGAAGACTCTGCAAGGGAGACGCTCAGTAGCTCGGTACGGGCTTTTGTTGAAGTTTCGAGAACATACCTTCACCGAGGAGTCAAGCAGTATATTGCTCCCTCCTACGTATATCTCGCGAAGAGACCATGAGGATAAAATCAGAGGCATGCCGGCAATCTTTTGTTCCACGAACAATACAAGACTGGAATAGAAGGGAGAACCGATAGAGGTACTCAAGGTATCCTCCGCCACACACCGTCAGGTAACTTGCGGAGTATGGATGTAGATGTAGATTGTGACTGGGCAGTGTAGAAACGTGTGCTTTCGTTTTTCTTTCTTTCCCATTTAGCCATACTGAGCCACAGCAACGAGTTGCCGGGTACAGCAAGTACAACATAAAGCAGAAAAAGTATTACGTGGAGACATCAGCCACAGATCTACAAGCAGCTCCTGAGGTCAGATGAGTAACGATGGTATATGTCGCGTCTATAAATCAGAGAACAAGGAAATACAAAAGATACCAAGGAGACCAGTGCGTTTCGTCACGGGTTCGTTTCGTAATCGCCGACGAATTGTTTAGACGTTCCTAGAAGAGTTAGCAAATGTATTGCACCTTGTTACATGTTACATGTAAAGGTGGGAACTTAAGGAGATGGGACCTGGATAAACTGAAAGAACCAGAGGTTGTAAAGAGTTTCAGGGAGAGCACAAGGGAAAAATTGACAGGAATGGGGGAAAGAAATACAGTAGAAGAAGAATGGGTAGCTTTGAGGGATGAAGTAGTGAAGGCAGCAGAGCATCAAGTAGGTAAAAAGACGAGGGTTAGTAGAAATGCTTGGGTAACAGAAGAAATATTAAATTTAATTGATGAAAGGAGAAAATATAAAAATTCAGTAAATGAAGCAGGCAGAAAGGAATACAAACGTCTCAAAAATGAGATCGACAGGAAGTGCAAAATGGCTAAGCAGACACGGCTAGAGGACATATGTAAGGATGTAGAGGCTTATCTCACTAGGGGTAAGATAGATACTGCCCACAGGAAAATTAAAGAAACCTTTGGAGAGAAGAGAACCACTTGTATGATTATCAAGGGCTCAGATGGAAACCCAGTTCTAAGCAAAGAAGGGAAGGCAGAAAGGTGGAAGGAGTATATAGAGGGTCTATACAAGGGCGATGTACTTGAGGACAATATTATGGAAATGGAAGAGGATATAGATGAAGATGACATGGGAGATATGATTCTGCGTGAAGAGTTTGACAGAGCACTGAAAGACCTGAGTCGAAACAAGGCCCCGGGAGTAGACAACATTCCCTTAGAACTACTGACGGCCTTGGGAGAGCCAGTCCTGACAAAACTCTACAATCTAGTGAGCAAGATGTATGAGACAGGCGAAATTCCCTCAGACTTCAAGAAGAATAAAATAATTCCAATCCCAAAGAAAGCAGGTGTTGACAGATGTGAAAATTACCGAACTATCAGTTTAATAAGTCACAGCTGCAAAATACTAACGCGAATTCTTTACAGACGAATGGAAAAACTAATAGAAGCCGACCTCGGGGAAGATCAGTTTGGATTCCGTAAAAATATTGGAACACGTGAGGCAATACTGACCTTACGACTTATATTAGAAGCTAGATTAAGGAAAGGCAAACCTACGTTTCTAGCATTTGTAGACTTAGAGAAAGCTTTTGACAATGTTGACTGGAATACTCTCTTTCAAATTCTGAAGGTGGCAGGGGTAAAATACAGGGAGCGAAAGGCTATTTACAATTTGTACAGAAACCAGATGGCAGTTATAAGAGTCGAGGGATATGAAAGGGAAGCAGTGGTTGGGAAGGGAGTGAGACAGGGTTGTAGCCTCTCCCCGATGTTATTCAATCTGTATATTTCGCAAGCGGTGAAGGAAACAAAAGAAAAGTTCGGAGTAGGAATTAAAATCCGTGGAGAAGAAATAAAAACTTTGAGGTTCGCCGATGACATTGTAATTCTGTCAGAGACAGCAAAGGACTTGGAAGAGCAGTTGAACGGAATGGATAGTGTCTTGATGGGAGATTATAAGATGAACATCACAGAAGCAAAACGAGGATAATGGAATGTAGTCGAATTAAGTCGGGTGATGCTGAGGGAATTAAATTAGGAAATGAGACTCTTAAAGTAGTAAAGGAGTTTTGCTATTTGGGGAGCAAAATAACTGATGATGGTCGAAGTAGAGAGTATATAAAATGTAGACTGGCAATGGCAAGGAAAGCGTTTCTGAAGAAGAGAAATTTGTTAACATCGAGTATAGATTTAAGTGTCAGGAAGTCATTTCTGAAAGAATTTGTATGGAGTGTAGCCATGTATGGAAGTGAAACATGGACGATAAATAGTTTGGACAAGAAGAGAATAGAAGCTTTCGAAATGTGGTGCTACAGAAGAATGCTGAAGATTAGATGGGTAGATCACATAACTAATGAGGAGGTATTGAGTAGGATTGAGGAGAAGAGATTTTTGTGGCACAACGTGACTAGAAGAAGGGATCGGTTGGTAGGGCATGTTCTGAGGCATCAAGGGATCACCAATTTAGTATTGGATTGCAGCGTGGAGGGTAAAAATCGTAGAGGGAGACGAAGAGATGAATACACCAAGCAGATTCAGAAGGATGTAGGTTGCAGTAGGTACTTGGAGGTGAAGAAGCTTTCACAGGATAGAGTAGCATGGAGAGCTGCATCAAACCAGTTTCAGGACTGAAGACCACAACAACAACAACAACAACAACAACAACATATATCCTACGAAAACATCATGAAGGTAAAATTAGAGATATTTGGTCTCACACGGAGGGTTACCAGCTATCTTTCTTCCCGCGCGCCATCCGTGAACAAGGAGAAATTATTGATAGCACGCATCCGAGGGATGGGAGTTGATTTCGTTGTTCATATAGGCTTTATAACTGAGCGAGATGACCCTGTGCTAGGACACTGGACTTTATTCGGGATGGTGGTGCTCGAAACCTGGCTGGGGATACATATTTTCATTTTTCATTGTTTGCATAAACGCTTAAAGGGAATGCCGGGATGGTGAACAGAATACGAACGATTCCTTTCGCGTACCTTCACCAGCGCTATTTTATGCTACGTCTCTAATGGTTTAGTCGTCGACGGGACGATATACGCTCATCTTCCTTCCTTTGTTCTCGTGTGTTTATCAATGTGGAAATGATTCTTCATAGTATGCCAGCTGCGTTGCCATATTGGTGCACAATATTCAGCAACTTTGTACACTAACGTGAGAGATTCTTACGGAGAATAGATGTATCAGTCAGTCGTAAGGTACTACCAAATCTCTTCACGACATTGTCGGGAGTATTGAGATTCTGAGTGTTTTTTTTCCAAATTTTGAAAACAGTTGTTAGTCTGTCACACATAAAAACTGTCACCTTCACGAAACGTAAATATGTAATTGCTTTTAAGTACACTGTTACGAGTCACACAAATACATGGCAGAAATAATGTGAGGGTCAGCTAAGCGAAATGATCGAATAAGCCGCGTCACAGGTATCTTAGACGCTTGGATTCAATGGTGTCGTACTGGGAAACTACAGCGTATTTTTCAAACAGATCTCTTACGAAATACTCAAGGACGTACATAAAAATTCGACTCAAATTGGAGGACTCCACCTCCAGTTGAACTAACAGAAGATATCAGTCATATCGAAGAACGGTGGTGCGAGTAGTCTCAAGGTTGTTTGTCTCCCGGAAGAGCAAAATAGGAAAGTTACAAAATCTGAATTGGATAACACTCGAAGAAAGACATCACATATTTCGCGCAGATGCACGAGCGTGTGCTGAAAAGTATTGCCTCCGAATTTTTTATGTGAAAACTCTTAAAGATTTTTAAATGAGACAAACGGTTACTAACATTCATCTTTATTCTTCGTGTCTACATATTTATTTCTCAACATAGTCACCCTGGCGACGAACACATTTCTTCCATTCCAACGAGAGTCCAGTTTGTTGATACCGTCACTGTAGAATGTTTGACTTTGGTGACCTCACCTCTGCTTGCACCGCTTCACCTTTGTCAGAGCGAAGTGTTCGAAAGTGTTCTTTATATTTTGGAAACAGACGAATTTCGGATGAGGCCAAGTCTGAGCTGTTTGGAGGATGAACCCAAGGCGTCCGATTGTTCGAATGATACAGCGTTCGTGAGTGGTCTGGAATTATGCTGAAGGAGAGGGTAATTTATGTGTGGACGAACTCTTCGAATTCAAAATAGACTTGTCTCTGATACACCGACAGAGATGCGTTAGACGTCCCCATGCTACACGCTACAATTCGAAGCAGTCAAATGGCAGAGGGCATCAAATATGTGGACATGAAGAACAAAGATGTAGACAGTTAATAACTTTTGTTTTATTTAAACATCTTTAAAATTTTTCACGTAAAAAATTCTGAGCTGTTACTTTTCAGTACGCTCTCGTACTTACAGGCTTCCAAGAACCGGTTTTCGCAGTGGAATACACGAACATTCTGCTGCCGCCCACAAATCACTTCCGTAGTGATCACGAAGACAAAACTTAGTAAGAGCCCTTTCCCTGACCCCCCCCCCCCCCACACACACCCACCCCCCCACCCCCCACCCCCCACCCTCAAAAGCTTTTATGGTAAAGAGGATGCATCATACGGTGGCAACTTAGGATCGTCTGTATTATCATCGTGACACTATATACCTTAATCAAAGTAAGTTCCCTATCTCCTCTCCCTCAACCCAGTAATAAACTGACCCGCTTCCCAGCTTTACCACCATGAAGCTGGTCATGAAGCTTTAGTAGCTGTAGACAAGCGTTAATTTACAACACCCTACAATGACCAGACAGTCGCCCGTGTCACATATGCTCTTTGGTAGATCCACGGAAACATGCACCGCCGAGATTAGCTTTGCGAGATGATGTGTATGCCACCCTCGGCGGAGAGTAGACGCTGGAGTAATCGCCCGGGCGCGCCATTCAAATGGCCACAACAGCACAAAAATTCCTACATTCAATGTATTTTTACTCCGAAAATTCTTGTCGGAACTATATAAGTGTTATATCACTGAATTTACCTCACGTAAATCTGCTATTTAGGCGCAAACATGAATGACAGTACCATTACAAAAGGTACTAGTGAATGTTATATTTATTAAAAAATCAAATAGGGTTAGTACAGTAAGGAGATAGGGATTTTGGAAACAATGTTTATCTCAGCCATTTTCTTGCTACGTCAAAATCAACACAGTTCTTACAATAGCAGCAGTTCCACGAGGGTTCATACGTCGCAATGCCTGCAAATTCGAGCGAAGCACCGGAAGACTTGCAGAGAACTGACGCTCGATACAATGAATTGCAGTCGATTCTCTACACAAACAAATCTTAAGTATTGCTCGTAAACTGCTTTAAAGACTCATTATTGGTTGTTCTCAGTATTGGTTATCAAAGACCGGAAAGAGCAAGTACCGTAAAATGTTTAGCAGCACGCGTTCTCTGTGAGCTGAGGTGGAACGAGCACATAATACTAGTTGCAGGCAATGTAGATCCTACACCGAGATTGTTAGTAGAATTCTAAGAAAATGTAATTCACCCACGAAGGTGGTAGCCTACAAAACTCTCGCTCAACTGATTCTTGAGTACGAAAGCCTTAGTCTTGCCAGGTAGCATTTATACACGAGATAGAGAACACTCCAAGAAGAGCTGTTCATTTCATCGCGGGCTCTTTTATCCAGCGCAAGAGCTCACAGAGATACTAATCAAACTCCAGTGAAGTACATTATAAGAAAGGTTTTATCACTGAGGAGTTTAGTATTAAATGTCCTAGAGCGCCAGTTTCCAGGAGAACCAAGTAAAACGTTACTTGCTTCCATATATAGCTCACATGACTATAAACTCAAATATATTCGAGTTTATGCAGAGGCTTACAGGCAGCACTTATTCCTGCGCACCATCCGTGGGTGCATCTGAAAAAGGATGGGAGGCGTGTGATAGTGGTTCACAGCGTACCTTCCCTCAGGCACATATCGTAAAGTGGCTTGCGGAGTATAAATGTAGTCACAAGACGTTCCTCTATTCGTGGAAGGAGCTTGTTGCAATTTTGTCGCGCAGCCATAGCAGTTTTATGTTTTTCGCGATGTTCCTGCATGTACGAGGCGAATCCATTACACGAGAAATTCTTCCGCAAGTCTCATAAGTGTGGACTGGTACCCCTTTGTGAGAAGGTCATCAAACAAAAGGAAGTGCTTCAAATGTAGATCTGGCCAACTTTTTGCATCCGTTTCCCTTCCTATGTTTATTACTGCATATACAATTTGAGTCCGCCGCTTGTGGTCTCGCGGTAGCGTTCTCACTTCCCGAGCACGGGGTTCCGGGTTCGATTCCCGACGGAGTCAGGGATTTTCACCTGCCCCGAGATGACTGGGTGTTGTTGTTTCGTCTTCGTCATCATCATTAATACCCATTACGGTCGGAGGAAGGCAATGGCAAACCACCTCCACTGCGACCTTGCCTAGTACGGCGGTGCGGGTCTCCCGCATCGTTTCCCTACGCTCTGTGTAGCAGTATGGGACTTCATCATCACACAATTTGAAAGATAGTTTTCAGTGCATACTGGATCATATGTGATTGTGTGAAAAATATAGCAGAAAATTCAGAATAGGAACTACTGGCTTTCAGAACTATGCCAGCTGCATCTGGCTAACGTAAAGTGGCATATCTTCCTTTTCTCGTTTTCTAATTGAGCTTCAGTTCCTTCATTAAAGACCTAAGCGTAGCATTAAAGACCAACCTTTCTTTCCCTTTCCAATTATTTCAACGCCAACAGTACACGATACACGGCAATGCGCATAGGTTCTGTTGTAGGAAAGCTATATTTTATAATCAGTTTTGTGATTAGATAGATTCTGATATCCCATAAAGGTGAAAATGGGAGGAATCTGTAATTCAAGGAACATCACCGAATGATGTGACTCAGTGATTAAAGCAATGTACACGTATTCGGGAGGAGCGGGGTTCAGATGTTTGTCCAGCTCTCCTGAATTTGGTTTCCTGTGGTACCCTGCTCACTTCAGGAGAATGCCAGGTTCGTTCTTTAATAGACCACCCCTCTTTTATACTCTACACTTGATTTCTTCAGCGACCTCGACCTTGAAAGTTCGTTAAACGCCAAGTAACGTTGGCCCCTCTGTGATGTCACGAAGTAAATCGCACGTCTCTCATTAAATCTATTTTAGACGCCTGTCATAAACGTAGCGTTCAAAAGCTGACGACTTTCTCTCTCTGTTTACGTAAATTACTGGATTCGTATTCCAGAGGACGGCGATTCTACCCCCTTCCAGCCACCCAGATATACATGTTTTCCTTAGTGAGCCTAAATCGCTTAAGACAAATGCCGGGATGGGTCGTTTGACAAGGACACGGCCGATTTCCTTCCTTGCCCTTCCCCACTCCCAGTTTTGTTCGTCCGCGTCGTCGATAGGAAGACAAACCCTAACCTTCCTTTTGTCTTCAGTTACGTTACACAACAATTATTCACAATAAAGGCAGATGATATTCAACACTAAGCAGAAATTTCTGATGCTCGATATCATTCATTTAAAAAGACATGGACAGTGTAATGATCAAATTGAGATACCTATACCAGGCCACTGTGTAAGTGTTGATATTTTATTACATTCAGACGTTCATTAGTTTCCGGTCATGTATGTACGGTAAGAATAACGTCTGCTTGCATGCTTCTGTGCAGGCTGTAACTAATTTGTTCTTGTCTTCAGAATACAAACGGAAGGCATATGCAAGAGGCTTCAGACCTCCGCACATTCGTCAAAAAGAAAAGTTTCTTGAAATTATGTAAGCAGATTGTCATGAGATTGCAATCACTCAATTAATATTTCCAAGTAGATCGTATAAGTATTGTTTAGTCACTGCCTTTCACAAATGGACAACATTTTTTTGGTACTGCATACCACAACTGAATTGAGGGGCAGTACCAATTATTTAACTCTCAGTTCCTGCTATTTCATCGTTCCGCTTCATATCCTCAGTTATTTTTATTCCCCGATTCCTGTGTGACGTAACTGATTGCAGATCATTTAACACGTACACAACCGATGTAACATTTTACATATATCTGCTATTAAAGTGCGTTGTACTCCATTCTCATATTTTCTTGAAGCACACACAAAGGTAGTTCTGAGCCAGTTGATGAGTGTGCTTATGGTTGTTTTGAAAATCAAGGAAATTCACGTTATTGATCTCAATTTGTTTATACGTACCACATGTGATGTTTGCGAATTGAGTTTTCCTGGATCGTACTCACGCAATCTATGCTGCGTGCCATTGTTTTATTCAAGGTAATACTAAATTCTAACTTTGAGTGTATTATAGAATTATACAATAGTAGACAATGTGCAAAAATGTGCGAAATACTTTATATTTCAAATTTTTGGAGTAGTCCGCCAATTACTTCATGTCAGGTCAAACTAATATCGCAAAATATATTCCCGTCGTATCATTTACTGTGTCTACATCTTTTCCTTAGAAGTGGCCTTAATAGTGAGTTTCCACTGTTTGTCATGGTTTAACACTCTTTACTGTTAATTAACTGCCTACGCAATTGACAGTTATAAAAGCTGTTGAATGGTGGTTGGCTCTTATGAAACACTAGTTGCGCTGGCAGTTTAAAGAGAGCTACCATCGGCATCTCCTGCTGGCTCCAGGACGCTCATAAATGCTGCTATAAAGAAATACGTTTTAGTACGTACTGCTCGCAGGTTGTATTGTGCCAAGAGACTTGTAAGTTGGGTGGCAGTGAACACCTACTTCAATTAAAAAGACGAAAATGTCCCGTAAGAACTTAAAACTACAAAAGGGCTATCCATGTTGGGTGAGTCCTATCGTGAATATTCCAAGCCACCCCTGGAAGGCATGCGCTAGAATGCGCTGGGATTCTTTTGACAAACAGTGCAAGACCAGAGCAGAACAAATCGATGTGCGGCGAGTTGCTATGGAAAAAATAAGGCGATGATGTATCGGAAACACAGCAAGATAACGACTACAATAAATTCAGGCAGCGGACCACATGCCTCGTTTCGGCTGCCAAGATAATGCGCTTAATCCATGTGTTACGGAGATCACGCCCAAGAAACCCCGCGGAAAATAAATGCAACTCGCTACACAGCCCAAACGAAACATATTTAGATTTTTACTAAAACTGCAGAAGTACAACAAACAATTTCCTTGCGTCCTTTCTTGGTAACGTTGCGTGTGAAGTGCAGTTACGAAGCGTACGGTCCCTCTTTCGCGAAAGAGGAAAAACCAACTTTGTCACAACAATACCTATGGAAGGAAATACGACCGAATCGGCGAGAAACCAACAAACGGAGAGGGACAAGTTTTTTAGCAGTTTGATACATGAAACTGGCTGGCTACACAACCCCTCTCTCTCTCTCTCTCTCTCTCTCTCTCTCACACACACACACACACTCACACTCACACACACAGAGAGAGAGAGAGAGAGAGAGAGAGAGAGAGAGAGAGAGAGAGACGCTTATATATTGTGTTGTACGTTGCGCAGCCGGCGACTTGTCAAGCGCGCACAATAACCTGTGGAATGCTGTTCTGCGCTCTGCCATCTCCACATTTACTGTTACTTACAGCTCGACCACTGTGATCTTTCCTGCCTACCTTTGTAGATAATTACTACAAAAAAATCTCGCTTTCCGATGAAGCCAGTAAAACTGCTCCAAAATAATTTAAATATAGCGGCGTTTAAAGGCACTCAAAGATCGGGACCGTAGTAAGAGCGTTTTAAAGTCGTTGAGTATTATAATAACGGAGTATTACTACTTTTGGCTCATTACGCGACCGTAAGTTCCTCCTTATTAACATAAAAATATTGTTAAAATAGGAACTGGTCACTATCACTGTTCTAGCAGAAAAGGAGATATAATGTTACTAATCGAACTTCTCAACTTAGCAGATATAGCGATTAATAAACATTGGCGTTGCTCTCGGCTTTGGACTAGGGGTTTTAAAAAAATAAATAAAGCTGGAGATTGCGATAAGAGCACTGTAACAAAAATATATATATATATATATATATATATATATATATATATATATATATATAATTCGTTGGTTACGAAAGAAGGGGAAATTAAGAAGAGCCTTCAGAGTGCAGCGGTCCGGAGAGGAATGTCCGGCGGCGGTGTATAATTAACATTCCACAAGCACTCACTGTTGCTCGCACATAAAAACGCTGGCTTCCTCCGGAAGGGCAGCAGCGGCACCGTAGACACCTTTTGAAACACAGCATAGACCTTGGCAGGCTCATATTTACCTTCCCGGGAGGCGAGAGGTTGACAGAGTCGGAGAGAGAAGAGAGCGAGTAGCGCGCGGCCGACCGGCTGGCGCTGCGCTGCGCGTCGCGTCCGCACTGGCCGCATTCCACGGCCGCCGCGCCCGGCCGCCGCTTCGGCCGGCGCCGCCGCTTCGGCCGGCGCCGCCGCTCTTCGGGCCCAGTCGCATTCCTGCCCCTCCACGCGCGCCCCCACCCCTCCCGGTGCCGTCCACGTCGTCGTCGCCGGCGCTCACCCGCCTATGACCGCGCACGTGTGATTGCTTCCGTGACCGAGACACGGGCATTCCGATATCGCCGTAAAGTGAACAGCCGCCTTCCGGAGGCACGACCTCCCCGGGTGAGATGGTTGGCCTCGCCTGGTATTCCTCGACTGGGGGAGAGGTGACACCACTGGGGTAGTGCTTTGACAGAACGCTTCGCCACAAACACTCGACTTCTATCCGGTGGAAATTTGTGTTGGACCGGAACTCGAACTCAGATTTCAAACTTTCCGTATACCGGGTGATCAAAAAGTCAGTATAAATTTGAAAACTTAATAAACCACGGAATAATGTAGATAGAGAGGTAAAAATTGACACACATGTTTGGAATGACATAGGGTTTTATTAGAACAAAAATAAAACAAAGTTCACAAAATGTCCGACAGACGGCGCTGGACAGCAAAACTGCTACGGTGACGGGTGAGAGGTACGCTGATACGCTACAGAATCGCATCATCCCCAGTCTGGCTGATAAACACCTGCTGGAACGTACGATGTTTATGCAGGATGGCGCTCCACCCCATATTGCTAGACGCGTGAATGATCTCCTGTGCGTCGTCGTTTGGTGATGATCGTGTGCTCAGCCGCCACTTTCGTCATGCCTGGCCTCCCAGGTCCCCAGACCTCAGTCCGTGCGATTATTGGCTTTGGGGTTGTTGTGTTGGCAGAAGAGCCAACACCGTGTTACTAGTGGAGGCCGAAATGCACGCGTTTTAGCTCACGCAGGCTGGCGTGAGGAGGGAAGAACTATACTGACGTGAGGTCTGGAACATGACAAGGAATTAGAATTCAGAAAGTGGACGTAATTAGTTTGATACTTAACTTTAATCCATTAATGATGAACGTCGCTCTTGACGGTACATGATTCACAATATTATCTGTTCAGAATAGTAACTGAATATGGCGCCTTGCTAGGTCGTAGCAAATGACGTAGCTGAAGGCTATGCTAAACTGTCGTCTCGGTAAATGAGAGCGTATGTAGACAGTGAACCATCGCTAGCAAAGTCGGCTGTACAACTGGGGCGAGTGCAAGGGAGTCTCTTTAGACTAGACCTGCCGTGTGGCGGCGCTCGGTCTGCAATCACTGATAGTAGCGACACTCGGGTCCGACGTATACTAACGGACCGCGGCCGATTTAAAGGCTACCACCTAGCAAGTGTGGTGTCTGGCGGTGACGCCACACTTGGAATGACATGGGGTTTTATTGCAAAAAAAAAAAAAGAAAAAAAGAAAAAGAAAGTTCACAAAATGTCCGACAGATGGCGCTGGACAGAAACCTGCTACCGTGACACGTGAGAGGTACGCTTGTAAG
Organism: Schistocerca piceifrons; assembly: GCF_021461385.2. Taxonomy (NCBI): domain Eukaryota; kingdom Metazoa; phylum Arthropoda; class Insecta; order Orthoptera; family Acrididae; genus Schistocerca; species Schistocerca piceifrons. Next base: position 147,217,975 of record NC_060149.1, on the reverse strand, counting down.
ACGTGTATATTTCTATTGTCTATTGTCAAATCACACTTTATGAAAGATGTTTATATTTTATTAATAGGATTAAGTAGGAATAATTAATATTTGTCATGTTGGAAATAAATGTGGTAGCAGGGTATCTCTGCACCAAAGTATTGTTGACAAGAGAGACCGCAAATTGATATAATTTTAAAAAGGGCGGGAGAGACCGCGTATGGATACGTTTTGAGAAAAGAGCTGGAAAGACCGCGCATTGATACATTTTGAAATGGTAGCAGGGATTGTCTGCACCAGAAAGCATTGTTGGCAGGAGAGACCACACTTTAGCGTCCGTAGGAAGTCAGTAGTAAGCGAGAAGTGAAGCGAGTCGGTAGCAGGTCTGAAGCGAGAGGTTGAGAGGAGCGGTGTGCCTGCAAGTCACTAGGCCGGTCGGAGTGGCCGAGCGGTTAAAGGCGCTACAGTCTGGAACCGCACGACCGCTACGGTCGCAGGTTCGAATCCTGCCTCGGGCATGAATGTGTGTGATGTCCTTAGGTTAGTTAGGTTTAAGTAGTTCTAAGTTCTAGGGGACTTCTGACCACAGCAGTTGAGTCCCATAGTGCTCAGAGCCATTTTTGCAAGTCACTAGCTATGATTTACAAGAGATTATAAACGGATGTACAAAGACATCAGCTAAATATTATAATAAGAGGAACTAATATTATTGAATTAATTTTTTTGAAGCCGGCCAGGGTGGTCGAGCGGTTCTAGGCGCTACAGTCTGGAACCGCGCGACCGCTACGGTCGCAGGTTCGAATCCTGCCTCGGGCATGGATGTGTGTGATGTCTTTAGGTTAGTTAGGTTTAACTAGTTCTACGTTCTAGGGGACTAATGACCTCAGAAGTTGAGTCCCATAGTGCTCAGAGCCATTTGAACCATTTTTTAATTTTTTTGAGAAACTCGAGACTACTGAAGGTATGTTTGCGCATTGCTAGTTTAAGATTATTGTAAAAAGTAAGTCCCATTTGAACGTTTGTAAAATCATTTCTTTCAGAGTATAATTAATTTTTGCCAGCAATGTTGCATTGCTGATTATAATCCATCCCAAAAACCATCAACATAAAATTTTATTGTTATCAAGAAAAACTGTAACTATGAATTACGTAACTTCAGTCAAATTAATTAAAGAATAACGTCAGCTTTGCTAATAAAGAATAACGTCAGCTTTGGTAATAAATACAGCCACTTATTATGACAGCCCACCAGCAGTTAATAGAGTATAGTAAACCAGAGTAAGCATATTCATGTCGCAGTTCGATGTAGCAGTCAGATGGCGATCCAGTAACAGTAAAAAAAAAAGGCTAAGGAACAGTTTTGAGTTATTGCAGATAACGACTGAGGGCCACGACGATGACACATTCTATGTTTCGTCGAAATAATCAGAAAATCACTTTTAATAAGCAGCAATTAAATTTGTATGCAAAGATTGAGAAAGAGAATAAATTTCAAAGGGAAGATTTCATTTGTTATTATTAAGCATGAGATAGAAATCCTAAGGAAAGGTTTCATAGTTTATTGTAAAAGGGAAGGTTGTGTAACAAAAGAGATATAGAGGAGACGGTTATTGCGTAACAACAAAAGAGATATAGAGGAGACGGGAAGGTTTCACGCTGATATGTTACAGAATCGCATCATCCCCAGCCTGGCTGATAAACACCTGCTGGAACGTACGATGTTTATGCAGGATGACGCTCCACCCCATATTACTAGACTCGCGAATGATCTCTTGCGCGCGTCGTTTGGTGATGATCGTGTGCTCAGCCGCCACTTTAGTCATGCTTGGCCTCCCAGGTCCCCAGACCTCAGTCCGAGCGATTATTGGCTTTGTGGTCACCTGAAGTCGCAAGTGTATCGTGATCGACCGACATCTCTAGGGATGCTGAAAGACAACATCCGACGCCAATGCCTCACCATAACTCCGGACATGCTTTACAGTGCTGTTCACAATCTTATTCCTCGACTACAGCTATTGTTGAGGAATGATGGTGGACGTATTGAGCATTTCCTGTAAAGAAAATCATCTTTGCTTTGTCTTACTTTGTTATGCTAATTATTGCTATTCTGATCAGATGAAGCGCCACCTGTCGGACATTTTCTGAACTTTTGTATTTTTTTTTGGTTCTAATAAAACCCCATGTCATTCCAAGAACGTGTGTCAATTTGTACCTCTCTATCTACATTATTCCGTGATTTTTCAAATTTATACTGACTTTTTGATCACCCGGTACAAAGAGAGTGACAAAAAATGACGAAGCGCAAGTAGGTACCTTACAAACTCAATTTTGTATTAGGTTGAGCCACAACTTCGTAGCGTTTTTTTTTCCATGTTGGTAATCCGGTAGCTATGGCTTACCTCTTTGATTGTTATTTTTTATTTGTTGTTCACTGTTGCTATTTCAGTTTACATATTGTCATTTGCAGAGAGTGAGTTAAGCTGTGGACGCTAGAATATGAAGTGCCGAGAGGAGAAATCGGAACATTGCAGATATATTCTTCTATTTGGATTCAGTAGAGAGGCGCTAGCAGCGGAGGCAGCGAGAAACAATTATGCCGTGCATGGGGATAATGCCACTGGACAGAACACGACAAGAAAATGTTTTTTTCGTTTTAAGGAGGTTAGTTTGACATTAGTGACTCTTCACGTCCAGGGAGATCTTCGGGGTTTGATGAAGATCGTTTAAACGCATTAATCCACAATGGTCCACGTTAGTGTACACGAGAACTGCCAAATTTGATGATCATTTCACCATCGTGCGACATTTGTGTGCAGTGGGGAAGATACAAAAATCGGATGTATGGGTAACGCATGCTCTAAGCCAAAATCACAGCCGCGCGGTCTTAGGCGCCTTGTACGGTCCGCGCGTCTGCCCCCGTCGGAGGTTCGAGTCATCCCTCGAGCATGGGTGTGCTTGTCGTTCTTAGCATAAGTCAGTTTAAGTTAGATTAAATAGTGTACAAGCTTAGGGACCGATGACCTCATCAGTTTGGTCCCATAAGACCTTACCACAAATTTCCAAAATCACAAAAATCAGCCGGTGACCATATACAGGGTGTTACAAAAAGGTACGGCCAAACTTTCAGGAAACATTCCTCGCACACAAAGAAAGAAAATATGTTATGTGGACATGTGTCCGGAAACGCTTACTTTCCATGTTAGAGCTCATTTTATTACTTCTCTTCAAATCACATTAATCATGGAATGGAAACACACAGCACCAGAACGTACCAGCGTGACTTCAAACACTTTCTAACAGTAAATGTTCAAAATGTCCTCCGTCGCGTTGAATCCCTGATGCACTGATGCAGCCCTGGAGAATGGCGTATTGTATCACAGCCGTCCACAATACGAGCACGAAGAATCTCTACATTTGGTGTCGGGGTTGCGTAGACAAGAGCTTTCAAATGCCCCATAAATGAAAGTCAAGAGGGTTGAGGTCAGGAGAGCGTGGAGTCCATGGAATTGGTCCGCCTCTACCAATCCATCGGTCACCGAATCTGTTGTTGAGAAGCGTACGAACACTTCGACTGAAATGTACAGGAGCTCCATCGTGCATGAACCACATGTTGTGTCGTACTTGTAAAGACACATGTTCTGGCAGCACAGGTGGAGTATCCCGTATGAAATCATGATAACGTGCTCCATTGAGCGTAGGTGGAAGAACATGGGGCCCAATCAAGACATCACCATCAATGCCTGCCCAAACGTTCACGGAAAATCTGTGTTGATGACGTGATTGCACAATTGCGTTTGGATTCACGTCAGCCCACACATGTTGCTTGTGAAAATTTGCAATTTGATCACGTTGGAATGAAGCCTCATCCGTAAAGAGAACATTTGCACTGAAATGAGGATTGACACATTGTTGGATGAACCATTCGCAGAAATGTACCCGTGGAGGCCAATCAGCTGCTGACAGTGCCTGCACACGCTGTACAGTTGTACATGGTACGGAAACAACTGGTTCTCCCTTAGCACTCTCCATACAGTGACGTGGTCAACGTTACCTTGTACAGCAGCAACTTCTCTGACGCTGACATTAGGGTTATCGTCGACTGCACGAAGAATTGCCTCGTCCATTGCAGGTGTCCTCGTCGTTCTAGGTCTTCCCCAGTCGCGAGTCATAGGCTGGAATGTTCCGTGCTCCCTAAGACGGCGATCAATTTTCTACACTTCCAAGGGACCATAGACCTTAGTATGTGACATAAATTTAAACTTCATACGTCTACCTGTTCCTAAGGAAAATGTGTCTTAAAAATCCGACAGACAGATAAATGGACAGAGGGACGACCAAATGATATGATTAATGTTTCGTTTTTGACTATTGAGGTACGCAACCATCAATGTGATGAAAAAGGATGAAGAACTCATTTAGTTTTCTGTTATGTTTTAACAAACGGAAAATGTTGTTTTGGTGTAAGTGAAGCTCTTCTATACATCATCATATCGGTATAACTCGTAATTGATGACGGAGAAGCTAGGTCGGAGGAAACACGAACGGTGAGTGAAAAGCAAGGAAAAAATAATAAAAATAAAAGGAGACAAGAATAACAGTAAAAACAAAATAGGAGAAAACTGATTACGGAGACTGTTGGCGAAAGACAGGAAACTTTCAATTGCCTGTGCATATGCAGTACTCATCAGGTTCAGAATATCACATCATTTCATTGAATCTTCATTGATCTCATCTTCCTAGAGCCATTTCTTTCATTTCCTTGCATTTAATTCATTTCATAAAGAATTTTCGGAGCTTATATTCAGATTTATTTGTAGTGTTCTGGTATCAACTTTTGTTCTCGTCTTGTACATGGTGATTATAATGAAACTTTCCCTTCTTGAGCCACTATAGAGAGAAAGCTGTTTACCGTATGCGTACACGGCGGTACTGGTACGGCGACGTACGATGAAACACAAGCATCAGTTTGCATTAGAGTTGCAGACAGTCCAAATGGGTCTGGACAGGATGAGCACCGCTTTATTCATAAAACTGTTTTATCAAAACAACAGCAATAGTGCTGCTGCTCTTCGTGCGTATCGACGCATTAAAGAAATACGGAGAGTTCCGCTCCAGAATTGAAGAACATGATTCAGAATTTGGAATTAACTGGTGTTTTGGGAATTCCTCCTGGGACAGGCCGTGACCAATTACGCCACAAATGGTTCATGAAGATGCTGTTGCCATGGCAGAGAATATTGGACACAATGTACGATCTTCAAACAGTGTACGATTTGTGTCACGACATCTGAGGCGCCTTGCCACCGTTCGAGCTGCTCCCTCCGTCGGAGGTTCGAGTCCTCCCTCGCGCGTGGGTGTGTGTGTTGTCCTTAGCGTAAGTTAGATTAAGCATTGTGTAAGCCCAGGGACCGATGACCTCAGCGGTTTGGTCCCAGAGGAACTTACCACAAATTTGCAAAATTACGACATCTGGACTTCCCGTGGTCCAACGTACGAAAAGTGCTGCTCACAACTGTGAAATGGTATCCGTACAAACAAACTTCAAAAACTTCCGCGCTGTCGTGAATGCAGATAGTTGTCACCTTGAGCAACGTCTGTAAGCTGGAAGCTAAACTTCGTAAGTAATTAACAAACGTTACACTCTCATGTGGAAACTGTGTTTCTCTCAATGGTTTAATCCTTATTTCTCTTCTGCATGTCGTTACAAATGTTCCCACGAAGTTTCATTGTCCTACGATCACTCGTTTTTCACGGGGGCCCTCTCAAGTATTGAACGTTTAATTGTAAACAAACTTTATTATCATATGCCCGCGAGCGTTAAGGACCTCCTATACGTGTGCGATCGTTCTGGTATTGCGTTGATCTTGGATTGGATTGGATTGTTTGGGGGAAGAGACCAAACAGCGAGGTCATCGTCCGCATCGGATTAGGGAAGGATGGGGAAGGAAGTCGGCCGTGCCCTTTCAAAGGAACCATCCCAGCATTTGCCTGGAGCGATTCAGGGAAATCATGGAAAACCTAAGTCAGGATGACCGGACGCGGGATTGAACCGTCGTCCTCCCGAATGCGAGTCCAGTGTCTAACCACTGCGCCACCTCGCTCGGTTGCGTTGATCTTCCTCCGTGTCTGAGCTTACAGAATCGAAGCGAGAGCAGGGTGTCGGCATTCGGGTCGTGCGTCGTATTGCAGCTAGAATAAGTAAATTTTAACCTTCACTAAGAAGACCACTGAGCCCCTTACCACACTGTGCGCTAGGAAATGCATACACAAAATATTCTTGGAAGAGGTGCTGTTGCTTCGTTTCTAGTGAACCAGATGAATGCAGAGGAAAGCCTTCAGTGATTCAAAGAATACAAAACCAGCAGCACCGCCCAGAGGGAACAAGTAACGTCATCAGACGAATCTATTTCTATACGGCTCCGTACTTGTTTATGTCTGGAAGATACAAAGCGAAGCATTAAATTCCTACTATATCCTACCTAATTTGAATTATGGTGGTCTTTCTGTGGCGCCGACGTTTATGAGTCCGTTCTATGGCTGCACTGACAATAAATAAATAAATAATAAATAAAAAATAAAAAAAATTGGCAGGTCAAAAACCAGTTTTGGTGACCACGTTCTTTCATTGCCTCTGACCACGTGTCTAGCAGTGGATTTCATCTCTCAAGATGATACAGATCATACTCAAGTAACGGCAAAAATATAATGATTAGTTGATTAGTACGAGGATAAAATGTCTTCCGCAATGACTGGATTTGATTATCATCCAGACTTTAAAGTCTACAGAGGAAAAGAACTGGCTGGTGACTGTCGCTGGTACCTCTCAAGAATTTTGAAATGTTTCTCTTCGAAGGACTGGATTAAACCCCATGGAAAATTGTTTAGTATTCATTTCCATCGATCGCATGATGGCTAGGATTGTCATGTACATTAGAGACTGTTAAAGTATCGGTGGTACAGCCTACGAAGTAGCGGCTCTGTAATGGATAAAAGAAAAAGCACTCCGTCGAACAGGCCATGAAGGCCCAACGGTTCCGACCGGCCGCCGTGTCATCCTCAGCCAACAGGCGTCACTGGGTGTGGATATGGAGGGGCATGTGGTCAGCACACCGCTCTCCCTGCCGTATGTCAGTTTACGAGACCGTCGCCGCTACTTCTCAATCAAGTAGTTCCTCAGTTTGCCTCACCAGGACTGAGTGCACTCCGCTTGCCAACAACGCTCGGTAGATCGGATGATCACCCATCCAAGTGCTAGCCCAACCAGACAGCGCTTAGATGACTAAGTAAAATGCCTACGCGTACTGTTTGTGCTGTTACAGTCAACGAAAATACTTTGATTCATTCTAATCATTCTTTATAGCGTGCATTTTGTTTTACATTCATGTTGAAACATCCTGGTACATTAAAACTATGTGTCAAAATGGGACTCGAAACTGAGACCTTTGCCTTCCCCTGAAAAGTGCCCTAACAACTGATTTATCCAAGCATGTCACAAGACCCGCCCTCACAGCTTTACTTCCGTCAGGTCCTACTCTCTTACTTGCCAACTTCACAGTTCTCCTGCATACCTTTCTCCATCCAAATTCTCTCGCAGACAAGAGGATAAGAAAGAAAACAAACGGAGATAACGTATTACACACCTTACTTTTTTTTTTTTTTTTTTTTTTTTTTTTTTTTTTTTTTTTTTTTTTTTTTTGCAGTCCGGTGTAGCAACCTTACTCAATCACACAGGTTGAAATGTGCCATTACATGGAGTCATTTATTGATTACTCACAAGGGAACCTCCCGATCACACCCCCCTCAGATTTAGTTATAAGTTGGCACAGTGGATAGGCCTTGAGAAACTGAACACAGATCAATCGAGAAAACAGGAAGAAGTTGTGTGGAACTGTGAAAAAAATAAGCAAAATACACAAACTGAGTAGTCCATGCGCAAGATAAGCAATATCAAGGATAGTGTGGGATCAGTAGTGCCGTGGTCCTGTGGTTAGCGTGAGCAACTGCGGAACGAAAGGTCCTTGGTTCAAGTATTGCCTCGAGTGAAAATTTTTACTTTCTTTATTTTCGCAAAGTTATGATCTGTCCGTTCATTAACGTCTCTGTTCACTGTAATAAGTTTAGTGTCCGTGTTTTGCGACCGCACCGCAAAACCGTGCGATTAGTAGACGAAAGGACGTGCCTCTCCAATTGGAACCGAAAACATTTGATCGCAAGGTCATAGGTCAACCGATTCCTCCACAGGAAAACACGTCTGGTATATTCTATACGACACTGGTGATGGCATGTGCGTCACATGACAGGAATATGTTGTCGACCCACCTAACTTGTACACTAGGTGAATGGGTGAAAAGATTCTTCTACCTTGCCCGATTTAGGTTTTCTTGTGGATGTCATAATCACTCCCAAAAAAAAGAGATGAAAACAAGAATTTGTCACATAAACGGCAACAAATGAATGCAAGAGTTTCACAGTCGCACAGTTTTCCCTTTGCTCTGTCAAAACATATGTTTTTAACGTTTTCAAATTTTTCCGTGTGTAGACTGTCAAATCCTGCACATGTCCAAGCAAATATGAACATGTCCTGGAATTTTGGAGAGCGAAGTTGATTATGTGTGAGTACCCGAACTTTGATAATTGTCTGAAAATAAATAATTAAACTTTTCACCACAGGGAAGGTTTGAACCAAGGACCTTTCGTTCCGCAGCTGCTCACGCTAACCACGGGAACACGGCGCTACTGAGCTCTCATTCTCCTTGATGTTGCCTATCTTACACATGGACTACTCAGTTTGTATATTTTGCTTATTTTTTTCATAGTTCCACACAACTTCTTCCTGTTTTCTCGATTGACCTGTGTTCAGGTTTTCAAGGCCTATCCACTGTGCCAACTTATAACTAAATCTGAGGGGGGTGCGATGGGGAGGTTCCCTTGTCAGTAAAGGAAAAAAAGTCCCAAGCTCCATTGCCATATTCTAAGGTGTTTCTGATACAGTTCTTGCACTGTTGGAACAGAGTGGACGGGAAAGAACTAATGGTGAGTTATGGCTGATAGATGTAGATAAAAATGCAGATAGGAAAGGTAGACATCGAGGAAGATTATATAGACTGCGAGGCGATTGTAGTTTACAGTGGTAAAATAATGGAGTGGCTGTAGATTGAGAGTATGAGGGACTTATTGACGGACAAATGACAATAGGCCGTAGGATATATAATAGACTGTTGGAAATTGAAATGTTCTTGAAACATCTGAATAGATGACTATTGGCCGGATGAGTGTCTTGTATTTATGAACGATGGTCGTAGAATTTAGTTTCCTTGTACGGCCGGTCAGTGCTGTTAACAGTTGTACTTCATTGTAGGCGCTGCAGTAATGGACTGTGCGACTGGTCCCGGCGAAGGTTCGAGTCCTCCCTCGGGCATGGGTGTGTGTGTTTGTCATTAGGATAATTTAGGTTAAGTAGTGTGTAAGCTTAGGGACTGATGACCTTAGCAGTTAAGTCCCATAAGATTTCACACATTTCATTGTAGGCTTTCAGTTAGACAATTAATAGGTGGGAATTTAAGATCAGTCTTTAATCGAGTGTTAGTCAATGGTATTTTAGTTTTTGAGTAGGTAGATTGGACTGTTGTTCATTGTTAATTGAGGGTTTCGGGACGAAATGCCGTAATGATTTTTCTTATAATAATATTTATTGGGGTTTTGTATGGTTGTAGGGTAGTTACTTCCATTTTCACTAGGAGATGAAGTTGTGGAGTTGGAGCTGGAGGGATCGTTGATATGGTAATGTTCATCCGATTCCGACGCTATTGATCTTTATATCTATTATGAGCAACATACGAGCTTGAGGATGTAGGTTGCAAGTGCTACTCTGAGATGAAAAGGCTAACGCAGGAGAACTATCTGTGGTGGGCTGCATCAAACCAGTCTGAAGACTAATGGTTAAAAAAAAATCCCCTTTCCCTTTGGATAAAGTTCCTCCAGGAGGCATAGATATTATGAAACATATTCGTGGTACCGATACCTCTGTTCGCTTAATCTGTTTTCAACAGTTCCCTGGCAACAACGGCTAGCAAGTGGAAGTGCGAGTGACAATACAGGGACCAGGAGAGACCGCTTCGAATTTCGGTGAAGAAAGCGTGCAGAGTCTGGATGTGCCGTGTCTGAGGACAACACCGGAGTCTTCTGTGCTCTCTTCCAGCATTCCATTTGCCGCGTCAAAATACCTGCCGGCCAGAGTGGCCGAGCGGTTCTAGGCGCTTCAGTCTGAAACCGCGCGACCGCTCCGGTCACAGGTTCGAATCCTGCCTCGGGCGTGGATGTGTGTGATGTCCCTAGGTTAGTTACGTTTAAGTAGTTCTAAGTTCTAGGGGACTGATGATCTCAGAAGTTAAGTCCCATAGTGCTCAGAGCCATTTGACCATTTGAACCAAAATACCTAGACGAATTAACGGACATTTCAGCTCGGCACAGTAATCCACATCCCTGCCGATGAATAATGATGGTTACTCTAAAAAAGCTGCTATGAAAACAATTTTGCAGGTTAGTTGCTTTATGCAACAGTTCGTATCAGATCAAAATTTTACTTTCATTATCAGCTTTTATATATGCTGTGATGGGAGACTTCATGTACATTCTGTAAATTTTGTTCTGTAACGGCAAATTGTCCTCCTTTTACTGTAAAAGCTTCACTTAATTCAGTATCTTTAGGTTACATCTCAGAATGTGTAATAACAGTTTTACCACATTTAACTGAGCATGAGGCTCTTCCTTCCCTGTCCCACCCGCAAATAGAGCGAGGGAAAAACTGCTGTCTATACGCCTCTGTAGGAGTCCTAGTTCATCTTACCTTACCTTTGTGGTTCTTGCGTGAAATGTACGTTGGTGACAGTAAAACTGTTCTGTAGTAACCTTCGAACGCCGGTCTTTAAATTTTCTCAATAGGGTTTCGCGAAAAGAACGTCGTCGTCCGTCCAGCGATACCCATTTTGAGTTCACGAAGCATCTCAGTAATACTCGAGTGTTGATCGAACCTACCGGTCACAAATCTAGCAGCACGACTCTGAATTGCTTCAATGTCTTCCTTCAATCCGATCTAATGGGGAACCCAAACACTCGAGCAATAACCAAGAAAGGACCACTAGTGTCGTATATGCGGTCTCCTTTAGAGACGAACCAAAATTCCCTAAAATGCTCCCAATAAAATGAAGTCGAGAAACCTTCCCTACTACCGTCCTTACGTGCTAGTTCCAGTTTACACTAAAGCACCAAAGAAACTGGCATAGGCATGAGTATTCAAATACAGAGATATGTAACCAGGCAGAATACGGCGCTGCGGTCGGCAACCCATATATAAGACAACAAGCCTCTGGTGCAGTTATTAGATCGGTTACTGCTGCTACAATGGCAAGTTATCAAGATTTAAGTGAGTTTGGTTCAATAAAACATCAAATCTCCGACATCGCTGCGGCCGGAAAAGATCCTGCAAGAACGGGACCTACGTTGACTGAAGAGAATCGTTCAGCGTGACAGGAGTGCAACCCTTCTGCAATTTGCTGCAGATTTCAATGCTGGGCCATCAAGAAGTGTCAGCGTGCGAACCATTCATCGATATGGGCTTTCGGAGCCGAAGGCTCACTCGTGTGCCCTTGATGACGGCACGACACAAAGCTTCACTCCGCGCCTGGGCCCGACAACGCCGACATTGGGGTGTTGAGGACTGCCGACATGTTGCCTGGTTGGACGAGTCTCGTTTCGAATTGTATTGAGCGGATGGACGTGTACGGGTATGGAGACAATCTCACGAATCCATGGACCCCGCACGTCAGCGGGGGAGTGTTCCAGTTTGTGGAGCTCTATAAAAGTGTGAGGCGTGTGCAGTTGGAGTGATATGGACACCTGATACATCTAGATACGACTCTGACAGGTGACACGTACGTAAGCATCGTGTCTGATCATCTGCATCCATTCGTGTCCATTGTGCATCCCGACGGACTTGGGCAATTCCAGCAAGACAGTGCGACACCCTACACGTCGAGATTTGCTACAGAATGGCTTCAGGGACACTCTTCTGAGTTTAAATGCTTCCTCTGGCCACAAAACTCTCCAGACATTATTGAACATATGTGGGATGCCTTCAATGTGCTGCTCAGAAGAGATCTCCGCCCTCTCGTACTCTTACGGATTTATGGACAGCCCTGCAGGTTTCATGGTGTCATTTACAGGGTGTTTCAAAAATGACCGGAATATTTGAAACGGTAATAAAAACTAAACGAGCAGTGATAGAAATACACCGTTTGTTGCAATATGCTTGGGACAACAGTACATTTTCAGGCAGACAAACTTTCGAAATTACAGTAGTTACAATTGTCAACAACAGATGGCGCTGCGGTCTGGGAAACTCTATAGTACGATATTTTCCACATATCCACCATGCGTAGCAATAATATGGCGTAGTCTCTGAATGAAATTACCCGAAACCTTTGACAACGTGTCTGGCGGAATGGCTTCACATGCAGATGAGATGTACTGCTTCAGCTGTTCAATTGTTTCTGGATTCTGGCGGTACACCTGGTCTTTCAAGTGTGCCCACAGAAAGAAGTCACAGGGGTTCATGTCTGGCGAATAGGGAGGCCAATCCACGCCGCCTCCTCTATGTTTCGGATAGCCCAAAGCAATCACACGATCATCGAAATATTCATTCAGGAAATTAAAGACGTCGGCCGTGCGATGTGGCCGGACACCATCTTGCATAAACCACGAGGTGTTCCCAGTGTCGTCTAAGGCAGTTTGTACCGCCACAAATTCACGAAGAATGTCCAGATAGCGTGATGCAGTAATCGTTTCGGATCTGAAAAATGGGCCAATGATTCCTTTGGAAGAAATGGCGGCCCAGGTCACTACTTTTTGAGGATGCAGGGACGATGGGACTGCAACATGGGGCTTTTCGGTTCCCCATATGCGCCAGTTCTGTTTATTGACGAAGCCGTCCAGGTAAAAATAAGCTTCGTCAGTAAACCAAATGCTGCCCACATGCATATCGCGGTCATCAATCCTGTGCACTATATCGTTAGCGAATGTCTCTCGTGCAGCAATGGTAGCGGCACTGAGGGGTTGCCGCGTTTGAATTTTGTATGGATAGAGGTGTAAACTCTGGCGCATGATACGATATGTGGACGTTGGCGTCATTTGGACCGCAGCTGCAGCACGGCGAACGGAAACCCGAGGCCGCTGTTAGATCACCTGCTGCACTAGCTGCGCGTTGCCCTCTGTGGTTGCCGTACGCGGTCGCCCTACCTTTCCAGCACGTTCATCCGTCACGTTCCCAGTCCGTTGAAATTTTTCAAACAGATCCTTTATTGTATCGCTTTTCGGTCCTTTGGTTACATTAAACCTCCGTTGAAAACTTCGTCTTGTTGCAACAACACTGTGTTCTAGGCGGTGGAATTCCAACACCAGAAAAATCCTCTGTTCTAAGGAATAAACCATGTTGTCCACAGCACACTTGCACGTTGTGAACAGCACACGCTTACAGCAGAAAGACGACGTACAGAATGACGCACCCACAGACTGCGTTGTCTTCTATATCTTTCACATCACTTGCAGCGCCATCTGTTGTTGAAAATTGTAACTACTGTAATTTCGAAAGTTTGTCCGCCTGAAAATGTACTGTTGTCCCAAGCATATTGCAACAAACGGTGTATATCTATCGCTGCTCGATTAGTTTTTATTGCCGTTTCAAATATACTGGTCATTTTTGAAACACCCTGTACCTCCAGCACTACTTCAGACATTTGTCGAGTTTATGCCATGTCGTGTTGTGGCACTTCTGCATGCTCACGGGTGCCCTACACGATATTTTAGGCAGGTGTACCAGTTTCTTTAGCTCTTCTGTGTATATCCCTTTGCAACGTTTCGTCCAGATATTTAACCGACGTGACTGTGTCGAGCAGGACACTAGTAATGCTGTATTCGAACGTAACGAGATTGATTTTCTTACTCATCTGTATTAACGTACGGCTTTCTACATTTAGAGCACGCTCATCACCCCAGCTATAAAATATGTCTAAGCCATCTTGTATCTTCCCACAGTCATTCAACGACAAGACCTAACCGTAAATCACGGCAGCATCAGCAAACAACGGCAGCTTGCTGCTCACCCTGGCCGCCAGATCATTTATGCATATAGAGAATAATGCGGTCCTATCACACTTCCCTGGGGTACTCTTGTCTGTGATGAACTCTCATCGTCGAGGATAACGTACTGGGTTCTGTCACTTATAAAGGCTTCGACCAACTTACACACCTGGGAATCTCCTCTCGAAGAACACCAAGGAGGCCGCCGCGCTTAACGTTCCCATCCGACGGACGAATCATCACCAGCGGTTTCACTTGCTCCCACTTCATGAGACGTTATTTACAGGACATTAGCGCAAAGTCTAGGTCGATGTCGATATATGTTGTTGTTGTGATCTTCAGTTCAGAGGCTGGTTTGATGCAGCTCTTCATGCTACTCTATCCTGTGCAAGCTTCTTCATCTCCCAGTACCTACTACGACCTACATCCTTCTGAATATGTTTAGTGTATTCATCTCTTGGTCTCCCTCTACGACTTTTACCCTCCACTCTGCCCTCTAATACTAAGTTGGTGATCCCTTGATGCCTCAGAATATGCCCTACCAACCGATCCCTTCTTCTAGTCAAGTTGTACCACAAATTTCTCTTCTCTCCAATTCTATTCAATACCTCCTCATTAGTTATATGATCTACCCATCTAATCTTCAGCATTCTTCTGTAGCACCACATTTCAGCAGCTTCTATTCTCTTCTTGTCTAAACTATTTATCGTCTACCTTTCACTTCCATACATGGCTACACTCCATACAAATACTTTCAGAAACGACTTCCTGACATTTATGTCTATACTCGATGTTAACAAATTTCTCTTCTTCAGAAACGCTTTCCTTGCCATTACCAGTCTACATTTTATATCCTCTCTACTTCGATCATCATCAGTTATTTTGCTCCCCAAATAGAAAAATTCCTTTACTACTTTAAGCGTCTCATTTCCTAATCTAATTTCTGCAGTATCACCCGATTTAATTCGACTACATTCCATTATCCTCGTTTTGCTTTTGTTGATGTTTATCTTATATTCTCCTTTCAAGACACTGTCCATTCCGTTCAGCTGCTCTTCCAGGTCCTTTGCTGTCTCTGACTGTTGATTGAGCCTTGGTCATCCCCTGGCATTCTGATTACCGAGACTCCAAGACCAATAGATTAGCTTCTCAGGGAGTTATATCTTGATGGTGGCACTGATGACGAACTTGTACAGCTGTATATAATATTTACAATTTTCAAAGGATGTCATACTTGGAGTGTGACAGAAATGACAAGAAATAAATATTGAAAACGACAGACTAGCGCTGGGAACATATGATGTTTCTTACAGAAAATTATTAAAAGTAAAAAATTCCATCGCCGGCCGCTACAGTCTGGAACCGCGCGACCGCTACGGTCGCAGGTTCGAATCCTGCCTCGGGCATGGATGTGTGTGATGTCCTTAGGTTAGTTAGGTTTAAGTAGTTCTAAGTTCTAGGGGACTGATGACCTCAAAAGTTAAGTCCCATAGTGCTCAGAGCCATTTGAACCATTTTGAAAAAAATTCCATCTTCTTTCGCAAAACACTTTTCTACGACATCGATACATAACACTGACTAAAGCGGCGTGTGGGTAAGACCTGGATTTACATTCGACAGGAGCGAAGATTTTTTTCTTTCGGAAAACAAGTTTGTCAACATTATACTGAAACGAGTAAACAAGACGTAAATGTAACACTGAATACACAGGGATAGGAAGACATAAAAATCCTACTGGTAGGAAATACGGAATGAGAAATCGCCACTGGTACACATTTGAGATACTCCCAATTCAGTCCATAGGATTGACTATATATGTAAATTAAAAAAAAAGTTCTTTTATATGTCCTGCAAGAATTGTTTCAAAAGCTGCGGATAGAAAATTGAATATCTGTAGAAGTCTATAAGTACCACCTAGAAAACCAAGTGAACAGTTTACAAAAACCAGATTTGTGCCTTATAGCCATGCATACAGTTACACCAGTATTCAGACACATAAATATAGGAGGTACATGGCGAAATAAATTTAGAGACAAAGCGTTCCTTTTCTGTTGAGTAGCACATGGGAATATAGTCAGTTGATTGAGCCTTGGTCATACCCTGGCATTCTAATTACCGAGACCATTTGATTAGCTTCTCAGGGAGCTATATCTTGATGTTGGCACTTATGACGAACTTGTACAGCGGTTTATACGTTGGTATATCGTTGGATACTAACTGGGTTTGGAGGCTGCTTGGGAAATGATGACCAAGAGCCCAAAGATTGCTTGCAAGGACGTTTGTGTGATTCGTGTTCCGAGAACATTGTAGAAATATATGGTTTAGATCTTCTTCCTCTCCACAAACATATAGCGGGGTGGCGCTTAGGTTGAGCTGATAGAGGTGTTTGTCGAACTTTCAGTGATTAAATTTCAGCCATGCTATAACTTTCGTGAAGCTCCTTGATGTTTGCGCATTATTAGACCGCAGTACTCGTGGAATCATGGGATGAATTAGTGTGTAGTGACTGCCTCTGATTCAGATGTCCGCTACCATCCCTCTTGTTAGTTCAAGGACAACCACTTTCTGAGCATGCGTATCATCTCTGTGAGAGGGAGTTTATCACATTTAATAGCACATGTGTAGATGCTTGCCTACTAGGGCATCTACTTGTTCATATCCAGGTATGCCAGAGTGGCCTTTCATTCTTACCATCACGATGCTGCAACAGTTCTTCTGCACCTCTTCACCCGAAACAGAATGTCGACAATTTCTGCAAGTATGGGGTTAGTACAACTTTTAATCAGGTATAGGTCTGACATTCTATCAGAGATGATGATCATTGCGTCTGCTGTGGTCGTCTGTGCGAATAGTAGGGCTTCCAAAATGGGAATCAGTTCAGCCGACACAATGGTGGAGGAGTGTGGATCCAGCTTGTTGTTTCGGTCAGGTCCCCAATTAGCACTACTAGCGCATTTACTAGAATTGGGCCCATCTATATACGCAATGCACGCATCATGGTAGTGATACAGGATTTCCACTGCCGTTGCGTTAGTGGGTTCCCGCTTTTGAAATGGTTGACTGGTCCTGGAATCAATCTGCAGAGTCGACGTTTCGTATGGTCTGTTCTAGTGCTATAGAAGAGCACTTTTCCACTCATAATGCCTTAATGTCAGCCTCTCCGTATATTCAGCGGCGACTGGTGGAAGTTTCTCATTTATCAAATATGTTCCATACACACAGTAGGATGTTAATTCCCGGATTTTTTCATCAAGGGGCACACATTCGTTGAAACAGAGTCGTAGGAGGAATTTCTCGCAGATGAATATTCGTCGCAACTTAAACGGTGGTTCATTTGTTTAAACCAGTGATGCGTTAGTTGGGGTTGACAGGAACGCCCCTTTAACTGTAGTACAGGTGTCCGCAAACAAAGTATGTCCTTATTAGGGACCATCGCTGTCCGCCGATCAGAGCCCCACCTAATCCAGTCGTAGCTCCGATGGGATTGTAGACTTTTTCACGTATGTTAATGATATGTCGGATACGAGGAGCCCATCATAGTTTATCATGGACGATCATGCCAAAATATCTATTTGTTTTTGCAATTTGAAAAGTATGTTGTCCCAGTTGCATTTTTGGGGGAAATGGAATTCTATGGCGAGTAAAGACCGCAAGAGTAGACTCGCTATCAGCGATTTCGTAGCTACTTTCTGCACACCACTCATGCAGATGTATAAGAGAGGTGTGCATTTTCAAATGACATGACTGAAGAGTATTGTCTTCGGAATGTAAGCATATGTCGCCTGCGTATTATAATATTTGGATGTCACTGGCAAAGAGGTCATTTAGGTCTGCAGTATAGAGATTGAATACTAAGGGAGCCAAATCTGATCCCGACGGGAGTCCTCTTCTAGAGTCTCCAGACTCCAGTGTAGTTCTGAGTTGCAAAATTCCTATTTCTTAGAAATCTTACAACGTTACGCACGAGTGGTTTTGGAATCTGAAGTTTCTCCAGTGTTTTTCCCTAGGATTGACAAGTCGACGTTGTCGTACGCTTTAGTCGAGTCTATGAACGCAACTGTCATACAATTATTCCGAGAGAAATATAGCTGTATGTTAGTAACTAACCGTAAAAGATTTCTGTTGTCTGTTTTACTTTTATAAACCTAAATTGTTTTTCCGGTAATATTTTCTTGTTTCCACATCACCATTCCAAGCGCCGTTTAACAATCGTTTCCATTACCTTCCCCGAATATGGTAGGAAGATGATAAGCCGATACCACTTGACTTTATCGCACGTTTTTGCCAGTTTGTAGATGGGAACCACACGACATGTTTTTAGCAAGTCGATTTTGATCTTTTGTTTACATAAATTATTGTAAATTTTTAACAGCAGCAATTTCCCTTTCTGAGGGATGTGTCGTGACATTGGGTAGTCAATAAGATACAGTACCCTTCCCCTGAGAGAGCGCAGTCTGGAGTTCTTGTGTAATGACACTGTCGTCCTCTTCATATTTCATCTCGTCTTCGTCGTGCATTACATAAGGTAGTTATATTATACGCTAGAACGATCCTAAAGTTCGTCAAACGGTGGAAGTGTATGCATGTCCATTGTCAAACCGTTTTTTATGTTCCTTATCACATTCCAAATTCTGTTTCTTTGCAGATTGCAGTGCAGAAATTTTGACACGATTTTCTTTCTTTGCGCTTGAATATTTTCTTAGCTGTCATTTGTGCTTTCTTAAGAGCAGGAAAGATCGTATGATTAGAGAGATTTTTGTATTTTCTCAGTGCCTCCCTTGGATCCATGAGTACTGTGTCACATTCTGAATCCCACCAACAGGTTGATGGTGGATAAGTAGTCCGCTTATGTCCTCTATGAGGTACTGAGACTTCCGTTGATTCACTGATAGGCGATAACATACACCATAGTCTCTTTAAGGATCCTCAGTTTCGATAATCGATTCCAGTTCGTATTTCAGTAGTGTTTCGTATAGGTTCCAATTACCTTCGTTTATGTTCCATTTCGGGCTGATTGCATATTTGATAGTCTCCCTAGGTTGTGTGTATACTGTGATTTCAATTAGCAAGTGATCGGAACCTGAAGTATTCGGTATCATTTCACATCTTGCTCCGGTAGACAGTGCAGGTCATGCTATGCTCGAGTCCACCACCATCGGGACTTCAGTTGGTCGGGCTATACGCGTGGATGAGCCATAAATTAGTACTATAGGGTTTTCCGAATTTAGCGCATGCACTATCATTTTTCTCATGGCGCTGGCATTTCAGCAGCCCCATAGTGTATGGTGGCAGTTAAAGTCATCTAGTAGCAGAAGGAGTTTCCAGATGGAGGCAATGATTGTTGTTAATGTCGTTTGGAAAGTCTGTCGTTAGGTGCTTTGTATGTTGAAACCAAATTCAGATGGAGGTCCATGATACGCAGGCGGATACCCACTATTCGTAAGGTATCATGCTGAGTACCAGTGTTGACAATGTAAAAGTTGATATCTTGTTTGACCAACAACGCAGCATCAATTATGTCTATCTTCTCCGATGACAGAGCAGCTCAAAAGTGTGAATGGTTCGTTCGATTTTAATCATGTTTCGGTGATGGCACAAATGTCTACAGTAGTTTCGAGCAGAAAAAGTCGAAAGGTGTCTTCGTTTGCCTTAGGCGATCTTGCGTTCCGTTGGATAATTTTATAAGCCATTTGGGGGTTTAAGGCGTGAGGTCAACATATTTTGGGTAGACACTTGGATTGAATATGTTTGTAGTACTGGGGTGGGCAATTTAGAAGCCTGCTGGCACAATACATCGTTCATCACAGCCATAATTATACTTAAAATGTTGTTACCGATGTAGTTCCCAACATTATTCTGTTTGTTGAGTCTGTGAAAATTGTGGCTCGTGGGGGTTGGGACCCTTTGGAGAGAGAGGGAGACAGAGTTCTGATTGATACAAATGGTCCCATGCTTTGGTGAGGTCCTCTAAGTTCCATTGAATATACATATTGTTGATGGTGTAGTTGGGCATACTATATGAGAGGAGGGGGGCAGCGGTATCGGCAGTGAGTCCTCTTGAGCCAACGTTTCTGGCGTCTATGACATTGTCGTCATAGGATAGGTTGGTCGCTGCGGATCGTAGGTGACGGTGCGTATTTCCATTGAGCCGCAGTTGAGTTGGAAGGGGTGGGAATTTTTGACCCTGTCTGTACGTTTGGGAGAGAAGTAACTGCATTCGCATAAGGCTTGTTTTAAGACACAGCTGCTACATCTCAGAAGGTAACAGTATGGAGGAACATGATTCTGTTAATTTTCTAGTGTTTGAAACACATTGTTCGGGTTCGAGATAAGGCACTGTGACCACCAGGCTTAGCGGCTGATCCCGGCGGAGGTTCGAGCCCTCCCTCGGGCATGTGTGTGTGTGTGTTTGTCCTTAGGATAATTTAGGTTAAGTAGTGTGCAAGCTTAGGGACTGATGACCTTGGCAGTTAAGTCCCATAAGATTTCACACACATTTGAACATTTTTTTGACCACCAGGACAATGAATACAGGGTAGTTGAGTGGCCCTCCCACAGGCATCACTTCTGTGTGGGCCTGTGCAGTACTCACATATTGTGTTACTTCTGCACTGTTTGCTGCCATGTAATTATCGCAAACAGTTATAACATTGTAAGATGGAGGGTACATCATACGTGTGCACTGGACAGCGAACACCACGAATGCAAACAAACTGTGGGAGCAGTGGTGATCTAAATGTCACAACAAAAACTGGAGATAGCTTTGTTATCGTTTTCCCAGTCAAGATTATAATTTTACTAAATCTTCTGATGAGAATAACTTCGCAGCAACAATTCATTTCTGTTAGTAATACGTCCTCCGTAAGTAACGTTTCAAAATTACTCATGATGCCTTGTTTAATTGCAAAAACTTCAGAATATAGGCCTACAAATTTGCTTTGTCTAAGAAAAAATGTTGATCCAAGGCATGGCAGTTAATGTTGACACAGTCTCAGTTTTTACACGGTTTTTCCCTGCCGTCGTAATACTGATTATGTGCCTGAATTACGACTCACATTCCCGTCTAATAATTTTCCCTAGTGCCATAGAGTGGAGCCTGTCTATGTTTCTGTCTCTACGCTCAATAAATAAGATGAAAGGCCCTTTGTCGGTAGTTGTGTATAAGTTAGCACTGCACCCTACAAGCTGGTGGGTGATGGTCCCTTCTTGGGAGGAGTTGAAACGTAGCACTTTCTCCATTTTGTCTCGTTGGTCGTCGTCTCCCTCGGCAGTCGAGTGTGTCTTTGGTGCTTGTGCTAGGGCTCCAGACCTCCTGCCGTAGTTGCATCGACAGGTGGAACATGTTAGTGCGTGTCTGCGTTGTGAGACGCGATGGATGCGTAGCTAATCACTTCACTGGTGGGTGCACAAAGTGCATCGGTATTCGTTGTGATATTGTGCGGCTGGTTTTGCGAAGTTTGTTGCGCTGGAGGCCTGCAATCGCCACCGTCCGTGGTGATGATCGCAGCGTAACAAGAGTTTAAATGATCTGACAGAGCCTATGGAAGTAGAACAACCACCACTGTGTACACTGAGTGATCACTAGCCGAGTAGGAAGTGCGTACACCGTAGGGCACCTATACTATGTGATCAAAAGTATCCGGACACCCCCAAAAACATACGTTTTTCATATAAGGTGCATTGTGCTGTCACCTAATGCCAGGTACTCTATGTCAGCGACCTCAGTAGTCATTAGACATCCTGAGAGACCAGAATGAGCCGGCCGGGGTGGCCGAGCGGTTATAGGTGCTACAGTCTGGAACTGCGCGACCGCTACGGTCGCAGGTTCGAATCCTGCCTCGGGCATGGATGTGTGTGATGTCCTTAGGTTAGTTAGGTTTAATTAGTTCTACGTTCTAGGGGACTGATGGCCTTAGAAGTTAAGTCCCATAGTGCTCAGAGCCATTTGAACCATTTTTTAGACCAGTGTGGGGCGCTCCGCTGAACTCATGGACTTCAAACGTAGTCAGGTGATTGCGTGTCACTTGTGTCATACGTCTGTACGAGAGACCTCCACGCTCCTAATTATCCCTAGGTCCACTATTCCCGATGTGATAGTGAAGTACTAACGTGAAGGGACACGTACAGCACAAAAACGTACAAGCCGACCTCGTCTGTTGACTGACAAATACCACGGACCTTTGAAGAGGGTCGTGATGTGTAATAGGCTGACATCTATCCAGACCATTACACAGGAATTCCAAACTGCATCAAGATCCACTGCAAGTACTATGACAGTTAGGTGGGAGGTGAGAAAACTTGGGTTTCATGGTTGAGCAGCTGCTCATAAGCCACACATCACGCCGGTCAACGGCAAACAACGCCTCGCTTGGTTTAAGGAGCGTCAACATTTCACGACTGAACAGTGGAAAAACGTTGTGTGGAGTAATGAATCACTGTACACAATGTGGCGATCCGATGACAGGGTGTGAGTATGGTGAATGTCCGGGGAATGTCATCTGCCAGCGTGTGTAGTGCCAACAGTAAAATTCGAAGGCGGTGATGTTACGGTGTGGTCGTGTTTTTCATGGAGGGGGCTTGCAGCCCTTGTTGTTTTGCATGGCACTATCACAGCACACGCCTACATTGATGTTTCAAGCACCTTCTTGCTTCCCACTGTTGAAGAGCAATTCGGGGATGACGATTTCCTCTTTCAACACGTCGAGGACCTGTTCACAATGCACAGCCTGTGGCGGAGTGGTTACACGACAATAACATCCCTGCAATGGACTGTCCTGCACAGAGCTCTGACCTGAATGCTACAGAACACCTTTGGGATGTTTTGGAAAACCGACTTCGTGCCACGCCTCACCGACTGACATCGACACCTCTCCTCAGTGCAGCACTTCGTGAAGAATTGGGTGCCATTCTCCAAGAAACCTTCCAGCATCTGATTGAACACATGCCTGCGAAAGTGCAAGCTGTCATCAAGGCTAAGGGTGGGTCAACATCAAATTGAATTCCAGCATTACCCATGGAGGGCGCCAAGAACTTGTAAGTCATTTTCAGCCAGTTGTCCAGATACTTTTGATCGCATAGTGTATGTTGTCTCTTTTACTTCCCGGAGCGAACTCCAGGGGCAAAGCTCAAATCCCCTTCCAGCCATCTAGGTATTCCGTGCAGTCGCCAAAACAGTTTAGTCGAATGCAGGAATAGTTCCTTTGAATGTGACACTACTGATATTCTGCCCCATCCTAGTCCCATACAACGTAAGTTTAAGTCACCGACAAATCTTTTCCATATAAGCGTTCTTGCACTTTAAGTCTCGGACATATCATGGTTTTTAAACAGAATCAGAAAGGCAGGTGAAGAAATCATTTAACGTATTTCATTTTGAGTTCGATACAACTCAACCGTCACTCAGTTTCACGAAAATTCACAGAACTGTGAGACATGACTACGGATATGGCCTAGGAAATAAAATGCGATGATCCATAAAACTACCAGTACAGTGTAATATGTGACGCTGCTACGCTTAGAGATACGTTTAGGGGCGTTGTTGTATTCGGAAGAAAGTGGTTACCGTTCCTCTACTGTAGCTGATGCAATCAACATTTCTTCACACTCTATCGAAAAGATTTCGTTAAGCATTGTCATCAACACTCCTGTGTGATTGTAATAGTCTTCTTTACATCTACATTTATATCAGTACTCCGCAAGCCACCTGACTGTATGTGGCGGAAGGTACTTCTGGCACCACCAACTGATGTCCCCTTCCCTGCTCCACTCGCGAATGGTGCGTAGGAAGAATGATTGTTCATATGACAGAGCATGCGGTCGCATGCCTGTACGCGGTTCCTTATACACTAAAGCGCCAAAGAAACTGGTATAGGCATGAGTATACAAATTCAGAGATGTGTAAACACCCAGAATACGGTGCTCCGATCGGCAACGCCTAAATAAGATAACAAGTGTCTGGCGCAGTTGTTAGATCGATTACTGCTGCTGCACGTACAATGGCAGACTATCAAGATTTAAGTGAGTTTGAACGTGGTGTTACAGTCGGCGCACGAGCGATGGGACACAGCACCTGCGAGGTAGTGATGAAGTGGGGATTTTCCCCTACGACCATTTCACGAGTGCACCGTGAATGGCAGGAAACAGGTAAAACATAAGATATCCGACATCACTGCTACCGGAAAAAGATCCTGCAAGAACGGGACCAACGACGACCGAAGAGAATCGTTCAACGAAACATGTTGCCTGGTCGGACGAGTCTTATTTCAAATTGTATCGAGCGGATGGATACGTGCGGGTATGGAGGCAACCTCAGGAATCAATGGACCCTGCATGTCAGTAGGGGACTGTTCAAGCTGGGGGAAGGTCTGTAATGGTGTGGGGCGTGTTCAGTTGGAGTGGTATAGGACCCCTGGGACCCCTGGTACGTCTAGATACGACTATGACAGATAACACATACGTAAGCATCCTGTCTGATCACCTGCATCCATTCATGTCCATTGTGCATTCCGACGGACTTGTGCAATTCCAATATGACAAAGCGACACCCCACACGTCCATAATTGCTGCAGAAAGGCTCCAGACACACTCTTCTGAGTTTAAACACTTCAGCTGGCCACCAAACTCCCCAGAGATGAGCATTATTGAGCATATCTGGGATGCCTTGTAATGTGCTTTTCAAAAGAAATCTCCACCCCGTCGTACTCTTAAGGATCCACAGACAGTCCTATAGGATGCATGGTGTTAATTCCCTCTAGCCCTACTTCAGACATTATGTTATGTTATGTTATGTTAACCGGGGACCTAGAAACGACGGAGAGGCTCCGTCCCCGCCGCAGTCGCAGTGGTCCGCAACCCCACGACGACTACCGCAGTCCACTTCAACCCTCCGCCGCCCCACACCGAACCGAGGGTTATTGCGCGGTTCGGCCCCTGGTGGACCCCCCCATGGAACGTCTCACAGCAGACGAGTGTAGCCCCTATTTTTGCGTGGTAGAGTAATGGTGGTGTACGCGTACGTGGAGAACCTGTTTTAGCAGCAATCGCCGGCATAGTGTAGCTGAGGCGAAATAAGTGGAACCAGCCCGCATTCGCCGACGCAGATGGAAAACCGCCTAAAAACCATCCACAGACTGGCCGGCTCACCGGACCTCGACACCAATGCGCCGGGCGGATTCGTGCCGGGGACCGGTGCTCCTTCCCGCCCGGAAAGCAGTGCGTTAGACTGCACGGCCAACCGGGCGGGCACTTCAGACATTAGTGGAGTCCATGCCACGTTGTGCTGTGGCACTTCTGCGTGCTCGCGGGGGCCCTACACGATATTAGGCAGATGAACCAGTTTCTTTGGCTCTTCAGTGTAGATCGGAGAAGCGATCACTATGGTACTATTTGTTTCGGATCCATCCACTATACTGGAACCCGGCAGTTCTTAACGTCTGGCATACCGTCTTTTAGCGGTGTTTTATTTTGACGGACAACGAGTGTTGGGTAAAAAGTCTCCGAGCTTTTCCGCTCTAAAGTTTTAATTATATGTTCTCCTGGAGATGTGGCTTTTAGTGCCACGAAACCGGTAGTGATCCAGTAATAAAGGACTAAATACATCTGAAGCGGTTGTTAATACCGAAGATGAATACTAATAGCCGTGGTTGCCCCACATACAAGGTTGCCTGCAGACTGTTGATAAACCTCCGTATCAGCTCTAATATTTCGAATTTTATGATCGTGGTCATTTCGCAGCCTTGTGTGAGGCCCTGCGTTGTCATCGAGAAGGAGAAGTTTGTTTTCATTTTTGTGGCGACGAACACGCTGAAGTCACTTTTTCAATTTCCTGAGGGTAGCACAATACACTTAAGAGTTATCGTTAAACCATGACGGAGGACATCAGACAGAATAACCGCTTCAGAGTTCCAGAAGACTGTCCCCACGACTTTACTGGGTGGGGGTACGGCTTTGAACTTTTTCTTCGGAGGAGACGTGGTATGGCGCCACCCCATGGATCGCCCCTTTGGTTCCGGTTCGAAGTGATGAAACCATGTTTCATGGCCTGTGACGGTGTTCGACAAAAAAGTGTCGCGACCAGCCTCGTAAGGCGCAAGCAATTCCGTACACATTGTCCTTCGTTGCTCTTTATGCTCTTCTGCTAGGCGGCAGGAGCTCATCGAGCGCCGCGGGGGTTTAGCCGAGCGGTCTCAGGCGCTGCAGTCATGGACTGTGCGGATGGTCCCGGCGGAGGTTCGAGTCCTCCCTCGGGCATGGATGTGTGTGTTTGTCCTTAGGATAATTTAGGTTAAGTAGTGTGTAAGCTTAGGGACTGATGACCTTAGCAGTTAAGTCTCATAAGATTTCACACACATTTGAACATTTTTGAACCCATCGATCACACGTCTTTGAGTACGCCAACTGGTTTAAATGGCTCTGAGCACTATGAGACTTAACATCTATGGTCATCAGTCCCCTAGAACTTAGAACTACTTAAACCTAACTAACCTAATGACATCACACAACACCCAGTCATCACGAGGCAGAGAAAATCCCTAACCCCGCCGGGAATCGAACCCGGGAACCCGGGCGTGGGAAGCGAGAACGCTACCGCACGACCACGAGCTGCGGACGCGCCTACTGGTGGACGAGTGTGTCAGCACTAGTAAGAGAGACGTCCAGATGTGCAGCGAGGTGTTTGATTGTGATGGGTCGAACACCTCGGATGAGAGTGTGCACACGTTCCAACAATGCAGCAGTCACAGCTCCGTGCGGCTGGCAGGACGGGGAAGGTCTAACAGGTTTACGCGACCTTGTTGCAATGGTGACAGACGCCTCGCCCAAAGACTCACATTGCTTTTGCTCACTCCGCAGATATTCTGCAAGCGCCTATGAACATCTGTGATCCTCTGGTTTTCCGCCAGAAGAAACTCAGTGACACCTCTCTGCTTGGAACGCATCTCCGTGACAGACGCCATCTTGAAGGTTACACATAGCACCGCCACCTATCGGGGTTTCAGGAAACTGTAGGAGCTGAAGCGGGAATATTCCACGATGTCCCACAATAAATTCTGAATTTTTTCAACTGGAATTGGCAGAGAAAAAAAGTGTTACTTCACTTATTGAACACCGCTCGTACATTAAATGTATGAATGCTCGTTCCTATAATGTTTAATTGCCAAGCCTCGACAACCAGTCATGGACTGTAAACATTGGTACACTCCACCGTCAACACAGAACAAACGATTGTGTATTACTTTTGAAGGTAGCGCACCCAACATTAATACGGCAGACGGTTGTTTGTCACGAAATATACGAACCTCAAAAGAACCACTGAATCAAGGCCTCGTATTGCCTGAAATATTAATTCTCAACCATTGATTCGTAGTCCCTTGATACTGACTTTCGGATTCTGTTCCGTTTGTACAGGGTGTTTATAAATGAATATCAGGATTTTAACGCTTTATAATATTTATTACATTAAACTTACAGTTATAGATGATATGTCAAATGAAAGAGCAACTCACAGTTGTGTTTGGCATCAGTGCAAGATGGTGCGCCACCTCACTGGCATAGCGAAGTACGCGATTGGTTGAACTTCACTGTACCCAAGCGCCGCAAGGGGCCCAATGACAGGGCTTGCTTTGCATGGCCTCCACATTCACCCGACCTAACGCCATGCGATTTTTTCCTTTGGGGCTTCGTCAACGATCGTGTGTACGTGCCTCCGCTAGCAGCAGACCTCCCTGAATTAAGAAACCGGATTGAATCAGCTGTTGCTACAATCACTGAAGACACACTTATCAACGTTTGTGAAGAACTCGGCTGTAGACTTGATGTGTGCCGTGTGACAAATGGTGCTCACATTGAACATTTATAAGGTTCTTGGTAAAACTGTTTGAGTTGCTCTTTCATTTGACATATCATTTATAACTGCAAGTTTAATATAATAAATATTATAAAACGTTAAAGCCCCGATATTAATTTATAAACACCCTGTATTGTTTTGACCTTGTACAGTCCGCCAGAAAGTTCGATATGGGTTGTTCCTGCTGATACTACTCACGATTTCTCAATTTTCACTTACACTCGTGAGCCAGCACACTATGACTGCCTATGTAACAGCGTGTTGGTTCCCTTCGGAAAGCAGTACAGCACTGATTCCGAGTTAGAAGAAGTCGACAGTCCCTTGGTAGGTTTCCAGAGGTACGTGGCACCACAGGTCTACGCACAGATCACGCAATTCCCGTAAATTACAGACCGGTGGCTGCGGGCACGACGCTGGTATCTGACAACGTTCCTGATGTGTTATATAGTGTGAAGATCAGGCGAACTTGGTCGTCAATCCGTCAACGTGAGCTCAATATCATGCTCCTCAAACCACTAAAACACGATTTTGGACTTGTGACACAGATGGTTATCGTGGTGGAAGATGTCATCACTGTCGCAGGAGGCATCAAGGATGAAGGGATGCATGTGGTCCACCATAATATTCTCGCAGTCCACAAACCTCATGGTGCCTTCAGTTATTACCACAGGTTTCACTGGAGCCCGTGTGAATATCATGACTAACATAATACTGTTACTACCCCCACCACCCTTCGTCCTTTGGTCGGTCTATGGTTCCAATAGCCGTTCGCCAGGATGACGGCTTATCTGGATCGACCTGGGGTAGCAATAGACAGGAATCATTCGATCAGATGACACGTTCTCACTGATCCACGATCCAATAACGGTGATCCCGTGCACACTGAAATGGTAATTGACGATGCCTTTACGGCCAATATTGGAACACGTATGGGTCGTCTGCTGTGGAGGCCTCATGTTGAACATTGCGCGCTCAGCGGTTTGCTCCGAAACACTTTTGCCTGTATCAGCCTTGTACTCTGTCGTCGGATCTGCTACAGATCGCCATCTTTACTGATCTTCAGAGAGGACAACCTTCCACCCCCTGCGTTCTGTGATGATGCATTTACGCTCAATACCTTGTCGCCTACTAGTAGTTTCACCATCCATCAATCACTTTCCATAGACGCTCACGATAGTGGCACGTAGAGCCGCGTCTACGAGAACTACGGTTCGGTAGGTTTGGTACAGTACACAAAAGATGTAGTACACTGAAGCACCATAGAAACTGGTACAGACATGCGTATTCAGATACAGAGATGCGTCAACAGGCCGAATACGGAGCTGTGGTCGGCAACGCCTGTAAAAGACAACAATCGTCTGGAGTAGTTACTGCTACTACAATGGCAGGCTTTTTAAACGAGTTTGAACATGGTGTCATTGTCGGCGCAAGGGCGGTGGGACACAGCACCTCCGAGGTAGCGATGAAGTGGAGATTTTCCTGTAAGACCATTTCACCAGTGTACCGTGAATATCAGGAATTCGTCAAAACATCAAATCTCCAACATCGCTGCGGCCGGAATAAGATCCTGCAAGAACGGAACCAAGGACTACCGAAGAGAATCGTTCAACGTGACAGAAGTGCAACCCTTCTACAAATTGCTGCAGATTTCAATGCTGGGCCATCAACAAGTGTCAGAGTGCGAACTATTAAACGAAATGTCGTCTATGTGGGCTTTCGGAGCCGAAGGCCCACTCGTGTACCCTTGATGACTGCACGACACAATGCAGCCTCTACTGGACACGTCAACACCGACGCTGGACTGTTGATGACTGGAAACATATTGCCTGGTCGGACGAGTTTCGTCTTAAATTGTATCGACAGGATGGACTTGTGTCGGCCGGTGTGGCCGAGCGGTTCTAGGCGCTTCAGTCTGGAACCGCGCGACCGCTTCGGTCGCAGGTTCGAATCCTGCCTCGGGCATGGATGTGTGTGATGTCCTTAGGTTAGTTATGTTTAAGTAGTTCTAAGTTCTAGGGGACTCATGACCTCAGATGTTAAGTCCCATAGTGCTCAGAACCATTTGAAACCATTTGATGGACTTGTACGGGTATGGAGAAAACCTCATGAATCCATGGACCCTGCATGTCAGCAGTGGACTGTTCAAGCTGGTGGAGGCTCTGTAACACCTGCATCCTTTCATGTCCATTGTGCATTCCGACGGACTTGGGAAATTCCAGCAGGACAATGCGACATCCCACACGTCCAGAATTGCTACAGAATGGCTCCAGGAACACTCTTCTGAGTTTAAACTCTTCCACCGGCCACCAAATTCCACAGACATGAACATTATTGAGCATATCTGGTATAGCGTGCAGCGTGCTGTTCAGAAGAGACCTCTACCCCGTCGTACTCACACAGATTCATCGACAGCCATTAATGATTCATGGTGTCAGTTCCCTCCAGCACTATTTCAGACATTAGTCGAGTCCATGGCATGTCGTGTTGCGGCACTTCTGCGTGCTCGCGGAGGCCCTACTTGGTATTAGGCAGATGTACCAGTGTATTTGGCTTTTCAGTGTAAATCGTAGGATTGGAAAGAAAGAAACATAAACGAATGTGTGAGAGAGAAACTGGGAGCAGAATAATTCTCTTTGTTTTTTGTTTGTTCGCATCGTATGTAATTAGAACGGCATGTCGTTCAGCGTTAGTATACTGTGTATTTTATATCTTTACAAAACATAAATTGGATTTTAATAGCAATAAAAGATAGTTGACCACGTAACTTGTGCGTTTGATGTAACGAAACCAATTACTTTGGATGGAATCACGGACTACATACACAAACACAAAAAAAGCTATATAATTACCTGTTGATAGTTTGTACTCAATAGAACGTCCTTCATTTTGATGAAAGGCAAGGGTTTCATGTTATTGTTGACAAGTGCGAAAATTATTTAGGAATAGCAGAAACATTTTTCATATAAGCTCGACGAAGTATCGAAGCTATATTTGATATGTTTTTGATTTAAATTTTACCTGTTTTTCAGGAAATTGCCTTTTCCAGTTCTATATAATAAACATGTAATTTTTTGTTTTTACTACAACATCCCTCTGTTTCACCTTCCAGATCAACGATATTAGATTAAAACCTCAAGTAATCATTGACATTTTCCATTTTTTTGTAAGTACTGTTTATCTTTAAGTAACAGACCGGAGTATGCTTGCGTAGAACAAAAATTTTCCGTGGGTTACACAGCCCTTTATATACCTACACTCACTTTCTAGGCAGTTCAGCGCTTCCAATTTCTAGGGGAATCTAGTGAGATACTGGCCGCATAAGCAAACAAAGTGATTGAAATGAGGTAACGCCCGGCAGGCATGGAACACACCTAATGTACAGATAACGCGGTTTCGATCCTAACTGACCAAAGCTACCAGGAAAATTACCGTAGTTTGCGCTTATTTAGGAAATTCTATGGCAGCCTAAGGCAGTTTCATAACTCTAGTTCGACACGCAAGTCGCCGAAGTTGCGTCAATTCGGAAGACTTGCACCAGGCCAACTGTCTGCCCGACGGGAGGCCTAGCCACACGGCATTATTTATAACTCTAGTAGCACGCGAACATCCGACAAGCTCCGCCTTTTCCGAGATGATCGTCCCCAGGCGCCAACCAATAACAATCTGCCCTTTGTCAAAGTCGCTTTGCGTCAGTTTCAGCTTGAACGATTCCCCATCCTTCTCTGCTCGGCTATACATTTTCTTTACCGTGTCATGTGCCCGCAACGCCGCTAGATGGCATTCAATGTCGTGGTGGGGAATGGTGATAAAGGTCTGGCTCGTCATCTCATTTCATCTGCATTCACATCTACGCTCCACAAGCGAAGTATTCCTCTTGTACCTCTATGTTCACACCTTCCCCGCCCCTTTCTTTCCTTCTGTTACATGCGCGTGGGGAGAATGATTGTCGGTAAATCTTCGTATGAACTCTAATTTCTCTGATATTCTCGTTGTACTTATTTTGCGAGACGTATGTAGGAGAAAATAATAAATTTGTCAGCTGTTCGACAACGTACTCTCTCAATATTTCAATACAAAAATCACTGCAGCTTATTGTGCATATCCGTAACGCTGACTCGTCCATTAAACGATCCCGTGACGAAACGTGCGGCTCTTCGCTGGATCTTCTCTATCTCTTTTATTAATCCAACCTCGTAAGAGTCCCACATTGATGAGCCGCACTCAGGACTCGGTAGAACAAGTGTTTTGTGAAGCACTTCTTTCGTGGATGAGCACGTTCCCTCATGATTCTTCCAATGGATCTCAACACGGCATCTGCACTTCTTACAATTTATTTTATCTCGTCATTCGCCTTTAAGTCGCTGCGGATTATAACTCTTAGGTATTTTGCGGCAGTTAATGATCGTAGTGACATGTCGCTAATATTATAATTGAACAGTAATGGCTTTCTCAGCTTGTTTACGCACAATACGTTACACCTATTTCCGTTCGTAGACAACTGCCAGAAAAATCATTAATTCCCCCTTAATGAGTGCGCTAAAACTCAGTTTTCATGGCTTTCTTCGTTATTTCCTGTTTTTCTTTCCAAAAACATCTTATATATTCATTGTGTTCCTTCTTCCTCGTTTTTGTTCCCTTCTTCCCTGCATTCTTCTCTTTGGGCTGTTGCTAAAATTTCTGTTTTCCATTTTTTCTCTGTATTTTTCACTGTCTGTCATGTCTTCTGTGGAGATGTTCCATTTTTTGAGGTCTTTCATGTTGATTCCTGTTGATTTTCACTATATTATTTGTTTTTCCATCTCGATTTTCGTTCTTTGCTTGACTACTGTTGTTCCTGAGGCCTCTGGTACGGCAACTGAACTATAGTGTCTCAGTTTGGCGTTGATGGAAATAATTCTTTTGTTGAAGTGGTTCCATGGAAGTCTGTATGATTTTTGTAGTTTTGTGATCCTTTCTTCATTGGGTGTCGAGTTCAGTCCTGTTTTCTGTATAATCTCTTCCAGGCATTTCAAACTTTCTACTTGTGTTACCTTTCCATACTTCGTTACCAGTAGGTGTCCGTCTGTGGATTTTTTGTCCATTTAGTGCATTGTTTCATGTTAAGATTTGCAGTCCTGTTTTGGGAGAGATTTCGTGTATTATCTTTTTAGCTTCTTTGACTTCCTTTTCTGTTATCATTGCTGTATTAACAGCAAGGGCAGACATTTTGTGGTGACTGTTCTATTCTTGTCTCCCTATCTTTACACCACTTACTCCTTTGTTCCATGTTCCGATTATTTTCTCCAAAACCGAATTAAACAGAGTGGGTGACAGCTCATCTTCCTGTCTCACTTCTGTCTTGATTTCGAATGGTTCTGAGATCTCTCCCATAAACTGCACTTTGGATGTTGCATTTGTTAATATTTCCTGGATTAGCTTTCTAGTCTTGTTGTGCACCTTCATTTCTTCCAGTGTGTTAAAAAATGTTGTTCTATCCATGGAGTCGTAGGCCTTCTTGAAGTCAACTAATGTTATTGTGGTGTTCCTGGACTTTCTTGTTGTCAGTACTGTTCTCAGGCAGCAGATCTATTTACTGTATGATGTTTCGTTTCTGAGCCCTCCTTGGTATGTAGCAGTCTGTAGATCTGTCTGGGGCTCCAGCCGATTTAACAGAGCTTTAGGCAGAACTTCGTGTGTCACAGGCGGTAGTGACATTCCCCTATAGTTATTAGAGCGTGTTTTGTGTCCTTTCTTGTGAAGGGGGTGTATTAGGACTTACTTCCATTCTTCTACTACCTCTTCTATTTCCCAGGTATTTTCGATGATCCTGTGTATTTTGGGTGTAACATTCTCGTGCTGTAATTTCCAGATTTCCGCAGTCAGTGCATCTTCTTCATGAGCAATGTTATTCTTCAATTTATTTATTTATTTATTTATTTTCGTTACAGCCATCTATGGGCTGGCTTCTCGAACTTTAGTCTCTGCATCACTTTATCACAGTTTAGTAGCCTGTCGAAGTCTTGCGCTAATATTTGATAGTCCTTTGTCGGGTATGTCTCCCGAGTCCCGTCTCGTCTTTTGATGCAAAAGATTGGTGGTTGATACCCTGTCTTACTTTCTCTGAATGTTCTGTAAAAATTTCGTGTGTTGTTTTTGTTGAAGTCTTCTTCTATCTCTTTCAGTCTGTTGCTTTCGTAACCTCTTTTTTTCTGCATTCGAAGTGGTCTTCTGTATCCTGTTTAATTATTCCTATTTTTCGGATATTCAATGACTTAAATTTTTTCCAGGCCTGTATTCTGTCTTCTAAGGCTCTTTCACATGTCACGTTCCACAATCTGTGTTTCCTTTTTCTCGGTGGTTGACCCAGTTTTATCAGTGCCTTCTTTTTTCTGACAGTTGTGTCGAGTCGTTACTGTCGATTTTCCTAATTCTTTCTGCTAATTCTTTCTTGTTTAACTATAGGTACCCTTGATATATTCTGGAAGTTCTATTGGTTGTCTTGATTTGTCTGTTGGGTATAAATTTCGCTTTTATTTGGAGTAGGTGATGATCGGATTTAAAAATTCTTTCCTTGTCCTTACATCCATAATTTCTCTGGTATTTTCACGGGTATCACTACGTGGTCATTGTCAAATTCTCCTTGGGCGTTGTTAGGCAATTTCTAAGTTCGTAGTTTCTTGTGAGGTTTCTAGAATTGCGTTGACATGATTCTGAAGTCGCAGTTCCTGCCTAACTTTATCACGTTCTCTCCATTCTTGTTTTCTCCTCTTATGGGCCGTGTGTTTTCCTATTGTCTCTCTGAATTTTCTTTCCCTGCCTAATTGGACTCTAAAATCTCCTAGTAACACTTTCATATGCTTCGTGTTTGGTGGTTTCTTCCAAATCTTCAAAAATCTTCTATCATCTGTCGGTTTTTCCTGTTTCGTGGGCATGTGCATTGATTAGTGTACAGGCCTTGTTTCTAGATCGTATCGTGTTGATATTGTTTTCTGATTTTGAAGTGAGATCTATTACAGAGTCCAGTATCGATTTGTGTACTACAAATTGTGTTTCGAAACGTTTGAGGTTTTTTCCTGGAATCGTTATGACTGTTTTCCCCTTGTATATTCTGTAGTTGTCCGAGTCAAAGTGGTTCTCATCTGATAATCGTGTTTTCTGGATTTGCCAGAAGTCTGATACTGAATTTATGCGTGATATTTGTCGGTTGTTTCAGTTTACCTGGTTTCAGTACTGTGTTCGTGTTGACTGCTCCCAAGTAAAAATATTCTCTTAGTCTTGAGGGTTTTTGAGAAGCTCCGATTCTTCTCTTCGTGACATGCCTGATTCCCTGGAATCTGACGACTAGGCCAATTGTCTAGCCTTACTGATTGGGGACCATGATAAGTTGATCGTTTCCCATTGTTCTGTCGTGATTATTGGTCTGTGTTGAGGTTATGGTGATGAAATCCCAAAGGACTTAACAAAATTTCGACTGACGTTTTGAGTCCCAGAAG